>NW_027518749.1:0-1200000 GCF_043159265.1 Tasmannia lanceolata | reverse complement strand
ATAGTTAGACTCGTGTTTTCGCCGAGCAGTTTACAGACCTACCTCCGATTGAATGACCATAAGTCACTAAATTCAACTCGGATTTCATTGAAATTTGTTCCATTTCGAAGGAGTCGAAGTGTAGTTTATAACGGAAGAAACGGAGATGCAAAAAGCCAAGTATTTTGAGAGTTATGGTGGAAATAGTTAGACTCGCACTTTGGTCTAGGAGTTTACAGACCTACCTCGGATTGATTGACCATAACTCACTCAATTCAACTCAGAATTGAATCAAATTCATGGCATTGCGAAGATGTCGAAGTGTAGTTGGAAATGGAGATGAAAAACTCCAAGTAATTTAAGAGTTATGATGGACATAGTTAGACTCGCGCTTTCGCCTAGCAGTTTACAGACCTACCTCCGAGTCAATGACCATAACTCACTCAATTCAACTCGGAATTCATTGAAATTTGTTCCATTTCGAAGGACTCGAACTGTAGTTTAAAACGGAAGAAACGGAGATGAAAAAAGCAAGTATTCTGAGAGTTATGGTGGAAATAGTTACACTCGCACTTTGGTCTAGCAGTTTACAGACCAACCTGCAATTGATTGACCATAACTTACTCAATTTAACTCGGAATTGATTCAAATTCATGCCATTTTGAAGGTGTGGAAGTGTAGTTGAAAACGAAAGAAACAGAGATGAAAAATTACAAGTATCTTAAGAGTTATGATGGAAATAGTTAGACTCGCGCTTTGGTCTAGCAGTTTGCAGACATACCTCCGATTGAATGACCATAACTCACTCAATTCAACCCGGAATTCATTGAAATTTATTCCATTTCGAAGGAGTCGAAGTGTAGTCTAAAACGGAAGAAACAGAGATGAAAAAGTCCTAGTATTTTGAGAGTTATGACGGAAATAGTTAGACTCGCGCTTTGGTCTAGCAGTTTATAGACCTACGTCCGGTTGATTGACCATAACTCAGTCAATTCAACTCGGAATTGAGTCAAATTCATGCCATTTCGAAGATGTCGAAGTGTAGTTGAAAACATTAGAAACGGAGATGAAAAACTCCAAGTATTTTAAGAGTTATGACGGAAATAGTTAGACTCGCCCTTTCGCCTAGCAGTTTACAGACCTATCTCCGATTGAATGACCATAACTCGCTCAATTCAACCCGGAATTAATTGAAATTTGTTCCATTTCGAATGAGTAGAGGTGTAGTTTAAAAAGAAAGAAACGGAGGTTAAAAAAGCCGAGTATTTCGGGAGTTATGATGGAAATAGTTAGACTCGCACTTTAGTGTAGCAGTTTACAGACCTACCTCCGATTGATTGACCATAACTCTGTCAATTCAACTCGGAATTTAGTCAAATTCATGCCGTTTCGAAGATGTCGAAGTGTAGTTGAAAACATAAGAAACAGAGATGAAAAACTCCAAGTATTTTAAGAGTTACGATGGAAATAGTTAGACTCGCGCTTTCGCCTAGCAGTTTACTGACCTACCTCCGATTGAATGACCATAACCCACTCAATTCAACTCGGAATTCATTGAAATTCGTTCCATTACGAAGGAGTCGAAAGTGTAGCTGAAAACGGAAGAAACGGAGAAGAAAACTCCAAGTATTTTGAGAGTTATGGTGGAAATAGTTAGACTCGTGTTTTCGCCGAGCAGTTTACAGACCTACCTCCGATTGAATGACCATAAGTCACTAAATTCAACTCGGATTTCATTGAAATTTGTTCCATTTCGAAGGAGTCGAAGTGTAGTTTATAACGGAAGAAACGGAGATGCAAAAAGCCAAGTATTTTGAGAGTTATGGTGGAAATAGTTAGACTCGCACTTTGGTCTAGGAGTTTACAGACCTACCTCGGATTGATTGACCATAACTCACTCAATTCAACTCAGAATTGAATCAAATTCATGGCATTGCGAAGATGTCGAAGTGTAGTTGGAAATGGAGATGAAAAACTCCAAGTAATTTAAGAGTTATGATGGACATAGTTAGACTCGCGCTTTCGCCTAGCAGTTTACAGACCTACCTCCGAGTCAATGACCATAACTCACTCAATTCAACTCGGAATTCATTGAAATTTGTTCCATTTCGAAGGACTCGAACTGTAGTTTAAAACGGAAGAAACGGAGATGAAAAAAGCAAGTATTCTGAGAGTTATGGTGGAAATAGTTACACTCGCACTTTGGTCTAGCAGTTTACAGACCAACCTGCAATTGATTGACCATAACTTACTCAATTTAACTCGGAATTGATTCAAATTCATGCCATTTTGAAGGTGTGGAAGTGTAGTTGAAAACGAAAGAAACAGAGATGAAAAATTCCAAGTATCTTAAGAGTTATGATGGAAATAGTTAGACTCGCGCTTTGGTCTAGCAGTTTGCAGACATACCTCCGATTGAATGACCATAACTCACTCAATTCAACCCGGAATTCATTGAAATTTATTCCATTTCGAAGGAGTCGAAGTGTAGTCTAAAACGGAAGAAACAGAGATGAAAAAGTCCTAGTATTTTGAGAGTTATGACGGAAATAGTTAGACTCGCGCTTTGGTCTAGCAGTTTATAGACCTACGTCCGGTTGATTGACCATAACTCAGTCAATTCAACTCGGAATTGAGTCAAATTCATGCCATTTCGAAGATGTCGAAGTGTAGTTGAAAACATTAGAAACGGAGATGAAAAACTCCAAGTATTTTAAGAGTTATGACGGAAATAGTTAGACTCGCCCTTTCGCCTAGCAGTTTACAGACCTATCTCCGATTGAATGACCATAACTCACTCAATTCAACCCGGAATTAATTGAAATTTGTTCCATTTCGAATGAGTAGAGGTGTAGTTTAAAAAGAAAGAAACGGAGGTTAAAAAAGCCGAGTATTTCGGGAGTTATGATGGAAATAGTTAGACTCGCACTTTAGTGTAGCAGTTTACAGACCTACCTCCGATTGATTGACCATAACTCTGTCAATTCAACTCGGAATTTAGTCAAATTCATGCCGTTTCGAAGATGTCGAAGTGTAGTTGAAAACATAAGAAACAGAGATGAAAAACTCCAAGTATTTTAAGAGTTACGATGGAAATAGTTAGACTCGCGCTTTCGCCTAGCAGTTTACTGACCTACCTCCGATTGAATGACCATAACCCACTCAATTCAACTCGGAATTCATTGAAATTCGTTCCATTACGAAGGAGTCGAAAGTGTAGCTGAAAACGGAAGAAACGGAGAAGAAAACTCCAAGTATTTTGAGAGTTATGGTGGAAATAGTTAGACTCGTGTTTTCGCCGAGCAGTTTACAGACCTACCTCCGATTGAATGACCATAAGTCACTAAATTCAACTCGGATTTCATTGAAATTTGTTCCATTTCGAAGGAGTCGAAGTGTAGTTTATAACGGAAGAAACGGAGATGCAAAAAGCCAAGTATTTTGAGAGTTATGGTGGAAATAGTTAGACTCGCACTTTGGTCTAGGAGTTTACAGACCTACCTCGGATTGATTGACCATAACTCACTCAATTCAACTCAGAATTGAATCAAATTCATGGCATTGCGAAGATGTCGAAGTGTAGTTGGAAATGGAGATGAAAAACTCCAAGTAATTTAAGAGTTATGATGGACATAGTTAGACTCGCGCTTTCGCCTAGCAGTTTACAGACCTACCTCCGAGTCAATGACCATAACTCACTCAATTCAACTCGGAATTCATTGAAATTTGTTCCATTTCGAAGGACTCGAACTGTAGTTTAAAACGGAAGAAACGGAGATGAAAAAAGCAAGTATTCTGAGAGTTATGGTGGAAATAGTTACACTCGCACTTTGGTCTAGCAGTTTACAGACCAACCTGCAATTGATTGACCATAACTTACTCAATTTAACTCGGAATTGATTCAAATTCATGCCATTTTGAAGGTGTGGAAGTGTAGTTGAAAACGAAAGAAACAGAGATGAAAAATTCCAAGTATCTTAAGAGTTATGATGGAAATAGTTAGACTCGCGCTTTGGTCTAGCAGTTTGCAGACATACCTCCGATTGAATGACCATAACTCACTCAATTCAACCCGGAATTCATTGAAATTTATTCCATTTCGAAGGAGTCGAAGTGTAGTCTAAAACGGAAGAAACAGAGATGAAAAAGTCCTAGTATTTTGAGAGTTATGACGGAAATAGTTAGACTCGCGCTTTGGTCTAGCAGTTTATAGACCTACGTCCGGTTGATTGACCATAACTCAGTCAATTCAACTCGGAATTGAGTCAAATTCATGCCATTTCGAAGATGTCGAAGTGTAGTTGAAAACATTAGAAACGGAGATGAAAAACTCCAAGTATTTTAAGAGTTATGACGGAAATAGTTAGACTCGCCCTTTCGCCTAGCAGTTTACAGACCTATCTCCGATTGAATGACCATAACTCACTCAATTCAACCCGGAATTAATTGAAATTTGTTCCATTTCGAATGAGTAGAGGTGTAGTTTAAAAAGAAAGAAACGGAGGTTAAAAAAGCCGAGTATTTCGGGAGTTATGATGGAAATAGTTAGACTCGCACTTTAGTGTAGCAGTTTACAGACCTACCTCCGATTGATTGACCATAACTCTGTCAATTCAACTCGGAATTTAGTCAAATTCATGCCGTTTCGAAGATGTCGAAGTGTAGTTGAAAACATAAGAAACAGAGATGAAAAACTCCAAGTATTTTAAGAGTTACGATGGAAATAGTTAGACTCGCGCTTTCGCCTAGCAGTTTACTGACCTACCTCCGATTGAATGACCATAACCCACTCAATTCAACTCGGAATTCATTGAAATTCGTTCCATTACGAAGGAGTCGAAAGTGTAGCTGAAAACGGAAGAAACGGAGAAGAAAACTCCAAGTATTTTGAGAGTTATGGTGGAAATAGTTAGACTCGTGTTTTCGCCGAGCAGTTTACAGACCTACCTCCGATTGAATGACCATAAGTCACTAAATTCAACTCGGATTTCATTGAAATTTGTTCCATTTCGAAGGAGTCGAAGTGTAGTTTATAACGGAAGAAACGGAGATGCAAAAAGCCAAGTATTTTGAGAGTTATGGTGGAAATAGTTAGACTCGCACTTTGGTCTAGGAGTTTACAGACCTACCTCGGATTGATTGACCATAACTCACTCAATTCAACTCAGAATTGAATCAAATTCATGGCATTGCGAAGATGTCGAAGTGTAGTTGGAAATGGAGATGAAAAACTCCAAGTAATTTAAGAGTTATGATGGACATAGTTAGACTCGCGCTTTCGCCTAGCAGTTTACAGACCTACCTCCGAGTCAATGACCATAACTCACTCAATTCAACTCGGAATTCATTGAAATTTGTTCCATTTCGAAGGACTCGAACTGTAGTTTAAAACGGAAGAAACGGAGATGAAAAAAGCAAGTATTCTGAGAGTTATGGTGGAAATAGTTACACTCGCACTTTGGTCTAGCAGTTTACAGACCAACCTGCAATTGATTGACCATAACTTACTCAATTTAACTCGGAATTGATTCAAATTCATGCCATTTTGAAGGTGTGGAAGTGTAGTTGAAAACGAAAGAAACAGAGATGAAAAATTCCAAGTATCTTAAGAGTTATGATGGAAATAGTTAGACTCGCGCTTTGGTCTAGCAGTTTGCAGACATACCTCCGATTGAATGACCATAACTCACTCAATTCAACCCGGAATTCATTGAAATTTATTCCATTTCGAAGGAGTCGAAGTGTAGTCTAAAACGGAAGAAACAGAGATGAAAAAGTCCTAGTATTTTGAGAGTTATGACGGAAATAGTTAGACTCGCGCTTTGGTCTAGCAGTTTATAGACCTACGTCCGGTTGATTGACCATAACTCAGTCAATTCAACTCGGAATTGAGTCAAATTCATGCCATTTCGAAGATGTCGAAGTGTAGTTGAAAACATTAGAAACGGAGATGAAAAACTCCAAGTATTTTAAGAGTTATGACGGAAATAGTTAGACTCGCCCTTTCGCCTAGCAGTTTACAGACCTATCTCCGATTGAATGACCATAACTCACTCAATTCAACCCGGAATTAATTGAAATTTGTTCCATTTCGAATGAGTAGAGGTGTAGTTTAAAAAGAAAGAAACGGAGGTTAAAAAAGCCGAGTATTTCGGGAGTTATGATGGAAATAGTTAGACTCGCACTTTAGTGTAGCAGTTTACAGACCTACCTCCGATTGATTGACCATAACTCTGTCAATTCAACTCGGAATTTAGTCAAATTCATGCCGTTTCGAAGATGTCGAAGTGTAGTTGAAAACATAAGAAACAGAGATGAAAAACTCCAAGTATTTTAAGAGTTACGATGGAAATAGTTAGACTCGCGCTTTCGCCTAGCAGTTTACTGACCTACCTCCGATTGAATGACCATAACCCACTCAATTCAACTCGGAATTCATTGAAATTCGTTCCATTACGAAGGAGTCGAAAGTGTAGCTGAAAACGGAAGAAACGGAGAAGAAAACTCCAAGTATTTTGAGAGTTATGGTGGAAATAGTTAGACTCGTGTTTTCGCCGAGCAGTTTACAGACCTACCTCCGATTGAATGACCATAAGTCACTAAATTCAACTCGGATTTCATTGAAATTTGTTCCATTTCGAAGGAGTCGAAGTGTAGTTTATAACGGAAGAAACGGAGATGCAAAAAGCCAAGTATTTTGAGAGTTATGGTGGAAATAGTTAGACTCGCACTTTGGTCTAGGAGTTTACAGACCTACCTCGGATTGATTGACCATAACTCACTCAATTCAACTCAGAATTGAATCAAATTCATGGCATTGCGAAGATGTCGAAGTGTAGTTGGAAATGGAGATGAAAAACTCCAAGTAATTTAAGAGTTATGATGGACATAGTTAGACTCGCGCTTTCGCCTAGCAGTTTACAGACCTACCTCCGAGTCAATGACCATAACTCACTCAATTCAACTCGGAATTCATTGAAATTTGTTCCATTTCGAAGGACTCGAACTGTAGTTTAAAACGGAAGAAACGGAGATGAAAAAAGCAAGTATTCTGAGAGTTATGGTGGAAATAGTTACACTCGCACTTTGGTCTAGCAGTTTACAGACCAACCTGCAATTGATTGACCATAACTTACTCAATTTAACTCGGAATTGATTCAAATTCATGCCATTTTGAAGGTGTGGAAGTGTAGTTGAAAACGAAAGAAACAGAGATGAAAAATTCCAAGTATCTTAAGAGTTATGATGGAAATAGTTAGACTCGCGCTTTGGTCTAGCAGTTTGCAGACATACCTCCGATTGAATGACCATAACTCACTCAATTCAACCCGGAATTCATTGAAATTTATTCCATTTCGAAGGAGTCGAAGTGTAGTCTAAAACGGAAGAAACAGAGATGAAAAAGTCCTAGTATTTTGAGAGTTATGACGGAAATAGTTAGACTCGCGCTTTGGTCTAGCAGTTTATAGACCTACGTCCGGTTGATTGACCATAACTCAGTCAATTCAACTCGGAATTGAGTCAAATTCATGCCATTTCGAAGATGTCGAAGTGTAGTTGAAAACATTAGAAACGGAGATGAAAAACTCCAAGTATTTTAAGAGTTATGACGGAAATAGTTAGACTCGCCCTTTCGCCTAGCAGTTTACAGACCTATCTCCGATTGAATGACCATAACTCACTCAATTCAACCCGGAATTAATTGAAATTTGTTCCATTTCGAATGAGTAGAGGTGTAGTTTAAAAAGAAAGAAACGGAGGTTAAAAAAGCCGAGTATTTCGGGAGTTATGATGGAAATAGTTAGACTCGCACTTTAGTGTAGCAGTTTACAGACCTACCTCCGATTGATTGACCATAACTCTGTCAATTCAACTCGGAATTTAGTCAAATTCATGCCGTTTCGAAGATGTCGAAGTGTAGTTGAAAACATAAGAAACAGAGATGAAAAACTCCAAGTATTTTAAGAGTTACGATGGAAATAGTTAGACTCGCGCTTTCGCCTAGCAGTTTACTGACCTACCTCCGATTGAATGACCATAACCCACTCAATTCAACTCGGAATTCATTGAAATTCGTTCCATTACGAAGGAGTCGAAAGTGTAGCTGAAAACGGAAGAAACGGAGAAGAAAACTCCAAGTATTTTGAGAGTTATGGTGGAAATAGTTAGACTCGTGTTTTCGCCGAGCAGTTTACAGACCTACCTCCGATTGCATGACCATAAGTCACTAAATTCAACTCGGATTTCATTGAAATTTGTTCCATTTCGAAGGAGTCGAAGTGTAGTTTATAACGGAAGAAACGGAGATGCAAAAAGCCAAGTATTTTGAGAGTTATGGTGGAAATAGTTAGACTCGCACTTTGGTCTAGGAGTTTACAGACCTACCTCGGATTGATTGACCATAACTCACTCAATTCAACTCAGAATTGAATCAAATTCATGGCATTGCGAAGATGTCGAAGTGTAGTTGGAAATGGAGATGAAAAACTCCAAGTAATTTAAGAGTTATGATGGACATAGTTAGACTCGCGCTTTCGCCTAGCAGTTTACAGACCTACCTCCGAGTCAATGACCATAACTCACTCAATTCAACTCGGAATTCATTGAAATTTGTTCCATTTCGAAGGACTCGAACTGTAGTTTAAAACGGAAGAAACGGAGATGAAAAAAGCAAGTATTCTGAGAGTTATGGTGGAAATAGTTACACTCGCACTTTGGTCTAGCAGTTTACAGACCAACCTGCAATTGATTGACCATAACTTACTCAATTTAACTCGGAATTGATTCAAATTCATGCCATTTTGAAGGTGTGGAAGTGTAGTTGAAAACGAAAGAAACAGAGATGAAAAATTCCAAGTATCTTAAGAGTTATGATGGAAATAGTTAGACTCGCGCTTTGGTCTAGCAGTTTGCAGACATACCTCCGATTGAATGACCATAACTCACTCAATTCAACCCGGAATTCATTGAAATTTATTCCATTTCGAAGGAGTCGAAGTGTAGTCTAAAACGGAAGAAACAGAGATGAAAAAGTCCTAGTATTTTGAGAGTTATGACGGAAATAGTTAGACTCGCGCTTTGGTCTAGCAGTTTATAGACCTACGTCCGGTTGATTGACCATAACTCAGTCAATTCAACTCGGAATTGAGTCAAATTCATGCCATTTCGAAGATGTCGAAGTGTAGTTGAAAACATTAGAAACGGAGATGAAAAACTCCAAGTATTTTAAGAGTTATGACGGAAATAGTTAGACTCGCCCTTTCGCCTAGCAGTTTACAGACCTATCTCCGATTGAATGACCATAACTCACTCAATTCAACCCGGAATTAATTGAAATTTGTTCCATTTCGAATGAGTAGAGGTGTAGTTTAAAAAGAAAGAAACGGAGGTTAAAAAAGCCGAGTATTTCGGGAGTTATGATGGAAATAGTTAGACTCGCACTTTAGTGTAGCAGTTTACAGACCTACCTCCGATTGATTGACCATAACTCTGTCAATTCAACTCGGAATTTAGTCAAATTCATGCCGTTTCGAAGATGTCGAAGTGTAGTTGAAAACATAAGAAACAGAGATGAAAAACTCCAAGTATTTTAAGAGTTACGATGGAAATAGTTAGACTCGCGCTTTCGCCTAGCAGTTTACTGACCTACCTCCGATTGAATGACCATAACCCACTCAATTCAACTCGGAATTCATTGAAATTCGTTCCATTACGAAGGAGTCGAAAGTGTAGCTGAAAACGGAAGAAACGGAGAAGAAAACTCCAAGTATTTTGAGAGTTATGGTGGAAATAGTTAGACTCGTGTTTTCGCCGAGCAGTTTACAGACCTACCTCCGATTGAATGACCATAAGTCACTAAATTCAACTCGGATTTCATTGAAATTTGTTCCATTTCGAAGGAGTCGAAGTGTAGTTTATAACGGAAGAAACGGAGATGCAAAAAGCCAAGTATTTTGAGAGTTATGGTGGAAATAGTTAGACTCGCACTTTGGTCTAGGAGTTTACAGACCTACCTCGGATTGATTGACCATAACTCACTCAATTCAACTCAGAATTGAATCAAATTCATGGCATTGCGAAGATGTCGAAGTGTAGTTGGAAATGGAGATGAAAAACTCCAAGTAATTTAAGAGTTATGATGGACATAGTTAGACTCGCGCTTTCGCCTAGCAGTTTACAGACCTACCTCCGAGTCAATGACCATAACTCACTCAATTCAACTCGGAATTCATTGAAATTTGTTCCATTTCGAAGGACTCGAACTGTAGTTTAAAACGGAAGAAACGGAGATGAAAAAAGCAAGTATTCTGAGAGTTATGGTGGAAATAGTTACACTCGCACTTTGGTCTAGCAGTTTACAGACCAACCTGCAATTGATTGACCATAACTTACTCAATTTAACTCGGAATTGATTCAAATTCATGCCATTTTGAAGGTGTGGAAGTGTAGTTGAAAACGAAAGAAACAGAGATGAAAAATTCCAAGTATCTTAAGAGTTATGATGGAAATAGTTAGACTCGCGCTTTGGTCTAGCAGTTTGCAGACATACCTCCGATTGAATGACCATAACTCACTCAATTCAACCCGGAATTCATTGAAATTTATTCCATTTCGAAGGAGTCGAAGTGTAGTCTAAAACGGAAGAAACAGAGATGAAAAAGTCCTAGTATTTTGAGAGTTATGACGGAAATAGTTAGACTCGCGCTTTGGTCTAGCAGTTTATAGACCTACGTCCGGTTGATTGACCATAACTCAGTCAATTCAACTCGGAATTGAGTCAAATTCATGCCATTTCGAAGATGTCGAAGTGTAGTTGAAAACATTAGAAACGGAGATGAAAAACTCCAAGTATTTTAAGAGTTATGACGGAAATAGTTAGACTCGCCCTTTCGCCTAGCAGTTTACAGACCTATCTCCGATTGAATGACCATAACTCACTCAATTCAACCCGGAATTAATTGAAATTTGTTCCATTTCGAATGAGTAGAGGTGTAGTTTAAAAAGAAAGAAACGGAGGTTAAAAAAGCCGAGTATTTCGGGAGTTATGATGGAAATAGTTAGACTCGCACTTTAGTGTAGCAGTTTACAGACCTACCTCCGATTGATTGACCATAACTCTGTCAATTCAACTCGGAATTTAGTCAAATTCATGCCGTTTCGAAGATGTCGAAGTGTAGTTGAAAACATAAGAAACAGAGATGAAAAACTCCAAGTATTTTAAGAGTTACGATGGAAATAGTTAGACTCGCGCTTTCGCCTAGCAGTTTACTGACCTACCTCCGATTGAATGACCATAACCCACTCAATTCAACTCGGAATTCATTGAAATTCGTTCCATTACGAAGGAGTCGAAAGTGT
Source organism: Tasmannia lanceolata (assembly GCF_043159265.1). Classification (NCBI taxonomy): domain Eukaryota; kingdom Viridiplantae; phylum Streptophyta; class Magnoliopsida; order Canellales; family Winteraceae; genus Tasmannia; species Tasmannia lanceolata. The sequence continues at coordinate 1,188,663 of NW_027518749.1, read as the reverse complement.
AGCTGAAAACGGAAGAAACGGAGAAGAAAACTCCAAGTATTTTGAGAGTTATGGTGGAAATAGTTAGACTCGTGTTTTCGCCGAGCAGTTTACAGACCTACCTCCGATTGAATGACCATAAGTCACTAAATTCAACTCGGATTTCATTGAAATTTGTTCCATTTCGAAGGAGTCGAAGTGTAGTTTATAACGGAAGAAACGGAGATGCAAAAAGCCAAGTATTTTGAGAGTTATGGTGGAAATAGTTAGACTCGCACTTTGGTCTAGGAGTTTACAGACCTACCTCGGATTGATTGACCATAACTCACTCAATTCAACTCAGAATTGAATCAAATTCATGGCATTGCGAAGATGTCGAAGTGTAGTTGGAAATGGAGATGAAAAACTCCAAGTAATTTAAGAGTTATGATGGACATAGTTAGACTCGCGCTTTCGCCTAGCAGTTTACAGACCTACCTCCGAGTCAATGACCATAACTCACTCAATTCAACTCGGAATTCATTGAAATTTGTTCCATTTCGAAGGACTCGAACTGTAGTTTAAAACGGAAGAAACGGAGATGAAAAAAGCAAGTATTCTGAGAGTTATGGTGGAAATAGTTACACTCGCACTTTGGTCTAGCAGTTTACAGACCAACCTGCAATTGATTGACCATAACTTACTCAATTTAACTCGGAATTGATTCAAATTCATGCCATTTTGAAGGTGTGGAAGTGTAGTTGAAAACGAAAGAAACAGAGATGAAAAATTCCAAGTATCTTAAGAGTTATGATGGAAATAGTTAGACTCGCGCTTTGGTCTAGCAGTTTGCAGACATACCTCCGATTGAATGACCATAACTCACTCAATTCAACCCGGAATTCATTGAAATTTATTCCATTTCGAAGGAGTCGAAGTGTAGTCTAAAACGGAAGAAACAGAGATGAAAAAGTCCTAGTATTTTGAGAGTTATGACGGAAATAGTTAGACTCGCGCTTTGGTCTAGCAGTTTATAGACCTACGTCCGGTTGATTGACCATAACTCAGTCAATTCAACTCGGAATTGAGTCAAATTCATGCCATTTCGAAGATGTCGAAGTGTAGTTGAAAACATTAGAAACGGAGATGAAAAACTCCAAGTATTTTAAGAGTTATGACGGAAATAGTTAGACTCGCCCTTTCGCCTAGCAGTTTACAGACCTATCTCCGATTGAATGACCATAACTCACTCAATTCAACCCGGAATTAATTGAAATTTGTTCCATTTCGAATGAGTAGAGGTGTAGTTTAAAAAGAAAGAAACGGAGGTTAAAAAAGCCGAGTATTTCGGGAGTTATGATGGAAATAGTTAGACTCGCACTTTAGTGTAGCAGTTTACAGACCTACCTCCGATTGATTGACCATAACTCTGTCAATTCAACTCGGAATTTAGTCAAATTCATGCCGTTTCGAAGATGTCGAAGTGTAGTTGAAAACATAAGAAACAGAGATGAAAAACTCCAAGTATTTTAAGAGTTACGATGGAAATAGTTAGACTCGCGCTTTCGCCTAGCAGTTTACTGACCTACCTCCGATTGAATGACCATAACCCACTCAATTCAACTCGGAATTCATTGAAATTCGTTCCATTACGAAGGAGTCGAAAGTGTAGCTGAAAACGGAAGAAACGGAGAAGAAAACTCCAAGTATTTTGAGAGTTATGGTGGAAATAGTTAGACTCGTGTTTTCGCCGAGCAGTTTACAGACCTACCTCCGATTGAATGACCATAAGTCACTAAATTCAACTCGGATTTCATTGAAATTTGTTCCATTTCGAAGGAGTCGAAGTGTAGTTTATAACGGAAGAAACGGAGATGCAAAAAGCCAAGTATTTTGAGAGTTATGGTGGAAATAGTTAGACTCGCACTTTGGTCTAGGAGTTTACAGACCTACCTCGGATTGATTGACCATAACTCACTCAATTCAACTCAGAATTGAATCAAATTCATGGCATTGCGAAGATGTCGAAGTGTAGTTGGAAATGGAGATGAAAAACTCCAAGTAATTTAAGAGTTATGATGGACATAGTTAGACTCACGCTTTCGCCTAGCAGTTTACAGACCTACCTCCGAGTCAATGACCATAACTCACTCAATTCAACTCGGAATTCATTGAAATTTGTTCCATTTCGAAGGACTCGAACTGTAGTTTAAAACGGAAGAAACGGAGATGAAAAAAGCAAGTATTCTGAGAGTTATGGTGGAAATAGTTACACTCGCACTTTGGTCTAGCAGTTTACAGACCAACCTGCAATTGATTGACCATAACTTACTCAATTTAACTCGGAATTGATTCAAATTCATGCCATTTTGAAGGTGTGGAAGTGTAGTTGAAAACGAAAGAAACAGAGATGAAAAATTCCAAGTATCTTAAGAGTTATGATGGAAATAGTTAGACTCGCGCTTTGGTCTAGCAGTTTGCAGACATACCTCCGATTGAATGACCATAACTCACTCAATTCAACCCGGAATTCATTGAAATTTATTCCATTTCGAAGGAGTCGAAGTGTAGTCTAAAACGGAAGAAACAGAGATGAAAAAGTCCTAGTATTTTGAGAGTTATGACGGAAATAGTTAGACTCGCGCTTTGGTCTAGCAGTTTATAGACCTACGTCCGGTTGATTGACCATAACTCAGTCAATTCAACTCGGAATTGAGTCAAATTCATGCCATTTCGAAGATGTCGAAGTGTAGTTGAAAACATTAGAAACGGAGATGAAAAACTCCAAGTATTTTAAGAGTTATGACGGAAATAGTTAGACTCGCCCTTTCGCCTAGCAGTTTACAGACCTATCTCCGATTGAATGACCATAACTCACTCAATTCAACCCGGAATTAATTGAAATTTGTTCCATTTCGAATGAGTAGAGGTGTAGTTTAAAAAGAAAGAAACGGAGGTTAAAAAAGCCGAGTATTTCGGGAGTTATGATGGAAATAGTTAGACTCGCACTTTAGTGTAGCAGTTTACAGACCTACCTCCGATTGATTGACCATAACTCTGTCAATTCAACTCGGAATTTAGTCAAATTCATGCCGTTTCGAAGATGTCGAAGTGTAGTTGAAAACATAAGAAACAGAGATGAAAAACTCCAAGTATTTTAAGAGTTACGATGGAAATAGTTAGACTCGCGCTTTCGCCTAGCAGTTTACTGACCTACCTCCGATTGAATGACCATAACCCACTCAATTCAACTCGGAATTCATTGAAATTCGTTCCATTACGAAGGAGTCGAAAGTGTAGCTGAAAACGGAAGAAACGGAGAAGAAAACTCCAAGTATTTTGAGAGTTATGGTGGAAATAGTTAGACTCGTGTTTTCGCCGAGCAGTTTACAGACCTACCTCCGATTGAATGACCATAAGTCACTAAATTCAACTCGGATTTCATTGAAATTTGTTCCATTTCGAAGGAGTCGAAGTGTAGTTTATAACGGAAGAAACGGAGATGCAAAAAGCCAAGTATTTTGAGAGTTATGGTGGAAATAGTTAGACTCGCACTTTGGTCTAGGAGTTTACAGACCTACCTCGGATTGATTGACCATAACTCACTCAATTCAACTCAGAATTGAATCAAATTCATGGCATTGCGAAGATGTCGAAGTGTAGTTGGAAATGGAGATGAAAAACTCCAAGTAATTTAAGAGTTATGATGGACATAGTTAGACTCGCGCTTTCGCCTAGCAGTTTACAGACCTACCTCCGAGTCAATGACCATAACTCACTCAATTCAACTCGGAATTCATTGAAATTTGTTCCATTTCGAAGGACTCGAACTGTAGTTTAAAACGGAAGAAACGGAGATGAAAAAAGCAAGTATTCTGAGAGTTATGGTGGAAATAGTTACACTCGCACTTTGGTCTAGCAGTTTACAGACCAACCTGCAATTGATTGACCATAACTTACTCAATTTAACTCGGAATTGATTCAAATTCATGCCATTTTGAAGGTGTGGAAGTGTAGTTGAAAACGAAAGAAACAGAGATGAAAAATTCCAAGTATCTTAAGAGTTATGATGGAAATAGTTAGACTCGCGCTTTGGTCTAGCAGTTTGCAGACATACCTCCGATTGAATGACCATAACTCACTCAATTCAACCCGGAATTCATTGAAATTTATTCCATTTCGAAGGAGTCGAAGTGTAGTCTAAAACGGAAGAAACAGAGATGAAAAAGTCCTAGTATTTTGAGAGTTATGACGGAAATAGTTAGACTCGCGCTTTGGTCTAGCAGTTTATAGACCTACGTCCGGTTGATTGACCATAACTCAGTCAATTCAACTCGGAATTGAGTCAAATTCATGCCATTTCGAAGATGTCGAAGTGTAGTTGAAAACATTAGAAACGGAGATGAAAAACTCCAAGTATTTTAAGAGTTATGACGGAAATAGTTAGACTCGCCCTTTCGCCTAGCAGTTTACAGACCTATCTCCGATTGAATGACCATAACTCACTCAATTCAACCCGGAATTAATTGAAATTTGTTCCATTTCGAATGAGTAGAGGTGTAGTTTAAAAAGAAAGAAACGGAGGTTAAAAAAGCCGAGTATTTCGGGAGTTATGATGGAAATAGTTAGACTCGCACTTTAGTGTAGCAGTTTACAGACCTACCTCCGATTGATTGACCATAACTCTGTCAATTCAACTCGGAATTTAGTCAAATTCATGCCGTTTCGAAGATGTCGAAGTGTAGTTGAAAACATAAGAAACAGAGATGAAAAACTCCAAGTATTTTAAGAGTTACGATGGAAATAGTTAGACTCGCGCTTTCGCCTAGCAGTTTACTGACCTACCTCCGATTGAATGACCATAACCCACTCAATTCAACTCGGAATTCATTGAAATTCGTTCCATTACGAAGGAGTCGAAAGTGTAGCTGAAAACGGAAGAAACGGAGAAGAAAACTCCAAGTATTTTGAGAGTTATGGTGGAAATAGTTAGACTCGTGTTTTCGCCGAGCAGTTTACAGACCTACCTCCGATTGAATGACCATAAGTCACTAAATTCAACTCGGATTTCATTGAAATTTGTTCCATTTCGAAGGAGTCGAAGTGTAGTTTATAACGGAAGAAACGGAGATGCAAAAAGCCAAGTATTTTGAGAGTTATGGTGGAAATAGTTAGACTCGCACTTTGGTCTAGGAGTTTACAGACCTACCTCGGATTGATTGACCATAACTCACTCAATTCAACTCAGAATTGAATCAAATTCATGGCATTGCGAAGATGTCGAAGTGTAGTTGGAAATGGAGATGAAAAACTCCAAGTAATTTAAGAGTTATGATGGACATAGTTAGACTCGCGCTTTCGCCTAGCAGTTTACAGACCTACCTCCGAGTCAATGACCATAACTCACTCAATTCAACTCGGAATTCATTGAAATTTGTTCCATTTCGAAGGACTCGAACTGTAGTTTAAAACGGAAGAAACGGAGATGAAAAAAGCAAGTATTCTGAGAGTTATGGTGGAAATAGTTACACTCGCACTTTGGTCTAGCAGTTTACAGACCAACCTGCAATTGATTGACCATAACTTACTCAATTTAACTCGGAATTGATTCAAATTCATGCCATTTTGAAGGTGTGGAAGTGTAGTTGAAAACGAAAGAAACAGAGATGAAAAATTCCAAGTATCTTAAGAGTTATGATGGAAATAGTTAGACTCGCGCTTTGGTCTAGCAGTTTGCAGACATACCTCCGATTGAATGACCATAACTCACTCAATTCAACCCGGAATTCATTGAAATTTATTCCATTTCGAAGGAGTCGAAGTGTAGTCTAAAACGGAAGAAACAGAGATGAAAAAGTCCTAGTATTTTGAGAGTTATGACGGAAATAGTTAGACTCGCGCTTTGGTCTAGCAGTTTATAGACCTACGTCCGGTTGATTGACCATAACTCAGTCAATTCAACTCGGAATTGAGTCAAATTCATGCCATTTCGAAGATGTCGAAGTGTAGTTGAAAACATTAGAAACGGAGATGAAAAACTCCAAGTATTTTAAGAGTTATGACGGAAATAGTTAGACTCGCCCTTTCGCCTAGCAGTTTACAGACCTATCTCCGATTGAATGACCATAACTCACTCAATTCAACCCGGAATTAATTGAAATTTGTTCCATTTCGAATGAGTAGAGGTGTAGTTTAAAAAGAAAGAAACGGAGGTTAAAAAAGCCGAGTATTTCGGGAGTTATGATGGAAATAGTTAGACTCGCACTTTAGTGTAGCAGTTTACAGACCTACCTCCGATTGATTGACCATAACTCTGTCAATTCAACTCGGAATTTAGTCAAATTCATGCCGTTTCGAAGATGTCGAAGTGTAGTTGAAAACATAAGAAACAGAGATGAAAAACTCCAAGTATTTTAAGAGTTACGATGGAAATAGTTAGACTCGCGCTTTCGCCTAGCAGTTTACTGACCTACCTCCGATTGAATGACCATAACCCACTCAATTCAACTCGGAATTCATTGAAATTCGTTCCATTACGAAGGAGTCGAAAGTGTAGCTGAAAACGGAAGAAACGGAGAAGAAAACTCCAAGTATTTTGAGAGTTATGGTGGAAATAGTTAGACTCGTGTTTTCGCCGAGCAGTTTACAGACCTACCTCCGATTGAATGACCATAAGTCACTAAATTCAACTCGGATTTCATTGAAATTTGTTCCATTTCGAAGGAGTCGAAGTGTAGTTTATAACGGAAGAAACGGAGATGCAAAAAGCCAAGTATTTTGAGAGTTATGGTGGAAATAGTTAGACTCGCACTTTGGTCTAGGAGTTTACAGACCTACCTCGGATTGATTGACCATAACTCACTCAATTCAACTCAGAATTGAATCAAATTCATGGCATTGCGAAGATGTCGAAGTGTAGTTGGAAATGGAGATGAAAAACTCCAAGTAATTTAAGAGTTATGATGGACATAGTTAGACTCGCGCTTTCGCCTAGCAGTTTACAGACCTACCTCCGAGTCAATGACCATAACTCACTCAATTCAACTCGGAATTCATTGAAATTTGTTCCATTTCGAAGGACTCGAACTGTAGTTTAAAACGGAAGAAACGGAGATGAAAAAAGCAAGTATTCTGAGAGTTATGGTGGAAATAGTTACACTCGCACTTTGGTCTAGCAGTTTACAGACCAACCTGCAATTGATTGACCATAACTTACTCAATTTAACTCGGAATTGATTCAAATTCATGCCATTTTGAAGGTGTGGAAGTGTAGTTGAAAACGAAAGAAACAGAGATGAAAAATTCCAAGTATCTTAAGAGTTATGATGGAAATAGTTAGACTCGCGCTTTGGTCTAGCAGTTTGCAGACATACCTCCGATTGAATGACCATAACTCACTCAATTCAACCCGGAATTCATTGAAATTTATTCCATTTCGAAGGAGTCGAAGTGTAGTCTAAAACGGAAGAAACAGAGATGAAAAAGTCCTAGTATTTTGAGAGTTATGACGGAAATAGTTAGACTCGCGCTTTGGTCTAGCAGTTTATAGACCTACGTCCGGTTGATTGACCATAACTCAGTCAATTCAACTCGGAATTGAGTCAAATTCATGCCATTTCGAAGATGTCGAAGTGTAGTTGAAAACATTAGAAACGGAGATGAAAAACTCCAAGTATTTTAAGAGTTATGACGGAAATAGTTAGACTCGCCCTTTCGCCTAGCAGTTTACAGACCTATCTCCGATTGAATGACCATAACTCACTCAATTCAACCCGGAATTAATTGAAATTTGTTCCATTTCGAATGAGTAGAGGTGTAGTTTAAAAAGAAAGAAACGGAGGTTAAAAAAGCCGAGTATTTCGGGAGTTATGATGGAAATAGTTAGACTCGCACTTTAGTGTAGCAGTTTACAGACCTACCTCCGATTGATTGACCATAACTCTGTCAATTCAACTCGGAATTTAGTCAAATTCATGCCGTTTCGAAGATGTCGAAGTGTAGTTGAAAACATAAGAAACAGAGATGAAAAACTCCAAGTATTTTAAGAGTTACGATGGAAATAGTTAGACTCGCGCTTTCGCCTAGCAGTTTACTGACCTACCTCCGATTGAATGACCATAACCCACTCAATTCAACTCGGAATTCATTGAAATTCGTTCCATTACGAAGGAGTCGAAAGTGTAGCTGAAAACGGAAGAAACGGAGAAGAAAACTCCAAGTATTTTGAGAGTTATGGTGGAAATAGTTAGACTCGTGTTTTCGCCGAGCAGTTTACAGACCTACCTCCGATTGAATGACCATAAGTCACTAAATTCAACTCGGATTTCATTGAAATTTGTTCCATTTCGAAGGAGTCGAAGTGTAGTTTATAACGGAAGAAACGGAGATGCAAAAAGCCAAGTATTTTGAGAGTTATGGTGGAAATAGTTAGACTCGCACTTTGGTCTAGGAGTTTACAGACCTACCTCGGATTGATTGACCATAACTCACTCAATTCAACTCAGAATTGAATCAAATTCATGGCATTGCGAAGATGTCGAAGTGTAGTTGGAAATGGAGATGAAAAACTCCAAGTAATTTAAGAGTTATGATGGACATAGTTAGACTCGCGCTTTCGCCTAGCAGTTTACAGACCTACCTCCGAGTCAATGACCATAACTCACTCAATTCAACTCGGAATTCATTGAAATTTGTTCCATTTCGAAGGACTCGAACTGTAGTTTAAAACGGAAGAAACGGAGATGAAAAAAGCAAGTATTCTGAGAGTTATGGTGGAAATAGTTACACTCGCACTTTGGTCTAGCAGTTTACAGACCAACCTGCAATTGATTGACCATAACTTACTCAATTTAACTCGGAATTGATTCAAATTCATGCCATTTTGAAGGTGTGGAAGTGTAGTTGAAAACGAAAGAAACAGAGATGAAAAATTCCAAGTATCTTAAGAGTTATGATGGAAATAGTTAGACTCGCGCTTTGGTCTAGCAGTTTGCAGACATACCTCCGATTGAATGACCATAACTCACTCAATTCAACCCGGAATTCATTGAAATTTATTCCATTTCGAAGGAGTCGAAGTGTAGTCTAAAACGGAAGAAACAGAGATGAAAAAGTCCTAGTATTTTGAGAGTTATGACGGAAATAGTTAGACTCGCGCTTTGGTCTAGCAGTTTATAGACCTACGTCCGGTTGATTGACCATAACTCAGTCAATTCAACTCGGAATTGAGTCAAATTCATGCCATTTCGAAGATGTCGAAGTGTAGTTGAAAACATTAGAAACGGAGATGAAAAACTCCAAGTATTTTAAGAGTTATGACGGAAATAGTTAGACTCGCCCTTTCGCCTAGCAGTTTACAGACCTATCTCCGATTGAATGACCATAACTCACTCAATTCAACCCGGAATTAATTGAAATTTGTTCCATTTCGAATGAGTAGAGGTGTAGTTTAAAAAGAAAGAAACGGAGGTTAAAAAAGCCGAGTATTTCGGGAGTTATGATGGAAATAGTTAGACTCGCACTTTAGTGTAGCAGTTTACAGACCTACCTCCGATTGATTGACCATAACTCTGTCAATTCAACTCGGAATTTAGTCAAATTCATGCCGTTTCGAAGATGTCGAAGTGTAGTTGAAAACATAAGAAACAGAGATGAAAAACTCCAAGTATTTTAAGAGTTACGATGGAAATAGTTAGACTCGCGCTTTCGCCTAGCAGTTTACTGACCTACCTCCGATTGAATGACCATAACCCACTCAATTCAACTCGGAATTCATTGAAATTCGTTCCATTACGAAGGAGTCGAAAGTGTAGCTGAAAACGGAAGAAACGGAGATGAAAACTCCAAGTATTTTGAGAGTTATGGTGGAAATAGTTAGACTCGCGTTTTCGCCTAGCAGTTTACAGACCTACCTCCGATTGAATGACCATAAGTCACTAAAATTCAACTCGGAATTCATTGAACTTTGTTCCATTTCGAAGGAGTCGAAGTGTAGTTTAAAACAGAAGAAACGGAGATAAAAAAAACCAAGTATTTTGAGATTTATGGTGGAAATTGTTAGACTCGCACTTTGGTCTAGCAGTTTACAGACATACCTCCGATTGATTGACTATAACTCACTCAATTCAACTCGAAATTGATTCAAATTCATGCAATTTCGAAGATGTCGAAGTGAAGTTGAAAACGGAAGAAACGGAGATGAAACACTCCAAGTATTTTAAGAGTTATGATGGAAATAGTTGGACTCTTGCTTTCGCCTAGCAGTTTACAGACCTACCTCCGATTTAATGACCACAACTCACTCAATTGAACATGTAATTCAATGAAATTTGTTGCATTTCGAAGTAGTCGAAGTGTAGTTTAAAACGGAAGAAACGGAGATGAAAAACTACTTGTATTTTGAGAGTTATGATGGAAATAGTTAGATTCGCGCTTTGGTCTAGCAGTTTGCAGACATACCTCCGATTGAATGACCATAACTCACTCAATTCAACCCGGAATTCATTGAAATTTATTCCATTTCGAAGGAGTCGAAGTGTAGTCTAAAACGGAAGAAACAGAGATGAAAAAGTCCTAGTATTTTAAGAGTTATGACGGAAATAGTTAGACTCGCGCTTTGGTCTAGCAGTTTATAGACCTACGTCCGGTTGATTGACCATAACTCAGTCAATTCAACTCGGAATTGAGTCAAATTCATGCCATTTCGAAGATGTCGAAGTGTAGTTGAAAACATTAGAAACGGAGATGAAAAACTCCAAGTATTTTAAGAGTTATGACGGAAATAGTTAGACTCGCCCTTTCGCCTAGCAGTTTACAGACATACCTCCGATTGATTGACTATAACTCACTCAATTCAACTCGAAATTGATTCAAATTCATGCAATTTCGAAGATGTCGAAGTGAAGTTGAAAACGGAAGAAACGGAGATGAAACACTCCAAGTATTTTAAGAGTTATGATGGAAATAGTTGGACTCTTGCTTTCGCCTAGCAGTTTACAGACCTACCTCCGATTGAATGACCATAACTCACTCAATTCAACCCGGATTTCATTGAAATTTGTTCCATTTCGAAGGAGTCGAAGTGTACTTTAAAACGGAAGAAACGGAGATGCAAAAAGCCATGTATTTTGAGAGTTATGGTGGAAATAGTTAGACTCGCACTTTGGTCTAGTAGTTTACAGACCCACCTCCGATTGATTGACCATAACTCACTCAATTCAACTCAGAATTGAATCAAATTCATGGCATTGCGAAGATGTCGAAATGTAGTTGGAAATGGAGATGAAAAACTCCAAGTAATTTAAGAGTTATGATGGACATAGTTAGACTCGCGCTTTGGTCTAGCAGTTTACAGACCTGCTTCCGATTCATTCACCATAAGTCACTCAATTCGACTCGGAATTTATTCAAATTCATGCCATTTGGAAGATGTCGAAGAGTAGCTGAAAACGAAAGAAACGGAGACGAAAAACTCCAAGTATTTTAAGAGTTATGATAGAAATAGTTAGACTCGCGCTTTCGCCTAGCAGTTTACAGACCTACCTCCGATTTAATGACCACAACTCACTCAATTGAACATGTAATTCAATGAAATTTGTTGCATTTCGAAGTAGTCGAAGTGTAGTTTAAAACGGAAGAAACGGAGATGAAAAACTACTTGTATTTTGAGAGTTATGATGGAAATAGTTAGATTCGCGCTTTGGTCTAGCAGTTTGCAGACATACCTCCGATTGAATGACCATAACTCACTCAATTCAACCCGGAATTCATTGAAATTTATTCCATTTCGAAGGAGTCGAAGTGTAGTCTAAAACGGAAGAAACAGAGATGAAAAAGTCCTAGTATTTTAAGAGTTATGACGGAAATAGTTAGACTCGCGCTTTGGTCTAGCAGTTTATAGACCTACGTCCGGTTGATTGACCATAACTCAGTCAATTCAACTCGGAATTGAGTCAAATTCATGCCATTTCGAAGATGTCGAAGTGTAGTTGAAAACATTAGAAACGGAGATGAAAAACTCCAAGTATTTTAAGAGTTATGACGGAAATAGTTAGACTCGCCCTTTCGCCTAGCAGTTTACAGACCTATCTCCGATTGAATGACCATAACCCACTCAATTCAACTCGGAATTCATTGAAATTCGTTCCATTACGAAGGAGTCGAAAGTGTAGCTGAAAACGGAAGAAACGGAGATGAAAACTCCAAGTATTTTGAGAGTTATGGTGGAAATAGTTAGACTCGTGTTTTCGCCTAGCAGTTTAGAGACCTACCTCCGATTGAATGACCATAAGTCACTAAATTCAACTCGGATTTCATTGAAATTTGTTCCATTTCGAAGGAGTAGAAGTATAGTTTATAACGGAAGAAACGGAGATGCAAAAAGCCAAGTATTTTGAGAGTTATGGTGGAAATAGTTAGACTCGCACTTTGGTCTATGAGTTTACAGACCTACCTCCGATTGATTGACCATAACTCACTCAATTCAACTCAGAATTGAATCAAATTCATGGCATTGCGAAGATGTCGAAGTGTAGTTGGAAATGGAGATGAAAAACTCCAAGTAATTTAAGAGTTATGATGGACATAGTTAGACTCGCGCTTTCGCCTAGCAGTTTACAGACATACCTCCGAGTCAATGACCATAACTCACTCAATTCAACTCGGAATTCATTGAAATTTGTTCCATTTCGAAGGACTCGAACTGTAGTTTAAAACGGAAGAAACGGAGATGAAAAAAGCAAGTATTTTGAGAGTTATGGTGGAAATAGTTACACTCGCACTTTGGTCTAGCAGTTTACAGACCAACCTGCAATTGATTGACCATAACTTACTCAATTTAACTCGGAATTGATTCAAATTTATGCCATTTTGAAGGTGTGGAAGTGTAGTTGAAAACGAAAGAAACAGAGATGAAAAATTCCAAGTATCTTAAGAGTTATGATGGAAATAGTTAGACTCGCGCTTTGGTCTAGCAGTTTACAGACCTGCTTCCGATTCATTCACCATAAGTCACTCAATTCGACTCGGAATTTATTCAAATTCATGCCATTTGGAAGATGTCGAAGAGTAGCTGAAAACGAAAGAAACGGAGACGAAAAACTCCAAGTATTTTAAGACTTATGATAGAAATAGTTAGACTCGCGCTTTCGCCTAGCAGTTTACAGACGTACCTCCGATTTAATGACCACAACTCACTCAATTGAACATGTAATTCAATGAAATTTGTTGCATTTCGAAAGAGTCGAAGTGTAGTTTAAAACGGAAGAAACGGAGATGAAAAACTACTTGTATTTTGAGAGTTATGATGGAAATAGTTAGATTCGCGCTTTGGTCTAGCAGTTTGCAGACATACCTCCGATTGAATGACCATAACTCACTCAATTCAACCCGGAATTCATTGAAATTTATTCCATTTCGAAGGAGTCGAAGTGTAGTCTAAAACGGAAGAAACAGAGATGAAAAAGTCCTAGTATTTTGAGAGTTATGACGGAAATAGTTAGACTCGCGCTTTGGTCTAGCAGTTTATAGACCTACGTCCGGTTGATTGACCATAACTCAGTCAATTCAACTCGGAATTGAGTCAAATTCATGCCATTTCGAAGATGTCGAAGTGTAGTTGAAAACATTAGAAACGGAGATGAAAAACTCCAAGTATTTTAAGAGTTATGACGGAAATAGTTAGACTCGCCCTTTCGCCTAGCAGTTTACAGACATACCTCCGATTGATTGACTATAACTCACTCAATTCAACTCGAAATTGATTCAAATTCATGCAATTTCGAAGATGTCGAAGTGAAGTTGAAAACGGAAGAAACGGAGATGAAACACTCCAAGTATTTTAAGAGTTATGATGGAAATAGTTGGACTCTTGCTTTCGCCTAGCAGTTTACAGACCTACCTCCGATTGAATGACCATAACTCACTCAATTCAACCCGGATTTCATTGAAATTTGTTCCATTTCGAAGGAGTCGAAGTGTACTTTAAAACGGAAGAAACGGAGATGCAAAAAGCCATGTATTTTGAGAGTTATGGTGGAAATAGTTAGACTCGCACTTTGGTCTAGTAGTTTACAGACCCACCTCCGATTGATTGACCATAACTCACTCAATTCAACTCAGAATTGAATCAAATTCATGGCATTGCGAAGATGTCGAAATGTAGTTGGAAATGGAGATGAAAAACTCCAAGTAATTTAAGAGTTATGATGGACATAGTTAGACTCGCGCTTTGGTCTAGCAGTTTACAGACCTGCTTCCGATTCATTCACCATAAGTCACCCAATTCGACTCGGAATTCATTGAAATTTGTTCCATTTCGAAGGACTCGAACTGTAGTTTAAAACGGAAGAAACGGAGATGAAAAAGCAAGTATTCTGAGAGTTATGGTGGAAATAGTTACACTCGCACTTTGGTCTAGCAGTTTACAGACCAACCTGCAATTGATTGACCATAACTTACTCAATTTAACTTGGAATTGATTCAAATTCATGCCATTTTGAAGGTGTGGAAATGTTGTTGAAAACGAAAGAAACAGAGATGAAAAATTCCAAGTATCTTAAGAGTTATGATGGAAATAGTTAGACTCGCGCTTTGGTCTAGCAGTTTACAGACCTGCTTCCGATTCATTCACCATAAGTCACTCAATTCGACTCGGAATTTATTCAAATTCATGCCATTTGGAAGATGTCGAAGAGTAGCTGAAAACGAAAGAAACGGAGACGAAAAACTCCAAGTATTTTAAGAGTTATGATAGAAATAGTTAGACTCTTGCTTTCGCCTAGCAGTTTACAGACCTACCTCCGATTTAATGACCACAACTCACTCAATTGAACATGTAATTCAATGAAATTTGTTGCATTTCGAAGTAGTCGAAGTGTAGTTTAAAACGGAAGAAACGGAGATGAAAACCTACTTGAATTTTGAGAGTTATGATGGAAATAGTTAGATTCGCGCTTTGGTCTAGCAGTTTGCAGACATACCTCCGATTGAATGACCATAACTCACTCAATTCAACCCGGAATTCATTGAAATTTATTCCATTTCGAAGGAGTCGAAGTGTAGTCTAAAACGGAAGAAACAGAGATGAAAAAGTCCTAGTATTTTGAGAGTTATGACGGAAATAGTTAGACTCGCGCTTTGGTCTAGCAGTTTATAGACCTACGTCCGGTTGATTGACCATAACTCAGTCAATTCAACTCGGAATTGAGTCAAATTCATGCCATTTCGAAGATGTCGAAGTGTAGTTGAAAACATTAGAAACGGAGATGAAAAACTCCAAGTATTTTAAGAGTTATGACGGAAATAGTTAGACTCGCCCTTTCGCCTAGCAGTTTACAGACCTATCTCCGATTGAATGACCATAACTCACTCAATTCAACCCGGATTTCATTGAAATTTGTTCCATTTCGAAGGAGTCGAAGTGTACTTTAAAACGGAAGAAACGGAGATGCAAAAAGCCATGTATTTTGAGAGTTATGGTGGAAATAGTTAGACTCGCACTTTGGTCTAGTAGTTTACAGACCCACCTCCGATTGATTGACCATAACTCACTCAATTCAACTCAGAATTGAATCAAATTCATGGCATTGCGAAGATGTCGAAATGTAGTTGGAAATGGAGATGAAAAACTCCAAGTAATTTAAGAGTTATGATGGACATAGTTAGACTCGCGCTTTGGTCTAGCAGTTTACAGACCTGCTTCCGATTCATTCACCATAAGTCACCCAATTCGACTCGGAATTCATTGAAATTTGTTCCATTTCGAAGGACTCGAACTGTAGTTTAAAACGGAAGAAACGGAGATGAAAAAGCAAGTATTCTGAGAGTTATGGTGGAAATAGTTACACTCGCACTTTGGTCTAGCAGTTTACAGACCAACCTGCAATTGATTGACCATAACTTACTCAATTTAACTTGGAATTGATTCAAATTCATGCCATTTTGAAGGTGTGGAAATGTTGTTGAAAACGAAAGAAACAGAGATGAAAAATTCCAAGTATCTTAAGAGTTATGATGGAAATAGTTAGACTCGCGCTTTGGTCTAGCAGTTTACAGACCTGCTTCCGATTCATTCACCATAAGTCACTCAATTCGACTCGAAATTTATTCAAATTCATGCCATTTGGAAGATGTCGAAGAGTAGCTGAAAACGAAAGAAACGGAGACGAAAAACTCCAAGTATTTTAAGAGTTATGATAGAAATAGTTAGACTCTTGCTTTCGCCTAGCAGTTTACAGACCTACCTCCGATTTAATGACCACAACTCACTCAATTGAACATGTAATTCAATGAAATTTGTTGCATTTCGAAGTAGTCGAAGTGTAGTTTAAAACGGAAGAAACGGAGATGAAAACCTACTTGAATTTTGAGAGTTATGATGGAAATAGTTAGATTCGCGCTTTGGTCTAGCAGTTTGCAGACATACCTCCGATTGAATGACCATAACTCACTCAATTCAACCCGGAATTCATTGAAATTTATTCCATTTCGAAGGAGTCGAAGTGTAGTCTAAAACGGAAGAAACAGAGATGAAAAAGTCCTAGTATTTTGAGAGTTATGACGGAAATAGTTAGACTCGCCCTTTGGTCTAGCAGTTTATAGACCTACGTCCGGTTGATTGACCATAACTCAGTCAATTCAACTCGGAATTGAGTCAAATTCATGCCATTTCGAAGATGTCGAAGTGTAGTTGAAAACATTAGAAACGGAGATGAAAAACTCCAAGTATTTTAAGAGTTATGACGGAAATAGTTAGACTCGCCCTTTCGCCTAGCAGTTTACAGACATACCTCCGATTGATTGACTATAACTCACTCAATTCAACTCGAAATTGATTCAAATTCATGCAATTTCGAAGATGTCGAAGTGAAGTTGAAAACGGAAGAAACGGAGATGAAACACTCCAAGTATTTTAAGAGTTATGATGGAAATAGTTGGACTCTTGCTTTCGCCTAGCAGTTTACAGACCTACCTCCGATTGAATGACCATAACTCACTCAATTCAACCCGGATTTCATTGAAATTTGTTCCATTTCGAAGGAGTCGAAGTGTAGTTTAAAACGGAAGAAACGGAGATGCAAAAAGCCATGTATTTTGAGAGTTATGGTGGAAATAGTTAGACTCGCACTTTGGTCTAGTAGTTTACAGACCCACCTCCGATTGATTGACCATAACTCACTCAATTCAACTCAGAATTGAATCAAATTCATGGCATTGCGAAGATGTCGAAATGTAGTTGGAAATGGAGATGAAAAACTCCAAGTAATTTAAGAGTTATGATGGACATAGTTAGACTCGCGCTTTGGTCTAGCAGTTTACAGACCTGCTTCCGATTCATTCACCATAAGTCACCCAATTCGACTCGGAATTCATTGAAATTTGTTCCATTTCGAAGGACTCGAACTGTAGTTTAAAACGGAAGAAACAGAGATGAAAAAAGCAAGTATTCTGAGAGTTATGGTGGAAACAGTTACACTCGCACTTTGGTCTAGCAGTTTACAGACCAACCTGCAATTGATTGACCATAACTTACTCAATTTAATTTGGAATTGATTCAAATTCATGCCATTTTGAAGGTGTGGAAATGTTGTTGAAAACGAAAGAAACAGAGATGAAAAATTCCAAGTATCTTAAGAGTTATGATGGAAATAGTTAGACTCGCGCTTTGGTCTAGCAGTTTACAGACCTGCTTCCGATTCATTCACCATAAGTCACTCAATTCGACTCGGAATTTATTCAAATTCATGCCATTTGGAAGATGTCGAAGAGTAGCTGAAAACGAAAGAAACGGAGACGAAAAACTCCAAGTATTTTAAGAGTTATGATAGAAATAGTTAGACTCTTGCTTTCGCCTAGCAGTTTACAGACCTACCTCCGATTTAATGACCACAACTCACTCAATTGAACATGTAATTCAATGAAATTTGTTGCATTTCGAAGTAGTCGAAGTGTAGTTTAAAACGGAAGAAACGGAGATGAAAACCTACTTGAATTTTGAGAGTTATGATGGAAATAGTTAGATTCGCGCTTTGGTCTAGCAGTTTGCAGACATACCTCCGATTGAATGACCATAACTCACTCAATTCAACCCGGAATTCATTGAAATTTATTCCATTTCGAAGGAGTCGAAGTGTAGTCTAAAACGGAAGAAACAGAGATGAAAAAGTCCTAGTATTTTGAGAGTTATGACGGAAATAGTTAGACTCGCCCTTTGGTCTAGCAGTTTATAGACCTACGTCCGGTTGATTGACCATAACTCAGTCAATTCAACTAGGAATTGAGTCAAATTCATGCCATTTCGAAGATGTCGAAGTGTAGTTGAAAACATTAGAAACAGAGATGAAAAACTCCAAGTATTTTAAGAGTTATGACGGAAATAGTTAGACTCGCCCTTTCGCCTAGCAGTTTACAGACCTATCTCCGATTGAATGACCATAACTCACTCAATTCAACCCGGAATTAATTGAAATTTGTTCCATTTCGAATGAGTAGAAGTGTAGTTTAAAAAGAAAGAAACGGAGGTTAAAAAAGCCGAGTATTTCGGGAGTTATGATGGAAATAGTTAGACTCGCACTTTAGTGTAGCAGTTTACAGACCAACCTCCGATTGATTGACCATAACTCTGTCAATTCAACTCGGAATTTAGTCAAATTCATGCCGTTTCGAAGATGTCGAAGTGTAGTTGAAAACATAAGAAACGGAGATGAAAAACTCCAAGTATTTTAAGAGTTACGATGGAAATAGTTAGACTCGCGCTTTCGCCTAGCAGTTTACTGACCTACCTCCGATTGAATGACCATAACCCACTCAATTCAACTCGGAATTCATTGAAATTCGTTCCATTACGAAGGAGTCGAAAGTGTAGCTGAAAACAGAAGAAACGGAGATGAAAACTCCAAGTATTTTGAGAGTTATGGTGGAAATAGTTAGACTCGCGTTTTCGCCTAGCAGTTTACAGACCTACCTCCGATTGAATGACCATAAGTCACTAAAATTCAACTCGGAATTCATTGAACTTTGTTCCATTTCGAAGGAGTCGAAGTGTAGTTTAAAACAGAAGAAACGGAGATAAAAAAAACCAAGTATTTTGAGATTTATGGTGGAAATTGTTAGACTCGCACTTTGGTCTAGCAGTTTACAGACATACCTCCGATTGATTGACTATAACTCACTCAATTCAACTCGAAATTGATTCAAATTCATGCAATTTCGAAGATGTCGAAGTGAAGTTGAAAACGGAAGAAACGGAGATGAAACACTCCAAGTATTTTAAGAGTTATGATGGAAATAGTTGGACTCTTGCTTTCGCCTAGCAGTTTACAGACCTACCTCCGATTGAATGACCATAACTCACTCAATTCAACCCGGATTTCATTGAAATTTGTTCCATTTCGAAGGAGTCGAAGTGTAGTTTAAAACGGAAGAAACGGAGATGCAAAAAGCCATGTATTTTGAGAGTTATGGTGGAAATAGTTAGACTCGCACTTTGGTCTAGTAGTTTACAGACCCACCTCCGATTGATTGACCATAACTCACTCAATTCAACTCAGAATTGAATCAAATTCATGGCATTGCGAAGATGTCGAAATGTAGTTGGAAATGGAGATGAAAAACTCCAAGTAATTTAAGAGTTATGATGGACATAGTTAGACTCGCGCTTTGGTCTAGCAGTTTACAGACCTGCTTCCGATTCATTCACCATAAGTCACCCAATTCGACTCGGAATTCATTGAAATTTGTTCCATTTCGAAGGACTCGAACTGTAGTTTAAAACGGAAGAAACGGAGATGAAAAAAGCAAGTATTCTGAGAGTTATGGTGGAAATAGTTACACTCGCACTTTGGTCTAGCAGTTTACAGACCAACCTGCAATTGATTGACCATAACTTACTCAATTTAACTTGGAATTGATTCAAATTCATGCCATTTTGAAGGTGTGGAAATGTTGTTGAAAACGAAAGAAACAGAGATGAAAAATTCCAAGTATCTTAAGAGTTATGATGGAAATAGTTAGACTCGCGCTTTGGTCTAGCAGTTTACAGACCTGCTTCCGATTCATTCACCATAAGTCACTCAATTCGACTCGGAATTTATTCAAATTCATGCCATTTGGAAGATGTCGAAGAGTAGCTGAAAACGAAAGAAACGGAGACGAAAAACTCCAAGTATTTTAAGAGTTATGATAGAAATAGTTAGACTCTTGCTTTCGCCTAGCAGTTTACAGACCTACCTCCGATTTAATGACCACAACTCACTCAATTGAACATGTAATTCAATGAAATTTGTTGCATTTCGAAGTAGTCGAAGTGTAGTTTAAAACGGAAGAAACGGAGATGAAAACCTACTTGAATTTTGAGAGTTATGATGGAAATAGTTAGATTCGCGCTTTGGTCTAGCAGTTTGCAGACATACCTCCGATTGAATGACCATAACTCACTGAATTCAACCCGGAATTCATTGAAATTTATTCCATTTCGAAGGAGTCGAAGTGTAGTCTAAAACGGAAGAAACAGAGATGAAAAAGTCCTAGTATTTTGAGAGTTATGACAGAAATAGTTAGACTCGCCCTTTGGTCTAGCAGTTTATAGACCTACGTCCGGTTGATTGACCATAACTCAGTCAATTCAACTCGGAATTGAGTCAAATTCATGCCATTTCGAAGATGTCGAAGTGTAGTTGAAAACATTAGAAACGGAGATGAAAAACTCCAAGTATTTTAAGAGTTATGACGGAAATAGTTAGACTCGCCCTTTCGCCTAGCAGTTTACAGACCTATCTCCGATTGAATGACCATAACTCACTCAATTCAACCCGGAATTAATTGAAATTTGTTCCATTTCGAATGACTAGAAGTGTAGTTTAAAAAGAAAGAAACGGAGGTTAAAAAAGCCGAGTATTTCGGGAGTTATGATGGAAATAGTTAGACTCGCACTTTAGTGTAGCAGTTTACAGACCAACCTCCGATTGATTGACCATAACTCTGTCAATTCAACTCGGAATTTAGTCAAATTCATGCCGTTTCGAAGATGTCGAAGTGTAGTTGAAAACATAAGAAACGGAGATGAAAAACTCCAAGTATTTTAAGAGTTACGATGGAAATAGTTAGACTCGCGCTTTCGCCTAGCAGTTTACTGACCTACCTCCGATTGAATGACCATAACCCACTCAATTCAACTCGGAATTCATTGAAATTCGTTCCATTACGAAGGAGTCGAAAGTGTAGCTGAAAACAGAAGAAACGGAGATGAAAACTCCAAGTATTTTGAGAGTTATGGTGGAAATAGTTAGACTCGCGTTTTCGCCTAGCAGTTTACAGACCTACCTCCGATTGAATGACCATAAGTCACTAAAATTCAACTCGGAATTCATTGAACTTTGTTCCATTTCGAAGGAGTCGAAGTGTAGTTTAAAACAGAAGAAACGGAGATAAAAAAAACCAAGTATTTTGAGATTTATGGTGGAAATTGTTAGACTCGCACTTTGGTCTAGCAGTTTACAGACATACCTCCGATTGATTGACTATAACTCACTCAATTCAACTCGAAATTGATTCAAATTCATGCAATTTCGAAGATGTCGAAGTGAAGTTGAAAACGGAAGAAACGGAGATGAAACACTCCAAGTATTTTAAGAGTTATGATGGAAATAGTTGGACTCTTGCTTTCGCCTAGCAGTTTACAGACCTACCTCCGATTGAATGACCATAACTCACTCAATTCAACCCGGATTTCATTGAAATTTGTTCCATTTCGAAGGAGTCGAAGTGTAGTTTAAAACGGAAGAAACGGAGATGCAAAAAGCCATGTATTTTGAGAGTTATGGTGGAAATAGTTAGACTCGCACTTTGGTCTAGTAGTTTACAGACCCACCTCCGATTGATTGACCATAACTCACTCAATTCAACTCAGAATTGAATCAAATTCATGGCATTGCGAAGATGTCGAACTGTAGTTGGAAATGGAGATGAAAAACTCCAAGTAATTTAAGAGTTATGATGGACATAGTTAGACTCGCGCTTTCGCCTAGCAGTTTACAGACCTACCTCCGAGTCAATGACCATAACTCACCCAATTCAACTCGGAATTCATTGAAATTTGTTCCATTTCGAAGGACTCGAACTGTAGTTTAAAACGGAAGAAACGGAGATGAAAAAAGCAAGTATTCTGAGAGTTATGGTGGAAATAGTTACACTCGCACTTTGGTCTAGCAGTTTACAGACCAACCTGCAATTGATTGACCATAACTTACTCAATTTAACTTGGAATTGATTCAAATTCATGCCATTTTGAAGGTGTGGAAATGTTGTTGAAAACGAAAGAAACAGAGATGAAAAATTCCAAGTATCTTAAGAGTTATGAAGGAAATAGTTAGACTCGCGCTTTGGTCTAGCAGTTTACAGACCTGCTTCCGATTCATTGACCATAAGTCACTCAATTCGACTCGGAATTTATTCAAATTCATGCCATTTGGAAGATATCGAAGAGTAGCTGAAAACGAAAGAAACGGAGACGAAAAACTCCAAGTATTTTAAGAGTTATGATAGAAATAGTTAGACTCGCGCTTTCGCCTAGCAGTTTACAGACCTACCTCCGATTTAATGACCACAACTCACTCAATTGAACATGTAATTCAATGAAATTTGTTGCATTTCGAAGTAGTCGAAGTGTAGTTTAAAACGGAAGAAACGGAGATGAAAACCTACTTGAATTTTGGGAGTTATGATGGAAATAGTTAGATTCGCGCTTTGGTCTAGCAGTTTGCAGACATACCTCCGATTGAATGACCATAACTCACTCAATTCAACCCGGAATTCATTGAAATTTATTCCATTTCGAAGGAGTCGAAGTGTAGTCTAAAACGGAAGAAACATAGATGAAAAAGTCCTAGTATTTTGAGAGTTATGACGGAAATAGTTAGACTCGCCCTTTGGTCTAGCAGTTTATAGACCTACGTCCGGTTGATTGACCATAACTCAGTCAATTCAACTCGGAATTGAGTCAAATTCATGCCATTTCGAAGATGTCGAAGTGTAGTTGAAAACATTAGAAACGGAGATGAAAAACTCCAAGTATTTTAAGAGTTATGACGGAAATAGTTAGACTCGCCCTTTCGCCTAGCAGTTTACAGACCTATCTCCGATTGAATGACCATAACTCACTCAATTCAACCCGGAATTAATTGAAATTTGTTCCATTTCGAATGAGTAGAAGTGTAGTTTAAAAAGAAAGAAACGGAGGTTAAAAAAGCCGAGTATTTCGGGAGTTATGATGGAAATAGTTAGACTCGCACTTTAGTGTAGCAGTTTACAGACCAACCTCCGATTGATTGACCATAACTCTGTCAATTCAACTCGGAATTTAGTCAAATTCATGCCGTTTCGAAGATGTCGAAGTGTAGTTGAAAACATAAGAAACGGAGATGAAAAACTCCAAGTATTTTAAGAGTTACGATGGAAATAGTTAGACTCGCGCTTTCGCCTAGCAGTTTACTGACCTACCTCCGATTGAATGACCATAACCCACTCAATTCAACTCGGAATTCATTGAAATTCGTTCCATTACGAAGGAGTCGAAAGTGTAGCTGAAAACAGAAGAAACGGAGATGAAAACTCCAAGTATTTTGAGAGTTATGGTGGAAATAGTTAGACTCGCGTTTTCGCCTAGCAGTTTACAGACCTACCTCCGATTGAATGACCATAAGTCACTAAAATTCAACTCGGAATTCATTGAACTTTGTTCCATTTCGAAGGAGTCGAAGTGTAGTTTAAAACAGAAGAAACGGAGATAAAAAAAACCAAGTATTTTGAGATTTATGGTGGAAATTGTTAGACTCGCACTTTGGTCTAGCAGTTTACAGACATACCTCCGATTGATTGACTATAACTCACTCAATTCAACTCGAAATTGATTCAAATTCATGCAATTTCGAAGATGTCGAAGTGAAGTTGAAAACGGAAGAAACGGAGATGAAACACTCCAAGTATTTTAAGAGTTATGATGGAAATAGTTGGACTCTTGCTTTCGCCTAGCAGTTTACAGACCTACCTCCGATTGAATGACCATAACTCACTCAATTCAACCCGGATTTCATTGAAATTTGTTCCATTTCGAAGGAGTCGAAGTGTAGTTTAAAACGGAAGAAACGGAGATGCAAAAAGCCATGTATTTTGAGAGTTATGGTGGAAATAGTTAGACTCGCACTTTGGTCTAGTAGTTTACAGACCCACCTCCGATTGATTGACCATAACTCACTCAATTCAACTCAGAATTGAATCAAATTCATGGCATTGCGAAGATGTCGAACTGTAGTTGGAAATGGAGATGAAAAACTCCAAGTAATTTAAGAGTTATGATGGACATAGTTAGACTCGCGCTTTCGCCTAGCAGTTTACAGACCTACCTCCGAGTCAATGACCATAACTCACTCAATTCAACTCGGAATTCATTGAAATTTGTTCCATTTCGAAGGACTCGAACTGTAGTTTAAAACGGAAGAAACGGAGATGAAAAAAGCAAGTATTCTGAGAGTTATGGTGGAAATAGTTACACTCGCACTTTGGTCTAGCAGTTTACAGACCAACCTGCAATTGATTGACCATAACTTACTCAATTTAACTTGGAATTGATTCAAATTCATGCCATTTTGAAGGTGTGGAAATGTTGTTGAAAACGAAAGAAACAGAGATGAAAAATTCCAAGTATCTTAAGAGTTATGATGGAAATAGTTAGACTCGCGCTTTGGTCTAGCAGTTTACAGACCTGCTTCCGATTCATTGACCATAAGTCACTCAATTCGACTCGGAATTTATTCAAATTCATGCCATTTGGAAGATATCGAAGAGTAGCTGAAAACGAAAGAAACGGAGACGAAAAACTCCAAGTATTTTAAGAGTTATGATAGAAATAGTTAGACTCGCGCTTTCGCCTAGCAGTTTACAGACCTACCTCCGATTTAATGACCACAACTCACTCAATTGAACATGTAATTCAATGAAATTTGTTGCATTTCGAAGTAGTCGAAGTGTAGTTTAAAACGGAAGAAACGGAGATGAAAAACTACTTGTATTTTGAGAGTTATGATGGAAATAGTTAGATTCGCGCTTTGGTCTAGCAGTTTGCAGACATACCTCCGATTGAATGACCATAACTCACTCAATTCAACCCGGAATTCATTGAAATTTATTCCATTTCGAAGGAGTCGAAGTGTAGTCTAAAACGGAAGAAACAGATATGAAAAAGTCCTAGTATTTTGAGAGTTATGACGGAAATAGTTAGACTCGCCCTTTGGTCTAGCAGTTTATAGACCTACGTCCGGTTGATTGACCATAACTCAGTCAATTCAACTCGGAATTGAGTCAAATTCATGCCATTTCGAAGATGTCGAAGTGTAGTTGAAAACATTAGAAACGGAGATGAAAAACTCCAAGTATTTTAAGAGTTATGACGGAAATAGTTAGACTCGCCCTTTCGCCTAGCAGTTTACAGACTTATCTCCGATTGAATGACCATAACTCACTCAATTCAACCCGGAATTAATTGAAATTTGTTCCATTTCGAATGAGTAGAAGTGTAGTTTAAAAAGAAAGAAACGGAGGTTAAAAAAGCCGAGTATTTCGGGAGTTATGATGGAAATAGTTAGACTCGCACTTTAGTGTAGCAGTTTACAGACCAACCTCCGATTGATTGACCATAACTCTGTCAATTCAACTCGGAATTTAGTCAAATTCATGCCGTTTCGAAGATGTCGAAGTGTAGTTGAAAACATAAGAAACGGAGATGAAAAACTCCAAGTATTTTAAGAGTTACGATGGAAATAGTTAGACTCGCGCTTTCGCCTAGCAGTTTACTGACCTACCTCCGATTGAATGACCATAACCCACTCAATTCAACTCGGAATTCATTGAAATTCGTTCCATTACGAAGGAGTCGAAAGTGTAGCTGAAAACAGAAGAAACGGAGATGAAAACTCCAAGTATTTTGAGAGTTATGGTGGAAATAGTTAGACTCGCGTTTTCGCCTAGCAGTTTACAGACCTACCTCCGATTGAATGACCATAAGTCACTAAAATTCAACTCGGAATTCATTGAACTTTGTTCCATTTCGAAGGAGTCGAAGTGTAGTTTAAAACAGAAGAAACGGAGATAAAAAAAACCAAGTATTTTGAGATTTATGGTGGAAATTGTTAGACTCGCACTTTGGTCTAGCAGTTTACAGACATACCTCCGATTGATTGACTATAACTCACTCAATTCAACTCGAAATTGATTCAAATTCATGCAATTTCGAAGATGTCGAAGTGAAGTTGAAAACGGAAGAAACGGAGATGAAACACTCCAAGTATTTTAAGAGTTATGATGGAAATAGTTGGACTCTTGCTTTCGCCTAGCAGTTTACAGACCTACCTCCGATTGAATGACCATAACTCACTCAATTCAACCCGGATTTCATTGAAATTTGTTCCATTTCGAAGGAGTCGAAGTGTAGTTTAAAACGGAAGAAACGGAGATGCAAAAAGCCATGTATTTTGAGAGTTATGGTGGAAATAGTTAGACTCGCACTTTGGTCTAGTAGTTTACAGACCCACCTCCGATTGATTGACCATAACTCACTCAATTCAACTCAGAATTGAATCAAATTCATGGCATTGCGAAGATGTCGAACTGTAGTTGGAAATGGAGATGAAAAACTCCAAGTAATTTAAGAGTTATGATGGACATAGTTAGACTCGCGCTTTCGCCTAGCAGTTTACAGACCTACCTCCGAGTCAATGACCATAACTCACTCAATTCAACTCGGAATTCATTGAAATTTGTTCCATTTCGAAGGACTCGAACTGTAGTTTAAAACGGAAGAAACGGAGATGAAAAAAGCAAGTATTCTGAGAGTTATGGTGGAAATAGTTACACTCGCACTTTGGTCTAGCAGTTTACAGACCAACCTGCAATTGATTGACCATAACTTACTCAATTTAACTTGGAATTGATTCAAATTCATGCCATTTTGAAGGTGTGGAAATGTTGTTGAAAACGAAAGAAACAGAGATGAAAAATTCCAAGTATCTTAAGAGTTATGATGGAAATAGTTAGACTCGCGCTTTGGTCTAGCAGTTTACAGACCTGCTTCCGATTCATTGACCATAAGTCACTCAATTCGACTCGGAATTTATTCAAATTCATGCCATTTGGAAGATATCGAAGAGTAGCTGAAAACGAAAGAAACGGAGACGAAAAACTCCAAGTATTTTAAGAGTTATGATAGAAATAGTTAGACTCGCGCTTTCGCCTAGCAGTTTACAGACCTACCTCCGATTTAATGACCACAACTCACTCAATTGAACATGTAATTCAATGAAATTTGTTGCATTTCGAAGTAGTCGAAGTGTAGTTTAAAACGGAAGAAACGGAGATGAAAAACTACTTGTATTTTGAGAGTTATGATGGAAATAGTTAGATTCGCGCTTTGGTCTAGCAGTTTGCAGACATACCTCCGATTGAATGACCATAACTCACTCAATTCAACCCGGAATTCATTGAAATTTATTCCATTTCGAAGGAGTCGAAGTGTAGTCTAAAACGGAAGAAACATAGATGAAAAAGTCCTAGTATTTTGAGAGTTATGACGGAAATAGTTAGACTCGCCCTTTGGTCTAGCAGTTTATAGACCTACGTCCGGTTGATTGACCATAACTCAGTCAATTCAACTCGGAATTGAGTCAAATTCATGCCATTTCGAAGATGTCGAAGTGTAGTTGAAAACATTAGAAACGGAGATGAAAAACTCCAAGTATTTTAAGAGTTATGACGGAAATAGTTAGACTCGCCCTTTCGCCTAACAGTTTACAGACCTATCTCCGATTGAATGACCATAACTCACTCAATTCAACCCGGAATTAATTGAAATTTGTTCCATTTCGAATGAGTAGAAGTGTAGTTTAAAAAGAAAGAAACGGAGGTTAAAAAAGCCGAGTATTTCGGGAGTTATGATGGAAATAGTTAGACTCGCACTTTAGTGTAGCAGTTTACAGACCAACCTCCGATTGATTGACCATAACTCTGTCAATTCAACTCGGAATTTAGTCAAATTCATGCCGTTTCGAAGATGTCGAAGTGTAGTTGAAAACATAAGAAACGGAGATGAAAAACTCCAAGTATTTTAAGAGTTACGATGGAAATAGTTAGACTCGCGCTTTCGCCTAGCAGTTTACTGACCTACCTCCGATTGAATGACCATAACCCACTCAATTCAACTCGGAATTCATTGAAATTCGTTCCATTACGAAGGAGTCGAAAGTGTAGCTGAAAACAGAAGAAACGGAGATGAAAACTCCAAGTATTTTGAGAGTTATGGTGGAAATAGTTAGACTCGCGTTTTCGCCTAGCAGTTTACAGACCTACCTCCGATTGAATGACCATAAGTCACTAAAATTCAACTCGGAATTCATTGAACTTTGTTCCATTTCGAAGGAGTCGAAGTGTAGTTTAAAACAGAAGAAACGGAGATAAAAAAAACCAAGTATTTTGAGATTTATGGTGGAAATTGTTAGACTCGCACTTTGGTCTAGCAGTTTACAGACATACCTCCGATTGATTGACTATAACTCACTCAATTCAACTCGAAATTGATTCAAATTCATGCAATTTCGAAGATGTCGAAGTGAAGTTGAAAACGGAAGAAACGGAGATGAAACACTCCAAGTATTTTAAGAGTTATGATGGAAATAGTTGGACTCTTGCTTTCGCCTAGCAGTTTACAGACCTACCTCCGATTGAATGACCATAACTCACTCAATTCAACCCGGATTTCATTGAAATTTGTTCCATTTCGAAGGAGTCGAAGTGTAGTTTAAAACGGAAGAAACGGAGATGCAAAAAGCCATGTATTTTGAGAGTTATGGTGGAAATAGTTAGACTCGCACTTTGGTCTAGTAGTTTACAGACCCACCTCCGATTGATTGACCATAACTCACTCAATTCAACTCAGAATTGAATCAAATTCATGGCATTGCGAAGATGTCGAACTGTAGTTGGAAATGGAGATGAAAAACTCCAAGTAATTTAAGAGTTATGATGGACATAGTTAGACTCGCGCTTTCGCCTAGCAGTTTACAGACCTACCTCCGAGTCAATGACCATAACTCACTCAATTCAACTCGGAATTCATTGAAATTTGTTCCATTTCGAAGGACTCGAACTGTAGTTTAAAACGGAAGAAACGGAGATGAAAAAAGCAAGTATTCTGAGAGTTATGGTGGAAATAGTTACACTCGCACTTTGGTCTAGCAGTTTACAGACCAACCTGCAATTGATTGACCATAACTTACTCAATTTAACTTGGAATTGATTCAAATTCATGCCATTTTGAAGGTGTGGAAATGTTGTTGAAAACGAAAGAAACAGAGATGAAAAATTCCAAGTATCTTAAGAGTTATGATGGAAATAGTTAGACTCGCGCTTTGGTCTAGCAGTTTACAGACCTGCTTCCGATTCATTGACCATAAGTCACTCAATTCGACTCGGAATTTATTCAAATTCATGCCATTTGGAAGATATCGAAGAGTAGCTGAAAACGAAAGAAACGGAGACGAAAAACTCCAAGTATTTTAAGAGTTATGATAGAAATAGTTAGACTCGCGCTTTCGCCTAGCAGTTTACAGACCTACCTCCGATTTAATGACCACAACTCACTCAATTGAACATGTAATTCAATGAAATTTGTTGCATTTCGAAGTAGTCGAAGTGTAGTTTAAAACGGAAGAAACGGAGATGAAAACCTACTTGAATTTTGAGAGTTATGATGGAAATAGTTAGATTCGCGCTTTGGTCTAGCAGTTTGCAGACATACCTCCGATTGAATGACCATAACTCACTCAATTCAACTCAGAATTGAATCAAATTCATGGCATTGCGAAGATGTCGAAATGTAGTTGGAAATGGAGATGAAAAACTCCAAGTAATTTAAGAGTTATGATGGACATAGTTAGACTCGCGCTTTGGTCTAGCAGTTTACAGACCTGCTTCCGATTCATTCACCATAAGTCACCCAATTCGACTCGGAATTCATTGAAATTTGTTCCATTTCGAAGGACTCGAACTGTAGTTTAAAACGGAAGAAACGGAGATGAAAAAAGCAAGTATTCTGAGAGTTATGGTGGAAATAGTTACACTCGCACTTTGGTCTAGCAGTTTACAGACCAACCTGCAATTGATTGACCATAACTTACTCAATTTAACTTGGAATTGATTCAAATTCATGCCATTTTGAAGGTGTGGAAATGTTGTTGAAAACGAAAGAAACAGAGATGAAAAATTCCAAGTATCTTAAGAGTTATGATGGAAATAGTTAGACTCGCGCTTTGGTCTAGCAGTTTACAGACCTGCTTCCGATTCATTGACCATAAGTCACTCAATTCGACTCGGAATTTATTCAAATTCATGCCATTTGGAAGATATCGAAGAGTAGCTGAAAACGAAAGAAACGGAGACGAAAAACTCCAAGTATTTTAAGAGTTATGATAGAAATAGTTAGACTCGCGCTTTCGCCTAGCAGTTTACAGACCTACCTCCGATTTAATGACCACAACTCACTCAATTGAACATGTAATTCAATGAAATTTGTTGCATTTCGAAGTAGTCGAAGTGTAGTTTAAAACGGAAGAAACGGAGATGAAAACCTACTTGAATTTTGAGAGTTATGATGGAAATAGTTAGATTCGCGCTTTGGTCTAGCAGTTTGCAGACATACCTCCGATTGAATGACCATAACTCACTCAATTCAACCCGGAATTCATTGAAATTTATTCCATTTCGAAGGAGTCGAAGTGTAGTCTAAAACGGAAGAAACATAGATGAAAAAGTCCTAGTATTTTGAGAGTTATGACGGAAATAGTTAGACTCGCCCTTTGGTCTAGCAGTTTATAGACCTACGTCCGGTTGATTGACCATAACTCAGTCAATTCAACTCGGAATTGAGTCAAATTCATGCCATTTCGAAGATGTCGAAGTGTAGTTGAAAACATTAGAAACGGAGATGAAAAACTCCAAGTATTTTAAGAGTTATGACGGAAATAGTTAGACTCGCCCTTTCGCCTAGCAGTTTACAGACCTATCTCCGATTGAATGACCATAACTCACTCAATTCAACCCGGAATTAATTGAAATTTGTTCCATTTCGAATGAGTAGAAGTGTAGTTTAAAAAGAAAGAAACGGAGGTTAAAAAAGCCGAGTATTTCGGGAGTTATGATGGAAATAGTTAGACTCGCACTTTAGTGTAGCAGTTTACAGACCAACCTCCGATTGATTGACCATAACTCTGTCAATTCAACTCGGAATTTAGTCAAATTCATGCCGTTTCGAAGATGTCGAAGTGTAGTTGAAAACATAAGAAACGGAGATGAAAAACTCCAAGTATTTTAAGAGTTACGATGGAAATAGTTAGACTCGCGCTTTCGCCTAGCAGTTTACTGACCTACCTCCGATTGAATGACCATAACCCACTCAATTCAACTCGGAATTCATTGAAATTCGTTCCATTACGAAGGAGTCGAAAGTGTAGCTGAAAACAGAAGAAACGGAGATGAAAACTCCAAGTATTTTGAGAGTTATGGTGGAAATAGTTAGACTCGCGTTTTCGCCTAGCAGTTTACAGACCTACCTCCGATTGAATGACCATAAGTCACTAAAATTCAACTCGGAATTCATTGAACTTTGTTCCATTTCGAAGGAGTCGAAGTGTAGTTTAAAACAGAAGAAACGGAGATAAAAAAAACCAAGTATTTTGAGATTTATGGTGGAAATTGTTAGACTCGCACTTTGGTCTAGCAGTTTACAGACATACCTCCGATTGATTGACTATAACTCACTCAATTCAACTCGAAATTGATTCAAATTCATGCAATTTCGAAGATGTCGAAGTGAAGTTGAAAACGGAAGAAACGGAGATGAAACACTCCAAGTATTTTAAGAGTTATGATGGAAATAGTTGGACTCTTGCTTTCGCCTAGCAGTTTACAGACCTACCTCCGATTGAATGACCATAACTCACTCAATTCAACCCGGATTTCATTGAAATTTGTTCCATTTCGAAGGAGTCGAAGTGTAGTTTAAAACGGAAGAAACGGAGATGCAAAAAGCCATGTATTTTGAGAGTTATGGTGGAAATAGTTAGACTCGCACTTTGGTCTAGTAGTTTACAGACCCACCTCCGATTGATTGACCATAACTCACTCAATTCAACTCAGAATTGAATCAAATTCATGGCATTGCGAAGATGTCGAACTGTAGTTGGAAATGGAGATGAAAAACTCCAAGTAATTTAAGAGTTATGATGGACATAGTTAGACTCGCGCTTTCGCCTAGCAGTTTACAGACCTACCTCCGAGTCAATGACCATAACTCACTCAATTCAACTCGGAATTCATTGAAATTTGTTCCATTTCGAAGGACTCGAACTGTAGTTTAAAACGGAAGAAACGGAGATGAAAAAAGCAAGTATTCTGAGAGTTATGGTGGAAATAGTTACACTCGCACTTTGGTCTAGCAGTTTACAGACCAACCTGCAATTGATTGACCATAACTTACTCAATTTAACTTGGAATTGATTCAAATTCATGCCATTTTGAAGGTGTGGAAATGTTGTTGAAAACGAAAGAAACAGAGATGAAAAATTCCAAGTATCTTAAGAGTTATGATGGAAATAGTTAGACTCGCGCTTTGGTCTAGCAGTTTACAGACCTGCTTCCGATTCATTGACCATAAGTCACTCAATTCGACTCGGAATTTATTCAAATTCATGCCATTTGGAAGATATCGAAGAGTAGCTGAAAACGAAAGAAACGGAGACGAAAAACTCCAAGTATTTTAAGAGTTATGATAGAAATAGTTAGACTCGCGCTTTCGCCTAGCAGTTTACAGACCTACCTCCGATTTAATGACCACAACTCACTCAATTGAACATGTAATTCAATGAAATTTGTTGCATTTCGAAGTAGTCGAAGTGTAGTTTAAAACGGAAGAAACGGAGATGAAAACCTACTTGAATTTTGAGAGTTATGATGGAAATAGTTAGATTCGCGCTTTGGTCTAGCAGTTTGCAGACATACCTCCGATTGAATGACCATAACTCACTCAATTCAACCCGGAATTCATTGAAATTTATTCCATTTCGAAGGAGTCGAAGTGTAGTCTAAAACGGAAGAAACATAGATGAAAAAGTCCTAGTATTTTGAGAGTTATGACGGAAATAGTTAGACTCGCCCTTTGGTCTAGCAGTTTATAGACCTACGTCCGGTTGATTGACCATAACTCAGTCAATTCAACTCGGAATTGAGTCAAATTCATGCCATTTCGAAGATGTCGAAGTGTAGTTGAAAACATTAGAAACGGAGATGAAAAACTCCAAGTATTTTAAGAGTTATGACGGAAATAGTTAGACTCGCCCTTTCGCCTAGCAGTTTACAGACCTATCTCCGATTGAATGACCATAACTCACTCAATTCAACCCGGAATTAATTGAAATTTGTTCCATTTCGAATGAGTAGAAGTGTAGTTTAAAAAGAAAGAAACGGAGGTTAAAAAAGCCGAGTATTTCGGGAGTTATGATGGAAATAGTTAGACTCGCACTTTAGTGTAGCAGTTTACAGACCAACCTCCGATTGATTGACCATAACTCTGTCAATTCAACTCGGAATTTAGTCAAATTCATGCCGTTTCGAAGATGTCGAAGTGTAGTTGAAAACATAAGAAACGGAGATGAAAAACTCCAAGTATTTTAAGAGTTACGATGGAAATAGTTAGACTCGCGCTTTCGCCTAGCAGTTTACTGACCTACCTCCGATTGAATGACCATAACCCACTCAATTCAACTCGGAATTCATTGAAATTCGTTCCATTACGAAGGAGTCGAAAGTGTAGCTGAAAACAGAAGAAACGGAGATGAAAACTCCAAGTATTTTGAGAGTTATGGTGGAAATAGTTAGACTCGCGTTTTCGCCTAGCAGTTTACAGACCTACCTCCGATTGAATGACCATAAGTCACTAAAATTCAACTCGGAATTCATTGAACTTTGTTCCATTTCGAAGGAGTCGAAGTGTAGTTTAAAACAGAAGAAACGGAGATAAAAAAAACCAAGTATTTTGAGATTTATGGTGGAAATTGTTAGACTCGCACTTTGGTCTAGCAGTTTACAGACATACCTCCGATTGATTGACTATAACTCACTCAATTCAACTCGAAATTGATTCAAATTCATGCAATTTCGAAGATGTCGAAGTGAAGTTGAAAACGGAAGAAACGGAGATGAAACACTCCAAGTATTTTAAGAGTTATGATGGAAATAGTTGGACTCTTGCTTTCGCCTAGCAGTTTACAGACCTACCTCCGATTGAATGACCATAACTCACTCAATTCAACCCGGATTTCATTGAAATTTGTTCCATTTCGAAGGAGTCGAAGTGTAGTTTAAAACGGAAGAAACGGAGATGCAAAAAGCCATGTATTTTGAGAGTTATGGTGGAAATAGTTAGACTCGCACTTTGGTCTAGTAGTTTACAGACCCACCTCCGATTGATTGACCATAACTCACTCAATTCAACTCAGAATTGAATCAAATTCATGGCATTGCGAAGATGTCGAACTGTAGTTGGAAATGGAGATGAAAAACTCCAAGTAATTTAAGAGTTATGATGGACATAGTTAGACTCGCGCTTTCGCCTAGCAGTTTACAGACCTACCTCCGAGTCAATGACCATAACTCACTCAATTCAACTCGGAATTCATTGAAATTTGTTCCATTTCGAAGGACTCGAACTGTAGTTTAAAACGGAAGAAACGGAGATGAAAAAAGCAAGTATTCTGAGAGTTATGGTGGAAATAGTTACACTCGCACTTTGGTCTAGCAGTTTACAGACCAACCTGCAATTGATTGACCATAACTTACTCAATTTAACTTGGAATTGATTCAAATTCATGCCATTTTGAAGGTGTGGAAATGTTGTTGAAAACGAAAGAAACAGAGATGAAAAATTCCAAGTATCTTAAGAGTTATGATGGAAATAGTTAGACTCGCGCTTTGGTCTAGCAGTTTACAGACCTGCTTCCGATTCATTGACCATAAGTCACTCAATTCGACTCGGAATTTATTCAAATTCATGCCATTTGGAAGATATCGAAGAGTAGCTGAAAACGAAAGAAACGGAGACGAAAAACTCCAAGTATTTTAAGAGTTATGATAGAAATAGTTAGACTCGCGCTTTCGCCTAGCAGTTTACAGACCTACCTCCGATTTAATGACCACAACTCACTCAATTGAACATGTAATTCAATGAAATTTGTTGCATTTCGAAGTAGTCGAAGTGTAGTTTAAAACGGAAGAAACGGAGATGAAAAACTACTTGTATTTTGAGAGTTATGATGGAAATAGTTAGATTCGCGCTTTGGTCTAGCAGTTTGCAGACATACCTCCGATTGAATGACCATAACTCACTCAATTCAACCCGGAATTCATTGAAATTTATTCCATTTCGAAGGAGTCGAAGTGTAGTCTAAAACGGAAGAAACAGATATGAAAAAGTCCTAGTATTTTGAGAGTTATGACGGAAATAGTTAGACTCGCCCTTTGGTCTAGCAGTTTATAGACCTACGTCCGGTTGATTGACCATAACTCAGTCAATTCAACTCGGAATTGAGTCAAATTCATGCCATTTCGAAGATGTCGAAGTGTAGTTGAAAACATTAGAAACGGAGATGAAAAACTCCAAGTATTTTAAGAGTTATGACGGAAATAGTTAGACTCGCCCTTTCGCCTAGCAGTTTACAGACCTATCTCCGATTGAATGACCATAACTCACTCAATTCAACCCGGAATTAATTGAAATTTGTTCCATTTCGAATGAGTAGAAGTGTAGTTTAAAAAGAAAGAAACGGAGGTTAAAAAAGCCGAGTATTTCGGGAGTTATGATGGAAATAGTTAGACTCGCACTTTAGTGTAGCAGTTTACAGACCAACCTCCGATTGATTGACCATAACTCTGTCAATTCAACTCGGAATTTAGTCAAATTCATGCCGTTTCGAAGATGTCGAAGTGTAGTTGAAAACATAAGAAACGGAGATGAAAAACTCCAAGTATTTTAAGAGTTACGATGGAAATAGTTAGACTCGCGCTTTCGCCTAGCAGTTTACTGACCTACCTCCGATTGAATGACCATAACCCACTCAATTCAACTCGGAATTCATTGAAATTCGTTCCATTACGAAGGAGTCGAAAGTGTAGCTGAAAACAGAAGAAACGGAGATGAAAACTCCAAGTATTTTGAGAGTTATGGTGGAAATAGTTAGACTCGCGTTTTCGCCTAGCAGTTTACAGACCTACCTCCGATTGAATGACCATAAGTCACTAAAATTCAACTCGGAATTCATTGAACTTTGTTCCATTTCGAAGGAGTCGAAGTGTAGTTTAAAACAGAAGAAACGGAGATAAAAAAAACCAAGTATTTTGAGATTTATGGTGGAAATTGTTAGACTCGCACTTTGGTCTAGCAGTTTACAGACATACCTCCGATTGATTGACTATAACTCACTCAATTCAACTCGAAATTGATTCAAATTCATGCAATTTCGAAGATGTCGAAGTGAAGTTGAAAACGGAAGAAACGGAGATGAAACACTCCAAGTATTTTAAGAGTTATGATGGAAATAGTTGGACTCTTGCTTTCGCCTAGCAGTTTACAGACCTACCTCCGATTGAATGACCATAACTCACTCAATTCAACCCGGATTTCATTGAAATTTGTTCCATTTCGAAGGAGTCGAAGTGTAGTTTAAAACGGAAGAAACGGAGATGCAAAAAGCCATGTATTTTGAGAGTTATGGTGGAAATAGTTAGACTCGCACTTTGGTCTAGTAGTTTACAGACCCACCTCCGATTGATTGACCATAACTCACTCAATTCAACTCAGAATTGAATCAAATTCATGGCATTGCGAAGATGTCGAACTGTAGTTGGAAATGGAGATGAAAAACTCCAAGTAATTTAAGAGTTATGATGGACATAGTTAGACTCGCGCTTTCGCCTAGCAGTTTACAGACCTACCTCCGAGTCAATGACCATAACTCACTCAATTCAACTCGGAATTCATTGAAATTTGTTCCATTTCGAAGGACTCGAACTGTAGTTTAAAACGGAAGAAACGGAGATGAAAAAAGCAAGTATTCTGAGAGTTATGGTGGAAATAGTTACACTCGCACTTTGGTCTAGCAGTTTACAGACCAACCTGCAATTGATTGACCATAACTTACTCAATTTAACTTGGAATTGATTCAAATTCATGCCATTTTGAAGGTGTGGAAATGTTGTTGAAAACGAAAGAAACAGAGATGAAAAATTCCAAGTATCTTAAGAGTTATGATGGAAATAGTTAGACTCGCGCTTTGGTCTAGCAGTTTACAGACCTGCTTCCGATTCATTGACCATAAGTCACTCAATTCGACTCGGAATTTATTCAAATTCATGCCATTTGGAAGATATCGAAGAGTAGCTGAAAACGAAAGAAACGGAGACGAAAAACTCCAAGTATTTTAAGAGTTATGATAGAAATAGTTAGACTCGCGCTTTCGCCTAGCAGTTTACAGACCTACCTCCGATTTAATGACCACAACTCACTCAATTGAACATGTAATTCAATGAAATTTGTTGCATTTCGAAGTAGTCGAAGTGTAGTTTAAAACGGAAGAAACGGAGATGAAAAACTACTTGTATTTTGAGAGTTATGATGGAAATAGTTAGATTCGCGCTTTGGTCTAGCAGTTTGCAGACATACCTCCGATTGAATGACCATAACTCACTCAATTCAACCCGGAATTCATTGAAATTTATTCCATTTCGAAGGAGTCGAAGTGTAGTCTAAAACGGAAGAAACAGATATGAAAAAGTCCTAGTATTTTGAGAGTTATGACGGAAATAGTTAGACTCGCCCTTTGGTCTAGCAGTTTATAGACCTACGTCCGGTTGATTGACCATAACTCAGTCAATTCAACTCGGAATTGAGTCAAATTCATGCCATTTCGAAGATGTCGAAGTGTAGTTGAAAACATTAGAAACGGAGATGAAAAACTCCAAGTATTTTAAGAGTTATGACGGAAATAGTTAGACTCGCCCTTTCGCCTAGCAGTTTACAGACCTATCTCCGATTGAATGACCATAACTCACTCAATTCAACCCGGAATTAATTGAAATTTGTTCCATTTCGAATGAGTAGAAGTGTAGTTTAAAAAGAAAGAAACGGAGGTTAAAAAAGCCGAGTATTTCGGGAGTTATGATGGAAATAGTTAGACTCGCACTTTAGTGTAGCAGTTTACAGACCAACCTCCGATTGATTGACCATAACTCTGTCAATTCAACTCGGAATTTAGTCAAATTCATGCCGTTTCGAAGATGTCGAAGTGTAGTTGAAAACATAAGAAACGGAGATGAAAAACTCCAAGTATTTTAAGAGTTACGATGGAAATAGTTAGACTCGCGCTTTCGCCTAGCAGTTTACTGACCTACCTCCGATTGAATGACCATAACCCACTCAATTCAACTCGGAATTCATTGAAATTCGTTCCATTACGAAGGAGTCGAAAGTGTAGCTGAAAACAGAAGAAACGGAGATGAAAACTCCAAGTATTTTGAGAGTTATGGTGGAAATAGTTAGACTCGCGTTTTCGCCTAGCAGTTTACAGACCTACCTCCGATTGAATGACCATAAGTCACTAAAATTCAACTCGGAATTCATTGAACTTTGTTCCATTTCGAAGGAGTCGAAGTGTAGTTTAAAACAGAAGAAACGGAGATAAAAAAAACCAAGTATTTTGAGATTTATGGTGGAAATTGTTAGACTCGCACTTTGGTCTAGCAGTTTACAGACATACCTCCGATTGATTGACTATAACTCACTCAATTCAACTCGAAATTGATTCAAATTCATGCAATTTCGAAGATGTCGAAGTGAAGTTGAAAACGGAAGAAACGGAGATGAAACACTCCAAGTATTTTAAGAGTTATGATGGAAATAGTTGGACTCTTGCTTTCGCCTAGCAGTTTACAGACCTACCTCCGATTGAATGACCATAACTCACTCAATTCAACCCGGATTTCATTGAAATTTGTTCCATTTCGAAGGAGTCGAAGTGTAGTTTAAAACGGAAGAAACGGAGATGCAAAAAGCCATGTATTTTGAGAGTTATGGTGGAAATAGTTAGACTCGCACTTTGGTCTAGTAGTTTACAGACCCACCTCCGATTGATTGACCATAACTCACTCAATTCAACTCAGAATTGAATCAAATTCATGGCATTGCGAAGATGTCGAACTGTAGTTGGAAATGGAGATGAAAAACTCCAAGTAATTTAAGAGTTATGATGGACATAGTTAGACTCGCGCTTTCGCCTAGCAGTTTACAGACCTACCTCCGAGTCAATGACCATAACTCACTCAATTCAACTCGGAATTCATTGAAATTTGTTCCATTTCGAAGGACTCGAACTGTAGTTTAAAACGGAAGAAACGGAGATGAAAAAAGCAAGTATTCTGAGAGTTATGGTGGAAATAGTTACACTCGCACTTTGGTCTAGCAGTTTACAGACCAACCTGCAATTGATTGACCATAACTTACTCAATTTAACTTGGAATTGATTCAAATTCATGCCATTTTGAAGGTGTGGAAATGTTGTTGAAAACGAAAGAAACAGAGATGAAAAATTCCAAGTATCTTAAGAGTTATGATGGAAATAGTTAGACTCGCGCTTTGGTCTAGCAGTTTACAGACCTGCTTCCGATTCATTGACCATAAGTCACTCAATTCGACTCGGAATTTATTCAAATTCATGCCATTTGGAAGATATCGAAGAGTAGCTGAAAACGAAAGAAACGGAGACGAAAAACTCCAAGTATTTTAAGAGTTATGATAGAAATAGTTAGACTCGCGCTTTCGCCTAGCAGTTTACAGACCTACCTCCGATTTAATGACCACAACTCACTCAATTGAACATGTAATTCAATGAAATTTGTTGCATTTCGAAGTAGTCGAAGTGTAGTTTAAAACGGAAGAAACGGAGATGAAAAACTACTTGTATTTTGAGAGTTATGATGGAAATAGTTAGATTCGCGCTTTGGTCTAGCAGTTTGCAGACATACCTCCGATTGAATGACCATAACTCACTCAATTCAACCCGGAATTCATTGAAATTTATTCCATTTCGAAGGAGTCGAAGTGTAGTCTAAAACGGAAGAAACAGATATGAAAAAGTCCTAGTATTTTGAGAGTTATGACGGAAATAGTTAGACTCGCCCTTTGGTCTAGCAGTTTATAGACCTACGTCCGGTTGATTGACCATAACTCAGTCAATTCAACTCGGAATTGAGTCAAATTCATGCCATTTCGAAGATGTCGAAGTGTAGTTGAAAACATTAGAAACGGAGATGAAAAACTCCAAGTATTTTAAGAGTTATGATGGAAATAGTTAGACTCGCCCTTTCGCCTAGCAGTTTACAGACCTATCTCCGATTGAATGACCATAACTCACTCAATTCAACCCGGAATTAATTGAAATTTGTTCCATTTCGAATGAGTAGAAGTGTAGTTTAAAAAGAAAGAAACGGAGGTTAAAAAAGCCGAGTATTTCGGGAGTTATGATGGAAATAGTTAGACTCGCACTTTAGTGTAGCAGTTTACAGACCAACCTCCGATTGATTGACCATAACTCTGTCAATTCAACTCGGAATTTAGTCAAATTCATGCCGTTTCGAAGATGTCGAAGTGTAGTTGAAAACATAAGAAACGGAGATGAAAAACTCCAAGTATTTTAAGAGTTACGATGGAAATAGTTAGACTCGCGCTTTCGCCTAGCAGTTTACTGACCTACCTCCGATTGAATGACCATAACCCACTCAATTCAACTCGGAATTCATTGAAATTCGTTCCATTACGAAGGAGTCGAAAGTGTAGCTGAAAACAGAAGAAACGGAGATGAAAACTCCAAGTATTTTGAGAGTTATGGTGGAAATAGTTAGACTCGCGTTTTCGCCTAGCAGTTTACAGACCTACCTCCGATTGAATGACCATAAGTCACTAAAATTCAACTCGGAATTCATTGAACTTTGTTCCATTTAGAAGGAGTCGAAGTGTAGTTTAAAACAGAAGAAACGGAGATAAAAAAAACCAAGTATTTTGAGATTTATGGTGGAAATTGTTAGACTCGCACTTTGGTCTAGCAGTTTACAGACATACCTCCGATTGATTGACTATAACTCACTCAATTCAACTCGAAATTGATTCAAATTCATGCAATTTCGAAGATGTCGAAGTGAAGTTGAAAACGGAAGAAACGGAGATGAAACACTCCAAGTATTTTAAGAGTTATGATGGAAATAGTTGGACTCTTGCTTTCGCCTAGCAGTTTACAGACCTACCTCCGATTGAATGACCATAACTCACTCAATTCAACCCGGATTTCATTGAAATTTGTTCCATTTCGAAGGAGTCGAAGTGTAGTTTAAAACGGAAGAAACGGAGATGCAAAAAGCCATGTATTTTGAGAGTTATGGTGGAAATAGTTAGACTCGCACTTTGGTCTAGTAGTTTACAGACCCACCTCCGATTGATTGACCATAACTCACTCAATTCAACTCAGAATTGAATCAAATTCATGGCATTGCGAAGATGTCGAACTGTAGTTGGAAATGGAGATGAAAAACTCCAAGTAATTTAAGAGTTATGATGGACATAGTTAGACTCGCGCTTTCGCCTAGCAGTTTACAGACCTACCTCCGAGTCAATGACCATAACTCACTCAATTCAACTCGGAATTCATTGAAATTTGTTCCATTTCGAAGGACTCGAACTGTAGTTTAAAACGGAAGAAACGGAGATGAAAAAAGCAAGTATTCTGAGAGTTATGGTGGAAATAGTTACACTCGCACTTTGGTCTAGCAGTTTACAGACCAACCTGCAATTGATTGACCATAACTTACTCAATTTAACTTGGAATTGATTCAAATTCATGCCATTTTGAAGGTGTGGAAATGTTGTTGAAAACGAAAGAAACAGAGATGAAAAATTCCAAGTATCTTAAGAGTTATGATGGAAATAGTTAGACTCGCGCTTTGGTCTAGCAGTTTACAGACCTGCTTCCGATTCATTGACCATAAGTCACTCAATTCGACTCGGAATTTATTCAAATTCATGCCATTTGGAAGATATCGAAGAGTAGCTGAAAACGAAAGAAACGGAGACGAAAAACTCCAAGTATTTTAAGAGTTATGATAGAAATAGTTAGACTCGCGCTTTCGCCTAGCAGTTTACAGACCTACCTCCGATTTAATGACCACAACTCACTCAATTGAACATGTAATTCAATGAAATTTGTTGCATTTCGAAGTAGTCGAAGTGTAGTTTAAAACGGAAGAAACGGAGATGAAAAACTACTTGTATTTTGAGAGTTATGATGGAAATAGTTAGATTCGCGCTTTGGTCTAGCAGTTTGCAGACATACCTCCGATTGAATGACCATAACTCACTCAATTCAACCCGGAATTCATTGAAATTTATTCCATTTCGAAGGAGTCGAAGTGTAGTCTAAAACGGAAGAAACAGATATGAAAAAGTCCTAGTATTTTGAGAGTTATGACGGAAATAGTTAGACTCGCCCTTTGGTCTAGCAGTTTATAGACCTACGTCCGGTTGATTGACCATAACTCAGTCAATTCAACTCGGAATTGAGTCAAATTCATGCCATTTCGAAGATGTCGAAGTGTAGTTGAAAACATTAGAAACGGAGATGAAAAACTCCAAGTATTTTAAGAGTTATGACGGAAA
The DNA here is from genome assembly GCF_043159265.1 of Tasmannia lanceolata. NCBI lineage: Eukaryota > Viridiplantae > Streptophyta > Magnoliopsida > Canellales > Winteraceae > Tasmannia > Tasmannia lanceolata. The sequence continues at coordinate 1,145,861 of NW_027518749.1, read as the reverse complement.
TAGTTAGACTCGCCCTTTCGCCTAGCAGTTTACAGACCTATCTCCGATTGAATGACCATAACTCACTCAATTCAACCCGGAATTAATTGAAATTTGTTCCATTTCGAATGAGTAGAAGTGTAGTTTAAAAAGAAAGAAACGGAGGTTAAAAAAGCCGAGTATTTCGGGAGTTATGATGGAAATAGTTAGACTCGCACTTTAGTGTAGCAGTTTACAGACCAACCTCCGATTGATTGACCATAACTCTGTCAATTCAACTCGGAATTTAGTCAAATTCATGCCGTTTCGAAGATGTCGAAGTGTAGTTGAAAACATAAGAAACGGAGATGAAAAACTCCAAGTATTTTAAGAGTTACGATGGAAATAGTTAGACTCGCGCTTTCGCCTAGCAGTTTACTGACCTACCTCCGATTGAATGACCATAACCCACTCAATTCAACTCGGAATTCATTGAAATTCGTTCCATTACGAAGGAGTCGAAAGTGTAGCTGAAAACAGAAGAAACGGAGATGAAAACTCCAAGTATTTTGAGAGTTATGGTGGAAATAGTTAGACTCGCGTTTTCGCCTAGCAGTTTACAGACCTACCTCCGATTGAATGACCATAAGTCACTAAAATTCAACTCGGAATTCATTGAACTTTGTTCCATTTCGAAGGAGTCGAAGTGTAGTTTAAAACAGAAGAAACGGAGATAAAAAAAACCAAGTATTTTGAGATTTATGGTGGAAATTGTTAGACTCGCACTTTGGTCTAGCAGTTTACAGACATACCTCCGATTGATTGACTATAACTCACTCAATTCAACTCGAAATTGATTCAAATTCATGCAATTTCGAAGATGTCGAAGTGAAGTTGAAAACGGAAGAAACGGAGATGAAACACTCCAAGTATTTTAAGAGTTATGATGGAAATAGTTGGACTCTTGCTTTCGCCTAGCAGTTTACAGACCTACCTCCGATTGAATGACCATAACTCACTCAATTCAACCCGGATTTCATTGAAATTTGTTCCATTTCGAAGGAGTCGAAGTGTAGTTTAAAACGGGAAGAAACGGAGATGCAAAAAGCCATGTATTTTGAGAGTTATGGTGGAAATAGTTAGACTCGCACTTTGGTCTAGTAGTTTACAGACCCACCTCCGATTGATTGACCATAACTCACTCAATTCAACTCAGAATTCATTGAACTTTGTTCCATTTCGAAGGAGTCGAAGTGTAGTTTAAAACAGAAGAAACGGAGATAAAAAAAACCAAGTATTTTGAGATTTATGGTGGAAATTGTTAGACTCGCACTTTGGTCTAGCAGTTTACAGACATACCTCTGATTGATTGACTATAACTCACTCAATTCAACTCGAAATTGATTCAAATTCATGCAATTTCGAAGATGTCGAAGTGAAGTTGAAAACGGAAGAAACGGAGATGAAACACTCCAAGTATTTTAAGAGTTATGATGGAAATAGTTGGACTCTTGCTTTCGCCTAGCAGTTTACAGACCTACCTCCGATTGAATGACCATAACTCACTCAATTCAACCCGGATTTCATTGAAATTTGTTCCATTTCGAAGGAGTCGAAGTGTAGTTTAAAACGGAAGAAACGGAGATGCAAAAAGCCATGTATTTTGAGAGTTATGGTGGAAATAGTTAGACTCGCACTTTGGTCTAGTAGTTTACAGACCCACCTCCGATTGATTGACCATAACTCACTCAATTCAACTCAGAATTGAATCAAATTCATGGCATTGCGAAGATGTCGAACTGTAGTTGGAAATGGAGATGAAAAACTCCAAGTAATTTAAGAGTTATGATGGACATAGTTAGACTCGCGCTTTCGCCTAGCAGTTTACAGACCTACCTCCGAGTCAATGACCATAACTCACTCAATTCAACTCGGAATTCATTGAAATTTGTTCCATTTCGAAGGACTCGAACTGTAGTTTAAAACGGAAGAAACGGAGATGAAAAAAGCAAGTATTCTGAGAGTTATGGTGGAAATAGTTACACTCGCACTTTGGTCTAGCAGTTTACAGACCAACCTGCAATTGATTGACCATAACTTACTCAATTTAACTTGGAATTGATTCAAATTCATGCCATTTTGAAGGTGTGGAAATGTTGTTGAAAACGAAAGAAACAGAGATGAAAAATTCCAAGTATCTTAAGAGTTATGATGGAAATAGTTAGACTCGCGCTTTGGTCTAGCAGTTTACAGACCTGCTTCCGATTCATTGACCATAAGTCACTCAATTCGACTCGGAATTTATTCAAATTCATGCCATTTGGAAGATATCGAAGAGTAGCTGAAAACGAAAGAAACGGAGACGAAAAACTCCAAGTATTTTAAGAGTTATGATAGAAATAGTTAGACTCGCGCTTTCGCCTAGCAGTTTACAGACCTACCTCCGATTTAATGACCACAACTCACTCAATTGAACATGTAATTCAATGAAATTTGTTGCATTTCGAAGTAGTCGAAGTGTAGTTTAAAACGGAAGAAACGGAGATGAAAAACTACTTGTATTTTGAGAGTTATGATGGAAATAGTTAGATTCGCGCTTTGGTCTAGCAGTTTGCAGACATACCTCCGATTGAATGACCATAACTCACTCAATTCAACCCGGAATTCATTGAAATTTATTCCATTTCGAAGGAGTCGAAGTGTAGTCTAAAACGGAAGAAACAGATATGAAAAAGTCCTAGTATTTTGAGAGTTATGACGGAAATAGTTAGACTCGCCCTTTGGTCTAGCAGTTTATAGACCTACGTCCGGTTGATTGACCATAACTCAGTCAATTCAACTCGGAATTGAGTCAAATTCATGCCATTTCGAAGATGTCGAAGTGTAGTTGAAAACATTAGAAACGGAGATGAAAAACTCCAAGTATTTTAAGAGTTATGACGGAAATAGTTAGACTCGCCCTTTCGCCTAGCAGTTTACAGACCTATCTCCGATTGAATGACCATAACTCACTCAATTCAACCCGGAATTAATTGAAATTTGTTCCATTTCGAATGAGTAGAAGTGTAGTTTAAAAAGAAAGAAACGGAGGTTAAAAAAGCCGAGTATTTCGGGAGTTATGATGGAAATAGTTAGACTCGCACTTTAGTGTAGCAGTTTACAGACCAACCTCCGATTGATTGACCATAACTCTGTCAATTCAACTCGGAATTTAGTCAAATTCATGCCGTTTCGAAGATGTCGAAGTGTAGTTGAAAACATAAGAAACGGAGATGAAAAACTCCAAGTATTTTAAGAGTTACGATGGAAATAGTTAGACTCGCGCTTTCGCCTACCAGTTTACTGACCTACCTCCGATTGAATGACCATAACCCACTCAATTCAACTCGGAATTCATTGAAATTCGTTCCATTACGAAGGAGTCGAAAGTGTAGCTGAAAACAGAAGAAACGGAGATGAAAACTCCAAGTATTTTGAGAGTTATGGTGGAAATAGTTAGACTCGCGTTTTCGCCTAGCAGTTTACAGACCTACCTCCGATTGAATGACCATAAGTCACTAAAATTCAACTCGGAATTCATTGAACTTTGTTCCATTTCGAAGGAGTCGAAGTGTAGTTTAAAACAGAAGAAACGGAGATAAAAAAAACCAAGTATTTTGATATTTATGGTGGAAATTGTTAGACTCGCACTTTGGTCTAGCAGTTTACAGACATACCTCCGATTGATTGACTATAACTCACTCAATTCAACTCGAAATTGATTCAAATTCATGCAATTTCGAAGATGTCGAAGTGAAGTTGAAAACGGAAGAAACGGAGATGAAACACTCCAAGTATTTTAAGAGTTATGATGGAAATAGTTGGACTCTTGCTTTCGCCTAGCAGTTTACAGACCTACCTCCGATTGAATGACCATAACTCACTCAATTCAACCCGGATTTCATTGAAATTTGTTCCATTTCGAAGGAGTCGAAGTGTAGTTTAAAACGGAAGAAACGGAGATGCAAAAAGCCATGTATTTTGAGAGTTATGGTGGAAATAGTTAGACTCGCACTTTGGTCTAGTAGTTTACAGACCCACCTCCGATTGATTGACCATAACTCACTCAATTCAACTCAGAATTGAATCAAATTCATGGCATTGCGAAGATGTCGAACTGTAGTTGGAAATGGAGATGAAAAACTCCAAGTAATTTAAGAGTTATGATGGACATAGTTAGACTCGCGCTTTCGCCTAGCAGTTTACAGACCTACCTCCGAGTCAATGACCATAACTCACTCAATTCAACTCGGAATTCATTGAAATTTGTTCCATTTCGAAGGACTCGAACTGTAGTTTAAAACGGAAGAAACGGAGATGAAAAAAGCAAGTATTCTGAGAGTTATGGTGGAAATAGTTACACTCGCACTTTGGTCTAGCAGTTTACAGACCAACCTGCAATTGATTGACCATAACTTACTCAATTTAACTTGGAATTGATTCAAATTCATGCCATTTTGAAGGTGTGGAAATGTTGTTGAAAACGAAAGAAACAGAGATGAAAAATTCCAAGTATCTTAAGAGTTATGATGGAAATAGTTAGACTCGCGCTTTGGTCTAGCAGTTTACAGACCTGCTTCCGATTCATTGACCATAAGTCACTCAATTCGACTCGGAATTTATTCAAATTCATGCCATTTGGAAGATATCGAAGAGTAGCTGAAAACGAAAGAAACGGAGACGAAAAACTCCAAGTATTTTAAGAGTTATGATAGAAATAGTTAGACTCGCGCTTTCGCCTAGCAGTTTACAGACCTACCTCCGATTTAATGACCACAACTCACTCAATTGAACATGTAATTCAATGAAATTTGTTGCATTTCGAAGTAGTCGAAGTGTAGTTTAAAACGGAAGAAACGGAGATGAAAAACTACTTGTATTTTGAGAGTTATGATGGAAATAGTTAGATTCGCACTTTGGTCTAGCAGTTTGCAGACATACCTCCGATTGAATGACCATAACTCACTCAATTCAACCCGGAATTCATTGAAATTTATTCCATTTCGAAGGAGTCGAAGTGTAGTCTAAAACGGAAGAAACAGATATGAAAAAGTCCTAGTATTTTGAGAGTTATGACGGAAATAGTTAGACTCGCCCTTTGGTCTAGCAGTTTATAGACCTACGTCCGGTTGATTGACCATAACTCAGTCAATTCAACTCGGAATTGAGTCAAATTCATGCCATTTCGAAGATGTCGAAGTGTAGTTGAAAACATTAGAAACGGAGATGAAAAACTCCAAGTATTTTAAGAGTTATGACGGAAATAGTTAGACTCGCCCTTTCGCCTAGCAGTTTACAGACCTATCTCCGATTGAATGACCATAACTCACTCAATTCAACCCGGAATTAATTGAAATTTGTTCCATTTCGAATGAGTAGAAGTGTAGTTTAAAAAGAAAGAAACGGAGGTTAAAAAAGCCGAGTATTTCGGGAGTTATGATGGAAATAGTTAGACTCGCACTTTAGTGTAGCAGTTTACAGACCAACCTCCGATTGATTGACCATAACTCTGTCAATTCAACTCGGAATTTAGTCAAATTCATGCCGTTTCGAAGATGTCGAAGTGTAGTTGAAAACATAAGAAACAGAGATGAAAAACTCCAAGTATTTTAAGAGTTACGATGGAAATAGTTAGACTCGCGCTTTCGCCTACCAGTTTACTGACCTACCTCCGATTGAATGACCATAACCCACTCAATTCAACTCGGAATTCATTGAAATTCGTTCCATTACGAAGGAGTCGAAAGTGTAGCTGAAAACGGAAGAAACGGAGATGAAAACTCCAATAATTTTGAGAGTTATGGTGGAAATAGTTAGACTCGCGTTTTCGCCTAGCAGTTTACAGACCTACCTCCGATTGAATGACCATAAGTCACTAAAATTCAACTCGGAATTCATTGAACTTTGTTCCATTTCGAAGGAGTCGAAGTGTAGTTTAAAACAGAAGAAACGGAGATAAAAAAAACCAAGTATTTTGAGATTTATGGTGGAAATTGTTAGACTCGCACTTTGGTCTAGCAGTTTACAGACATACCTCCGATTGATTGACTATAACTCACTCAATTCAACTCGAAATTGATTCAAATTCATGCAATTTCGAAGATGTCGAAGTGAAGTTGAAAACGGAAGAAACGGAGATGAAACACTCCAAGTATTTTAAGAGTTAGGATGGAAATAGTTGGACTCTTGCTTTCGCCTAGCAGTTTACAGACCTACCTCCGATTGAATGACCATAACTCACTCAATTCAACCCGGATTTCATTGAAATTCGTTCCATTTCGAAGGAGTCGAAAGTGTAGTTTAAAACGGAAGAAACGGAGATGCAAAAAGCCATGTATTTTGAGAGTTATGGTGGAAATAGTTAGACTCGCACTTTGGTCTAGTAGTTTACAGACCCACCTCCGATTGATTGACCATAACTCACTCAATTCAACTCAGAATTCATTGAACTTTGTTCCATTTCGAAGGAGTCGAAGTGTAGTTTAAAACAGAAGAAACGGAGATAAAAAAAACCAAGTATTTTGAGATTTATGGTGGAAATTGTTAGACTCGCACTTTGGTCTAGCAGTTTACAGACATACCTCTGATTGATTGACTATAACTCACTCAATTCAACTCGAAATTGATTCAAATTCATGCAATTTCGAAGATGTCGAAGTGAAGTTGAAAACGGAAGAAACGGAGATGAAACACTCCAAGTATTTTAAGAGTTATGATGGAAATAGTTGGACTCTTGCTTTCGCCTAGCAGTTTACAGACCTACCTCCGATTGAATGACCATAACTCACTCAATTCAACCCGGATTTCATTGAAATTTGTTCCATTTCGAAGGAGTCGAAGTGTAGTTTAAAACGGAAGAAACGGAGATGCAAAAAGCCATGTATTTTGAGAGTTATGGTGGAAATAGTTAGACTCGCACTTTGGTCTAGTAGTTTACAGACCCACCTCCGATTGATTGACCATAACTCACTCAATTCAACTCAGAATTGAATCAAATTCATGGCATTGCGAAGATGTCGAACTGTAGTTGGAAATGGAGATGAAAAACTCCAAGTAATTTAAGAGTTATGATGGACATAGTTAGACTCGCGCTTTCGCCTAGCAGTTTACAGACCTACCTCCGAGTCAATGACCATAACTCACTCAATTCAACTCGGAATTCATTGAAATTTGTTCCATTTCGAAGGACTCGAACTGTAGTTTAAAACGGAAGAAACGGAGATGAAAAAAGCAAGTATTCTGAGAGTTATGGTGGAAATAGTTACACTCGCACTTTGGTCTAGCAGTTTACAGACCAACCTGCAATTGATTGACCATAACTTACTCAATTTAACTTGGAATTGATTCAAATTCATGCCATTTTGAAGGTGTGGAAATGTTGTTGAAAACGAAAGAAACAGAGATGAAAAATTCCAAGTATCTTAAGAGTTATGATGGAAATAGTTAGACTCGCGCTTTGGTCTAGCAGTTTACAGACCTGCTTCCGATTCATTGACCATAAGTCACTCAATTCGACTCGGAATTTATTCAAATTCATGCCATTTGGAAGATATCGAAGAGTAGCTGAAAACGAAAGAAACGGAGACGAAAAACTCCAAGTATTTTAAGAGTTATGATAGAAATAGTTAGACTCGCGCTTTCGCCTAGCAGTTTACAGACCTACCTCCGATTTAATGACCACAACTCACTCAATTGAACATGTAATTCAATGAAATTTGTTGCATTTCGAAGTAGTCGAAGTGTAGTTTAAAACGGAAGAAACGGAGATGAAAAACTACTTGTATTTTGAGAGTTATGATGGAAATAGTTAGATTCGCGCTTTGGTCTAGCAGTTTGCAGACATACCTCCGATTGAATGACCATAACTCACTCAATTCAACCCGGAATTCATTGAAATTTATTCCATTTCGAAGGAGTCGAAGTGTAGTCTAAAACGGAAGAAACAGATATGAAAAAGTCCTAGTATTTTGAGAGTTATGACGGAAATAGTTAGACTCGCCCTTTGGTCTAGCAGTTTATAGACCTACGTCCGGTTGATTGACCATAACTCAGTCAATTCAACTCGGAATTGAGTCAAATTCATGCCATTTCGAAGATGTCGAAGTGTAGTTGAAAACATTAGAAACGGAGATGAAAAACTCCAAGTATTTTAAGAGTTATGACGGAAATAGTTAGACTCGCCCTTTCGCCTAGCAGTTTACAGACCTATCTCCGATTGAATGACCATAACTCACTCAATTCAACCCGGAATTAATTGAAATTTGTTCCATTTCGAATGAGTAGAAGTGTAGTTTAAAAAGAAAGAAACGGAGGTTAAAAAAGCCGAGTATTTCGGGAGTTATGATGGAAATAGTTAGACTCGCACTTTAGTGTAGCAGTTTACAGACCAACCTCCGATTGATTGACCATAACTCTGTCAATTCAACTCGGAATTTAGTCAAATTCATGCCGTTTCGAAGATGTCGAAGTGTAGTTGAAAACATAAGAAACGGAGATGAAAAACTCCAAGTATTTTAAGAGTTACGATGGAAATAGTTAGACTCGCGCTTTCGCCTACCAGTTTACTGACCTACCTCCGATTGAATGACCATAACCCACTCAATTCAACTCGGAATTCATTGAAATTCGTTCCATTACGAAGGAGTCGAAAGTGTAGCTGAAAACAGAAGAAACGGAGATGAAAACTCCAAGTATTTTGAGAGTTATGGTGGAAATAGTTAGACTCGCGTTTTCGCCTAGCAGTTTACAGACCTACCTCCGATTGAATGACCATAAGTCACTAAAATTCAACTCGGAATTCATTGAACTTTGTTCCATTTCGAAGGAGTCGAAGTGTAGTTTAAAACAGAAGAAACGGAGATAAAAAAAACCAAGTATTTTGAGATTTATGGTGGAAATTGTTAGACTCGCACTTTGGTCTAGCAGTTTACAGACATACCTCCGATTGATTGACTATAACTCACTCAATTCAACTCGAAATTGATTCAAATTCATGCAATTTCGAAGATGTCGAAGTGAAGTTGAAAACGGAAGAAACGGAGATGAAACACTCCAAGTATTTTAAGAGTTATGATGGAAATAGTTGGACTCTTGCTTTCGCCTAGCAGTTTACAGACCTACCTCCGATTGAATGACCATAACTCACTCAATTCAACCCGGATTTCATTGAAATTTGTTCCATTTCGAAGGAGTCGAAGTGTAGTTTAAAACGGAAGAAACGGAGATGCAAAAAGCCATGTATTTTGAGAGTTATGGTGGAAATAGTTAGACTCGCACTTTGGTCTAGTAGTTTACAGACCCACCTCCGATTGATTGACCATAACTCACTCAATTCAACTCAGAATTGAATCAAATTCATGGCATTGCGAAGATGTCGAACTGTAGTTGGAAATGGAGATGAAAAACTCCAAGTAATTTAAGAGTTATGATGGACATAGTTAGACTCGCGCTTTCGCCTAGCAGTTTACAGACCTACCTCCGAGTCAATGACCATAACTCACTCAATTCAACTCGGAATTCATTGAAATTTGTTCCATTTCGAAGGACTCGAACTGTAGTTTAAAACGGAAGAAACGGAGATGAAAAAAGCAAGTATTCTGAGAGTTATGGTGGAAATAGTTACACTCGCACTTTGGTCTAGCAGTTTACAGACCAACCTGCAATTGATTGACCATAACTTACTCAATTTAACTTGGAATTGATTCAAATTCATGCCATTTTGAAGGTGTGGAAATGTTGTTGAAAACGAAAGAAACAGAGATGAAAAATTCCAAGTATCTTAAGAGTTATGATGGAAATAGTTAGACTCGCGCTTTGGTCTAGCAGTTTACAGACCTGCTTCCGATTCATTGACCATAAGTCACTCAATTCGACTCGGAATTTATTCAAATTCATGCCATTTGGAAGATATCGAAGAGTAGCTGAAAACGAAAGAAACGGAGACGAAAAACTCCAAGTATTTTAAGAGTTATGATAGAAATAGTTAGACTCGCGCTTTCGCCTAGCAGTTTACAGACCTACCTCCGATTTAATGACCACAACTCACTCAATTGAACATGTAATTCAATGAAATTTGTTGCATTTCGAAGTAGTCGAAGTGTAGTTTAAAACGGAAGAAACGGAGATGAAAAACTACTTGTATTTTGAGAGTTATGATGGAAATAGTTAGATTCGCGCTTTGGTCTAGCAGTTTGCAGACATACCTCCGATTGAATGACCATAACTCACTCAATTCAACCCGGAATTCATTGAAATTTATTCCATTTCGAAGGAGTCGAAGTGTAGTCTAAAACGGAAGAAACAGATATGAAAAAGTCCTAGTATTTTGAGAGTTATGACGGAAATAGTTAGACTCGCCCTTTGGTCTAGCAGTTTATAGACCTACGTCCGGTTGATTGACCATAACTCAGTCAATTCAACTCGGAATTGAGTCAAATTCATGCCATTTCGAAGATGTCGAAGTGTAGTTGAAAACATTAGAAACGGAGATGAAAAACTCCAAGTATTTTAAGAGTTATGACGGAAATAGTTAGACTCGCCCTTTCGCCTAGCAGTTTACAGACCTATCTCCGATTGAATGACCATAACTCACTCAATTCAACCCGGAATTAATTGAAATTTGTTCCATTTCGAATGAGTAGAAGTGTAGTTTAAAAAGAAAGAAACGGAGGTTAAAAAAGCCGAGTATTTCGGGAGTTATGATGGAAATAGTTAGACTCGCACTTTAGTGTAGCAGTTTACAGACCAACCTCCGATTGATTGACCATAACTCTGTCAATTCAACTCGGAATTTAGTCAAATTCATGCCGTTTCGAAGATGTCGAAGTGTAGTTGAAAACATAAGAAACAGAGATGAAAAACTCCAAGTATTTTAAGAGTTACGATGGAAATAGTTAGACTCGCGCTTTCGCCTACCAGTTTACTGACCTACCTCCGATTGAATGACCATAACCCACTCAATTCAACTCGGAATTCATTGAAATTCGTTCCATTACGAAGGAGTCGAAAGTGTAGCTGAAAACGGAAGAAACGGAGATGAAAACTCCAATAATTTTGAGAGTTATGGTGGAAATAGTTAGACTCGCGTTTTCGCCTAGCAGTTTACAGACCTACCTCCGATTGAATGACCATAAGTCACTAAAATTCAACTCGGAATTCATTGAACTTTGTTCCATTTCGAAGGAGTCGAAGTGTAGTTTAAAACAGAAGAAACGGAGATAAAAAAAACCAAGTATTTTGAGATTTATGGTGGAAATTGTTAGACTCGCACTTTGGTTTAGCAGTTTACAGACATACCTCCGATTGATTGACTATAACTCACTCAATTCAACTCGAAATTGATTCAAATTCATGCAATTTCGAAGATGTCGAAGTGAAGTTGAAAACGGAAGAAACGGAGATGAAACACTCCAAGTATTTTAAGAGTTATGATGGAAATAGTTGGACTCTTGCTTTCGCCTAGCAGTTTACAGACCTACCTCCGATTGAATGACCATAACTCACTCAATTCAACCCGGATTTCATTGAAATTTGTTCCATTTCGAAGGAGTCGAAGTGTAGTTTAAAACGGAAGAAACGGAGATGCAAAAAGCCATGTATTTTGAGAGTTATGGTGGAAATAGTTAGACTCGCACTTTGGTCTAGTAGTTTACAGACCCACCTCCGATTGATTGACCATAACTCACTCAATTCAACTCAGAATTGAATCAAATTCATGGCATTGCGAAGATGTCGAACTGTAGTTGGAAATGGAGATGAAAAACTCCAAGTAATTTAAGAGTTATGATGGACATAGTTAGACTCGCGCTTTCGCCTAGCAGTTTACAGACCTACCTCCGAGTCAATGACCATAACTCACTCAATTCAACTCGGAATTCATTGAAATTTGTTCCATTTCGAAGGACTCGAACTGTAGTTTAAAACGGAAGAAACGGAGATGAAAAAAGCAAGTATTCTGAGAGTTATGGTGGAAATAGTTACACTCGCACTTTGGTCTAGCAGTTTACAGACCAACCTGCAATTGATTGACCATAACTTACTCAATTTAACTTGGAATTGATTCAAATTCATGCCATTTTGAAGGTGTGGAAATGTTGTTGAAAACGAAAGAAACAGAGATGAAAAATTCCAAGTATCTTAAGAGTTATGATGGAAATAGTTAGACTCGCGCTTTGGTCTAGCAGTTTACAGACCTGCTTCCGATTCATTGACCATAAGTCACTCAATTCGACTCGGAATTTATTCAAATTCATGCCATTTGGAAGATATCGAAGAGTAGCTGAAAACGAAAGAAACGGAGACGAAAAACTCCAAGTATTTTAAGAGTTATGATAGAAATAGTTAGACTCGCGCTTTCGCCTAGCAGTTTACAGACCTACCTCCGATTTAATGACCACAACTCACTCAATTGAACATGTAATTCAATGAAATTTGTTGCATTTCGAAGTAGTCGAAGTGTAGTTTAAAACGGAAGAAACGGAGATGAAAAACTACTTGTATTTTGAGAGTTATGATGGAAATAGTTAGATTCGCGCTTTGGTCTAGCAGTTTGCAGACATACCTCCGATTGAATGACCATAACTCACTCAATTCAACCCGGAATTCATTGAAATTTATTCCATTTCGAAGGAGTCGAAGTGTAGTCTAAAACGGAAGAAACAGATATGAAAAAGTCCTAGTATTTTGAGAGTTATGACGGAAATAGTTAGACTCGCCCTTTGGTCTAGCAGTTTATAGACCTACGTCCGGTTGATTGACCATAACTCAGTCAATTCAACTCGGAATTGAGTCAAATTCATGCCATTTCGAAGATGTCGAAGTGTAGTTGAAAACATTAGAAACGGAGATGAAAAACTCCAAGTATTTTAAGAGTTATGACGGAAATAGTTAGACTCGCCCTTTCGCCTAGCAGTTTACAGACCTATCTCCGATTGAATGACCATAACTCACTCAATTCAACCCGGAATTAATTGAAATTTGTTCCATTTCGAATGAGTAGAAGTGTAGTTTAAAAAGAAAGAAACGGAGGTTAAAAAAGCCGAGTATTTCGGGAGTTATGATGGAAATAGTTAGACTCGCACTTTAGTGTAGCAGTTTACAGACCAACCTCCGATTGATTGACCATAACTCTGTCAATTCAACTCGGAATTTAGTCAAATTCATGCCGTTTCGAAGATGTCGAAGTGTAGTTGAAAACATAAGAAACAGAGATGAAAAACTCCAAGTATTTTAAGAGTTACGATGGAAATAGTTAGACTCGCGCTTTCGCCTACCAGTTTACTGACCTACCTCCGATTGAATGACCATAACCCACTCAATTCAACTCGGAATTCATTGAAATTCGTTCCATTACGAAGGAGTCGAAAGTGTAGCTGAAAACGGAAGAAACGGAGATGAAAACTCCAATAATTTTGAGAGTTATGGTGGAAATAGTTAGACTCGCGTTTTCGCCTAGCAGTTTACAGACCTACCTCCGATTGAATGACCATAAGTCACTAAAATTCAACTCGGAATTCATTGAACTTTGTTCCATTTCGAAGGAGTCGAAGTGTAGTTTAAAACAGAAGAAACGGAGATAAAAAAAACCAAGTATTTTGAGATTTATGGTGGAAATTGTTAGACTCGCACTTTGGTCTAGCAGTTTACAGACATACCTCCGATTGATTGACTATAACTCACTCAATTCAACTCGAAATTGATTCAAATTCATGCAATTTCGAAGATGTCGAAGTGAAGTTGAAAACGGAAGAAACGGAGATGAAACACTCCAAGTATTTTAAGAGTTATGATGGAAATAGTTGGACTCTTGCTTTCGCCTAGCAGTTTACAGACCTACCTCCGATTGAATGACCATAACTCACTCAATTCAACCCGGATTTCATTGAAATTTGTTCCATTTCGAAGGAGTCGAAGTGTAGTTTAAAACGGAAGAAACGGAGATGCAAAAAGCCATGTATTTTGAGAGTTATGGTGGAAATAGTTAGACTCGCACTTTGGTCTAGTAGTTTACAGACCCACCTCCGATTGATTGACCATAACTCACTCAATTCAACTCAGAATTGAATCAAATTCATGGCATTGCGAAGATGTCGAACTGTAGTTGGAAATGGAGATGAAAAACTCCAAGTAATTTAAGAGTTATGATGGACATAGTTAGACTCGCGCTTTCGCCTAGCAGTTTACAGACCTACCTCCGAGTCAATGACCATAACTCACTCAATTCAACTCGGAATTCATTGAAATTTGTTCCATTTCGAAGGACTCGAACTGTAGTTTAAAACGGAAGAAACGGAGATGAAAAAAGCAAGTATTCTGAGAGTTATGGTGGAAATAGTTACACTCGCACTTTGGTCTAGCAGTTTACAGACCAACCTGCAATTGATTGACCATAACTTACTCAATTTAACTTGGAATTGATTCAAATTCATGCCATTTTGAAGGTGTGGAAATGTTGTTGAAAACGAAAGAAACAGAGATGAAAAATTCCAAGTATCTTAAGAGTTATGATGGAAATAGTTAGACTCGCGCTTTGGTCTAGCAGTTTACAGACCTGCTTCCGATTCATTGACCATAAGTCACTCAATTCGACTCGGAATTTATTCAAATTCATGCCATTTGGAAGATATCGAAGAGTAGCTGAAAACGAAAGAAACGGAGACGAAAAACTCCAAGTATTTTAAGAGTTATGATAGAAATAGTTAGACTCGCGCTTTCGCCTAGCAGTTTACAGACCTACCTCCGATTTAATGACCACAACTCACTCAATTGAACATGTAATTCAATGAAATTTGTTGCATTTCGAAGTAGTCGAAGTGTAGTTTAAAACGGAAGAAACGGAGATGAAAAACTACTTGTATTTTGAGAGTTATGATGGAAATAGTTAGATTCGCGCTTTGGTCTAGCAGTTTGCAGACATACCTCCGATTGAATGACCATAACTCACTCAATTCAACCCGGAATTCATTGAAATTTATTCCATTTCGAAGGAGTCGAAGTGTAGTCTAAAACGGAAGAAACAGATATGAAAAAGTCCTAGTATTTTGAGAGTTATGACGGAAATAGTTAGACTCGCCCTTTGGTCTAGCAGTTTATAGACCTACGTCCGGTTGATTGACCATAACTCAGTCAATTCAACTCGGAATTGAGTCAAATTCATGCCATTTCGAAGATGTCGAAGTGTAGTTGAAAACATTAGAAACGGAGATGAAAAACTCCAAGTATTTTAAGAGTTATGACGGAAATAGTTAGACTCGCCCTTTCGCCTAGCAGTTTACAGACCTATCTCCGATTGAATGACCATAACTCACTCAATTCAACCCGGAATTAATTGAAATTTGTTCCATTTCGAATGAGTAGAAGTGTAGTTTAAAAAGAAAGAAACGGAGGTTAAAAAAGCCGAGTATTTCGGGAGTTATGATGGAAATAGTTAGACTCGCACTTTAGTGTAGCAGTTTACAGACCAACCTCCGATTGATTGACCATAACTCTGTCAATTCAACTCGGAATTTAGTCAAATTCATGCCGTTTCGAAGATGTCGAAGTGTAGTTGAAAACATAAGAAACGGAGATGAAAAACTCCAAGTATTTTAAGAGTTACGATGGAAATAGTTAGACTCGCGCTTTCGCCTACCAGTTTACTGACCTACCTCCGATTGAATGACCATAACCCACTCAATTCAACTCGGAATTCATTGAAATTCGTTCCATTACGAAGGAGTCGAAAGTGTAGCTGAAAACAGAAGAAACGGAGATGAAAACTCCAAGTATTTTGAGAGTTATGGTGGAAATAGTTAGACTCGCGTTTTCGCCTAGCAGTTTACAGACCTACCTCCGATTGAATGACCATAAGTCACTAAAATTCAACTCGGAATTCATTGAACTTTGTTCCATTTCGAAGGAGTCGAAGTGTAGTTTAAAACAGAAGAAACGGAGATAAAAAAAACCAAGTATTTTGAGATTTATGGTGGAAATTGTTAGACTCGCACTTTGGTCTAGCAGTTTACAGACATACCTCCGATTGATTGACTATAACTCACTCAATTCAACTCGAAATTGATTCAAATTCATGCAATTTCGAAGATGTCGAAGTGAAGTTGAAAACGGAAGAAACGGAGATGAAACACTCCAAGTATTTTAAGAGTTATGATGGAAATAGTTGGACTCTTGCTTTCGCCTAGCAGTTTACAGACCTACCTCCGATTGAATGACCATAACTCACTCAATTCAACCCGGATTTCATTGAAATTTGTTCCATTTCGAAGGAGTCGAAGTGTAGTTTAAAACGGAAGAAACGGAGATGCAAAAAGCCATGTATTTTGAGAGTTATGGTGGAAATAGTTAGACTCGCACTTTGGTCTAGTAGTTTACAGACCCACCTCCGATTGATTGACCATAACTCACTCAATTCAACTCAGAATTGAATCAAATTCATGGCATTGCGAAGATGTCGAACTGTAGTTGGAAATGGAGATGAAAAACTCCAAGTAATTTAAGAGTTATGATGGACATAGTTAGACTCGCGCTTTCGCCTAGCAGTTTACAGACCTACCTCCGAGTCAATGACCATAACTCACTCAATTCAACTCGGAATTCATTGAAATTTGTTCCATTTCGAAGGACTCGAACTGTAGTTTAAAACGGAAGAAACGGAGATGAAAAAAGCAAGTATTCTGAGAGTTATGGTGGAAATAGTTACACTCGCACTTTGGTCTAGCAGTTTACAGACCAACCTGCAATTGATTGACCATAACTTACTCAATTTAACTTGGAATTGATTCAAATTCATGCCATTTTGAAGGTGTGGAAATGTTGTTGAAAACGAAAGAAACAGAGATGAAAAATTCCAAGTATCTTAAGAGTTATGATGGAAATAGTTAGACTCGCGCTTTGGTCTAGCAGTTTACAGACCTGCTTCCGATTCATTGACCATAAGTCACTCAATTCGACTCGGAATTTATTCAAATTCATGCCATTTGGAAGATATCGAAGAGTAGCTGAAAACGAAAGAAACGGAGACGAAAAACTCCAAGTATTTTAAGAGTTATGATAGAAATAGTTAGACTCGCGCTTTCGCCTAGCAGTTTACAGACCTACCTCCGATTTAATGACCACAACTCACTCAATTGAACATGTAATTCAATGAAATTTGTTGCATTTCGAAGTAGTCGAAGTGTAGTTTAAAACGGAAGAAACGGAGATGAAAAACTACTTGTATTTTGAGAGTTATGATGGAAATAGTTAGATTCGCGCTTTGGTCTAGCAGTTTGCAGACATACCTCCGATTGAATGACCATAACTCACTCAATTCAACCCGGAATTCATTGAAATTTATTCCATTTCGAAGGAGTCGAAGTGTAGTCTAAAACGGAAGAAACAGATATGAAAAAGTCCTAGTATTTTGAGAGTTATGACGGAAATAGTTAGACTCGCCCTTTGGTCTAGCAGTTTATAGACCTACGTCCGGTTGATTGACCATAACTCAGTCAATTCAACTCGGAATTGAGTCAAATTCATGCCATTTCGAAGATGTCGAAGTGTAGTTGAAAACATTAGAAACGGAGATGAAAAACTCCAAGTATTTTAAGAGTTATGACGGAAATAGTTAGACTCGCCCTTTCGCCTAGCAGTTTACAGACCTATCTCCGATTGAATGACCATAACTCACTCAATTCAACCCGGAATTAATTGAAATTTGTTCCATTTCGAATGAGTAGAAGTGTAGTTTAAAAAGAAAGAAACGGAGGTTAAAAAAGCCGAGTATTTCGGGAGTTATGATGGAAATAGTTAGACTCGCACTTTAGTGTAGCAGTTTACAGACCAACCTCCGATTGATTGACCATAACTCTGTCAATTCAACTCGGAATTTAGTCAAATTCATGCCGTTTCGAAGATGTCGAAGTGTAGTTGAAAACATAAGAAACGGAGATGAAAAACTCCAAGTATTTTAAGAGTTACGATGGAAATAGTTAGACTCGCGCTTTCGCCTACCAGTTTACTGACCTACCTCCGATTGAATGACCATAACCCACTCAATTCAACTCGGAATTCATTGAAATTCGTTCCATTACGAAGGAGTCGAAAGTGTAGCTGAAAACAGAAGAAACGGAGATGAAAACTCCAAGTATTTTGAGAGTTATGGTGGAAATAGTTAGACTCGCGTTTTCGCCTAGCAGTTTACAGACCTACCTCCGATTGAATGACCATAAGTCACTAAAATTCAACTCGGAATTTATTGAACTTTGTTCCATTTCGAAGGAGTCGAAGTGTAGTTTAAAACAGAAGAAACGGAGATAAAAAAAACCAAGTATTTTGAGATTTATGGTGGAAATTGTTAGACTCGCACTTTGGTCTAGCAGTTTACAGACATACCTCCGATTGATTGACTATAACTCACTCAATTCAACTCGAAATTGATTCAAATTCATGCAATTTCGAAGATGTCGAAGTGAAGTTGAAAACGGAAGAAACGGAGATGAAACACTCCAAGTATTTTAAGAGTTATGATGGAAATAGTTGGACTCTTGCTTTCGCCTAGCAGTTTACAGACCTACCTCCGATTGAATGACCATAACTCACTCAATTCAACCCGGATTTCATTGAAATTTGTTCCATTTCGAAGGAGTCGAAGTGTAGTTTAAAACGGAAGAAACGGAGATGCAAAAAGCCATGTATTTTGAGAGTTATGGTGGAAATAGTTAGACTCGCACTTTGGTCTAGTAGTTTACAGACCCACCTCCGATTGATTGACCATAACTCACTCAATTCAACTCAGAATTGAATCAAATTCATGGCATTGCGAAGATGTCGAACTGTAGTTTTTTTTTTTTTTTTTTTGATGGGTAAGCTGGGGTTAGGCGGACCCCGACCAGATATATTATATAAGATAAAAGATACATCATGAAAGAAAAAGAAACAAGCCCCCATACACATGGAAGGGGGGAACACCCAAAAGACTCAAGCCAAACAAAATAAGGCTACGAGCTCTACAAAGGGTAAAACAAAATACGAACCAAAGCGACAAGCTAAATCACAAGAAAAAATCATAGCTGGAGGCCCAACAAGCACACAGGAAAGATGAGCACACGAGTCAACCACCAATACGGATAATGGCAAAGACACCCCAAAGGAACCGCCACCATAGAGTCCCAACCTTAACCGAGTTTTGGGGGCAATTTTGAGAGGGATGGCAGAATACATGTCGGAGAGGGCCGGAGAAGAAGAACCGGAGGCTTTCCTTTTTTCTTTTTAACCGTTTGCCAGGGAGCAATGCCATCTTGATCCAGGTCCTCCAAAGTAGAAAAACTATTTCCATGCGTGGGGGAAGGAATTGCTAGGGGGTTCCTTTTGAAGATGGTGCTGCCGTTTGGGGAAGATATTGAAGGATGCGAATTGGCAGGATTTTCATTTGTAACTTTCTGAGGAGCTGCCTGATACTCTTCCTTTTTTTGAACCGGTTTCCAAACCTGTTTGGAGATGGGATGATAATTTTGCTCAAGGTGACAATCCTTAGTCTTGTGGCCAAAGTCCAAACAAACATTGCAAGCCTCTGGCTTCCATTCATAAACTATTTTTTGAGAGATAACACCCGAGGAGGATCTGAGATTGATAGAGTCAGGAAGGTAGCTACCTGCCTTGACAAGAATGCACAACCTGGCAAAATTTAATCTCGTGGATTCAGCTGTGTGGGAGTCCATATAGAGAGGTTTTCCGATGATACTTGCAATGCGGCTTAAGATATGAGTCGTCCAGAACTTCAAATGGAGCCCCGGAAGTCTAACCCAGACAGGAATTTCCTGGATCTTTTTCCTCTCTATTAAGGAGTTTGGGGACCACTTTTGGAGGATTAGGGGCCTTCCTCCAAAGCTATGGCTCGGCTCTTCAAGAACACGGGTGCAATCAGCTGAGTTTGTAAATTGAAACAGGAAGAAACCCTCTTCTAGGGTAAATAGTTGAAAGTCACCCTTGAGTTTCCATTTGCGGGAAAGATTTTCCTTTAGGGCGATGAAGTAGGGTCTCTTACCTAAGAAGTAACCCACAAGACAGTTTGACCATTTGATCTCCGCTTCTTCCGTTTCTTCATCTGTAATGTCTAGTTCCAGGTTCGAAACTTCATCTTCATTAGGAATAAGAAAATCAAGATTTGTTGGGGATGTGTTAGTAGGAACTGGTGGGGCAACTTGTTCAGTGAAAAGAGCTTTCCATGGGGAGTTTTGGGTCGGATTTCCATTTCCAGGAAAGGTACTAGCAGATGCAATGAAAGATTGATCTTTGCATTTGAGATTTTGCCCTCGAATGGTGCTAGGAGGTAGAATTTCAGGGAGAGAGTTCAACGTAGAACCAGCAAGCTTTTGTCCAGCAATGAATCCTTTGAGAAGAGGATCAGGGTGTCCATCCTTGCATAAGGTATTTTCAGCATTACACTCTAGGAGCTGAGGTGAAGAGGGAAAAGCTGCAGGAACTGCTTTTTCTCCAAGAGGCAATGAGAGGGAGCCAAGGGTGGGAAATTGATTTGAGATATTAATTTTAAATGGAGCATCAGCAGGGGAATTGGGTTCCCAAGGAGTGGGCAGAACATGGGATTCCAGGCTTTTGACTAAAGAAGAGCGGTAGCAGTCTCCTCCAATTAATGCGTCAGACTTGGAAAGGACAGAACTAGTGCTGGGTACAGCTGCTATGGGCCCAAGGGGAGCTGAAGTTGTACCCAAACTGGACAAAATCATTGCAGATATATCTTCTCCATTAATGGGAGGGCCAGCTGTCAAAAGATTCGAAATAGTACTAGCTAGGGGAGGGGCTGTAGCTGCATTGATAAGGACAGAATTGCAGCAGCCAGCATTTGGAATCTCTGACCCAGCACGTTTTTCCAGGGAAGAGTGGTCCAAGGTGGTTTTCTCAAACCCCTGGTAATGCAAAGGAGTGGTATTCGAATTGGTAAGGATGGGTTTTGCAAAGGGAAGGACAAATTCTGAATCATCATGGTCTTGTCCAGAGTGAACAGACAGTGAAGGTTTGGCCAAGGCAGTTTTGATCAAAACCAGTCCCTGGTTTGCTGAAACCGGAGTAGCAGTGGATTTAGCCAAACCAGGGAAGTGGTTTTCGAAATTCAAGAAGGTGGTTTGCTGATTCAGGATGGTGGTTTTGTGCATTGGACTAGTGGGTTCATCATCTGAAGGCAGGCTGTCACTTCTTGTAGAGGTAGTTCTCATTAGCTGCTTCAGACGATCTTCAAAGGATGAGAAAATATCTGCTTCTTCTTCTATGTGATGCTTGACATGGGACTTTGCAAATTTCTTGGACTTTTTGTGGCTTTTCTTCTTTTTAGATAAGGGAGAGCACAATTTGACCTCCCTATCCACTGCTTTAAGGAAATCCATTTTTTCATGGACAGAAGCTTGAATGCTATCCAGTTCGCCATTAGAAATTTGGATACGAAGCCTCTGAAGAGTTCTATTTGGGGAAGGCAAGGAGTCAATTTTGAATTTAACCAGATGGAGAAAGGAGAGAGTTTCAGTTTCTGATTCAGAGATTCCTTTAGTGATGCCCATCTCGGACTCCAAAGGATGCTGCTCTTCATCAAGGGCAACAGGTAGGAGACCATCATTTGGAACTTGCAGAAGGGAATCTGATGCTGGCACTAGACCCGGAGACCAGTTTTTTAGCCCGGCAAAAGCTCCTCCTATTTCCTCGTCCGAAATCCCCGAAGAACGAGAGATTTCACTAAGAGAATCAGCATTATGAGAGTTCTGAAACTGATCGCCCATTTGATCCTCCATTGCTGCCAAATCTTGAAACGGAGCTTTGATCCAACAAACAATGAAAACTTATCGAAAATTAACTAAAACCAGGGACAAGGAATCAGGGAAGAGGAAGAACTACCAAGGAGCTACTCATACAAGTAACTGAGCAGAAACTCCAATAAAACCAGGGTTTCAATCTAAAAACAAGTACTAACCCATATTTTGAAACCTTGGAGACACAGGGGCTTTGCTGCTTCGCCGGCCGCTAGCTCCCGCCGGAGAGAGGGGGGAGGAAGAAGAAGAGTTTCTCTCTCCTCAGAGTTTCTCTCTCCTCAGAGTTTCTCTCTCCTCAGAGTTTCTCTCTAGGTTTCAGCAATAGTTTCTCTCTCCTCAGAGTTTCTCTCTCCTCAGAGTTTCTCTCTGGCTGTACCTTATGTCGAACTGTAGTTGGAAATGGAGATGAAAAACTCCAAGTAATTTAAGAGTTATGATGGACATAGTTAGACTCGCGCTTTCGCCTAGCAGTTTACAGACCTACCTCCGAGTCAATGACCATAACTCACTCAATTCAACTCGGAATTCATTGAAATTTGTTCCATTTCGAAGGACTCGAACTGTAGTTTAAAACGGAAGAAACGGAGATGAAAAAAGCAAGTATTCTGAGAGTTATGGTGGAAATAGTTACACTCGCACTTTGGTCTAGCAGTTTACAGACCAACCTGCAATTGATTGACCATAACTTACTCAATTTAACTTGGAATTGATTCAAATTCATGCCATTTTGAAGGTGTGGAAATGTTGTTGAAAACGAAAGAAACAGAGATGAAAAATTCCAAGTATCTTAAGAGTTATGATGGAAATAGTTAGACTCGCGCTTTGGTCTAGCAGTTTACAGACCTGCTTCCGATTCATTGACCATAAGTCACTCAATTCGACTCGGAATTTATTCAAATTCATGCCATTTGGAAGATATCGAAGAGTAGCTGAAAACGAAAGAAACGGAGACGAAAAACTCCAAGTATTTTAAGAGTTATGATAGAAATAGTTAGACTCGCGCTTTCGCCTAGCAGTTTACAGACCTACCTCCGATTTAATGACCACAACTCACTCAATTGAACATGTAATTCAATGAAATTTGTTGCATTTCGAAGTAGTCGAAGTGTAGTTTAAAACGGAAGAAACGGAGATGAAAAACTACTTGTATTTTGAGAGTTATGATGGAAATAGTTAGATTCGCGCTTTGGTCTAGCAGTTTGCAGACATACCTCCGATTGAATGACCATAACTCACTCAATTCAACCCGGAATTCATTGAAATTTATTCCATTTCGAAGGAGTCGAAGTGTAGTCTAAAACGGAAGAAACAGATATGAAAAAGTCCTAGTATTTTGAGAGTTATGACGGAAATAGTTAGACTCGCCCTTTGGTCTAGCAGTTTATAGACCTACGTCCGGTTGATTGACCATAACTCAGTCAATTCAACTCGGAATTGAGTCAAATTCATGCCATTTCGAAGATGTCGAAGTGTAGTTGAAAACATTAGAAACGGAGATGAAAAACTCCAAGTATTTTAAGAGTTATGACGGAAATAGTTAGACTCGCCCTTTCGCCTAGCAGTTTACAGACCTATCTCCGATTGAATGACCATAACTCACTCAATTCAACCCGGAATTAATTGAAATTTGTTCCATTTCGAATGAGTAGAAGTGTAGTTTAAAAAGAAAGAAACGGAGGTTAAAAAAGCCGAGTATTTCGGGAGTTATGATGGAAATAGTTAGACTCGCACTTTAGTGTAGCAGTTTACAGACCAACCTCCGATTGATTGACCATAACTCTGTCAATTCAACTCGGAATTTAGTCAAATTCATGCCGTTTCGAAGATGTCGAAGTGTAGTTGAAAACATAAGAAACGGAGATGAAAAACTCCAAGTATTTTAAGAGTTACGATGGAAATAGTTAGACTCGCGCTTTCGCCTACCAGTTTACTGACCTACCTCCGATTGAATGACCATAACCCACTCAATTCAACTCGGAATTCATTGAAATTCGTTCCATTACGAAGGAGTCGAAAGTGTAGCTGAAAACAGAAGAAACGGAGATGAAAACTCCAAGTATTTTGAGAGTTATGGTGGAAATAGTTAGACTCGCGTTTTCGCCTAGCAGTTTACAGACCTACCTCCGATTGAATGACCATAAGTCACTAAAATTCAACTCGGAATTTATTGAACTTTGTTCCATTTCGAAGGAGTCGAAGTGTAGTTTAAAACAGAAGAAACGGAGATAAAAAAAACCAAGTATTTTGAGATTTATGGTGGAAATTGTTAGACTCGCACTTTGGTCTAGCAGTTTACAGACATACCTCCGATTGATTGACTATAACTCACTCAATTCAACTCGAAATTGATTCAAATTCATGCAATTTCGAAGATGTCGAAGTGAAGTTGAAAACGGAAGAAACGGAGATGAAACACTCCAAGTATTTTAAGAGTTATGATGGAAATAGTTGGACTCTTGCTTTCGCCTAGCAGTTTACAGACCTACCTCCGATTGAATGACCATAACTCACTCAATTCAACCCGGATTTCATTGAAATTTGTTCCATTTCGAAGGAGTCGAAGTGTAGTTTAAAACGGAAGAAACGGAGATGCAAAAAGCCATGTATTTTGAGAGTTATGGTGGAAATAGTTAGACTCGCACTTTGGTCTAGTAGTTTACAGACCCACCTCCGATTGATTGACCATAACTCACTCAATTCAACTCAGAATTGAATCAAATTCATGGCATTGCGAAGATGTCGAACTGTAGTTGGAAATGGAGATGAAAAACTCCAAGTAATTTAAGAGTTATGATGGACATAGTTAGACTCGCGCTTTCGCCTAGCAGTTTACAGACCTACCTCCGAGTCAATGACCATAACTCACTCAATTCAACTCGGAATTCATTGAAATTTGTTCCATTTCGAAGGACTCGAACTGTAGTTTAAAACGGAAGAAACGGAGATGAAAAAAGCAAGTATTCTGAGAGTTATGGTGGAAATAGTTACACTCGCACTTTGGTCTAGCAGTTTACAGACCAACCTGCAATTGATTGACCATAACTTACTCAATTTAACTTGGAATTGATTCAAATTCATGCCATTTTGAAGGTGTGGAAATGTTGTTGAAAACGAAAGAAACAGAGATGAAAAATTCCAAGTATCTTAAGAGTTATGATGGAAATAGTTAGACTCGCGCTTTGGTCTAGCAGTTTACAGACCTGCTTCCGATTCATTGACCATAAGTCACTCAATTCGACTCGGAATTTATTCAAATTCATGCCATTTGGAAGATATCGAAGAGTAGCTGAAAACGAAAGAAACGGAGACGAAAAACTCCAAGTATTTTAAGAGTTATGATAGAAATAGTTAGACTCGCGCTTTCGCCTAGCAGTTTACAGACCTACCTCCGATTTAATGACCACAACTCACTCAATTGAACATGTAATTCAATGAAATTTGTTGCATTTCGAAGTAGTCGAAGTGTAGTTTAAAACGGAAGAAACGGAGATGAAAAACTACTTGAATTTTGAGAGTTATGATGGAAATAGTTAGATTCGCGCTTTGGTCTAGCAGTTTGCAGACATACCTCCGATTGAATGACCATAACTCACTCAATTCAACCCGGAATTCATTGAAATTTATTCCATTTCGAAGGAGTCGAATTGTAGTCTAAAACGGAAGAAACAGAGATGAAAAAGTCCTAGTATTTTGAGAGTTATGACGGAAATAGTTAGACTCGCCCTTTGGTCTAGCAGTTTATAGACCTACGTCCGGTTGATTGACCATAACTCAGTCAATTCAACTCGGAATTGAGTCAAATTCATGCCATTTCGAAGATGTCGAAGTGTAGTTGAAAACATTAGAAACGGAGATGAAAAACTCCAAGTATTTTAAGAGTTATAACGGAAATAGTTAGACTCGCCCTTTCGCCTAGCAGTTTACAGACCTATCTCCGATTGAATGACCATAACTCACTCAATTCAACTCGGAATTAATTGAAATTTGTTCCATTTCGAATGAGTAGAAGTGTAGTTTAAAAAGAAAGAAACGGAGGTTAAAAAAGCCGAGTATTTCGGGAGTTATGATGGAAATAGTTAGACTCGCACTTTAGTGTAGCAGTTTACAGACCAACCTCCGATTGATTGACCATAACTCTGTCAATTCAACTCGGAATTTAGTCAAATTCATGCCGTTTCGAATATGTCGAAGTGTAGTTGAAAACATAAGAAACGGAGATGAAAAACTCCAAGTATTTTAAGAGTTACGATGGAAATAGTTAGACTCGCGCTTTCGCCTAGCAGTTTACTGACCTGCCTCCGATTGAATGACCATAACCCACTCAATTCAACTCGGAATTCATTGAAATTCGTTCCATTACGAAGGAGTCAAAAGTGTAGCTGAAAACGGAAGAAACGGAGATGAAAACTCCAAGTATTTTGAGAGTTATGGTGGAAATAGTTAGACTCGCGTTTTCGCCTAGCAGTTTACAGTCCTACCTCCGATTGAATGACCATAAGTCACTAAAATTCAACTCGGAATTCATTGAACTTTGTTCCATTTCGAAGGAGTCGAAGTAGAGTTTAAAACAGAAGAAACGGAGATAAAAAAAACCAAGTATTTTGAGATTTATGGTGGAAATTGTTAGACTCGCACTTTGGTCTAGCAGTTTACAGACATACCTCCGATTGATTGACTATAACTCACTCAATTCAACTCGAAATTGATTCAAATTCATGCAATTTCGAAGATGTCGAAGTGAAGTTGAAAACGGAAGAAACGGAGATGAAACACTCCAAGTATTTTAAGAGTTATGATGGAAATAGTTGGACTCTTGCTTTCGCCTAGCAGTTTACAGACCTACCTCCGATTGAATGACCATAACTCACTCAATTCAACCCGGATTTCATTGAAATTTGTTCCATTTCGAAGGAGTCGAAGTGTAGTTTAAAACGGAAGAAACGGAGATGCAAAAAGCCATGTATTTTGAGAGTTATGGTGGAAATAGTTAGACTCGCACTTTGGTCTAGTAGTTTACAGACCCACCTCCGATTGATTGACCATAACTCACTCAATTCAACTCAGAATTGAATCAAATTCATGGCATTGCGAAGATGTCGAAATGTAGTTGGAAATGGAGATGAAAAACTCCAAGTAATTTAAGAGTTATGATGGACATAGTTAGACTCGCGCTTTCGCCTAGCAGTTTACAGACCTACCTCCGAGTCAATGACCATAACTCACTCAATTCAACTCGGAATTCATTGAAATTTGTTCCATTTCGAAGGACTCGAACTGTAGTTTAAAACGGAAGAAACGGAGATGAAAAAAGCAAGTATTCTGAGAGTTATGGTGGAAATAGTTACACTCGCACTTTGGTCTAGCAGTTTACAGACCAACCTGCAATTGATTGACCATAACTTACTCAATTTAACTCGGAATTGATTCAAATTCATGCCATTTTGAAGGTGTGGAACTGTTGTTGAAAACGAAAGAAACAGAGATGAAAAATTCCAAGTATCTTAAGAGTTATGATGGAAATAGTTAGACTCGCGCTTTGGTCTAGCAGTTTACAGACCTGCTTCCGATTCATTGACCATAAGTCACTCAATTCGACTCGGAATTTATTCAAATTCATGCAATTTGGAAGATATCGAAGAGTAGGTGAAAACGAAAGAAACGGAGACGAAAAACTCTAAGTATTTTAAGAGTTATGATAGAAATAGTTAGACTCGCGCTTTCGCCTAGCAGTTTACAGACCTACCTCCGATTTAATGACCACAACTCACTCAATTGAACATGTAATTCAATGAAATTTGTTGCATTTTGAAGTAGTCGAAGTGTAGTTTAAAACGGAAGAAACGGAGATGAAAAACTACTTGTATTTTGAGAGTTATGATGGAAATAGTTAGATTCGCGCTTTGGTCTAGCAGTTTGCAGACATACCTCCGATTGAATGACCATAACTCACTCAATTCAACCCGGAATTCATTGAAATTTATTCCATTTCGAAGGAGTCGAAGTGTAGTCTAAAACGGAAGAAACAGATATGAAAAAGTCCTAGTATTTTGAGAGTTATGACGGAAATAGTTAGACTCGCCCTTTGGTCTAGCAGTTTATAGACCTACGTCCGGTTGATTGACCATAACTCAGTCAATTCAACTCGGAATTGAGTCAAATTCATGCCATTTCGAAGATGTCGAAGTGTAGTTGAAAACATTAGAAACGGAGATGAAAAACTCCAAGTATTTTAAGAGTTATGACGGAAATAGTTAGACTCGCCCTTTCGCCTAGCAGTTTACAGACCTATCTCCGATTGAATGACCATAACTCACTCAATTCAACCCGGAATTAATTGAAATTTGTTCCATTTTGAATGAGTAGAAGTGTAGTTTAAAAAGAAAGAAACGGAGGTTAAAAAAGCCGAGTATTTCGGGAGTTATGATGGAAATAGTTAGACTCGCACTTTAGTGTAGCAGTTTACAGACCAACCTCCGATTGATTGACCATAACTCTGTCAATTCAACTCGGAATTTAGTCAAATTCATGCCGTTTCGAAGATGTCGAAGTGTAGTTGAAAACATAAGAAACGGAGATGAAAAACTCCAAGTATTTTAAGAGTTACGATGGAAATAGTTAGACTCGCGCTTTCGCCTAGCAGTTTACTGACCTACCTCCGATTGAATGACCATAACCCACTCAATTCAACTCGGAATTCATTGAAATTCGTTCCATTACGAAGGAGTCGAAAGTGTAGCTGAAAACGGAAGAAACGGAGATGAAAACTCCAAGTATTTTGAGAGTTATGGTGGAAATAGTTAGACTCGCGTTTTCGCCTAGCAGTTTACAGACTTACCTCCGATTGAATGACCATAAGTCACTAAAATTCAACTCGGAATTCATTGAACTTTGTTCCATTTCGAAGGAGTCGAAGTGTAGTTTAAAACAGAAGAAACGGAGATAAAAAAAACCAAGTATTTTGAGATTTATGGTGGAAATTGTTAGACTCGCACTTTGGTCTAGCAGTTTACAGACATACCTCCGATTGATTGACTATAACTCACTCAATTCAACTCGAAATTGATTCAAATTCATGCAATTTCGAAGATGTCGAAGTGAAGTTGAAAACGGAAGAAACGGAGATGAAACACTCCAAGTATTTTAAGAGTTATGATGGAAATAGTTGGACTCTTGCTTTCGCCTAGTAGTTTACAGACCTACCTCCGATTGATTGACCATAACTCACTCAATTCAACCCGGATTTCATTGAAATTTGTTCCATTTCGAAGGAGTCGAAGTGTAGTTTAAAACGGAAGAAACGGAGATGCAAAAGGCCATGTATTTTGAGAGTTATGGTGGAAATAGTTAGACTCGCACTTTGGTCTAGTAGTTTACAGACCCACCTCCGATTGATTGACCATAACTCACTCAATTCAACTCAGAATTGAATCAAATTCATGGCATTGCGAAGATGTCGAAATGTAGTTGGAAATGGAGATGAAAAACTCCAAGTAATTTAAGAGTTATGATGGACATAGTTAGACTCGCGCTTTCGCCTAGCAGTTTACAGACCTACCTCCGAGTCAATGACCATAACTCACTCAATTCAACTCGGAATTCATTGAAATTTGTTCCATTTCGAAGGACTCGAACTGTAGTTTAAAACGGAAGAAACGGAGATGAAAAAAGCAAGTATTCTGAGAGTTATGGTGGAAATAGTTACACTCGCACTTTGGTCTAGCAGTTTACAGACCAACCTGCAATTGATTGACCATAACTTACTCAATTTAACTCGGAATTGATTCAAATTCAAGCCATTTTGAAGGTGTGGAAATGTAGTTGAAAACGAAAGAAACAGAGATGAAAAATTCCAAGTATCTTAAGAGTTATGATGGAAATAGTTAGACTCGCGCTTTGGTCTAGCAGTTTACAGACCTGCTTCCGATTCATTCACCATAAGTCACTCAATTCGACTCGGAATTTATTCAAATTCATGCCATTTGGAAGATGTCGAAGAGTAGCTGAAAACGAAAGAAACGGAGACGAAAAACTCCAAGTATTTTAAGAGTTATGATAGAAATAGTTAGACTCGCGCTTTCGCCTAGCAGTTTACAGACCTACCTCCGATTTAATGACCACAACTCACTCAATTGAACATGTAAT
This sequence comes from Tasmannia lanceolata, assembly GCF_043159265.1. Lineage (NCBI taxonomy): Eukaryota > Viridiplantae > Streptophyta > Magnoliopsida > Canellales > Winteraceae > Tasmannia > Tasmannia lanceolata. Next base: position 1,115,934 of record NW_027518749.1, on the reverse strand, counting down.
TCAATGAAATTTGTTGCATTTCGAAGTAGTCGAAGTGTAGTTTAAAACGGAAGAAACGGAGATGAAAAACTACTTGTATTTTGAGAGTTATGATGGAAATAGTTAGATTCGCGCTTTGGTCTAGCAGTTTGCAGACATACCTCCGATTGAATGACCATAACTCACTCAATTCAACCCGGAATTCATTGAAATTTATTCCATTTCGAAGGAGTCGAAGTGTAGTCTAAAACGGAAGAAACAGAGATGAAAAAGTCCTAGTATTTTGAGAGTTATGACGGAAATAGTTAGACTCGCGCTTTGGTCTAGCAGTTTATAGACCTACGTCCGGTTGATTGACCATAACTCAGTCAATTCAACTCGGAATTGAGTCAAATTCATGCCATTTCGAAGATGTCGAAGTGTAGTTGAAAACATTAGAAACGGAGATGAAAAACTCCAAGTATTTTAAGAGTTATGACGGAAATAGTTAGACTCGCCCTTTCGCCTAGCAGTTTACAGACCTATCTCCGATTGAATGACCATAACTCACTCAATTCAACCCGGAATTAATTGAAATTTGTTCCATTTCGAATGAGTAGAAGTGTAGTTTAAAAAGAAAGAAACGGAGGTTAAAAAAGCCGAGTATTTCGGGAGTTATGATGGAAATAGTTAGGCTCGCACTTTAGTGTAGCAGTTTACAGACCTACCTCCGATTGATTGACCATAACTCTGTCAATTCAACTCGGAATTTAGTCAAATTCATGCCGTTTCGAAGATGTCGAAGTGTAGTTGAAAACATAAGAAACGGAGATGAAAAACTCCAAGTATTTTAAGAGTTACGATGGAAATAGTTAGACTCGCGCTTTCGCCTAGCAGTTTACTGACCTACCTCCGATTGAATGACCATAACCCACTCAATTCAACTCGGAATTCATTGAAATTCGTTCCATTACGAAGGAGTCGAAAGTGTAGCTGAAAACGGAAGAAACGGAGATGAAAACTCCAAGTATTTTGAGAGTTATGGTGGAAATAGTTGGACTCTTGCTTTCGCCTAGCAGTTTAGAGACCTACCTCCGATTGAATGACCATAAGTCACTAAATTCAACTCGGATTTCATTGAAATTTGTTCCATTTCGAAGGAGTAGAAGTATAGTTTATAACGGAAGAAACGGAGATGCAAAAAGCCAAGTATTTTGAGAGTTATGGTGGAAATAGTTAGACTCGCACTTTGGTCTAGGAGTTTACAGACCTACCTCCGATTGATTGACCATAACTCACTCAATTCAACTCAGAATTGAATCAAATTCATGGCATTGCGAAGATGTCGAAGTTTAGTTGGAAATGGAGATGAAAAACTCCAAGTAATTTAAGAGTTACGATGGAAATAGTTAGACTCGCGCTTTCGCCTAGCAGTTTACTGACCTACCTCCGATTGAATGACCATAACCCACTCAATTCAACTCGGAATTCATTGAAATTCGTTCCATTACGAAGGAGTCGAAAGTGTAGCTGAAAACGGAAGAAACGGAGATGAAAACTCCAAGTATTTTGAGAGTTATGGTGGAAATAGTTAGACTCGCGTTTTCGCCTAGCAGTTTACAGACCTACCTCCGATTGAATGACCATAAGTCACTAAAATTCAACTCGGAATTCATTGAACTTTGTTCCATTTCGAAGGAGTCGAAGTGTAGTTTAAAACAGAAGAAACGGAGATAAAAAAAACCAAGTATTTTGAGATTTATGGTGGAAATTGTTAGACTCGCACTTTGGTCTAGCAGTTTACAGACATACCTCCGATTGATTGACTATAACTCACTCAATTCAACTCGAAATTGATTCAAATTCATGCAATTTCGAAGATGTCGAAGTGAAGTTGAAAACGGAAGAAACGGAGATGAAACACTCCAAGTATTTTAAGAGTTATGATGGAAATAGTTGGACTCTTGCTTTCGCCTAGCAGTTTACAGACCTACCTCCGATTGAATGACCATAACTCACTCAATTCAACCCGGATTTTATTGAAATTTGTTCCATTTCGAAGGAGTCGAAGTGTAGTTTAAAACGGAAGAAACGGAGATGCAAAAAGCCATGTATTTTGAGAGTTATGGTGGAAATAGTTAGACTCGCACTTTGGTCTAGTAGTTTACAGACCCACCTCCGATTGATTGACCATAACTCACTCAATTCAACTCAGAATTGAATCAAATTCATGGCATTGCGAAGATGTCGAAATGTAGTTGGAAATGGAGATGAAAAACTCCAAGTAATTTAAGAGTTATGATGGACATAGTTAGACTCGCGCTTTGGTCTAGCAGTTTACAGACCTGCTTCCGATTCATTCACCATAAGTCACTCAATTCGACTCGGAATTTATTCAAATTCATGCCATTTGGAAGATGTCGAAGAGTAGCTGAAAACGAAAGAAACGGAGACGAAAAACTCCAAGTATTTTAAGAGTTATGATAGAAATAGTTAGACTCGCGCTTTCGCCTAGCAGTTTACAGACCTACCTCCGATTTAATGACCACAACTCACTCAATTGAACATGTAATTCAATGAAATTTGTTGCATTTCGAAGTAGTCGAAGTGTAGTTTAAAACGGAAGAAACGGAGATGAAAAACTACTTGTATTTTGAGAGTTATGATGGAAATAGTTAGATTCGCGCTTTGGTCTAGCAGTTTGCAGACATACCTCCGATTGAATGACCATAACTCACTCAATTCAACCCGGAATTCATTGAAATTTATTCCATTTCGAAGGAGTCGAAGTGTAGTCTAAAACGGAAGAAACAGAGATGAAAAAGTCCTAGTATTTTGAGAGTTATGACGGAAATAGTTAGACTCGCGCTTTGGTCTAGCAGTTTATAGACCTACGTCCGGTTGATTGACCATAACTCAGTCAATTCAACTCGGAATTGAGTCAAATTCATGCCATTTCGAAGATGTCGAAGTGTAGTTGAAAACATTAGAAACGGAGATGAAAAACTCCAAGTATTTTAAGAGTTATGACGGAAATAGTTAGACTCGCCCTTTCGCCTAGCAGTTTACAGACCTATCTCCGATTGAATGACCATAACTCACTCAATTCAACCCGGAATTAATTGAAATTTGTTCCATTTCGAATGAGTAGAAGTGTAGTTTAAAAAGAAAGATACGGAGGTTAAAAAAGCCGAGTATTTCGGGAGTTATGATGGAAATAGTTAGACTCGCACTTTAGTGTAGCAGTTTACAGACCAACCTCCGATTGATTGACCATAACTCTGTCAATTCAACTCGGAATTTAGTCAAATTCATGCCGTTTCGAAGATGTCGAAGTGTAGTTGAAAACATAAGAAACGGAGATGAAAAACTCCAAGTATTTTAAGAGTTACGATGGAAATAGTTAGACTCGCGCTTTCGCCTAGCAGTTTACTGACCTACCTCCGATTGAATGACCATAACCCACTCAATTCAACTTGGAATTCATTGAAATTCGTTCCATTACGAAGGAGTCGAAAGTGTAGCTGAAAACGGAAGAAACGGAGATGAAAACTTCAAGTATTTTGAGAGTTATGGTGGAAATAGTTAGACTCGCATTTTCGCCTAGCAGTTTACAGACCTACCTCCGATTGAATGACCATAAGTCACTAAAATTCAACTCGGAATTCATTGAACTTTGTTCCATTTCGAAGGAGTCGAAGTGTAGTTTAAAACAGAAGAAACGGAGATAAAAAAAACCAAGTAATTTGAGATTTATGGTGGAAATTGTTAGACTCGCACTTTGGTCTAGCAGTTTACAGACATACCTCCGATTGATTGACTATAACTCACTCAATTCAACTCGAAATTGATTCAAATTCATGCAATTTCGAAGATGTCGAAGTGAAGTTGAAAACGGAAGAAACGGAGATGAAACACTCCAAGTATTTTAAGAGTTATGATGGAAATAGTTGGACTCTTGCTTTCGCCTAGCAGTTTACAGACCTACCTCCGATTGAATGACCATAACTCACTCAATTCAACCCGGATTTTATTGAAATTTGTTCCATTTCGAAGGAGTCGAAGTGTAGTTTAAAACGGAAGAAACGGAGATGCAAAAAGCCATGTATTTTGAGAGTTATGGTGGAAATAGTTAGACTCGCACTTTGGTCTAGTAGTTTACAGACCCACCTCCGATTGATTGACCATAACTCACTCAATTCAACTCAGAATTGAATCAAATTCATGGCATTGCGAAGATGTCGAAATGTAGTTGGAAATGGAGATGAAAAACTCCAAGTAATTTAAGAGTTATGATGGACATAGTTAGACTCGCGCTTTGGTCTAGCAGTTTACAGACCTGCTTCTGATTCATTCACCATAAGTCACTCAATTCGACTCGGAATTTATTCAAATTCATGCCATTTGGAAGATGTCGAAGAGTAGCTGAAAATGAAAGAAACGGAGACGAAAAACTCCAAGTATTTTAAGAGTTATGATAGAAATAGTTAGACTCGCGCTTTCGCCTAGCAGTTTACAGACCTACCTCCGATTTAATGACCACAACTCACTCAATTGAACATGTAATTCAATGAAATTTGTTGCATTTCGAAGTAGTCGAAGTGTAGTTTAAAACGGAAGAAACGGAGATGAAAAACTACTTGTATTTTGAGAGTTATGATGGAAATAGTTAGATTCGCGCTTTGGTCTAGCAGTTTGCAGACATACCTCCGATTGAATGACCATAACTCACTCAATTCAACCCGGAATTCATTGAAATTTATTCCATTTCGAAGGAGTCGAAGTGTAGTCTAAAACGGAAGAAACAGAGATGAAAAAGTCCTAGTATTTTGAGAGTTATGACGGAAATAGTTAGACTCGCGCTTTGGTCTAGCAGTTTATAGACCTACGTCCGGTTGATTGACCATAACTCAGTCAATTCAACTCGGAATTGAGTCAAATTCATGCCATTTCGAAGATGTCGAAGTGTAGTTGAAAACATTAGAAACGGAGATGAAAAACTCCAAGTATTTTAAGAGTTATGACGGAAATAGTTAGACTCGCCCTTTCGCCTAGCAGTTTACAGACCTATCTCCGATTGAATGACCATAACTCACTCAATTCAACCCGGAATTAATTGAAATTTGTTCCATTTCGAATGAGTAGAAGTGTAGTTTAAAAAGAAAGAAACGGAGGTTAAAAAAGCCGAGTATTTCGGGAGTTATGATGGAAATAGTTAGACTCGCACTTTAGTGTAGCAGTTTACAGACCTACCTCCGATTGATTGACCATAACTCTGTCAATTCAACTCGGAATTTAGTCAAATTCATGCCGTTTCGAAGATGTCGAAGTGTAGTTGAAAACATAAGAAACGGAGATGAAAAACTCCAAGTTTTTTAAGAGTTACGATGGAAATAGTTAGACTCGCGCTTTCGCCTAGCAGTTTACTGACCTACCTCCGATTGAATGACCATAACCCACTCAATTCAACTCGGAATTCATTGAAATTCGTTCCATTATGAAGGAGTCGAAAGTGTAGCTGAAAACGGAAGAAACGGAGATGAAAACTCCAAGTATTTTGAGAGTTATGATGGACATAGTTAGACTCGCGCTTTCGCCTAGCAGTTTACAGACATACCTCCGAGTCAATGACCATAACTCACTCAATTCAACTCGGAATTCATTGAAATTTGTTCCATTTCGAAGGACTCGAACTGTAGTTTAAAACGGAAGAAACGGAGATGAAAAAAACAAGTATTTTGAGAGTTATGGTGGAAATAGTTACACTCGCACTTTGGTCTAGCAGTTTACAGACCAACCTGCAATTGATTGACCATAACTTACTCAATTTAACTCGGAATTGATTCAAATTTATGCCATTTTGAAGGTGTGGAAGTGTAGTTGAAAACGAAAGAAACAGAGATGAAAAATTCCAAGTATCTTAAGAGTTATGATGGAAATAGTTAGACTCGCGCTTTGGTCTAGCAGTTTACAGACCTGCTTCCGATTCATTCACCATAAGTCACTCAATTCGACTCGGAATTTATTCAAATTCATGCCATTTGGAAGATGTCGAAGAGTAGCTGAAAACGAAAGAAACGGAGGCGAAAAACTCCAAGTATTTTAAGACTTATGATAGAAATAGTTAGACTCGCGCTTTCGCCTAGCAGTTTACAGACGTACCTCCGATTTAATGACCACAACTCACTCAATTGAACATGTAATTCAATGAAATTTGTTGCATTTCGAAAGAGTCGAAGTGTAGTTTAAAACGGAAGAAACGGAGATGAAAAACTACTTGTATTTTGAGAGTTATGATGGAAATAGTTAGATTCGCGCTTTGGTCTAGCAGTTTGCAGACATACCTCCGATTGAATGACCATAACTCACTCAATTCAACCCGGAATTCATTGAAATTTATTCCATTTTGAAGGAGTCGAAGTGTAGTCTAAAACGGAAGAAACAGAGATGAAAAAGTCCTAGTATTTTGAGAGTTATGACGGAAATAGTTAGACTCGCGCTTTGGTCTAGCAGTTTATAGACCTACGTCCGGTTGATTGACCATAACTCAGTCAATTCAACTCGGAATTGAGTCAAATTCATGCCATTTCGAAGATGTCGAAGTGTAGTTGAAAACATTAGAAACGGAGATGAAAAACTCCAAGTATTTTAAGAGTTATGACGGAAATAGTTAGACTCGCCCTTTCGCCTAGCAGTTTACAGACATACCTCCGATTGATTGACTATAACTCACTCAATTCAACTCGAAATTGATTCAAATTCATGCAATTTCGAAGATGTCGAAGTGAAGTTGAAAACGGAAGAAACGGAGATGAAACACTCCAAGTATTTTAAGAGTTATGATGGAAATAGTTGGACTCTTGCTTTCGCCTAGCAGTTTACAGACCTACCTCCGATTGAATGACCATAACTCACTCAATTCAACCCGGATTTCATTGAAATTTGTTCCATTTCGAAGGAGTCGAAGTGTAGTTTAAAACGGAAGAAACGGAGATGCAAAAAGCCATGTATTTTGAGAGTTATGGTGGAAATAGTTAGACTCGCACTTTGGTCTAGTAGTTTACAGACCCACCTCCGATTGATTGACCATAACTCACTCAATTCAACTCAGAATTGAATCAAATTCATGGCATTGCGAAGATGTCGAAATGTAGTTGGAAATGGAGATGAAAAACTCCAAGTAATTTAAGAGTTATGATGGACATAGTTAGACTCGCGCTTTGGTCTAGCAGTTTACAGACCTGCTTCCGATTCATTCACCATAAGTCACTCAATTCGACTCGGAATTTATTCAAATTCATGCCATTTGGAAGATGTCGAAGAGTAGCTGAAAACGAAAGAAACGGAGACGAAAAACTCCAAGTATTTTAAGAGTTATGATAGAAATAGTTAGACTCGCGCTTTCGCCTAGCAGTTTACAGACCTACCTCCGATTTAATGACCACAACTCACTCAATTGAACATGTAATTCAATGAAATTTGTTGCATTTCGAAGTAGTCGAAGTGTAGTTTAAAACGGAAGAAACGGAGATGAAAAACTACTTGTATTTTGAGAGTTATGATGGAAATAGTTAGATTCGCGCTTTGGTCTAGCAGTTTGCAGACATACCTCCGATTGAATGACCATAACTCACTCAATTCAACCCGGAATTCATTGAAATTTATTCCATTTCGAAGGAGTCGAAGTGTAGTCTAAAACGGAAGAAACAGAGATGAAAAAGTCCTAGTATTTTGAGAGTTATGACGGAAATAGTTAGACTCGCGCTTTGGTCTAGCAGTTTATAGACCTACGTCCGGTTGATTGACCATAACTCAGTCAATTCAACTCGGAATTGAGTCAAATTCATGCCATTTCGAAGATGTCGAAGTGTAGTTGAAAACATTAGAAACGGAGATGAAAAACTCCAAGTATTTTAAGAGTTATGACGGAAATAGTTAGACTCGCCCTTTCGCCTAGCAGTTTACAGACCTATCTCCGATTGAATGACCATAACTCACTCAATTCAACCCGGAATTAATTGAAATTTGTTCCATTTCGAATGAGTAGAAGTGTAGTTTAAAAAGAAAGAAACGGAGGTTAAAAAAGCTGAGTATTTCGGGAGTTATGATGGAAATAGTTAGACTCGCACTTTAGTGTAGCAGTTTACAGACCTACCTCCGATTGATTGACCATAACTCTGTCAATTCAACTCGGAATTTAGTCAAATTCATGCCGTTTCGAAGATGTCGAAGTGTAGTTGAAAACATAAGAAACGGAGATGAAAAACTCCAAGTATTTTAAGAGTTACGATGGAAATAGTTAGACTCGCGCTTTCGCCTAGCAGTTTACTGACCTACCTCCGATTGAATGACCATAACCCACTCAATTCAACTCGGAATTCATTGAAATTCGTTCCATTACGAAGGAGTCGAAAGTGTAGCTGAAAACGGAAGAAACGGAGATGAAAACTCCAAGTATTTTGAGAGTTATGGTGGAAATAGTTAGACTCGTGTTTTCGCCTAGCAGTTTAGAGACCTACCTCCGATTGAATGACCATAAGTCACTAAATTCAACTCGGATTTCATTGAAATTTGTTCCATTTCGAAGGAGTAGAAGTATAGTTTATAACGGAAGAAACGGAGATGCAAAAAGCCAAGTATTTTGAGAGTTATGGTGGAAATAGTTAGACTCGCACTTTGGTCTAGGAGTTTACAGACCTACCTCCGATTGATTGACCATAACTCACTCAATTCAACTCAGAATTGAATCAAATTCATGGCATTGCGAAGATGTCGAAGTGTAGTTGGAAATGGAGATGAAAAACTCCAAGTAATTTAAGAGTTATGATGGACATAGTTAGACTCGCGCTTTCGCCTAGCAGTTTACAGACATACCTCCGAGTCAATGACCATAACTCACTCAATTCAACTCGGAATTCATTGAAATTTGTTCCATTTCGAAGGACTCGAACTGTAGTTTAAAACGGAAGAAACGGAGATGAAAAAAGCAAGTATTTTGAGAGTTATGGTGGAAATAGTTACACTCGCACTTTGGTCTAGCAGTTTACAGACCAACCTGCAATTGATTGACCATAACTTACTCAATTTAACTCGGAATTGATTCAAATTCATGCCATTTTGAAGGTGTGGAAGTGTAGTTGAAAACGAAAGAAACAGAGATGAAAAATTCCAAGTATCTTAAGAGTTATGATGGAAATAGTTAGACTCGCGCTTTGGTCTAGCAGTTTACAGACCTGCTTCCGATTCATTCACCATAAGTCACTCAATTCGGCTCGGAATTTATTCAAATTCATGCCACTAGGAAGATGTCGAAGAGTAGCTGAAAACGAAAGAAACGGAGACGAAAAACTCCAAGTATTTTAAGAGTTATGATAGAAATAGTTAGACTCGCGCTTTCGCCTAGCAGTTTACAGACCTACCTCCGATTTAATGACCACAACTCACTCAATTGAACATGTAATTCAATGAAATTTGTTGCATTTCGAAAGAGTCGAAGTGTAGTTTAAAACGGAAGAAACGGAGATGAAAAACTACTTGTATTTTGAGAGTTATGATGGAAATAGTTAGATTCGCGCTTTGGTCTACCAGTTTGCAGACATACCTCCGATTGAATGACCATAACTCACTCAATTCAACCCGGAATTCATTGAAATTTATTCCATTTCGAAGGAGTCGAAGTGTAGTCTAAAACGGAAGAAACAGAGATGAAAAAGTCCTAGTATTTTGAGAGTTATGACGGAAATAGTTAGACTCGCGCTTTGGTCTAGCAGTTTATAGACCTACGTCCGGTTGATTGACCATAACTCAGTCAATTCAACTCGGAATTGAGTCAAATTCATGCCATTTCGAAGATGTCGAAGTATAGTTGAAAACATTAGAAACGGAGATGAAAAACTCCAAGTATTTTAAGAGTTATGACGGAAATAGTTAGACTCGCCCTTTCGCCTAGCAGTTTACAGACCTATCTCCGATTGAATGACCATAACTCACTCAATTCAACCCGGAATTAATTGAAATTTGTTCCATTTCGAATGAGTAGAAGTGTAGTTTAAAAAGAAAGAAACGGAGGTTAAAAAAGCCGAGTATTTCGAGAGTTATGATGGAAATAGTTAGACTCGCACTTTAGTGTAGCAGTTTACAGACCTACCTCCGATTGATTGACCATAACTCTGTCAATTCAACTCGGAATTTAGTCAAATTCATGCCGTTTCGAAGATGTCGAAGTGTAGTTGAAAACATAAGAAACGGAGATGAAAAACTCCAAGTATTTTAAGAGTTACGATGGAAATAGTTAGACTCGCGCTTTCGCCTAGCAGTTTACTGACCTACCTCCGATTGAATGACCATAACCCACTCAATTCAACTCGGAATTCATTGAAATTCGTTCCATTACGAAGGAGTCGAAAGTGTAGCTGAAAACGGAAGAAACGGAGATGAAAACTCCAAGTATTTTGAGAGTTATGGTGGAAATAGTTAGACTCGTGTTTTCGCCTAGCAGTTTAGAGACCTACCTCCGATTGAATGACCATAAGTCACTAAATTCAACTCGGATTTGATTGAAATTTGTTCCATTTCGAAGGAGTAGAAGTATAGTTTATAACGGAAGAAACGGAGATGCAAAAAGCCAAGTATTTTGAGAGTTATGGTGGAAATAGTTAGACTCGCACTTTGGTCTAGGAGTTTACAGACCTACCTCCGATTGATTGACCATAACTCACTCAATTCAACTCAGAATTGAATCAAATTCATGGCATTGCGAAGATGTCGAAGTGTAGTTGGAAATGGAGATGAAAAACTCCAAGTAATTTAAGAGTTATGATGGACATAGTTAGACTCGCGCTTTCGCCTAGCAGTTTACAGACATACCTCCGAGTCAATGACCATAACTCACTCAATTCAACTCGGAATTCATTGAAATTTGTTCCATTTCGAAGGACTCGAACTGTAGTTTAAAACGGAAGAAACGGAGATGAAAAAAGTCAAGTATTTTGAGAGTTATGGTGGAAATAGTTAGACTCCCACTTTGGTCTAGCAGTTTACAGACCAACCTGCAATTGATTGACCATAACTTACTCAATTTAACTCGGAATTGATTCAAATTCATGCCATTTTGAAGGTGTGGAAGTGTAGTTGAAAACGAAAGAAACAGAGATGAAAAATTCCAAGTATCTTAAGAGTTATGATGGAAATAGTTAGACTCGCGCTTTGGTCTAGCAGTTTACAGACCTGCTTCCGATTCATTCACCATAAGTCACTCAATTCGGCTCGGAATTTATTCAAATTCATGCCATTAGGAAGATGTCGAAGAGTAGCTGAAAACGAAAGAAACGGAGACGAAAAACTCCAAGTATTTTAAGAGTTATGATAGAAATAGTTAGACTCGCGCTTTCGCCTAGCAGTTTACAGACCTACCTCCGATTTAATGACCACAACTCACTCAATTGAACATGTAATTCAATGAAATTTGTTGCATTTCGAAAGAGTCGAAGTGTAGTTTAAAACGGAAGAAACGGAGATGAAAAACTACTTGTATTTTGAGAGTTATGATGGAAATAGTTAGATTCGCGCTTTGGTCTACCAGTTTGCAGACATACCTCCGATTGAATGACCATAACTCACTCAATTCAACCCGGAATTCATTGAAATTTATTCCATTTCGAAGGAGTCGAAGTGTAGTCTAAAACGGAAGAAACAGAGATGAAAAAGTCCTAGTATTTTGAGAGTTATGACGGAAATAGTTAGACTCGCGCTTTGGTCTAGCAGTTTATAGACCTACGTCCGGTTGATTGACCATAACTCAGTCAATTCAACTCGGAATTGAGTCAAATTCATGCCATTTCGAAGATGTCGAAGTGTAGTTGAAAACATAAGAAACGGAGATGAAAAACTCCAAGTATTTTAAGAGTTACGATGGAAATAGTTAGACTCGCGCTTTCGCCTAGCAGTTTACTGACCTACCTCCGATTGAATGACCATAACCCACTCAATTCAACTCGGAATTCATTGAAATTCGTTCCATTACGAAGGAGTCGAAAGTGTAGCTGAAAACGGAAGAAACGGAGATGAAAACTCCAAGTATTTTGAGAGTTATGGTGGAAATAGTTAGACTCGTGTTTTCGCCTAGCAGTTTAGAGACCTACCTCCGATTGAATGACCATAAGTCACTAAATTCAACTCGGATTTCATTGAAATTTGTTCCATTTCGAAGGAGTAGAAGTATAGTTTATAACGGAAGAAACGGAGATGCAAAAAGCCAAGTATTTTGAGAGTTATGGTGGAAATAGTTAGACTCGCACTTTGGTCTAGGAGTTTACAGACCTACCTCCGATTGATTGACCATAACTCACTCAATTCAACTCAGAATTGAATCAAATTCATGGCATTGCGAAGATGTCGAAGTGTAGTTGGAAATGGAGATGAAAAACTCCAAGTAATTTAAGAGTTATGATGGACATAGTTAGACTCGCGCTTTCGCCTAGCAGTTTACAGACATACCTCCGAGTCAATGACCATAACTCACTCAATTCAACTCGGAATTCATTGAAATTTGTTCCATTTCGAAGGACTCGAACTGTAGTTTAAAACGGAAGAAACGGAGATGAAAAAAGTCAAGTATTTTGAGAGTTATGGTGGAAATAGTTAGACTCCCACTTTGGTCTAGCAGTTTACAGACCAACCTGCAATTGATTGACCATAACTTACTCAATTTAACTCGGAATTGATTCAAATTCATGCCATTTTGAAGGTGTGGAAGTGTAGTTGAAAACGAAAGAAACAGAGATGAAAAATTCCAAGTATCTTAAGAGTTATGATGGAAATAGTTAGACTCGCGCTTTGGTCTAGCAGTTTACAGACCTGCTTCCGATTCATTCACCATAAGTCACTCAATTCGGCTCGGAATTTATTCAAATTCATGCCATTAGGAAGATGTCGAAGAGTAGCTGAAAACGAAAGAAACGGAGACGAAAAACTCCAAGTATTTTAAGAGTTATGATAGAAATAGTTAGACTCGCGCTTTCGCCTAGCAGTTTACAGACCTACCTCCGATTTAATGACCACAACTCACTCAATTGAACATGTAATTCAATGAAATTTGTTGCATTTCGAAAGAGTCGAAGTGTAGTTTAAAACGGAAGAAACGGAGATGAAAAACTACTTGTATTTTGAGAGTTATGATGGAAATAGTTAGATTCGCGCTTTGGTCTACCAGTTTGCAGACATACCTCCGATTGAATGACCATAACTCACTCAATTCAACCCGGAATTCATTGAAATTTATTCCATTTCGAAGGAGTCGAAGTGTAGTCTAAAACGGAAGAAACAGAGATGAAAAAGTCCTAGTATTTTGAGAGTTATGACGGAAATAGTTAGACTCGCGCTTTGGTCTAGCAGTTTATAGACCTACGTCCGGTTGATTGACCATAACTCAGTCAATTCAACTCGGAATTGAGTCAAATTCATGCCATTTCGAAGATGTCGAAGTGTAGTTGAAAACATTAGAAACGGAGATGAAAAACTCCAAGTATTTTAAGAGTTATGACGGAAATAGTTAGACTCGCCCTTTCGCCTAGCAGTTTACAGACCTATCTCCGATTGAATGACCATAATCACTCAATTCAACCCGGAATTAATTGAAATTTGTTCCATTTCGAATGAGTAGAAGTGTAGTTTAAAAAGAAAGAAACGGAGGTTAAAAAAGCCGAGTATTTCGGGAGTTATGATGGAAATAGTTAGACTCGCACTTTAGTGTAGCAGTTTACAGACCTACCTCCGATTGATTGACCATAACTCTGTCAATTCAACTCAGAATTGAATCAAATTCATGGCATTGCGAAGATGTCGAAGTGTAGTTGGAAATGGAGATGAAAAACTCCAAGTAATTTAAGAGTTATGATGGACATAGTTAGACTCGCGCTTTCGCCTAGCAGTTTACAGAAATACCTCCGAGTCAATGACCATAACTCACTCAATTCAACTCGGAATTCATTGAAATTTGTTCCATTTCGAAGGACTCGAACTGTAGTTTAAAACGGAAGAAACGGAGATGAAAAAAGTCAAGTATTTTGAGAGTTATGGTGGAAATAGTTAGACTCCCACTTTGGTCTAGCAGTTTACAGACCAACCTGCAATTGATTGACCATAACTTACTCAATTTAACTCGGAATTGATTCAAATTCATGCCATTTTGAAGGTGTGGAAGTGTAGTTGAAAACGAAAGAAACAGAGATGAAAAATTCCAAGTATCTTAAGAGTTATGATGGAAATAGTTAGACTCGCGCTTTGGTCTAGCAGTTTACAGACCTGCTTCCGATTCATTCACCATAAGTCACTCAATTCGGCTCGGAATTTATTCAAATTCATGCCATTAGGAAGATGTCGAAGAGTAGCTGAAAACGAAAGAAACGGAGACAAAAAACTCCAAGTATTTTAAGAGTTATGATAGAAATAGTTAGACTCGCGCTTTCGCCTAGCAGTTTACAGACCTACCTCCGATTTAATGACCACAACTCACTCAATTGAACATGTAATTCAATGAAATTTGTTGCATTTCGAAAGAGTCGAAGTGTAGTTTAAAACGGAAGAAACGGAGATGAAAAACTACTTGTATTTTGAGAGTTATGATGGAAATAGTTAGATTCGCGCTTTGGTCTACCAGTTTGCAGACATACCTCCGATTGAATGACCATAACTCACTCAATTCAACCCGGAATTCATTGAAATTTATTCCATTTCGAAGGAGTCGAAGTGTAGTCTAAAACGGAAGAAACAGAGATGAAAAAGTCCTAGTATTTTGAGAGTTATGACGGAAATAGTTAGACTCGCGCTTTGGTCTAGCAGTTTATAGACCTACGTCCGGTTGATTGACCATAACTCAGTCAATTCAACTCGGAATTGAGTCAAATTCATGCCATTTCGAAGATGTCGAAGTGTAGTTGAAAACATTAGAAACGGAGATGAAAAACTCCAAGTATTTTAAGAGTTATGACGGAAATAGTTAGACTCGCCCTTTCGCCTAGCAGTTTACAGACCTATCTCCGATTGAATGACCATAATCACTCAATTCAACCCGGAATTAATTGAAATTTGTTCCATTTCGAATGAGTAGAAGTGTAGTTTAAAAAGAAAGAAACGGAGGTTAAAAAAGCCGAGTATTTCGGGAGTTATGATGGAAATAGTTAGACTCGCACTTTAGTGTAGCAGTTTACAGACCTACCTCCGATTGATTGACCATAACTCTGTCAATTCAACTCAGAATTGAATCAAATTCATGGCATTGCGAAGATGTCGAAGTGTAGTTGGAAATGGAGATGAAAAACTCCAAGTAATTTAAGAGTTATGATGGACATAGTTAGACTCGCGCTTTCGCCTAGCAGTTTACAGAAATACCTCCGAGTCAATGACCATAACTCACTCAATTCAACTCGGAATTCATTGAAATTTGTTCCATTTCGAAGGACTCGAACTGTAGTTTAAAACGGAAGAAACGGAGATGAAAAAAGTCAAGTATTTTGAGAGTTATGGTGGAAATAGTTAGACTCCCACTTTGGTCTAGCAGTTTACAGACCAACCTGCAATTGATTGACCATAACTTACTCAATTTAACTCGGAATTGATTCAAATTCATGCCATTTTGAAGGTGTGGAAGTGTAGTTGAAAACGAAAGAAACAGAGATGAAAAATTCCAAGTATCTTAAGAGTTATGATGGAAATAGTTAGACTCGCGCTTTGGTCTAGCAGTTTACAGACCTGCTTCCGATTCATTCACCATAAGTCACTCAATTCGGCTCGGAATTTATTCAAATTCATGCCATTAGGAAGATGTCGAAGAGTAGCTGAAAACGAAAGAAACGGAGACAAAAAACTCCAAGTATTTTAAGAGTTATGATAGAAATAGTTAGACTCGCGCTTTCGCCTAGCAGTTTACAGACCTACCTCCGATTTAATGACCACAACTCACTCAATTGAACATGTAATTCAATGAAATTTGTTGCATTTCGAAAGAGTCGAAGTGTAGTTTAAAACGGAAGAAACGGAGATGAAAAACTACTTGTATTTTGAGAGTTATGATGGAAATAGTTAGATTCGCGCTTTGGTCTACCAGTTTGCAGACATACCTCCGATTGAATGACCATAACTCACTCAATTCAACCCGGAATTCATTGAAATTTATTCCATTTCGAAGGAGTCGAAGTGTAGTCTAAAACGGAAGAAACAGAGATGAAAAAGTCCTAGTATTTTGAGAGTTATGACGGAAATAGTTAGACTCGCGCTTTGGTCTAGCAGTTTATAGACCTACGTCCGGTTGATTGACCATAACTCAGTCAATTCAACTCGGAATTGAGTCAAATTCATGCCATTTCGAAGATGTCGAAGTGTAGTTGAAAACATTAGAAACGGAGATGAAAAACTCCAAGTATTTTAAGAGTTATGACGGAAATAGTTAGACTCGCCCTTTCGCCTAGCAGTTTACAGACCTATCTCCGATTGAATGACCATAACTCACTCAATTCAACCCGGAATTAATTGAAATTTGTTCCATTTCGAATGAGTAGAAGTGTAGTTTAAAAAGAAAGAAACGGAGGTTAAAAAAGCCGAGTATTTCGGGAGTTATGATGGAAATAGTTAGACTCGCACTTTAGTGTAGCAGTTTACAGACCAACCTCCGATTGATTGACCATAACTCTGTCAATTCAACTCGGAATTTAGTCAAATTCATGCCGTTTCGAAGATGTCGAAGTGTAGTTGAAAACATAAGAAACGGAGATGAAAAACTCCAAGTATTTTAAGAGTTACGATGGAAATAGTTAGACTCGCGCTTTCGCCTAGCAGTTTACTGACCTACCTCCGATTGAATGACCATAACCCACTCAATTCAACTCGGAATTCATTGAAATTCGTTCCATTACGAAGGAGTCGAAAGTGTAGCTGAAAACGGAAGAAACGGAGATGAAAACTCCAAGTATTTTGAGAGTTATGGTGGAAATAGTTAGACTCGCGTTTTCGCCTAGCAGTTTACAGACCTACCTCCGATTGAATGACCATAAGTCACTAAAATTCAACTCGGAATTCATTGAACTTTGTTCCATTTCGAGGGAGTCGAAGTGTAGTTTAAAACAGAAGAAACGGAGATAAAAAAAACCAAGTATTTTGAGATTTATGGTGGAAATTGTTAGACTCGCACTTTGGTCTAGCAGTTTACACACATACCTCCGATTGATTGACTATAACTCACTCAATTCAACTCGAAATTGATTCAAATTCATGCAATTTCGAAGATGTCGAAGTGAAGTTGAAAACGGAAGAAACGGAGATGAAACACTCCAAGTATTTTAAGAGTTATGATGGAAATAGTTGGACTCTTGCTTTCGCCTAGCAGTTTACAGACCTACCTCCGATTGAATGACCATAACTCACTCAATTTAACCCGAATTTCATTGAAATTTGTTCCATTTCGAAGGAGTCGAAGTGTAGTTTAAAACGGAAGAAACGGAGATGCAAAAAGCCATGTATTTTGAGAGTTATGGTGGAAATAGTTAGACTCGCACTTTGGTCTAGTAGTTTACAGACCCACCTCCGATTGATTGACCATAACTCACTCAATTCAACTCAGAATTGAATCAAATTTATGGCATTGCGAAGATGTTGAAGTGTAGTTGGAAATGGAGATGAAAAACTCCAAGTAATTTAAGAGTTATGATGGACATAGTTAGACTCGCGCTTTCGCCTAGCAGTTTACAGACCTACCTCCGAGTCAATGACCATAACTCACTCAATTCAACTCGAAATTCATTGAAATTTGTTCCATTTCGAAGGACTCGAACTGTAGTTTAAAACGGAAGAAACGGAGATGAAAAAAGTCAAGTATTTTGAGAGTTATGGTGGAAATAGTTAGACTCCCACTTTGGTCTAGCAGTTTACAGACCAACCTGCAATTGATTGACCATAACTTACTCAATTTAACTCGGAATTGATTCAAATTCATGCCATTTTGAAGGTGTGGAAGTGTAGTTGAAAACGAAAGAAACAGAGATGAAAAATTCCAAGTATCTTAAGAGTTATGATGGAAATAGTTAGACTCGCGCTTTGGTCTAGCAGTTTACAGACCTGCTTCCGATTCATTCACCATAAGTCACTCAATTCGGCTCGGAATTTATTCAAATTCATGCCATTAGGAAGATGTCGAAGAGTAGCTGAAAACGAAAGAAACGGAGACGAAAAACTCCAAGTATTTTAAGAGTTATGATAGAAATAGTTAGACTCGCGCTTTCGCCTAGCAGTTTACAGACCTACCTCCGATTTAATGACCACAACTCACTCAATTGAATATGTAATTCAATGAAATTTGTTGCATTTCGAAAGAGTCGAAGTGTAGTTTAAAACGGAAGAAACGGAGATGAAAAACTACTTGTATTTTGAGAGTTATGATGGAAATAGTTAGATTCGCGCTTTGGTCTACCAGTTTGCAGACATACCTCCGATTGAATGACCATAACTCACTCAATTCAACCCGGAATTCATTGAAATTTATTCCATTTCGAATGAGTCGAAGTGTAGTCTAAAACGGAAGAAACAGAGATGAAAAAGTCCTAGTATTTTGAGAGTTATGACGGAAATAGTTAGACTCGCGCTTTGGTCTAGCAGTTTATAGACCTACGTCCGGTTGATTGACCATAACTCAGTCAATTCAACTCGGAATTGAGTCAAATTCATGCCATTTCGAAGATGTCGAAGTGTAGTTGAAAACATTAGAAACGGAGATGAAAAACTCCAAGTATTTTAAGAGTTATGACGGAAATAGTTAGACTCGCCCTTTCGCCTAGCAGTTTACAGACCTATCTCCGATTGAATGACCATAACTCACTCAATTCAACCCGGAATTAATTGAAATTTGTTCCATTTCGAATGAGTAGAAGTGTAGTTTAAAAAGAAAGAAACGGAGGTTAAAAAAGCCGAGTATTTCGGGAGTTATGATGGAAATAGTTAGACTCGCACTTTAGTGTAGCAGTTTACAGACCAACCTCCGATTGATTGACCATAACTCTGTCAATTCAACTCGGAATTTAGTCAAATTCATGCCGTTTCGAAGATGTCGAAGTGTAGTTGAAAACATAAGAAACGGAGATGAAAAACTCCAAGTATTTTAAGAGTTACGATGGAAATAGTTAGACTCGCGCTTTCGCCTAGCAGTTTACTGACCTACCTCCGATTGAATGACCATAACCCACTCAATTCAACTCGGAATTCATTGAAATTCGTTCCATTACGAAGGAGTCGAAAGTGTAGCTGAAAACGGAAGAAACGGAGATGAAAACTCCAAGTATTTTGAGAGTTATGGTGGAAATAGTTAGACTCGCGTTTTCGCCTAGCAGTTTACAGACCTACCTCCGATTGAATGACCATAAGTCACTAAAATTCAACTCGGAATTCATTGAACTTTGTTCCATTTCGAGGGAGTCGAAGTGTAGTTTAAAACAGAAGAAACGGAGATAAAAAAAACCAAGTATTTTGAGATTTATGGTGGAAATTGTTAGACTCGCACTTTGGTCTAGCAGTTTACACACATACCTCCGATTGATTGACTATAACTCACTCAATTCAACTCGAAATTGATTCAAATTCATGCAATTTCGAAGATGTCGAAGTGAAGTTGAAAACGGAAGAAACGGAGATGAAACACTCCAAGTATTTTAAGAGTTATGATGGAAATAGTTGGACTCTTGCTTTCGCCTAGCAGTTTACAGACCTACCTCCGATTGAATGACCATAACTCACTCAATTTAACCCGAATTTCATTGAAATTTGTTCCATTTCGAAGGAGTCGAAGTGTAGTTTAAAACGGAAGAAACGGAGATGCAAAAAGCCATGTATTTTGAGAGTTATGGTGGAAATAGTTAGACTCGCACTTTGGTCTAGTAGTTTACAGACCCACCTCCGATTGATTGACCATAACTCACTCAATTCAACTCAGAATTGAATCAAATTTATGGCATTGCGAAGATGTTGAAGTGTAGTTGGAAATGGAGATGAAAAACTCCAAGTAATTTAAGAGTTATGATGGACATAGTTAGACTCGCGCTTTCGCCTAGCAGTTTACAGACCTACCTCCGAGTCAATGACCATAACTCACTCAATTCAACTCGAAATTCATTGAAATTTGTTCCATTTCGAAGGACTCGAACTGTAGTTTAAAACGGAAGAAACGGAGATGAAAAAAGCAAGTATTCTGAGAGTTATGGTGGAAATAGTTACACTCGCACTTTGGTCTAGCAGTTTACAGACCAACCTGCAATTGATTGACCATAACTTACTCAATTTAACTTGGAATTGATTCAAATTCATGCCATTTTGAAGGTGTGGAAATGTAGTTGAAAACGAAAGAAACAGAGATGAAAAATTCCAAGTATCTTAAGAGTTATGATGGAAATAGTTAGACTCGCGCTTTGGTCTAGCAGTTTACAGACCTGCTTCCGATTCATTCACCATAAGTCACTCAATTCGACTCGGAATTTATTCAAATTCATGCCATTTGGAAGATGTCGAAGAGTAGCTGAAAACGAAAGAAACGGAGACGAAAAACTCCAAGTATTTTAAGAGTTATGATAGAAATAGTTAGACTCGCGCTTTCGCCTAGCAGTTTACAGACCTACCTCCGATTTAATGACCACAACTCACTCAATTGAACATGTAATTCAATGAAATTTGTTGCATTTCGAAGTAGTCGAAGTGTAGTTTAAAACGGAAGAAACGGAGATGAAAAACTACTTGTATTTTGAGAGTTATGATGGAAATAGTTAGATTCGCGCTTTGGTCTAGCAGTTTGCAGACATACCTCCGATTGAATGACCATAACTCACTCAATTCAACCCGGAATTCATTGAAATTTATTCCATTTCGAAGGAGTCGAAGTGTAGTCTAAAACGGAAGAAACAGAGATGAAAAAGTCCTAGTATTTTGAGAGTTATGACGGAAATAGTTAGACTCGCGCTTTGGTCTAGCAGTTTATAGACCTACGTCCGGTTGATTGACCATACCTCAGTCAATTCAACTCGGAATTGAGTCAAATTCATGCCATTTCGAAGATGTCGAAGTGTAGTTGAAAACATTAGAAACGGAGATGAAAAACTCCAAGTATTTTAAGAGTTATGACGGAAATAGTTAGACTCGCCCTTTCGCCTAGCAGTTTACAGACCTATCTCCGATTGAATGACCATAACTCACTCAATTCAACCCGGAATTAATTGAAATTTGTTCCATTTCGAATGAGTAGAAGTGTAGTTTAAAAAGAAAGAAACGGAGGTTAAAAAAGCCGAGTATTTCGGGAGTTATGATGGAAATAGTTAGACTCGCACTTTAGTGTAGCAGTTTACAGACCTACCTCCGATTGATTGACCATAACTCTGTCAATTCAACTCGGAATTTAGTCAAATTCATGCCGTTTCGAAGATGTCGAAGTGTAGTTGAAAACATAAGAAACGGAGATGAAAAACTCCAAGTATTTTAAGAGTTACGATGGAAATAGTTAGACTCGCGCTTTCGCCTAGCAGTTTACTGACCTACCTCCGATTGAATGACCATAACCCACTCAATTCAACTCGGAATTCATTGAATTTCGTTCCATTACGAAGGAGTCGAAAGTGTAGCTGAAAACGGAAGAAACGGAGATGAAAACTCCAAGTATTTTGAGAGTTATGGGGGAAATAGTTAGACTCGTGTTTTCGCCTAGCAGTTTACAGACCTACCTCCGATTGAATGACCATAAGTCACTAAATTCAACTCGGATTTCATCGAAATTTGTTCCATTTCGAAGGAGTAGAAGTATAGTTTATAACGGAAGAAACGGAGATGCAAAAAGCCAAGTATTTTGAGAGTTATGGTGGAAATAGTTAGACTCGCACTTTGGTCTAGGAGTTTACAGACCTACCTCCGATTGATTGACCATAACTCACTCAATTCAACTCAGAATTGAATCAAATTCATGGCATTGCGAAGATGTCGAAGTGTAGTTGGAAATGGAGATGAAAAACTCCAAGTAATTTAAGAGTTATGATGGACATAGTTAGACTCGCGCTTTCGCCTAGCAGTTTACAGACATACCTCCGAGTCAATGACCATAACTCACTCAATTCAACTCGGAATTCATTGAAATTTGTTCCATTTCGAAGGACTCGAACTGTAGTTTAAAACGGAAGAAACGGAGATGAAAAAAGTCAAGTATTTTGAGAGTTATGGTGGAAATAGTTAGACTCCCACTTTGGTCTAGCAGTTTACAGACCAACCTGCAATTGATTGACCATAACTTACTCAATTTAACTCGGAATTGATTCAAATTCATGCCATTTTGAAGGTGTGGAAGTGTAGTTGAAAACGAAAGAAACAGAGATGAAAAATTCCAAGTATCTTAAGAGTTATGATGGAAATAGTTAGACTCGCGCTTTGGTCTAGCAGTTTACAGACCTGCTTCCGATTCATTCACCATAAGTCACTCAATTCGGCTCGGAATTTATTCAAATTCATGCCATTAGGAAGATGTCGAAGAGTAGCTGAAAACGAAAGAAACGGAGACGAAAAACTCCAAGTATTTTAAGAGTTATGATAGAAATAGTTAGACTCGCGCTTTCGCCTAGCAGTTTACAGACCTACCTCCGATTTAATGACCACAACTCACTCAATTGAACATGTAATTCAATGAAATTTGTTGCATTTCGAAAGAGTCGAAGTGTAGTTTAAAACGGAAGAAACGGAGATGAAAAACTACTTGTATTTTGAGAGTTATGATGGAAATAGTTAGATTCGCGCTTTGGTCTACCAGTTTGCAGACATACCTCCGATTGAATGACCATAACTCACTCAATTCAACCCGGAATTCATTGAAATTTATTCCATTTCGAAGGAGTCGAAGTGTAGTCTAAAACGGAAGAAACAGAGATGAAAAAGTCCTAGTATTTTGAGAGTTATGACGGAAATAGTTAGACTCGCGCTTTGGTCTAGCAGTTTATAGACCTACGTCCGGTTGATTGACCATAACTCAGTCAATTCAACTCGGAATTGAGTCAAATTCATGCCATTTCGAAGATGTCGAAGTGTAGTTGAAAACATTAGAAACGGAGATGAAAAACTCCAAGTATTTTAAGAGTTATGACGGAAATAGTTAGACTCGCCCTTTCGCCTAGCAGTTTACAGACCTATCTCCGATTGAATGACCATAATCACTCAATTCAACCCGGAATTAATTGAAATTTGTTCCATTTCGAATGAGTAGAAGTGTAGTTTAAAAAGAAAGAAACGGAGGTTAAAAAAGCCGAGTATTTCGGGAGTTATGATGGAAATAGTTAGACTCGCACTTTAGTGTAGCAGTTTACAGACCTACCTCCGATTGATTGACCATAACTCTGTCAATTCAACTCAGAATTGAATCAAATTCATGGCATTGCGAAGATGTCGAAGTGTAGTTGGAAATGGAGATGAAAAACTCCAAGTAATTTAAGAGTTATGATGGACATAGTTAGACTCGCGCTTTCGCCTAGCAGTTTACAGACATACCTCCGAGTCAATGACCATAACTCACTCAATTCAACTCGGAATTCATTGAAATTTGTTCCATTTCGAAGGACTCGAACTGTAGTTTAAAACGGAAGAAACGGAGATGAAAAAAGTCAAGTATTTTGAGAGTTATGGTGGAAATAGTTAGACTCCCACTTTGGTCTAGCAGTTTACAGACCAACCTGCAATTGATTGACCATAACTTACTCAATTTAACTCGGAATTGATTCAAATTCATGCCATTTTGAAGGTGTGGAAGTGTAGTTGAAAACGAAAGAAACAGAGATGAAAAATTCCAAGTATCTTAAGAGTTATGATGGAAATAGTTAGACTCGCGCTTTGGTCTAGCAGTTTACAGACCTGCTTCCGATTCATTCACCATAAGTCACTCAATTCGGCTCGGAATTTATTCAAATTCATGCCATTAGGAAGATGTCGAAGAGTAGCTGAAAACGAAAGAAACGGAGACGAAAAACTCCAAGTATTTTAAGAGTTATGATAGAAATAGTTAGACTCGCGCTTTCGCCTAGCAGTTTACAGACCTACCTCCGATTTAATGACCACAACTCACTCAATTGAACATGTAATTCAATGAAATTTGTTGCATTTCGAAAGAGTCGAAGTGTAGTTTAAAACGGAAGAAACGGAGATGAAAAACTACTTGTATTTTGAGAGTTATGATGGAAATAGTTAGATTCGCGCTTTGGTCTACCAGTTTGCAGACATACCTCCGATTGAATGACCATAACTCACTCAATTCAACCCGGAATTCATTGAAATTTATTCCATTTCGAAGGAGTCGAAGTGTAGTCTAAAACGGAAGAAACAGAGATGAAAAAGTCCTAGTATTTTGAGAGTTATGACGGAAATAGTTAGACTCGCGCTTTGGTCTAGCAGTTTATAGACCTACGTCCGGTTGATTGACCATAACTCAGTCAATTCAACTCGGAATTGAGTCAAATTCATGCCATTTCGAAGATGTCGAAGTGTAGTTGAAAACATTAGAAACGGAGATGAAAAACTCCAAGTATTTTAAGAGTTATGACGGAAATAGTTAGACTCGCCCTTTCGCCTAGCAGTTTACAGACCTATCTCCGATTGAATGACCATAATCACTCAATTCAACCCGGAATTAATTGAAATTTGTTCCATTTCGAATGAGTAGAAGTGTAGTTTAAAAAGAAAGAAACGGAGGTTAAAAAAGCCGAGTATTTCGGGAGTTATGATGGAAATAGTTAGACTCGCACTTTAGTGTAGCAGTTTACAGACCTACCTCCGATTGATTGACCATAACTCTGTCAATTCAACTCAGAATTGAATCAAATTCATGGCATTGCGAAGATGTCGAAGTGTAGTTGGAAATGGAGATGAAAAACTCCAAGTAATTTAAGAGTTATGATGGACATAGTTAGACTCGCGCTTTCGCCTAGCAGTTTACAGACATACCTCCGAGTCAATGACCATAACTCACTCAATTCAACTCGGAATTCATTGAAATTTGTTCCATTTCGAAGGACTCGAACTGTAGTTTAAAACGGAAGAAACGGAGATGAAAAAAGTCAAGTATTTTGAGAGTTATGGTGGAAATAGTTAGACTCCCACTTTGGTCTAGCAGTTTACAGACCAACCTGCAATTGATTGACCATAACTTACTCAATTTAACTCGGAATTGATTCAAATTCATGCCATTTTGAAGGTGTGGAAGTGTAGTTGAAAACGAAAGAAACAGAGATGAAAAATTCCAAGTATCTTAAGAGTTATGATGGAAATAGTTAGACTCGCGCTTTGGTCTAGCAGTTTACAGACCTGCTTCCGATTCATTCACCATAAGTCACTCAATTCGGCTCGGAATTTATTCAAATTCATGCCATTAGGAAGATGTCGAAGAGTAGCTGAAAACGAAAGAAACGGAGACGAAAAACTCCAAGTATTTTAAGAGTTATGATAGAAATAGTTAGACTCGCGCTTTCGCCTAGCAGTTTACAGACCTACCTCCGATTTAATGACCACAACTCACTCAATTGAACATGTAATTCAATGAAATTTGTTGCATTTCGAAAGAGTCGAAGTGTAGTTTAAAACGGAAGAAACGGAGATGAAAAACTACTTGTATTTTGAGAGTTATGATGGAAATAGTTAGATTCGCGCTTTGGTCTACCAGTTTGCAGACATACCTCCGATTGAATGACCATAACTCACTCAATTCAACCCGGAATTCATTGAAATTTATTCCATTTCGAAGGAGTCGAAGTGTAGTCTAAAACGGAAGAAACAGAGATGAAAAAGTCCTAGTATTTTGAGAGTTATGACGGAAATAGTTAGACTCGCGCTTTGGTCTAGCAGTTTATAGACCTACGTCCGGTTGATTGACCATAACTCAGTCAATTCAACTCGGAATTGAGTCAAATTCATGCCATTTCGAAGATGTCGAAGTGTAGTTGAAAACATTAGAAACGGAGATGAAAAACTCCAAGTATTTTAAGAGTTATGACGGAAATAGTTAGACTCGCCCTTTCGCCTAGCAGTTTACAGACCTATCTCCGATTGAATGACCATAACTCACTCAATTCAACCCGGAATTAATTGAAATTTGTTCCATTTCGAATGAGTAGAAGTGTAGTTTAAAAAGAAAGAAACGGAGGTTAAAAAAGCCGAGTATTTCGGGAGTTATGATGGAAATAGTTAGACTCGCACTTTAGTGTAGCAGTTTACAGACCAACCTCCGATTGATTGACCATAACTCTGTCAATTCAACTCGGAATTTAGTCAAATTCATGCCGTTTCGAAGATGTCGAAGTGTAGTTGAAAACATAAGAAACGGAGATGAAAAACTCCAAGTATTTTAAGAGTTACGATGGAAATAGTTAGACTCGCGCTTTCGCCTAGCAGTTTACTGACCTACCTCCGATTGAATGACCATAACCCACTCAATTCAACTCGGAATTCATTGAAATTCGTTCCATTACGAAGGAGTCGAAAGTGTAGCTGAAAACGGAAGAAACGGAGATGAAAACTCCAAGTATTTTGAGAGTTATGGTGGAAATAGTTAGACTCGCGTTTTCGCCTAGCAGTTTACAGACCTACCTCCGATTGAATGACCATAAGTCACTAAAATTCAACTCGGAATTCATTGAACTTTGTTCCATTTCGAGGGAGTCGAAGTGTAGTTTAAAACAAAAGAAACGGAGATAAAAAAAACCAAGTATTTTGAGATTTATGGTGGAAATTGTTAGACTCGCACTTTGGTCTAGCAGTTTACACACATACCTCCGATTGATTGACTATAACTCACTCAATTCAACTCGAAATTGATTCAAATTCATGCAATTTCGAAGATGTCGAAGTGAAGTTGAAAACGGAAGAAACGGAGATGAAACACTCCAAGTATTTTAAGAGTTATGATGGAAATAGTTGGACTCTTGCTTTCGCCTAGCAGTTTACAGACCTACCTCCGATTGAATGACCATAACTCACTCAATTTAACCCGAATTTCATTGAAATTTGTTCCATTTCGAAGGAGTCGAAGTGTAGTTTAAAACGGAAGAAACGGAGATGCAAAAAGCCATGTATTTTGAGAGTTATGGTGGAAATAGTTAGACTCGCACTTTGGTCTAGTAGTTTACAGACCCACCTCCGATTGATTGACCATAACTCACTCAATTCAACTCAGAATTGAATCAAATTTATGGCATTGCGAAGATGTTGAAGTGTAGTTGGAAATGGAGATGAAAAACTCCAAGTAATTTAAGAGTTATGATGGACATAGTTAGACTCGCGCTTTCGCCTAGCAGTTTACAGACCTACCTCCGAGTCAATGACCATAACTCACTCAATTCAACTCGAAATTCATTGAAATTTGTTCCATTTCGAAGGACTCGAACTGTAGTTTAAAACGGAAGAAACGGAGATGAAAAAAGCAAGTATTCTGAGAGTTATGGTGGAAATAGTTACACTCGCACTTTGGTCTAGCAGTTTACAGACCAACCTGCAATTGATTGACCATAACTTACTCAATTTAACTCGGAATTGATTCAAATTCATGCCATTTTGAAGGTGTGGAAATGTAGTTGAAAACGAAAGAAACAGAGATGAAAAATTCCAAGTATCTTAAGAGTTATGATGGAAATAGTTAGACTCGCGCTTTGGTCTAGCAGTTTACAGACCTGCTTCCGATTCATTCACCATAAGTCACTCAATTCGACTCGGAATTTATTCAAATTCATGCCATTTGGAAGATGTCGAAGAGTAGCTGAAAACGAAAGAAACGGAGACGAAAAACTCCAAGTATTTTAAGAGTTATGATAGAAATAGTTAGACTCGCGCTTTCGCCTAGCAGTTTACAGACCTACCTCCGATTTAATGACCACAACTCACTCAATTGAACATGTAATTCAATGAAATTTGTTGCATTTCGAAGTAGTCGAAGTGTAGTTTAAAACGGAAGAAACGGAGATGAAAAACTACTTGTATTTTGAGAGTTATGATGGAAATAGTTAGATTCGCGCTTTGGTCTAGCAGTTTGCAGACATACCTCCGATTGAATGACCATAACTCACTCAATTCAACCCGGAATTCATTGAAATTTATTCCATTTCGAAGGAGTCGAAGTGTAGTCTAAAACGGAAGAAACAGAGATGAAAAAGTCCTAGTATTTTGAGAGTTATGACGGAAATAGTTAGACTCGCGCTTTGGTCTAGCAGTTTATAGACCTACGTCCGGTTGATTGACCATAACTCAGTCAATTCAACTCGGAATTGAGTCAAATTCATGCCATTTCGAAGATGTCGAAGTGTAGTTGAAAACATTAGAAACGGAGATGAAAAACTCCAAGTATTTTAAGAGTTATGACGGAAATAGTTAGACTCGCCCTTTCGCCTAGCAGTTTACAGACCTATCTCCGATTGAATGACCATAACTCACTCAATTCAACCCGGAATTAATTGAAATTTGTTCCATTTCGAATGAGTAGAAGTGTAGTTTAAAAAGAAAGAAACGGAGGTTAAAAAAGCCGAGTATTTCGGGAGTTATGATGGAAATAGTTAGACTCGCACTTTAGTGTAGCAGTTTACAGACCAACCTCCGATTGATTGACCATAACTCTGTCAATTCAACTCGGAATTTAGTCAAATTCATGCCGTTTCGAAGATGTCGAAGTGTAGTTGAAAACATAAGAAACGGAGATGAAAAACTCCAAGTATTTTAAGAGTTACGATGGAAATAGTTAGACTCGCGCTTTCGCCTAGCAGTTTACTGACCTACCTCCGATTGAATGACCATAACCCACTCAATTCAACTCGGAATTCATTGAATTTCGTTCCATTACGAAGGAGTCGAAAGTGTAGCTGAAAACGGATGAAACGGAGATGAAAACTCCAAGTATTTTGAGAGTTATGGGGGAAATAGTTAGACTCGTGTTTTCGCCTAGCAGTTTACAGACCTACCTCCGATTGAATGACCATAAGTCACTAAATTCAACTCGGATTTCATTGAAATTTGTTCCATTTCGAAGGAGTAGAAGTATAGTTTATAACGGAAGAAACGGAGATGCAAAAAGCCAAGTATTTTGAGAGTTATGGTGGAAATAGTTAGACTCGCACTTTGGTCTAGGAGTTTACAGACCTACCTCCGATTGATTGACCATAACTCACTCAATTCAACTCAGAATTGAATCAAATTCATGGCATTGCGAAGATGTCGAAGTGTAGTTGGAAATGGAGATGAAAAACTCCAAGTAATTTAAGAGTTATGATGGACATAGTTAGACTCGCGCTTTCGCCTAGCAGTTTACAGACATACCTCCGAGTCAATGACCATAACTCACTCAATTCAACTCGGAATTCATTGAAATTTGTTCCATTTCGAAGGACTCGAACTGTAGTTTAAAACGGAAGAAACGGAGATGAAAAAAGTCAAGTATTTTG
Organism: Tasmannia lanceolata; assembly: GCF_043159265.1. Classification (NCBI taxonomy): domain Eukaryota; kingdom Viridiplantae; phylum Streptophyta; class Magnoliopsida; order Canellales; family Winteraceae; genus Tasmannia; species Tasmannia lanceolata. The sequence continues at coordinate 1,086,514 of NW_027518749.1, read as the reverse complement.
AGAGTTATGGTGGAAATAGTTAGACTCCCACTTTGGTCTAGCAGTTTACAGACCAACCTGCAATTGATTGACCATAACTTACTCAATTTAACTCGGAATTGATTCAAATTCATGCCATTTTGAAGGTGTGGAAGTGTAGTTGAAAATGAAAGAAACAGAGATGAAAAATTCCAAGTATCTTAAGAGTTATGATGGAAATAGTTAGACTCGCGCTTTGGTCTAGCAGTTTACAGACCTGCTTCCGATTCATTCACCATAAGTCACTCAATTCGGCTCGGAATTTATTCAAATTCATGCCATTAGGAAGATGTCGAAGAGTAGCTGAAAACGAAAGAAACGGAGACGAAAAACTCCAAGTATTTTAAGAGTTATGATAGAAATAGTTAGACTCGCGCTTTCGCCTAGCAGTTTACAGACCTACCTCCGATTTAATGACCACAACTCACTCAATTGAACATGTAATTCAATGAAATTTGTTGCATTTCGAAGTAGTCGAAGTGTAGTTTAAAACGGAAGAAACGGAGATGAAAAACTACTTGTATTTTGAGAGTTATGATGGAAATAGTTAGATTCGCGCTTTGGTCTACCAGTTTGCAGACATACCTCCGATTGAATGACCATAACTCACTCAATTCAACCCGGAATTCATTGAAATTTATTCCATTTCGAAGGAGTCGAAGTGTAGTCTAAAACGGAAGAAACAGAGATGAAAAAGTCCTAGTATTTTGAGAGTTATGACGGAAATAGTTAGACTCGCGCTTTGGTCTAGCAGTTTATAGACCTACGTCCGGTTGATTGACCATAACTCAGTCAATTCAACTCGGAATTGAGTCAAATTCATGCCATTTCGAAGATGTCGAAGTGTAGTTGAAAACATTAGAAACGGAGATGAAAAACTCCAAGTATTTTAAGAGTTATGACGGAAATAGTTAGACTCGCCCTTTCGCCTAGCAGTTTACAGACCTATCTCCGATTGAATGACCATAACTCACTCAATTCAACCCGGAATTAATTGAAATTTGTTCCATTTCGAATGAGTAGAAGTGTAGTTTAAAAAGAAAGAAACGGAGGTTAAAAAAGCCGAGTATTTCGGGAGTTATGATGGAAATAGTTAGACTCGCACTTTAGTGTAGCAGTTTACAGACCAACCTCCGATTGATTGACCATAACTCTGTCAATTCAACTCGGAATTTAGTCAAATTCATGCCGTTTCGAAGATGTCGAAGTGTAGTTGAAAACATAAGAAACGGAGATGAAAAACTCCAAGTATTTTAAGAGTTACGATGGAAATAGTTAGACTCGCGCTTTCGCCTAGCAGTTTACTGACCTACCTCCGATTGAATGACCATAACCCACTCAATTCAACTCGGAATTCATTGAAATTCGTTCCATTACGAAGGAGTCGAAAGTGTAGCTGAAAACGGAAGAAACGGAGATGAAAACTCCAAGTATTTTGAGAGTTATGGTGGAAATAGTTAGACTCGCGTTTTCGCCTAGCAGTTTACAGACCTACCTCCGATTGAATGACCATAAGTCACTAAAATTCAACTCGGAATTCATTGAACTTTGTTCCATTTCGAGGGAGTCGAAGTGTAGTTTAAAACAGAAGAAACGGAGATAAAAAAAACCAAGTATTTTGAGATTTATGGTGGAAATTGTTAGACTCGCACTTTGGTCTAGCAGTTTACACACATACCTCCGATTGATTGACTATAACTCACTCAATTCAACTCGAAATTGATTCAAATTCATGCAATTTCGAAGATGTCGAAGTGAAGTTGAAAACGGAAGAAACGGAGATGAAACACTCCAAGTATTTTAAGAGTTATGATGGAAATAGTTGGACTCTTGCTTTCGCCTAGCAGTTTACAGACCTACCTCCGATTGAATGACCATAACTCACTCAATTTAACCCGAATTTCATTGAAATTTGTTCCATTTCGAAGGAGTCGAAGTGTAGTTTAAAACGGAAGAAACGGAGATGCAAAAAGCCATGTATTTTGAGAGTTATGGTGGAAATAGTTAGACTCGCACTTTGGTCTAGTAGTTTACAGACCCACCTCCGATTGATTGACCATAACTCACTCAATTCAACTCAGAATTGAATCAAATTTATGGCATTGCGAAGATGTTGAAGTGTAGTTGGAAATGGAGATGAAAAACTCCAAGTAATTTAAGAGTTATGATGGACATAGTTAGACTCGCGCTTTCGCCTAGCAGTTTACAGACCTACCTCCGAGTCAATGACCATAACTCACTCAATTCAACTCGAAATTCATTGAAATTTGTTCCATTTCGAAGGACTCGAACTGTAGTTTAAAACGGAAGAAACGGAGATGAAAAAAGCAAGTATTCTGAGAGTTATGGTGGAAATAGTTACACTCGCACTTTGGTCTAGCAGTTTACAGACCAACCTGCAATTGATTGACCATAACTTACTCAATTTAACTTGGAATTGATTCAAATTCATGCCATTTTGAAGGTGTGGAAATGTAGTTGAAAACGAAAGAAACAGAGATGAAAAATTCCAAGTATCTTAAGAGTTATGATGGAAATAGTTAGACTCGCGCTTTGGTCTAGCAGTTTACAGACCTGCTTCCGATTCATTCACCATAAGTCACTCAATTCGACTCGGAATTTATTCAAATTCATGCCATTTGGAAGATGTCGAAGAGTAGCTGAAAACGAAAGAAACGGAGACGAAAAACTCCAAGTATTTTAAGAGTTATGATAGAAATAGTTAGACTCGCGCTTTCGCCTAGCAGTTTACAGACCTACCTCCGATTTAATGACCACAACTCACTCAATTGAACATGTAATTCAATGAAATTTGTTGCATTTCGAAGTAGTCGAAGTGTAGTTTAAAACGGAAGAAACGGAGATGAAAAACTACTTGTATTTTGAGAGTTATGATGGAAATAGTTAGATTCGCGCTTTGGTCTAGCAGTTTGCAGACATACCTCCGATTGAATGACCATAACTCACTCAATTCAACCCGGAATTCATTGAAATTTATTCCATTTCGAAGGAGTCGAAGTGTAGTCTAAAACGGAAGAAACAGAGATGAAAAAGTCCTAGTATTTTGAGAGTTATGACGGAAATAGTTAGACTCGCGCTTTGGTCTAGCAGTTTATAGACCTACGTCCGGTTGATTGACCATACCTCAGTCAATTCAACTCGGAATTGAGTCAAATTCATGCCATTTCGAAGATGTCGAAGTGTAGTTGAAAACATTAGAAACGGAGATGAAAAACTCCAAGTATTTTAAGAGTTATGACGGAAATAGTTAGACTCGCCCTTTCGCCTAGCAGTTTACAGACCTATCTCCGATTGAATGACCATAACTCACTCAATTCAACCCGGAATTAATTGAAATTTGTTCCATTTCGAATGAGTAGAAGTGTAGTTTAAAAAGAAAGAAACGGAGGTTAAAAAAGCCGAGTATTTCGGGAGTTATGATGGAAATAGTTAGACTCGCACTTTAGTGTAGCAGTTTACAGACCTACCTCCGATTGATTGACCATAACTCTGTCAATTCAACTCGGAATTTAGTCAAATTCATGCCGTTTCGAAGATGTCGAAGTGTAGTTGAAAACATAAGAAACGGAGATGAAAAACTCCAAGTATTTTAAGAGTTACGATGGAAATAGTTAGACTCGCGCTTTCGCCTAGCAGTTTACTGACCTACCTCCGATTGAATGACCATAACCCACTCAATTCAACTCGGAATTCATTGAATTTCGTTCCATTACGAAGGAGTCGAAAGTGTAGCTGAAAACGGAAGAAACGGAGATGAAAACTCCAAGTATTTTGAGAGTTATGGGGGAAATAGTTAGACTCGTGTTTTCGCCTAGCAGTTTACAGACCTACCTCCGATTGAATGACCATAAGTCACTAAATTCAACTCGGATTTCATTGAAATTTGTTCCATTTCGAAGGAGTAGAAGTATAGTTTATAACGGAAGAAACGGAGATGCAAAAAGCCAAGTATTTTGAGAGTTATGGTGGAAATAGTTAGACTCGCACTTTGGTCTAGGAGTTTACAGACCTACCTCCGATTGATTGACCATAACTCACTCAATTCAACTCAGAATTGAATCAAATTCATGGCATTGCGAAGATGTCGAAGTGTAGTTGGAAATGGAGATGAAAAACTCCAAGTAATTTAAGAGTTATGATGGACATAGTTAGACTCGCGCTTTCGCCTAGCAGTTTACAGACATACCTCCGAGTCAATGACCATAACTCACTCAATTCAACTCGGAATTCATTGAAATTTGTTCCATTTCGAAGGACTCGAACTGTAGTTTAAAACGGAAGAAACGGAGATGAAAAAAGTCAAGTATTTTGAGAGTTATGGTGGAAATAGTTAGACTCCCACTTTGGTCTAGCAGTTTACAGACCAACCTGCAATTGATTGACCATAACTTACTCAATTTAACTCGGAATTGATTCAAATTCATGCCATTTTGAAGGTGTGGAAGTGTAGTTGAAAACGAAAGAAACAGAGATGAAAAATTCCAAGTATCTTAAGAGTTATGATGGAAATAGTTAGACTCGCGCTTTGGTCTAGCAGTTTACAGACCTGCTTCCGATTCATTCACCATAAGTCACTCAATTCGGCTCGGAATTTATTCAAATTCATGCCATTAGGAAGATGTCGAAGAGTAGCTGAAAACGAAAGAAACGGAGACGAAAAACTCCAAGTATTTTAAGAGTTATGATAGAAATAGTTAGACTCGCGCTTTCGCCTAGCAGTTTACAGACCTACCTCCGATTTAATGACCACAACTCACTCAATTGAACATGTAATTCAATGAAATTTGTTGCATTTCGAAAGAGTCGAAGTGTAGTTTAAAACGGAAGAAACGGAGATGAAAAACTACTTGTATTTTGAGAGTTATGATGGAAATAGTTAGATTCGCGCTTTGGTCTACCAGTTTGCAGACATACCTCCGATTGAATGACCATAACTCACTCAATTCAACCCGGAATTCATTGAAATTTATTCCATTTCGAAGGAGTCGAAGTGTAGTCTAAAACGGAAGAAACAGAGATGAAAAAGTCCTAGTATTTTGAGAGTTATGACGGAAATAGTTAGACTCGCGCTTTGGTCTAGCAGTTTATAGACCTACGTCCGGTTGATTGACCATAACTCAGTCAATTCAACTCGGAATTGAGTCAAATTCATGCCATTTCGAAGATGTCGAAGTGTAGTTGAAAACATTAGAAACGGAGATGAAAAACTCCAAGTATTTTAAGAGTTATGACGGAAATAGTTAGACTCGCCCTTTCGCCTAGCAGTTTACAGACCTATCTCCGATTGAATGACCATAATCACTCAATTCAACCCGGAATTAATTGAAATTTGTTCCATTTCGAATGAGTAGAAGTGTAGTTTAAAAAGAAAGAAACGGAGGTTAAAAAAGCCGAGTATTTCGGGAGTTATGATGGAAATAGTTAGACTCGCACTTTAGTGTAGCAGTTTACAGACCTACCTCCGATTGATTGACCATAACTCTGTCAATTCAACTCAGAATTGAATCAAATTCATGGCATTGCGAAGATGTCGAAGTGTAGTTGGAAATGGAGATGAAAAACTCCAAGTAATTTAAGAGTTATGATGGACATAGTTAGACTCGCGCTTTCGCCTAGCAGTTTACAGACATACCTCCGAGTCAATGACCATAACTCACTCAATTCAACTCGGAATTCATTGAAATTTGTTCCATTTCGAAGGACTCGAACTGTAGTTTAAAACGGAAGAAACGGAGATGAAAAAAGTCAAGTATTTTGAGAGTTATGGTGGAAATAGTTAGACTCCCACTTTGGTCTAGCAGTTTACAGACCAACCTGCAATTGATTGACCATAACTTACTCAATTTAACTCGGAATTGATTCAAATTCATGCCATTTTGAAGGTGTGGAAGTGTAGTTGAAAACGAAAGAAACAGAGATGAAAAATTCCAAGTATCTTAAGAGTTATGATGGAAATAGTTAGACTCGCGCTTTGGTCTAGCAGTTTACAGACCTGCTTCCGATTCATTCACCATAAGTCACTCAATTCGGCTCGGAATTTATTCAAATTCATGCCATTAGGAAGATGTCGAAGAGTAGCTGAAAACGAAAGAAACGGAGACGAAAAACTCCAAGTATTTTAAGAGTTATGATAGAAATAGTTAGACTCGCGCTTTCGCCTAGCAGTTTACAGACCTACCTCCGATTTAATGACCACAACTCACTCAATTGAACATGTAATTCAATGAAATTTGTTGCATTTCGAAAGAGTCGAAGTGTAGTTTAAAACGGAAGAAACGGAGATGAAAAACTACTTGTATTTTGAGAGTTATGATGGAAATAGTTAGATTCGCGCTTTGGTCTACCAGTTTGCAGACATACCTCCGATTGAATGACCATAACTCACTCAATTCAACCCGGAATTCATTGAAATTTATTCCATTTCGAAGGAGTCGAAGTGTAGTCTAAAACGGAAGAAACAGAGATGAAAAAGTCCTAGTATTTTGAGAGTTATGACGGAAATAGTTAGACTCGCGCTTTGGTCTAGCAGTTTATAGACCTACGTCCGGTTGATTGACCATAACTCAGTCAATTCAACTCGGAATTGAGTCAAATTCATGCCATTTCGAAGATGTCGAAGTGTAGTTGAAAACATTAGAAACGGAGATGAAAAACTCCAAGTATTTTAAGAGTTATGACGGAAATAGTTAGACTCGCCCTTTCGCCTAGCAGTTTACAGACCTATCTCCGATTGAATGACCATAACTCACTCAATTCAACCCGGAATTAATTGAAATTTGTTCCATTTCGAATGAGTAGAAGTGTAGTTTAAAAAGAAAGAAACGGAGGTTAAAAAAGCCGAGTATTTCGGGAGTTATGATGGAAATAGTTAGACTCGCACTTTAGTGTAGCAGTTTACAGACCAACCTCCGATTGATTGACCATAACTCTGTCAATTCAACTCGGAATTTAGTCAAATTCATGCCGTTTCGAAGATGTCGAAGTGTAGTTGAAAACATAAGAAACGGAGATGAAAAACTCCAAGTATTTTAAGAGTTACGATGGAAATAGTTAGACTCGCGCTTTCGCCTAGCAGTTTACTGACCTACCTCCGATTGAATGACCATAACCCACTCAATTCAACTCGGAATTCATTGAAATTCGTTCCATTACGAAGGAGTCGAAAGTGTAGCTGAAAACGGAAGAAACGGAGATGAAAACTCCAAGTATTTTGAGAGTTATGGTGGAAATAGTTAGACTCGCGTTTTCGCCTAGCAGTTTACAGACCTACCTCCGATTGAATGACCATAAGTCACTAAAATTCAACTCGGAATTCATTGAACTTTGTTCCATTTCGAGGGAGTCGAAGTGTAGTTTAAAACAGAAGAAACGGAGATAAAAAAAACCAAGTATTTTGAGATTTATGGTGGAAATTGTTAGACTCGCACTTTGGTCTAGCAGTTTACACACATACCTCCGATTGATTGACTATAACTCACTCAATTCAACTCGAAATTGATTCAAATTCATGCAATTTCGAAGATGTCGAAGTGAAGTTGAAAACGGAAGAAACGGAGATGAAACACTCCAAGTATTTTAAGAGTTATGATGGAAATAGTTGGACTCTTGCTTTCGCCTAGCAGTTTACAGACCTACCTCCGATTGAATGACCATAACTCACTCAATTTAACCCGAATTTCATTGAAATTTGTTCCATTTCGAAGGAGTCGAAGTGTAGTTTAAAACGGAAGAAACGGAGATGCAAAAAGCCATGTATTTTGAGAGTTATGGTGGAAATAGTTAGACTCGCACTTTGGTCTAGTAGTTTACAGACCCACCTCCGATTGATTGACCATAACTCACTCAATTCAACTCAGAATTGAATCAAATTTATGGCATTGCGAAGATGTTGAAGTGTAGTTGGAAATGGAGATGAAAAACTCCAAGTAATTTAAGAGTTATGATGGACATAGTTAGACTCGCGCTTTCGCCTAGCAGTTTACAGACCTACCTCCGAGTCAATGACCATAACTCACTCAATTCAACTCGAAATTCATTGAAATTTGTTCCATTTCGAAGGACTCGAACTGTAGTTTAAAACGGAAGAAACGGAGATGAAAAAAGCAAGTATTCTGAGAGTTATGGTGGAAATAGTTACACTCGCACTTTGGTCTAGCAGTTTACAGACCAACCTGCAATTGATTGACCATAACTTACTCAATTTAACTCGGAATTGATTCAAATTCATGCCATTTTGAAGGTGTGGAAATGTAGTTGAAAACGAAAGAAACAGAGATGAAAAATTCCAAGTATCTTAAGAGTTATGATGGAAATAGTTAGACTCGCGCTTTGGTCTAGCAGTTTACAGACCTGCTTCCGATTCATTCACCATAAGTCACTCAATTCGACTCGGAATTTATTCAAATTCATGCCATTTGGAAGATGTCGAAGAGTAGCTGAAAACGAAAGAAACGGAGACGAAAAACTCCAAGTATTTTAAGAGTTATGATAGAAATAGTTAGACTCGCGCTTTCGCCTAGCAGTTTACAGACCTACCTCCGATTTAATGACCACAACTCACTCAATTGAACATGTAATTCAATGAAATTTGTTGCATTTCGAAGTAGTCGAAGTGTAGTTTAAAACGGAAGAAACGGAGATGAAAAACTACTTGTATTTTGAGAGTTATGATGGAAATAGTTAGATTCGCGCTTTGGTCTAGCAGTTTGCAGACATACCTCCGATTGAATGACCATAACTCACTCAATTCAACCCGGAATTCATTGAAATTTATTCCATTTCGAAGGAGTCGAAGTGTAGTCTAAAACGGAAGAAACAGAGATGAAAAAGTCCTAGTATTTTGAGAGTTATGACGGAAATAGTTAGACTCGCGCTTTGGTCTAGCAGTTTATAGACCTACGTCCGGTTGATTGACCATAACTCAGTCAATTCAACTCGGAATTGAGTCAAATTCATGCCATTTCGAAGATGTCGAAGTGTAGTTGAAAACATTAGAAACGGAGATGAAAAACTCCAAGTATTTTAAGAGTTATGACGGAAATAGTTAGACTCGCCCTTTCGCCTAGCAGTTTACAGACCTATCTCCGATTGAATGACCATAACTCACTCAATTCAACCCGGAATTAATTGAAATTTGTTCCATTTCGAATGAGTAGAAGTGTAGTTTAAAAAGAAAGAAACGGAGGTTAAAAAAGCCGAGTATTTCGGGAGTTATGATGGAAATAGTTAGACTCGCACTTTAGTGTAGCAGTTTACAGACCAACCTCCGATTGATTGACCATAACTCTGTCAATTCAACTCGGAATTTAGTCAAATTCATGCCGTTTCGAAGATGTCGAAGTGTAGTTGAAAACATAAGAAACGGAGATGAAAAACTCCAAGTATTTTAAGAGTTACGATGGAAATAGTTAGACTCGCGCTTTCGCCTAGCAGTTTACTGACCTACCTCCGATTGAATGACCATAACCCACTCAATTCAACTCGGAATTCATTGAATTTCGTTCCATTACGAAGGAGTCGAAAGTGTAGCTGAAAACGGATGAAACGGAGATGAAAACTCCAAGTATTTTGAGAGTTATGGGGGAAATAGTTAGACTCGTGTTTTCGCCTAGCAGTTTACAGACCTACCTCCGATTGAATGACCATAAGTCACTAAATTCAACTCGGATTTCATTGAAATTTGTTCCATTTCGAAGGAGTAGAAGTATAGTTTATAACGGAAGAAACGGAGATGCAAAAAGCCAAGTATTTTGAGAGTTATGGTGGAAATAGTTAGACTCGCACTTTGGTCTAGGAGTTTACAGACCTACCTCCGATTGATTGACCATAACTCACTCAATTCAACTCAGAATTGAATCAAATTCATGGCATTGCGAAGATGTCGAAGTGTAGTTGGAAATGGAGATGAAAAACTCCAAGTAATTTAAGAGTTATGATGGACATAGTTAGACTCGCGCTTTCGCCTAGCAGTTTACAGACATACCTCCGAGTCAATGACCATAACTCACTCAATTCAACTCGGAATTCATTGAAATTTGTTCCATTTCGAAGGACTCGAACTGTAGTTTAAAACGGAAGAAACGGAGATGAAAAAAGTCAAGTATTTTGAGAGTTATGGTGGAAATAGTTAGACTCCCACTTTGGTCTAGCAGTTTACAGACCAACCTGCAATTGATTGACCATAACTTACTCAATTTAACTCGGAATTGATTCAAATTCATGCCATTTTGAAGGTGTGGAAGTGTAGTTGAAAATGAAAGAAACAGAGATGAAAAATTCCAAGTATCTTAAGAGTTATGATGGAAATAGTTAGACTCGCGCTTTGGTCTAGCAGTTTACAGACCTGCTTCCGATTCATTCACCATAAGTCACTCAATTCGGCTCGGAATTTATTCAAATTCATGCCATTAGGAAGATGTCGAAGAGTAGCTGAAAACGAAAGAAACGGAGACGAAAAACTCCAAGTATTTTAAGAGTTATGATAGAAATAGTTAGACTCGCGCTTTCGCCTAGCAGTTTACAGACCTACCTCCGATTTAATGACCACAACTCACTCAATTGAACATGTAATTCAATGAAATTTGTTGCATTTCGAAAGAGTCGAAGTGTAGTTTAAAACGGAAGAAACGGAGATGAAAAACTACTTGTATTTTGAGAGTTATGATGGAAATAGTTAGATTCGCGCTTTGGTCTACCAGTTTGCAGACATACCTCCGATTGAATGACCATAACTCACTCAATTCAACCCGGAATTCATTGAAATTTATTCCATTTCGAAGGAGTCGAAGTGTAGTCTAAAACGGAAGAAACAGAGATGAAAAAGTCCTAGTATTTTGAGAGTTATGACGGAAATAGTTAGACTCGCGCTTTGGTCTAGCAGTTTATAGACCTACGTCCGGTTGATTGACCATAACTCAGTCAATTCAACTCGGAATTGAGTCAAATTCATGCCATTTCGAAGATGTCGAAGTGTAGTTGAAAACATTAGAAACGGAGATGAAAAACTCCAAGTATTTTAAGAGTTATGACGGAAATAGTTAGACTCGCCCTTTCGCCTAGCAGTTTACAGACCTATCTCCGATTGAATGACCATAACTCACTCAATTCAACCCGGAATTAATTGAAATTTGTTCCATTTCGAATGAGTAGAAGTGTAGTTTAAAAAGAAAGAAACGGAGGTTAAAAAAGCCGAGTATTTCGGGAGTTATGATGGAAATAGTTAGACTCGCACTTTAGTGTAGCAGTTTACAGACCAACCTCCGATTGATTGACCATAACTCTGTCAATTCAACTCGGAATTTAGTCAAATTCATGCCGTTTCGAAGATGTCGAAGTGTAGTTGAAAACATAAGAAACGGAGATGAAAAACTCCAAGTATTTTAAGAGTTACGATGGAAATAGTTAGACTCGCGCTTTCGCCTAGCAGTTTACTGACCTACCTCCGATTGAATGACCATAACCCACTCAATTCAACTCGGAATTCATTGAAATTCGTTCCATTACGAAGGAGTCGAAAGTGTAGCTGAAAACGGAAGAAACGGAGATGAAAACTCCAAGTATTTTGAGAGTTATGGTGGAAATAGTTAGACTCGCGTTTTCGCCTAGCAGTTTACAGACCTACCTCCGATTGAATGACCATAAGTCACTAAAATTCAACTCGGAATTCATTGAACTTTGTTCCATTTCGAGGGAGTCGAAGTGTAGTTTAAAACAGAAGAAACGGAGATAAAAAAAACCAAGTATTTTGAGATTTATGGTGGAAATTGTTAGACTCGCACTTTGGTCTAGCAGTTTACACACATACCTCCGATTGATTGACTATAACTCACTCAATTCAACTCGAAATTGATTCAAATTCATGCAATTTCGAAGATGTCGAAGTGAAGTTGAAAACGGAAGAAACGGAGATTAAACACTCCAAGTATTTTAAGAGTTATGATGGAAATAGTTGGACTCTTGCTTTCGCCTAGCAGTTTACAGACCTACCTCCGATTGAATGACCATAACTCACTCAATTTAACCCGAATTTCATTGAAATTTGTTCCATTTCGAAGGAGTCGAAGTGTAGTTTAAAACGGAAGAAACGGAGATGCAAAAAGCCATGTATTTTGAGAGTTATGGTGGAAATAGTTAGACTCGCACTTTGGTCTAGTAGTTTACAGACCCACCTCCGATTGATTGACCATAACTCAGTCAATTCAACTCAGAATTGAATCAAATTTATGGCATTGCGAAGATGTTGAAGTGTAGTTGGAAATGGAGATGAAAAACTCCAAGTAATTTAAGAGTTATGATGGACATAGTTAGACTCGCGCTTTCGCCTAGCAGTTTACAGACCTACCTCCGAGTCAATGACCATAACTCACTCAATTCAACTCGAAATTCATTGAAATTTGTTCCATTTCGAAGGACTCGAACTGTAGTTTAAAACGGAAGAAACGGAGATGAAAAAAGCAAGTATTCTGAGAGTTATGGTGAAAATAGTTACACTCGCACTTTGGTCTAGCAGTTTACAGACCAACCTGCAATTGATTGACCATAACTTACTCAATTTAACTCGGAATTGATTCAAATTCATGCCATTTTGAAGGTGTGGAAATGTAGTTGAAAACGAAAGAAACAGAGATGAAAAATTCCAAGTATCTTAAGAGTTATGATGGAAATAGTTAGACTCGCGCTTTGGTCTAGCAGTTTACAGACCTGCTTCCGATTCATTCACCATAAGTCACTCAATTCGACTCGGAATTTATTCAAATTCATGCCATTTGGAAGATGTCGAAGAGTAGCTGAAAACGAAAGAAACGGAGACGAAAAACTCCAAGTATTTTAAGAGTTATGATAGAAATAGTTAGACTCGCGCTTTCGCCTAGCAGTTTACAGACCTACCTCCGATTTAATGACCACAACTCACTCAATTGAACATGTAATTCAATGAAATTTGTTGCATTTCGAAGTAGTCGAAGTGTAGTTTAAAACGGAAGAAACGGAGATGAAAAACTACTTGTATTTTGAGAGTTATGATGGAAATAGTTAGATTCGCGCTTTGGTCTAGCAGTTTGCAGACATACCTCCGATTGAATGACCATAACTCACTCAATTCAACCCGGAATTCATTGAAATTTATTCCATTTCGAAGGAGTCGAAGTGTAGTCTAAAACGGAAGAAACAGAGATGAAAAAGTCCTAGTATTTTGAGAGTTATGACGGAAATAGTTAGACTCGCGCTTTGGTCTAGCAGTTTATAGACCTACGTCCGGTTGATTGACCATAACTCAGTCAATTCAACTCGGAATTGAGTCAAATTCATGCCATTTCGAAGATGTCGAAGTGTAGTTGAAAACATTAGAAACGGAGATGAAAAACTCCAAGTATTTTAAGAGTTATGACGGAAATAGTTAGACTCGCCCTTTCGCCTAGCAGTTTACAGACCTATCTCCGATTGAATGACCATAACTCACTCAATTCAACCCGGAATTAATTGAAATTTGTTCCATTTCGAATGAGTAGAAGTGTAGTTTAAAAAGAAAGAAACGGAGGTTAAAAAAGCCGAGTATTTCGGGAGTTATGATGGAAATAGTTAGACTCGCACTTTAGTGTAGCAGTTTACAGACCTACCTCCGATTGATTGACCATAACTCTGTCAATTCAACTCGGAATTGAGTCAAATTCATGCCCTTTCGAAGATGTCGAAGTGTAGTTGAAAACATTAGAAACGGAGATGAAAAACTCCAAGTATTTTAAGAGTTATGACGGAAATAGTTAGACTCGCGCTTTCGCCTAGCAGTTTACTGACCTACCTCCGATTGAATGACCATAACCCACTCAATTCAACTCGGAATTCATTGAATTTCGTTCCATTACGAAGGAGTCGAAAGTGTAGCTGAAAACGGAAGAAACGGAGATGAAAACTCCAAGTATTTTGAGAGTTATGGGGGAAATAGTTAGACTCGTGTTTTCGCCTAGCAGTTTACAGACCTACCTCCGATTGAATGACCATAAGTCACTAAATTCAACTCGGATTTCATTGAAATTTGTTCCATTTCGAAGGAGTAGAAGTATAGTTTATAACGGAAGAAACGGAGATGCAAAAAGCCAAGTATTTTGAGAGTTATGGTGGAAATAGTTAGACTCGCACTTTGGTCTAGGAGTTTACAGACCTACCTCCGATTGATTGACCATAACTCACTCAATTCAACTCAGAATTGAATCAAATTCATGGCATTGCGAAGATGTCGAAGTGTAGTTGGAAATGGAGATGAAAAACTCCAAGTAATTTAAGAGTTATGATGGACATAGTTAGACTCGCGCTTTCGCCTAGCAGTTTACAGACATACCTCCGAGTCAATGACCATAACTCACTCAATTCAACTCGGAATTCATTGAAATTTGTTCCATTTCGAAGGACTCGAACTGTAGTTTAAAACGGAAGAAACGGAGATGAAAAAAGTCAAGTATTTTGAGAGTTATGGTGGAAATAGTTAGACTCCCACTTTGGTCTAGCAGTTTACAGACCAACCTGCAATTGATTGACCATAACTTACTCAATTTAACTCGGAATTGATTAAAATTCATGCCATTTTGAAGGTGTGGAAGTGTAGTTGAAAACGAAAGAAACAGAGATGAAAAATTCCAAGTATCTTAAGAGTTATGATGGAAATAGTTAGACTCGCGCTTTGGTCTAGCAGTTTACAGACCTGCTTCCGATTCATTCACCATAAGTCACTCAATTCGGCTCGGAATTTATTCAAATTCATGCCATTAGGAAGATGTCGAAGAGTAGCTGAAAACGAAAGAAACGGAGACGAAAAACTCCAAGTATTTTAAGAGTTATGATAGAAATAGTTAGACTCGCGCTTTCGCCTAGCAGTTTACAGACCTACCTCCGATTTAATGACCACAACTCACTCAATTGAACATGTAATTCAATGAAATTTGTTGCATTTCGAAAGAGTCGAAGTGTAGTTTAAAACGGAAGAAACGGAGATGAAAAACTACTTGTATTTTGAGAGTTATGATGGAAATAGTTAGATTCGCGCTTTGGTCTTCCAGTTTGCAGACATACCTCCGATTGAGTGACCATAACTCACTCAATTCAACCCGGAATTCATTGAAATTTATTCCATTTCGAAGGAGTCGAAGTGTAGTCTAAAACGGAAGAAACAGAGATGAAAAAGTCCTAGTATTTTGAGAGTTATGACGGAAATAGTTAGACTCGCGCTTTGGTCTAGCAGTTTATAGACCTACGTCCGGTTGATTGACCATAACTCAGTCAATTCAACTCGGAATTGAGTCAAATTCATGCCATTTCGAAGATGTCGAAGTGTAGTTGAAAACATTAGAAACGGAGATGAAAAACTCCAAGTATTTTAAGAGTTATGACGGAAATAGTTAGACTCGCCCTTTCGCCTAGCAGTTTACAGACCTATCTCCGATTGAATGACCATAACTCACTCAATTCAACCCGGAATTAATTGAAATTTGTTCCATTTCGAATGAGTAGAAGTGTAGTTTAAAAAGAAAGAAACGGAGGTTAAAAAAGCCGAGTATTTCGGGAGTTATGATGGAAATAGTTAGACTCGCACTTTAGTGTAGCAGTTTACAGACCAACCTCCGATTGATTGACCATAACTCTGTCAATTCAACTCGGAATTTAGTCAAATTCATGCCGTTTCGAAGATGTCGAAGTGTAGTTGAAAACATAAGAAACGGAGATGAAAAACTCCAAGTATTTTAAGAGTTACGATGGAAATAGTTAGACTCGCGCTTTCGCCTAGCAGTTTACTGACCTACCTCCGATTGAATGACCATAACCCACTCAATTCAACTCGGAATTCATTGAAATTCGTTCCATTACGAAGGAGTCGAAAGTGTAGCTGAAAACGGAAGAAACGGAGATGAAAACTCCAAGTATTTTGAGAGTTATGGTGGAAATAGTTAGACTCGCATTTTCGCCTAGCAGTTTACAGACCTACCTCCGATTGAATGATCATAAGTCACTAAAATTCAACTCGGAATTCATTGAACTTTGTTCCATTTCGAGGGAGTCGAAGTGTAGTTTAAAACAGAAGAAACGGAGATAAAAAAAACCAAGTATTTTGAGATTTATGGTGGAAATTGTTAGACTCGCACTTTGGTCTAGCAGTTTACACACATACCTCCGATTGATTGACTATAACTCACTCAATTCAACTCGAAATTGATTCAAATTCATGCAATTTCGAAGATGTCGAAGTGAAGTTGAAAACGGAAGAAACGGAGATGAAACACTCCAAGTATTTTAAGAGTTATGATGGAAATAGTTGGACTCTTGCTTTCGCCTAGCAGTTTACAGACCTACCTCCGATTGAATGACCATAACTCACTCAATTTAACCCGAATTTCATTGAAATTTGTTCCATTTCGAAGGAGTCGAAGTGTAGTTTAAAACGGAAGAAACGGAGATGCAAAAAGCCATGTATTTTGAGAGTTATGGTGGAAATAGTTAGACTCGCACTTTGGTCTAGTAGTTTACAGACCCACCTCCGATTGATTGACCATAACTCAGTCAATTCAACTCAGAATTGAATCAAATTTATGGCATTGCGAAGATGTTGAAGTGTAGTTGGAAATGGAGATGAAAAACTCCAAGTAATTTAAGAGTTATGATGGACATAGTTAGACTCGCGCTTTCGCCTAGCAGTTTACAGACCTACCTCCGAGTCAATGACCATAACTCACTCAATTCAACTCGAAATTCATTGAAATTTGTTCCATTTCGAAGGACTCGAACTGTAGTTTAAAACGGAAGAAACGGAGATGAAAAAAGCAAGTATTCTGAGAGTTATGGTGAAAATAGTTACACTCGCACTTTGGTCTAGCAGTTTACAGACCAACCTGCAATTGATTGACCATAACTTACTCAATTTAACTCGGAATTGATTCAAATTCATGCCATTTTGAAGGTGTGGAAATGTAGTTGAAAACGAAAGAAACAGAGATGAAAAATTCCAAGTATCTTAAGAGTTATGATGGAAATAGTTAGACTCGCGCTTTGGTCTAGCAGTTTACAGACCTGCTTCCGATTCATTCACCATAAGTCACTCAATTCGACTCGGAATTTATTCAAATTCATGCCATTTGGAAGATGTCGAAGAGTAGCTGAAAACGAAAGAAACGGAGACGAAAAACTCCAAGTATTTTAAGAGTTATGATAGAAATAGTTAGACTCGCGCTTTCGCCTAGCAGTTTACAGACCTACCTCCGATTTAATGACCACAACTCACTCAATTGAACATGTAATTCAATGAAATTTGTTGCATTTCGAAGTAGTCGAAGTGTAGTTTAAAACGGAAGAAACGGAGATGAAAAACTACTTGTATTTTGAGAGTTATGATGGAAATAGTTAGATTCGCGCTTTGGTCTAGCAGTTTGCAGACATACCTCCGATTGAATGACCATAACTCACTCAATTCAACCCGGAATTCATTGAAATTTATTCCATTTCGAAGGAGTCGAAGTGTAGTCTAAAACGGAAGAAACAGAGATGAAAAAGTCCTAGTATTTTGAGAGTTATGACGGAAATAGTTAGACTCGCGCTTTGGTCTAGCAGTTTATAGACCTACGTCCGGTTGATTGACCATAACTCAGTCAATTCAACTCGGAATTGAGTCAAATTCATGCCATTTCGAAGATGTCGAAGTGTAGTTGAAAACATTAGAAACGGAGATGAAAAACTCCAAGTATTTTAAGAGTTATGACGGAAATAGTTAGACTCGCCCTTTCGCCTAGCAGTTTACAGACCTATCTCCGATTGAATGACCATAACTCACTCAATTCAACCCGGAATTAATTGAAATTTGTTCCATTTCGAATGAGTAGAAGTGTAGTTTAAAAAGAAAGAAACGGAGGTTAAAAAAGCCGAGTATTTCGGGAGTTATGATGGAAATAGTTAGACTCGCACTTTAGTGTAGCAGTTTACAGACCAACCTCCGATTGATTGACCATAACTCTGTCAATTCAACTCGGAATTTAGTCAAATTCATGCCGTTTCGAAGATGTCGAAGTGTAGTTGAAAACATAAGAAACGGAGATGAAAAACTCCAAGTATTTTAAGAGTTACGATGGAAATAGTTAGACTCGCGCTTTCGCCTAGCAGTTTACTGACCTACCTCCGATTGAATGACCATAACCCACTCAATTCAACTCGGAATTCATTGAAATTCGTTCCATTACGAAGGAGTCGAAAGTGTAGCTGAAAACGGAAGAAACGGAGATGAAAACTCCAAGTATTTTGAGAGTTATGGTGGAAATAGTTAGACTCGCGTTTTCGCCTAGCAGTTTACAGACCTACCTCCGATTGAATGACCATAAGTCACTAAAATTCAACTCGGAATTCATTGAACTTTGTTCCATTTCGAGGGAGTCGAAGTGTAGTTTAAAACAGAAGAAACGGAGATAAAAAAAACCAAGTATTTTGAGATTTATGGTGGAAATTGTTAGACTCGCACTTTGGTCTAGCAGTTTACAGACATACCTCCGATTGATTGACTATAACTCACTCAATTCAACTCGAAATTGATTCAAATTCATGCAATTTCGAAGATGTCGAAGTGAAGTTGAAAACGGAAGAAACGGAGATGAAACACTCCAAGTATTTTAAGAGTTATGATGGAAATAGTTGGACTCTTGCTTTCGCCTAGCAGTTTACAGACCTACCTCCGATTGAATGACCATAACTCACTCAATTTAACCCGAATTTCATTGAAATTTGTTCCATTTCGAAGGAGTCGAAGTGTAGTTTAAAACGGAAGAAACAGAGATGCAAAAAGCCATGTATTTTGAGAGTTATGGTGGAAATAGTTAGACTCGCACTTTGGTCTAGTAGTTTACAGACCCACCTCCGATTGATTGACCATAACTCACTCAATTCAACTCAGAATTGAATCAAATTCATGGCATTGCGAAGATGTCGAAGTGTAGTTGGAAATGGAGATGAAAAACTCCAAGTAATTTAAGAGTTATGATGGACATAGTTAGACTCGCGCTTTCGCCTAGCAGTTTACAGACCTACCTCCGAGTCAATAATCATAACTCACTCAATTCAACTCGGAATTCATTGAAATTTGTTCCATTTCGAAGGACTCGAACTGTAGTTTAAAACGGAAGAAACGGAGATGAAAAAAGCAAGTATTCTGAGAGTTATGGTGGAAATAGTTACACTCGCACTTTAGTCTAGCAGTTTACAGACCAACCTGCAATTGATTGACCATAACTTACTCAATTTAACCAGGAATTGATTCAAATTCATGCCATTTTGAAGGTGTGGAAATGTAGTTGAAAACGAAAGAAACAGAGATGAAAAATTCCAAGTATCTTAAGAGTTATGATGGAAATAGTTAGACTCGCGCTTTGGTCTAGCAGTTTACAGACCTGCTTCCGATTCATTGACCATAAGTCACTCAATTCGACTCGGAATTTATTCAAATTTATGCCATTTGGAAGATGTCGAAGAGTAGCTGAAAACGAAAGAAACGGAGACGAAAAACTCCAAGTATTTTAAGAGTTATGATAGAAATAGTTAGACTCGCGCTTTCGCCTAGCAGTTTACAGACCTACCTCCGATTTAATGACCACAACTCACTCAATTGAACATGTAATTCAATGAAATTTGTTGCATTTCGAAGTAGTCGAAGTGTAGTTTAAAACGGAAGAAACGGAGATGAAAAACTACTTGAATTTTGAGAGTTATGATGGAAATAGTTAGATTCGCGCTTTGGTCTACCAGTTTGCAGACATACCTCCGATTGAATGACCATAACTCACTCAATTCAACCCGGAATTCATTGAAATTTATTCCATTTCGAAGGAGTCGAAGTGTAGTCTAAAACGGAAGAAACAGAGATGAAAAAGTCCTAGTATTTTGAGAGTTATGACGGAAATAGTTAGACTCGCGCTTTGGTCTAGCAGTTTATAGACCTACGTCCGGTTGATTGACCATAACTCAGTCAATTCAACTCGGAATTGAGTCAAATTCATGCCATTTCGAAGATGTTGAAGTATAGTTGAAAACATTAGAAACGGAGATGAAAAACTCCAAGTATTTTAAGAGTTATGACGGAAATAGTTAGACTCGCCCTTTCGCCTAGCAGTTTACAGACCTATCTCCGATTGAATGACCATAACTCACTCAATTCAACCCGGAATTAATTGAAATTTGTTCCATTTCGAATGAGTAGAAGTGTAGTTTAAAAAGAAAGAAACGGAGGTTAAAAAAGCCGAGTATTTCGAGAGTTATGATGGAAATAGTTAGACTCGCACTTTAGTGTAGCAGTTTACAGACCTACCTCCGATTGATTGACCATAACTCTGTCAATTCAACTCGGAATTTAGTCAAATTCATGCCGTTTCGAAGATGTCGAAGTGTAGTTGAAAACATAAGAAACGGAGATGAAAAACTCCAAGTATTTTAAGAGTTACGATGGAAATAGTTAGACTCGCGCTTTCGCCTAGCAGTTTACTGACCTACCTCCGATTGAATGACCATAACCCACTCAATTCAACTCGGAATTCATTGAAATTCGTTCCATTACGAAGGAGTCGAAAGTGTAGCTGAAAACGGAAGAAACGGAGATGAAAACTCCAAGTATTTTGAGAGTTATGGTGGAAATAGTTAGACTCGTGTTTTCGCCTAGCAGTTTAGAGACCTACCTCCGATTGAATGACCATAAGTCACTAAATTCAACTCGGATTTCATTGAAATTTGTTCCATTTCGAAGGAGTAGAAGTATAGTTTATAACGGAAGAAACGGAGATGCAAAAAGCCAAGTATTTTGAGAGTTATGGTGGAAATAGTTAGACTCGCACTTTGGTCTAGGAGTTTACAGACCTACCTCCGATTGATTGACCATAACTCACTCAATTCAACTCAGAATTGAATCAAATTCATGGCATTGCGAAGATGTCGAAGTGTAGTTGGAAATGGAGATGAAAAACTCCAAGTAATTTAAGAGTTATGATGGACATAGTTAGACTCGCGCTTTCGCCTAGCAGTTTACAGAGATACCTCCGAGTCAATGACCATAACTCACTCAATTCAACTCGGAATTCATTGAAATTTGTTCCATTTCGAAGGACTCGAACTGTAGTTTAAAACGGAAGAAACGGAGATGAAAAAAGTCAAGTATTTTGAGAGTTATGGTGGAAATAGTTAGACTCCCACTTTGGTCTAGCAGTTTACAGACCAACCTGCAATTGATTGACCATAACTTACTCAATTTAACTCGGAATTGATTCAAATTCATGCCATTTTGAAGGTGTGGAAGTGTAGTTGAAAACGAAAGAAACAGAGATGAAAAATTCCAAGTATCTTAAGAGTTATGATGGAAATAGTTAGACTCGCGCTTTGGTCTAGCAGTTTACAGACCTGCTTCCGATTCATTCACCATAAGTCACTCAATTCGGCTCGGAATTTATTCAAATTCATGCCATTAGGAAGATGTCGAAGAGTAGCTGAAAACGAAAGAAACGGAGACGAAAAACTCCAAGTATTTTAAGAGTTATGATAGAAATAGTTAGACTCGCGCTTTCGCCTAGCAGTTTACAGACCTACCTCCGATTTAATGACCACAACTCACTCAATTGAACATGTAATTCAATGAAATTTGTTGCATTTCGAAAGAGTCGAAGTGTAGTTTAAAACGGAAGAAACGGAGATGAAAAACTACTTGTATTTTGAGAGTTATGATGGAAATAGTTAGATTCGCGCTTTGGTCTACCAGTTTGCAGACATACCTCCGATTGAATGACCATAACTCACTCAATTCAACCCGGAATTCATTGAAATTTATTCCATTTCGAAGGAGTCGAAGTGTAGTCTAAAACGGAAGAAACAGAGATGAAAAAGTCCTAGTATTTTGAGAGTTATGACGGAAATAGTTAGACTCGCGCTTTGGTCTAGCAGTTTATAGACCTACGTCCGGTTGATTGACCATAACTCAGTCAATTCAACTCGGAATTGAGTCAAATTCATGCCATTTCGAAGATGTCGAAGTGTAGTTGAAAACATTAGAAACGGAGATGAAAAACTCCAAGTATTTTAAGAGTTATGACGGAAATAGTTAGACTCGCCCTTTCGCCTAGCAGTTTACAGACCTATCTCCGATTGAATGACCATAACTCACTCAATTCAACCCGGAATTAATTGAAATTTGTTCCATTTCGAATGAGTAGAAGTGTAGTTTAAAAAGAAAGAAACGGAGGTTAAAAAAGCCGAGTATTTCGGGAGTTATGATGGAAATAGTTAGACTCGCACTTTAGTGTAGCAGTTTACAGACCTACCTCCGATTGATTGACCATAACTCTGTCAATTCAACTCGGACTTTAGTCAAATTCATGCCGTTTCGAAGATGTCGAAGTGTAGTTGAAAACATAAGAAACGGAGATGAAAAACTCCAAGTATTTTAAGAGTTACGATGGAAATAGTTAGACTCGCGCTTTCGCCTAGCAGTTTACTGACCTACCTCCGATTGAATGACCATAACCCACTCAATTCAACTCGGAATTCATTGAATTTCGTTCCATTACGAAGGAGTCGAAAGTGTAGCTGAAAACGGAAGAAACGGAGATGAAAACTCCAAGTATTTTGAGAGTTATGGGGGAAATAGTTAGACTCGTGTTTTCGCCTAGCAGTTTACAGACCTACCTCCGATTGAATGACCATAAGTCACTAAATTCAACTCGGATTTCATTGAAATTTGTTCCATTTCGAAGGAGTAGAAGTATAGTTTATAACGGAAGAAACGGAGATGCAAAAACCCAAGTATTTTGAGAGTTATGGTGGAAATAGTTAGACTCGCACTTTGGTCTAGGAGTTTACAGACCTACCTCCGATTGATTGACCATAACTCACTCAATTCAACTCAGAATTGAATCAAATTCATGGCATTGCGAAGATGTCGAAGTGTAGTTGGAAATGGAGATGAAAAACTCCAAGTAATTTAAGAGTTATGATGGACATAGTTAGACTCGCGCTTTCGCCTAGCAGTTTACAGACATACCTCCGAGTAAATGACCATAACTCACTCAATTCAACTCGGAATTCATTGAAATTTGTTCCATTTCGAAGGACTCGAACTGTAGTTTAAAACGGAAGAAACGGAGATGAAAAAAGTCAAGTATTTTGAGAGTTATGGTGGAAATAGTTAGACTCCCACTTTGGTCTAGCAGTTTACAGACCAACCTGCAATTGATTGACCATAACTTACTCAATTTAACTCGGAATTGATTCAAATTCATGCCATTTTGAAGGTGTGGAAGTGTAGTTGAAAACGAAAGAAACAGAGATGAAAAATTCCAAGTATCTTAAGAGTTATGATGGAAATAGTTAGACTCGCGCTTTGGTCTAGCAGTTTACAGACCTGCTTCCGATTCATTCACCATAAGTCACTCAATTCGGCTCGGAATTTATTCAAATTCATGCCATTAGGAAGATGTCGAAGAGTAGCTGAAAACGAAAGAAACGGAGACGAAAAACTCCAAGTATTTTAAGAGTTATGATAGAAATAGTTAGACTCGCGCTTTCGCCTAGCAGTTTACAGACCTACCTCCGATTTAATGACCACAACTCACTCAATTGAACATGTAATTCAATGAAATTTGTTGCATTTCGAAAGAGTCGAAGTGTAGTTTAAAACGGAAGAAACGGAGATGAAAAACTACTTGTATTTTGAGAGTTATGATGGAAATAGTTAGATTCGCGCTTTGGTCTACCAGTTTGCAGACATACCTCCGATTGAATGACCATAACTCACTCAATTCAACCCGGAATTCATTGAAATTTATTCCATTTCGAAGGAGTCGAAGTGTAGTCTAAAACGGAAGAAACAGAGATGAAAAAGTCCTAGTATTTTGAGAGTTATGACGGAAATAGTTAGACTCGCGCTTTGGTCTAGCAGTTTATAGACCTACGTCCGGTTGATTGACCATAACTCAGTCAATTCAACTCGGAATTGAGTCAAATTCATGCCATTTCGAAGATGTCGAAGTGTAGTTGAAAACATTAGAAACGGAGATGAAAAACTCCAAGTATTTTAAGAGTTATGACGGAAATAGTTAGACTCGCCCTTTCGCCTAGCAGTTTACAGACCTATCTCCGATTGAATGACCATAACTCACTCAA
This sequence comes from Tasmannia lanceolata, assembly GCF_043159265.1. Classification (NCBI taxonomy): domain Eukaryota; kingdom Viridiplantae; phylum Streptophyta; class Magnoliopsida; order Canellales; family Winteraceae; genus Tasmannia; species Tasmannia lanceolata. The sequence continues at coordinate 1,062,322 of NW_027518749.1, read as the reverse complement.
TTCAACCCGGAATTAATTGAAATTTGTTCCATTTCGAATGAGTAGAAGTGTAGTTTAAAAAGAAAGAAACGGAGGTTAAAAAAGCCGAGTATTTCGGGAGTTATGATGGAAATAGTTAGACTCGCACTTTAGTGTAGCAGTTTACAGACCTACCTCCGATTGATTGACCATAACTCTGTCAATTCAACTCGGACTTTAGTCAAATTCATGCCGTTTCGAAGATGTCGAAGTGTAGTTGAAAACATAAGAAACGGAGATGAAAAACTCCAAGTATTTTAAGAGTTACGATGGAAATAGTTAGACTCGCGCTTTCGCCTAGCAGTTTACTGACCTACCTCCGATTGAATGACCATAACCCACTCAATTCAACTCGGAATTCATTGAATTTCGTTCCATTACGAAGGAGTCGAAAGTGTAGCTGAAAACGGAAGAAACGGAGATGAAAACTCCAAGTATTTTGAGAGTTATGGGGGAAATAGTTAGACTCGTGTTTTCGCCTAGCAGTTTACAGACCTACCTCCGATTGAATGACCATAAGTCACTAAATTCAACTCGGATTTCATTGAAATTTGTTCCATTTCGAAGGAGTAGAAGTATAGTTTATAACGGAAGAAACGGAGATGCAAAAAGCCAAGTATTTTGAGAGTTATGGTGGAAATAGTTAGACTCGCACTTTGGTCTAGGAGTTTACAGACCTACCTCCGATTGATTGACCATAACTCACTCAATTCAACTCAGAATTGAATCAAATTCATGGCATTGCGAAGATGTCGAAGTGTAGTTGGAAATGGAGATGAAAAACTCCAAGTAATTTAAGAGTTATGATGGACATAGTTAGACTCGCGCTTTCGCCTAGCAGTTTACAGACATACCTCCGAGTCAATGACCATAACTCACTCAATTCAACTCGGAATTCATTGAAATTTGTTCCATTTCGAAGGACTCGAACTGTAGTTTAAAACGGAAGAAACGGAGATGAAAAAAGTCAAGTATTTTGAGAGTTATGGTGGAAATAGTTAGACTCCCACTTTGGTCTAGCAGTTTACAGACCAACCTGCAATTGATTGACCATAACTTACTCAATTTAACTCGGAATTGATTCAAATTCATGCCATTTTGAAGGTGTGGAAGTTTAGTTGAAAACGAAAGAAACAGAGATGAAAAATTCCAAGTATCTTAAGAGTTATGATGGAAATAGTTAGACTCGCGCTTTGGTCTAGCAGTTTACAGACCTGCTTCCGATTCATTCACCATAAGTCACTCAATTCGGCTCGGAATTTATTCAAATTCATGCCATTAGGAAGATGTCGAAGAGTAGCTGAAAACGAAAGAAACGGAGACGAAAAATTCCAAGTATTTTAAGCGTTATGATAGAAATAGTTAGACTCGCGCTTTCGCCTAGCAGTTTACAGACCTACCTCCGATTTAATGACCACAACTCACTCAATTGAACATGTAATTCAATGAAATTTGTTGCATTTCGAAAGAGTCGAAGTGTAGTTTAAAACGGAAGAAACGGATATGAAAAACTACTTGTATTTTGAGAGTTATGATGGAAATAGTTAGATTCGCGCTTTGGTCTACCAGTTTGCAGACATACCTCCGATTGAATGACCATAACTCACTCAATTCAACCCGGAATTTATTGAAATTTATTCCATTTCGAAGGAGTCGAAGTGTAGTCTAAAACGGAAGAAACAGAGATGAAAAAGTCCTAGTATTTTGAGAGTTATGACGGAAATAGTTAGACTCGCGCTTTGGTCTAGCAGTTTATAGACCTACGTCCGGTTGATTGACCATAACTCAGTCAATTCAACTCGGAATTGAGTCAAATTCATGCCATTTCGAAGATGTCGAAGTGTAGTTGAAAACATTAGAAACGGAGATGAAAAACTCCAAGTATTTTAAGAGTTATGACGGAAATAGTTAGACTCGCCCTTTCGCCTAGCAGTTTACAGACCTATCTCCGATTGAATGACCATAACTCACTCAATTCAACCCGGAATTAATTGAAATTTGTTCCATTTCGAATGAGTAGAAGTGTAGTTTAAAAAGAAAGAAACGGAGGTTAAAAAAGCTGAGTATTTCGGGAGTTATGATGGAAATAGTTAGACTCGCACTTTAGTGTAGCAGTTTACAGACCTACCTCCGATTGATTGACCATAACTCTGTCAATTCAACTCGGAATTTAGTCAAATTCATGCCGTTTCGAAGATGTCGAAGTGTAGTTGAAAACATAAGAAACGGAGATGAAAAACTCCAAGTATTTTAAGAGTTACGATGGAAATAGTTAGACTCGCGCTTTCGCCTAGCAGTTTACTGACCTACCTCCGATTGAATGACCATAACCCACTCAATTCAACTCGGAATTCATTGAAATTCGTTCCATTACGAAGGAGTCGAAAGTGTAGCTGAAAACGGAAGAAACGGAGATGAAAGCTCCAAGTATTTTGAGAGTTATGGTGGAAATAGTTAGACTCGTGTTTTCGCCTAGCAGTTTATAGACCTACGTCCGGTTGATTGACCATAACTCAGTCAATTCAACTCGGAATTGAGTCAAATTCATGCCATTTCGAAGATGTCGAAGTGTAGTTGAAAACATTAGAAACGGAGATGAAAAACTCCGAGTATTTTAAGAGTTATGACGGAAATAGTTAGACTCGCCCTTTCGCCTAGCAGTTTACAGACCTATCTCCGATTGAATGACCATAACTCACTCAATTCAACCCGGAATTAATTGAAATTTGTTCCATTTCGAATGAGTAGAAGTGTAGTTTAAAAAGAAAGAAACGGAGGTTAAAAAAGCCGAGTATTTCGGGAGTTATGATGGAAATAGTTAGACTCGCACTTTAGTGTAGCAGTTTACAGACCTACCTCCGATTGATTGACCATAACTCTGTCAATTCAACTCGGAATTTAGTCAAATTCATGCCGTTTCGAAGATGTCGAAGTGTAGTTGAAAACATAAGAAACGGAGATGAAAAACTCCAAGTATTTTAAGAGTTACGATGGAAATAGTTAGACTCGCGCTTTCGCCTAGCAGTTTACTGACCTACCTCCGATTGAATGACCATAACCCACTCAATTCAACTCGGAATTCATTGAAATTCGTTCCATTACGAAGGAGTCGAAAGTGTAGCTGAAAACGGAAGAAACGGAGATGAAAACTCCAAGTATTTTGAGAGTTATGGTGGAAATAGTTAGACTCGCGTTTTCGCCTAGCAGTTTACAGACCTACCTCCGATTGAATGACCATAAGTCACTAAAATTCAACTCGGAATTCATTGAACTTTGTTCCATTTCGAGGGAGTCGAAGTGTAGTTTAAAACAGAAGAAACGGAGATAAAAAAAACCAAGTATTTTGAGATTTATGGTGGAAATTGTTAGACTCGCACTTTGGTCTAGCAGTTTACACACATACCTCCGATTGATTGACTATAACTCACTCAATTCAACTCGAAATTGATTCAAATTCATGCAATTTCGAAGATGTCGAAGTGAAGTTGAAAACGGAAGAAACGGAGATGAAACACTCCAAGTATTTTAAGAGTTATGATGGAAATAGTTGGACTCTTGCTTTCGCCTAGCAGTTTACAGACCTACCTCCGATTGAATGACCATAACTCACTCAATTTAACCCGAATTTCATTGAAATTTGTTCCATTTCGAAGGAGTCGAAGTGTAGTTTAAAACGGAAGAAACAGAGATGCAAAAAGCCATGTATTTTGAGAGTTATGGTGGAAATAGTTAGACTCGCACTTTGGTCTAGTAGTTTACAGACCCACCTCCGATTGATTGACCATAACTCACTCAATTCAACTCAGAATTGAATCAAATTCATGGCATTGCGAAGATGTCGAAGTGTAGTTGGAAATGGAGATGAAAAACTCCAAGTAATTTAAGAGTTATGATGGACATAGTTAGACTCGCGCTTTCGCCTAGCAGTTTACAGACCTACCTCCGAGTCAATAATCATAACTCACTCAATTCAACTCGGAATTCATTGAAATTTGTTCCATTTCGAAGGACTCGAACTGTAGTTTAAAACGGAAGAAACGGAGATGAAAAAAGCAAGTATTCTGAGAGTTATGGTGGAAATAGTTACACTCGCACTTTGGTCTAGCAGTTTACAGACCAACCTGCAATTGATTGACCATAACTTACTCAATTTAACCAGGAATTGATTCAAATTCATGCCATTTTGAAGGTGTGGAAATGTAGTTGAAAACGAAAGAAACAGAGATGAAAAATTCCAAGTATCTTAAGAGTTATGATGGAAATAGTTAGACTCGCGCTTTGGTCTAGCAGTTTACAGACCTGCTTCCGATTCATTGACCATAAGTCACTCAATTCGACTCGGAATTTATTCAAATTCATGCCATTTGGAAGATGTCGAAGAGTAGCTGAAAACGAAAGAAACTGAGACGAAAAACTCCAAGTATTTTAAGAGTTATGATAGAAATAGTTAGACTCGCGCTTTCGCCTAGCAGTTTACAGACCTACCTCCGATTTAATGACCACAACTCACTCAATTGAACATGTAATTCAATGAAATTTGTTGCATTTCGAAGTAGTCGAAGTGTAGTTTAAAACGGAAGAAACGGAGATGAAAAACTACTTGTATTTTGAGAGTTATGATGGAAATAGTTAGATTCGCACTTTGGTCTAGCAGTTTGCAGACATACCTCCGATTGAATGACCATAACTCACTCAATTCAACCCGGAATTCATTGAAATTTATTCCATTTCGAAGGAGTCGAAGTGTAGTCTAAAACGGAAGAAACAGAGATGAAAAAGTCCTAGTATTTTGAGAGTTATGACGGAAATAGTTAGACTCGCGCTTTGGTCTAGCAGTTTATAGACCTACGTCCGGTTGATTGATCATAACTCAGTCAATTCAACTCGGAATTGAGTCAAATTCATGCCATTTCGAAGATGTCGAAGTATAGTTGAAAACATTAGAAACGGAGATGAAAAACTCCAAGTATTTTAAGAGTTATGACGGAAATAGTTAGACTCGCCCTTTCGCCTAGCAGTTTACAGACCTATCTCCGATTGAATGACCATAACTCACTCAATTCAACCCGGAATTAATTGAAATTTGTTCCATTTCGAATGAGTAGAAGTGTAGTTTAAAAAGAAAGAAACGGAGGTTAAAAAAGCCGAGTATTTCGAGAGTTATGATGGAAATAGTTAGACTCGCACTTTAGTGTAGCAGTTTACAGACCTACCTCCGATTGATTGACCATAACTCTGTCAATTCAACTCGGAATTTAGTCAAATTCATGCCGTTTCGAAGATGTCGAAGTGTAGTTGAAAACATAAGAAACGGAGATGAAAAACTCCAAGTATTTTAAGAGTTACGATGGAAATAGTTAGACTCGCGCTTTCGCCTAGCAGTTTACTGACCTACCTCCGATTGAATGACCATAACCCACTCAATTCAACTCGGAATTCATTGAAATTCGTTCCATTACGAAGGAGTCGAAAGTGTAGCTGAAAACGGAAGAAACGGAGATGAAAACTCCAAGTATTTTGAGAGTTATGGTGGAAATAGTTAGACTCGTGTTTTCGCCTAGCAGTTTAGAGACCTACCTCCGATTGAATGACCATAAGTCACTAAATTCAACTCGGATTTCATTGAAATTTGTTCCATTTCGAAGGAGTAGAAGTATAGTTTGTAACGGAAGAAACGGAGATGCAAAAAGCCAAGTATTTTGAGAGTTATGGTGGAAATAGTTAGACTCGCACTTTGGTCTAGGAGTTTACAGACCTACCTCCGATTGATTGACCATAACTCACTCAATTCAACTCAGAATTGAATCAAATTCATGGCATTGCGAAGATGTCGAAGTGTAGTTGGAAATGGAGATGAAAAACTCCAAGTAATTTAAGAGTTATGATGGACATAGTTAGACTCGCGCTTTCGCCTAGCAGTTTACAGACATACCTCCGAGTCAATGACCATAACTCACTCAATTCAACTCGGAATTCATTGAAATTTGTTCCATTTCGAAGGACTCGAACTGTAGTTTAAAACGGAAGAAACGGAGATGAAAAAAGTCAAGTATTTTGAGAGTTATGGTGGAAATAGTTAGACTCCCACTTTGGTCTAGCAGTTTACAGACCAACCTGCAATTGATTGACCATAACTTACTCAATTTAACTCGGAATTGATTCAAATTCATGCCATTTTGAAGGTGTGGAAGTGTAGTTGAAAACGAAAGAAACAGAGATGAAAAATTCCAAGTATCTTAAGAGTTATGATGGAAATAGTTAGACTCGCGCTTTGGTCTAGCAGTTTACAGACCTGCTTCCGATTCATTCACCATAAGTCACTCAATTCGGCTCGGAATTTATTCAAATTCATGCCATTAGGAAGATGTCGAAGAGTAGCTGAAAACGAAAGAAACGGAGACGAAAAACTCCAAGTATTTTAATAGTTATGATAGAAATAGTTAGACTCGCGCTTTCGCCTAGCAGTTTACAGACCTACCTCCGATTTAATGACCACAACTCACTCAATTGAACATGTAATTCAATGAAATTTGTTGCATTTCGAAAGAGTCGAAGTGTAGTTTAAAACGGAAGAAACGGAGATGAAAAACTACTTGTATTTTGAGAGTTATGATGGAAATAGTTAGATTCGCGCTTTGGTCTACCAGTTTGCAGACATACCTCCGATTGAATGACCATAACTCACTCAATTCAACCCGGAATTCATTGAAATTTATTCCATTTCGAAGGAGTCGAAGTGTAGTCTAAAACGGAAGAAACAGAGATGAAAAAGTCCTAGTATTTTGAGAGTTATGACGGAAATAGTTAGACTCGCGCTTTGGTCTAGCAGTTTATAGACCTACGTCCGGTTGATTGACCATAACTCAGTCAATTCAACTCGGAATTGAGTCAAATTCATGCCATTTCGAAGATGTCGAAGTGTAGTTGAAAACATTAGAAACGGAGATGAAAAACTCCAAGTATTTTAAGAGTTATGACGGAAATAGTTAGACTCGCCCTTTCGCCTAGCAGTTTACAGACCTATCTCCGATTGAATGACCATAACTCACTCAATTCAACCCGGAATTAATTGAAATTTGTTCCATTTCGAATGAGTAGAAGTGTAGTTTAAAAAGAAAGAAACGGAGGTTAAAAAAGCCGAGTATTTCGGGAGTTATGATGGAAATAGTTAGACTCGCACTTTAGTGTAGCAGTTTACAGACCAAGTAGTTGAAAACATAAGAAACGGAGATGAAAAACTCCAAGTATTTTAAGAGTTACGATGGAAATAGTTAGACTCGCGCTTTCGCCTAGCAGTTTACTGACCTACCTCCGATTGAATGACCATAACCCACTCAATTCAACTCGGAATTCATTGAAATTCGTTCCATTACGAAGGAGTCGAAAGTGTAGCTGAAAACGGAAGAAACGGAGATGAAAACTCCAAGTATTTTGAGAGTTATGGTGGAAATAGTTAGACTCGCGTTTTCGCCTAGCAGTTTACAGACCTACCTCCGATTGAATGACCATAAGTCACTAAAATTCAACTCGGAATTCATTGAACTTTGTTCCATTTCGAAGGAGTCGAAGTGTAGTTTAAAACAGAAGAAACGGAGATAAAAAAAACCAAGTATTTTGAGATTTATGGTGGAAATTGTTAGACTCGCACTTTGGTCTAGCAGTTTACAGACATACCTCCGATTGATTGACTATAACTCACTCAATTCAACTCGAAATTGATTCAAATTCATGCAATTTCGAAGATGTCGAAGTGAAGTTGAAAACGGAAGAAACGGAGATGAAACACTCCAAGTATTTTAAGAGTTATGATGGAAATAGTTGGACTCTTGCTTTCGCCTAGCAGTTTACAGACCTACCTCCGATTGAATGACCATAACTCACTCAATTTAACCCGAATTTTATTGAAATTTGTTCCATTTCGAAGGAGTCGAAGTGTAGTTTAAAACGGAAGAAACGGAGATGCAAAAAGCCATGTATTTTGAGAGTTATGGTGGAAATAGTTAGACTCGCACTTTGGTCTAGTAGTTTACAGACCCACCTCCGATTGATTGACCATAACTCACTCAATTCAACTCAGAATTGAATCAAATTCATGGCATTACGAAGATGTCGAAGTGTAGTTGGAAATGGAGATGAAAAACTCCAAGTAATTTAAGAGTTATGATGGACATAGTTAGACTCGCGCTTTCGCCTAGCAGTTTACAGACATACCTCCGAGTCAATGACCATAACTCACTCAATTCAACTCGGAATTCATTGAAATTTGTTCCATTTCGAAGGACTCGAACTGTAGTTTAAAACGGAAGAAACGGAGATGAAAAAAGTCAAGTATTCTGAGAGTTATGGTGGAAATAGTTAGACTCCCACTTTGGTCTAGCAGTTTACAGACCAACCTGCAATTGATTGACCATAACTTACTCAATTTAACTCGGAATTGATTCAAATTCATGCCATTTTGAAGGTGTGGAAGTGTAGTTGAAAACGAAAGAAACAGAGATGAAAAATTCCAAGTATCTTAAGAGTTATGATGGAAATAGTTAGACTCGCGCTTTGGTCTACCAGTTTACAGACCTGCTTCCGATTCATTCACCATAAGTCACTCAATTCGACTCGGAATTTATTCAAATTCATGCCATTAGGAAGATGTCGAAGAGTAGCTGAAAACGAAAGAAACGGAGACGAAAAACTCCAAGTATTTTAAGAGTTATGATAGAAATAGTTAGACTCGCGCTTTCGCCTAGCAGTTTACAGACCTACCTCCGATTTAATGACCACAACTCACTCAATTGAACATGTAATTCAATGAAATTTGTTGCATTTCGAAGTAGTCGAAGTGTAGTTTAAAACGGAAGAAACGGAGATGAAAAACTACTTGTATTTTGAGAGTTATGATGGAAATAGTTAGATTCGCGCTTTGGTCTACCAGTTTGCAGACATACCTCCGATTGAATGACCATAACTCACTCAATTCAACCCGGAATTCATTGAAATTTATTCCATTTCGAAGGAGTCGAAGTGTAGTCTAAAACGGAAGAAACAGAGATGAAAAAGTCCTAGTATTTTGAGAGTTATGACGGAAATAGTTAGACTCGCGCTTTGGTCTAGCAGTTTATAGACCTACGTCCGGTTGATTGACCATAACTCAGTCAATTCAACTCGGAATTGAGTCAAATTCATGTCATTTCGAAGATGTCGAAGTGTAGTTGAAAACATTAGAAACGGAGATGAAAAACTCCAAGTATTTTAAGAGTTATGACGGAAATAGTTAGACTCGCCCTTTCGCCTAGCAGTTTACAGACCTATCTCCGATTGAATGACCATAACTCACTCAATTCAACCCGGAATTAATTGAAATTTGTTCCATTTCGAATGAGTAGAAGTGTAGTTTAAAAAGAAAGAAACGGAGGTTAAAAAAGCCGAGTATTTCGGGAGTTATGATGGAAATAGTTAGACTCGCACTTTAGTGTAGCAGTTTACAGACCTACCTCCGATTGATTGACCATAACTCTGTCAATTCAACTCGGAATTTAGTCAAATTCATGCCGTTTCGAAGATGTCGAAGTGTAGTTGAAAACATAAGAAACGGAGATGAAAAACTCCAAGTATTTTAAGAGTTACGATGGAAATAGTTAGACTCGCGCTTTCGCCTAGCAGTTTACTGACCTACCTCCGATTGAATGACCATAACCCACTCAATTCAACTCGGAATTCATTGAAATTCGTTCCATTACGAAGGAGTCGAAAGTGTAGCTGAAAACGGAAGAAACGGAGATGAAAACTCCAAGTATTTTGAGAGTTATGGTGGAAATAGTTAGACTCGTGTTTTCGCCTAGCAGTTTAGAGACCTACCTCCGATTGAATGACCATAAGTCACTAAATTCAACTCGGATTTCATTGAAATTTGTTCCATTTCGAAGGAGTAGAAGTATAGTTTATAACGGAAGAAACGGAGATGCAAAAAGCCAAGTAGTTTGAGAGTTATGCTGGAAATAGTTAGACTCGCACTTTGGTCTAGGAGTTTACAGACCTACCTCTGATTGATTGACCATAACTCACTCAATTCAACTCAGAATTGAATCAAATTCATGGCATTGCGAAGATGTCGAAGTGTAGTTGGAAATGGAGATGAAAAACTCCAAGTAATTTAAGAGTTATGATGGACATAGTTAGACTCGCGCTTTCGCCTAGCAGTTTACAGACCTACCTCCGAGTCAATAATCATAACTCACTCAATTCAACTCGGAATTCATTGAAATTTGTTCCATTTCGAAGGACTCGAACTGTAGTTTAAAACGGAAGAAACGGAGATGAAAAAAGCAAGTATTCTGAGAGTTATGGTGGAAATAGTTACACTCGCACTTTGGTCTAGCAGTTTACAGACCAACCTGCAATTGATTGACCATAACTTACTCAATTTAACCAGGAATTGATTCAAATTCATGCCATTTTGAAGGTGTGGAAATGTAGTTGAAAACGAAAGAAACAGAGATGAAAAATTCCAAGTATCTTAAGAGTTATGATGGAAATAGTTAGACTCGCGCTTTGGTCTAGCAGTTTACAGACCTGCTTCCGATTCATTGACCATAAGTCACTCAATTCGACTCGGAATTTATTCAAATTCATGCCATTTGGAAGATGTCGAAGAGTAGCTGAAAACGAAAGAAACGGAGACGAAAAACTCCAAGTATTTTAAGAGTTATGATAGAAATAGTTAGACTCGCGCTTTCGCCTAGCAGTTTACAGACCTACCTCCGATTTAATGACCACAACTCACTCAATTGAACATGTAATTCAATGAAATTTGTTGCATTTCGAAGTAGTCGAAGTGTAGTTTAAAACGGAAGAAACGGAGATGAAAAACTACTTGTATTTTGAGAGTTATGATGGAAATAGTTAGATTCGCACTTTGGTCTAGCAGTTTGCAGACATACCTCCTATTGAATGACCATAACTCACTCAATTCAACCCGGAATTAATTGAAATTTGTTCCATTTCGAATGAGTAGATGTGTAGTTTAAAAAGAAAGAAACGGAGGTTAAAAAAGCCGAGTATTTCGAGAGTTATGATGGAAATAGTTAGACTCGCACTTTAGTGTAGCAGTTTACAGACCTACCTCCGATTGATTGACCATAACTCTGTCAATTCAACTCGGAATTTAGTCAAATTCATGCCGTTTCGAAGATGTCGAAGTGTAGTTGAAAACATAAGAAACGGAGATGAAAAACTCCAAGTATTTTAAGAGTTACGATGGAAATAGTTAGACTCGCGCTTTCGCCTAGCAGTTTACTGACCTACCTCCGATTGAATGACCATAACCCACTCAATTCAACTCGGAATTCATTGAAATTCGTTCCATTACGAAGGAGTCGAAAGTGTAGCTGAAAACGAAAGAAACGGAGATGAAAACTCCAAGTATTTTGAGAGTTATGGTGGAAATAGTTAGACTCGTGTTTTCGCCTAGCAGTTTAGAGACCTACCTCCGATTGAATGACCATAAGTTACTAAATTCAACTCGGATTTCATTGAAATTTGTTCCATTTCGAAGGAGTAGAAGTATAGTTTATAACGGAAGAAACGGAGATGCAAAAAGCCAAGTATTTTGAGAGTTATGGTGGAAATAGTTAGACTCGCACTTTGGTCTAGGAGTTTACAGACCTACCTCCGATTGATTGACCATAACTCACTCAATTCAACTCAGAATTGAATCAAATTCATGGCATTGCGAAGATGTCGAAGTGTAGTTGGAAATGGAGATGAAAAACTCCAAGTAATTTAAGAGTTATGATGGACATAGTTAGACTCGCGCTTTCGCCTAGCAGTTTACAGACATACCTCCGAGTCAATGACCATAACTCACTCAATTCAACTCGGAATTCATTGAAATTTGTTCCATTTCGAAGGACTCGAATTGTAGTTTAAAACGGAAGAAACAGAGATGAAAAAAGTCAAGTATTTTGAGAGTTATGGTGGAAATAGTTAGACTCCCACTTTGGTCTAGCAGTTTACAGACCAACCTGCAATTGATTGACCATAACTTACTCAATTTAACTCGGAATTGATTCAAATTCATGCCATTTTGAAGGTGTGGAAGTGTAGTTGAAAACGAAAGAAACAGAGATGAAAAATTCCAAGTATCTTAATAGTTATGATGGAAATAGTTAGACTCGCGCTTTGGTCTAGCAGTTTACAGACCTGCTTCCGATTCATTCACCATAAGTCACTCAATTCGGCTCGGAATTTATTCAAATTCATGCCATTAGGAAGATGTCGAAGAGTAGCTGAAAACGAAAGAAACGGAGACGAAAAACTCCAAGTATTTTAAGAGTTATGATAGAAATAGTTAGACTCGCGCTTTCGCCTAGCAGTTTACAGACCTACCTCCGATTTAATGACCACAACTCACTCAATTGAACATATAATTCAATGAAATTTGTTGCATTTCGAAAGAGTCGAAGTGTAGTTTAAAACGGAAGAAACGGAGATGAAAAACTACTTGTATTTTGAGAGTTATGATGGAAATAGTTAAATTCGCGCTTTGGTCTACCAGTTTGCAGACATACCTCCGATTGAATGACCATAACTCACTCAATTCAACCCGGAATTCATTGAAATTTATTCCATTTCGAAGGAGTCGAAGTGTAGTCTAAAACGGAAGAAACAGAGATGAAAAAGTCCTAGTATTTTGAGAGTTATGACGGAAATAGTTAGACTCGCGCTTTGGTCTAGCAGTTTATAGACCTACGTCCGGTTGATTGATCATAACTCAGTCAATTCAACTCGGAATTGAGTCAAATTCATGCCATTTCGAAGATGTCGAAGTGTAGTTGAAAATATTAGAAACGGAGATGAAAAACTCCAAGTATTTTAAGAGTTATGACGGAAATAGTTAGACTCGCCCTTTCACCTAGCAGTTTACAGACCTATCTCCGATTGAATAACCATAACTCACTCAATTCAACCCGGAATTAATTGAAATTTGTTCCATTTCGAATGAGTAGAAGTGTAGTTTAAAAAGAAAGAAACGGAGGTTAAAAAAGCCGAGTATTTCGGGAGTTACGATGGAAATAGTTAGACTCGCACTTTAGTGTAGCAGTTTACAGACCAAGTAGTTGAAAACATAAGAAACGGAGATGAAAAACTCCAAGTATTTTAAGAGTTACGATGGAAATAGTTAGACTCGCGCTTTCGCCTAGCAGTTTACTGACCTACCTCCGATTGAATGACCATAACCCACTCAATTCAACTCGGAATTCATTGAAATTCGTTCCATTACGAAGGAGTCGAAAGTGTAGCTGAAAACGGAAGAAACGGAGATGAAAACTCCAAGTATTTTGAGAGTTATGGTGGAAATAGTTAGACTCGCGTTTTCGCCTAGCAGTTTACAGACCTACCTCCGATTGAATGACCATAAGTCACTAAAATTCAACTCGGAATTCATTGAACTTTGTTCCATTTCGAAGGAGTCGAAGTGTAGTTTAAAACAGAAGAAACGGAGATAAAAAAAACCAAGTATTTTGAGATTTATGGTGGAAATTGTTAGACTCGCACTTTGGTCTAGCAGTTTACAGACATACCTCCGATTGATTGACTATAACTCACTCAATTTAACTCGAAATTGATTCAAATTCATGCAATTTCGAAGATGTCGAAGTGAAGTTGAAAACGGAAGAAACAGAGATGAAACACTCCAAGTATTTTAAGAGTTATGATGGAAATAGTTGGACTCTTGCTTTCGCCTAGCAGTTTACAGACCTACCTCCGATTGAATGACCATAACTCACTCAATTTAACCCGAATTTCATTGAAATTTGTTCCATTTCGAAGGAGTCGAAGTGTAGTTTAAAACGGAAGAAACGGAGATGTAAAAAGCCATGTATTTTGAGAGTTATGGTGGAAATAGTTAGACTCGCACTTTGGTCTAGTAGTTTACAGACCCACCTCCGATTGATTGACCATAACTCACTCAATTCAACTCAGAATTGAATCAAATTCATGGCATTGCGAAGATGTCGAAGTGTAGTTGGAAATGGAGATGAAAAACTCCAAGTAATTTAAGAGTTATGATGGACATAGTTAGACTCGCGCTTTCGCCTAGCAGTTTACAGACCTACCTCCGAGTCAATGACCATAACTCACTCAATTCAACTCGGAATTCATTGAAATTTGTTCCATTTCGAAGGACTCGAACTGTAGTTTAAAACGGAAGAAACGGAGATGAAAAAAGTCAAGTATTCTGAGAGTTATGGTGGAAATAGTTAGACTCCCACTTTGGTCTAGCAGTTTACAGACCAACCTGCAATTGATTGACCATAACTTACTCAATTTAACCAGGAATTGATTCAAATTCATGCCATTTTGAAGGTGTGGAAGTGTAGTTGAAAACGAAAGAAACAGAGATGAAAAATTCCAAGTATCTTAAGAGTTATGATGGAAATAGTTAGACTCGCGCTTTGGTCTAGCAGTTTACAGACCTGCTTCCGATTCATTGACCATAAGTCACTCAATTCGACTCGGAATTTATTCAAATTCATGCCATTTGGAAGATGTCGAAGAGTAGCTGAAAACGAAAGAAACGGAGACGAAAAACTCCAAGTATTTTAAGAGTTATGATAGAAATAGTTAGACTCGCGCTTTCGCCTAGCAGTTTACAGACCTACCTCCGATTTAATGACCACAACTCACTCAATTGAACATGTAATTCAATGAAATTTGTTGCATTTCGAAGTAGTCGAAGTGTAGTTTAAAACGGAAGAAACGGAGATGAAAAACTACTTGAATTTTGAGAGTTATGATGGAAATAGTTAGATTCGCACTTTGGTCTAGCAGTTTGCAGATATACCTCCGATTGAATGACCATAACTCACTCAATTCAACCCGGAATTCATTGAAATTTATTCCATTTCGAAGGAGTCGAAGTGTAGTCTAAAACGGAAGAAACAGAGATGAAAAAGTCCTAGTATTTTGAGAGTTATGACGGAAATAGTTAGACTCGCGCTTTGGTCTAGCAGTTTATAGACCTACGTCCGGTTGATTGACCATAACTCAGTCAATTCAACTCGGAATTGAGTCAAATTCATGCCATTTCGAAGATGTCGAAGTATAGTTGAAAACATTAGAAACGGAGATGAAAAACTCCAAGTATTTTAAGAGTTATGACGGAAAGAGTTAGACTCGCCCTTTCGCCTAGCAGTTTACAGACCTATCTCCGATTGAATGACCATAACTCACTCAATTCAACCCGGAATTAATTGAAATTTGTTCCATTTCGAATGAGTAGAAGTGTAGTTTAAAAAGAAAGAAACGGAGGTTAAAAAAGCCGAGTATTTCGAGAGTTATGATGGAAATAGTTAGACTCGCACTTTAGTGTAGCAGTTTACAGACCTACCTCCGATTGATTGACCATAACTCTGTCAATTCAACTCGGAATTGAGTCAAATTCATGCCGTTTCGAAGATGTCGAAGTGTAGTTGAAAACATAAGAAACGGAGATGAAAAACTCCAAGTATTTTAAGAGTTACGATGGAAATAGTTAGACTCGCGCTTTCGCCTAGCAGTTTACTGACCTACCTCCGATTGAATGACCATAACCCACTCAATTCAACTCGGAATTCATTGAAATTCGTTCCATTACGAAGGAGTCGAAAGTGTAGCTGAAAACGGAAGAAACGGAGATGAAAACTCCAAGTATTTTGAGAGTTATGGTGGAAATAGTTAGACTCGTGTTTTCGCCTAGCAGTTTAGAGACCTACCTCCGATTGAATGACCATAAGTCACTAAATTCAACTCGGATTTCATTGAAATTTGTTCCATTTCGAAGGAGTAGAAGTATAGTTTATAACGGAAGAAACGGAGATGCAAAAACCCAAGTATTTTGAGAGTTATGGTGGAAATAGTTAGACTCGCACTTTGGTTAAGGAGTTTACAGACCTACCTCCGATTGATTGACCATAACTCACTCAATTCAACTCAGAATTGAATCAAATTCATGGCATTGCGAAGATGTCGAAGTGTAGTTGGAAATGGAGATGAAAAACTCCAAGTAATTTAAGAGTTATGATGGACATAGTTAGACTCGCGCTTTCGCCTAGCAGTTTACAGACATACCTCCGAGTCAATGACCATAACTCACTCAATTCAACTCGGAATTCATTGAAATTTGTTCCATTTCGAAGGACTCGAACTGTAGTTTAAAACGGAAGAAACGGAGATGAAAAAAGGCAAGTATTTTGAGAGTTATGGTGGAAATAGTTAGACTCCCACTTTGGTCTAGCAGTTTACAGACCAACCTGCAATTGATTGACCATAACTTACTCAATTTAACTCGGAATTGATTCAAATTCATGCCATTTTGAAGGTGTGGAAGTGTAGTTGAAAACGAAAGAAACAGAGATGAAAAATTCCAAGTATCTTAAGAGTTATGATGGAAATAGTTAGACTCGCGCTTTGGTCTAGCAGTTTACAGACCTGCTTCCGATTCATTCACCATAAGTCACTCAATTCGGCTCGGAATTTATTCAAATTCATGCCATTAGGAAGATGTCGAAGAGTAGCTGAAAACGAAAGAAACGGAGACGAAAAACTCCAAGTATTTTAAGAGTTATGATAGAAATAGTTAGACTCGCGCTTTCGCCTAGCAGTTTACAGACCTACCTCCGATTTAATGACCACAACTCACTCAATTGAACATGTAATTCAATGAAATTTGTTGCATTTCGAAGGAGTCGAAGTGTAGTTTAAAACGGAAAAAACGGAGATGAAAACTCCAAGTATTTTGAGAGTTATGGTGGAAATAGTTAGATTCGCACTTTGGTCTAGCAGTTTGCAGACATACCTCCGATTGAATGACCATAACTCACTCAATTCAACCCGGAATTCATTGAAATTTATTCCATTTCGAAGGAGTCGAAGTGTAGTCTAAAACGGAAGAAACAGAGATGAAAAAGTCCTAGTATTTTGAGAGTTATGACGGAAATAGTTAGACTCGCGCTTTGGTCTAGCAGTTTATAGACCTACGTCCGGTTGATTGACCATAACTCAGTCAATTCAACTCGGAATTGAGTCAAATTCATGCCATTTCGAAGATGTCGAAGTATAGTTGAAAACATTAGAAACGGAGATGAAAAACTCCAAGTATTTTAAGAGTTATGACGGAAAGAGTTAGACTCGCCCTTTCGCCTAGCAGTTTACAGACCTATCTCCGATTGAATGACCATAACTCACTCAATTCAACCCGGAATTAATTGAAATTTGTTCCATTTCGAATGAGTAGAAGTGTAGTTTAAAAAGAAAGAAACGGAGGTTAAAAAAGCCGAGTATTTCGAGAGTTATGATGGAAATAGTTAGACTCGCACTTTAGTGTAGCAGTTTACAGACCTACCTCCGATTGATTGACCATAACTCTGTCAATTCAACTCGGAATTTAGTCAAATTCATGCCGTTTCGAAGATGTCGAAGTGTAGTTGAAAACATAAGAAACGGAGATGAAAAACTCCAAGTATTTTAAGAGTTACGATGGAAATAGTTAGACTCGCGCTTTCGCCTAGCAGTTTACTGACCTACCTCCGATTGAATGACCATAACCCACTCAATTCAACTCGGAATTCATTGAAAGTCGTTCCATTACGAAGGAGTCGAAAGTGTAGCTGAAAACGGAAGAAACGGAGATGAAAACTCCAAGTATTTTGAGAGTTATGGTGGAAATAGTTAGACTCGTGTTTTCGCCTAGCAGTTTAGAGACCTACCTCCGATTGAATGACCATAAGTTACTAAATTCAACTCGGATTTCATTGAAATTTGTTCCATTTCGAAGGAGTAGAAGTATAGTTTATAACGGAAGAAACGGAGATGCAAAAACCAATTATTTTGAGAGTTATGGTGGAAATAGTTAGACTCGCACTTTGGTCTAGGAGTTTACAGACCTACCTCCGATTGATTGACCATAACTCACTCAATTCAACTCAGAATTGAATCAAATTCATGGCATTGCGAAGATGTCGAAGTGTAGTTGGAAATGGAGATGAAAAACTCCAAGTAATTTAAGAGTTATGATGGACATAGTTAGACTCGCGCTTTCGCCTAGCAGTTTACAGACATACCTCGGAGTCAATGACCATAACTCACTCAATTCAACTCGGAATTCATTGAAATTTGTTCCATTTCGAAGGACTCGAACTGTAGTTTAAAACGGAAGAAACGGAGATGAAAAAAGTCAAGTATTTTGAGAGTTATGGTGGAAATAGTTAGACTCCCACTTTGGTCTAGCAGTTTACAGACCAACCGGCAATTGATTGACCATAACTTACTCAATTTAACTCGGAATTGATTCAAATTCATGCCATTTTGAAGGTGTGGAAGTGTAGTTGAAAACGAAAGAAACAGAGATGAAAAATTCCAAGTATCTTAAGAGTTATGATGGAAATAGTTAGACTCGCGCTTTGGTCTAGCAGTTTACAGACCTGCTTCCGATTCATTCACCATAAGTCACTCAATTCGGCTCGGAATTTATTCAAATTCATGCCATTAGGAAGATGTCGAAGAGTAGCTGAAAACGAAAGAAACGGAGACGAAAAACTCCAAGTATTTTAAGAGTTATGATAGAAATAGTTAGACTCGCGCTTTCGCCTAGCAGTTTACAGACCTACCTCCGATTTAATGACCACAACTCACTCAATTGAACATGTAATTCAATGAAATTTGTTGCATTTCGAAAGAGTCGAAGTGTAGTTTAAAACGGAAGAAACGGAGATGAAAAACTACTTGTATTTTGAGAGTTATGATGGAAATAGTTAGATTCGCGCTTTGGTCTACCAGTTTGCAGACATACCTCCGATTGAATGACCATAACTCACTCAATTCAACCCGGAATTCATTGAAATTTATTCCATTTCGAAGGAGTCGAAGTGTAGTCTAAAACGGAAGAAACAGAGATGAAAAAGTCCTAGTATTTTGAGAGTTATGACGGAAATAGTTAGACTCGCGCTTTGGTCTAGCAGTTTATAGACCTACGTCCGGTTGATTGACCATAACTCAGTCAATTCAACTCGGAATTGAGTCAAATTCATGCCATTTCGAAGATGTCGAAGTGTAGTTGAAAACATTAGAAACGGAGATGAAAAACTCCAAGTATTTTAAGAGTTATGACGGAAATAGTTAGACTCGCCCTTTCGCCTAGCAGTTTACAGACCTATCTCCGATTGAATGACCATAACTCACTCAATTCAACCCGGAATTAATTGAAATTTGTTCCATTTCGAATGAGTAGAAGTGTAGTTTAAAAAGAAAGAAACGGAGGTTAAAAAAGCCGAGTATTTCGGGAGTTATGATGGAAATAGTTAGACTCGCACTTTAGTGTAGCAGTTTACAGACCTACCTCCGATTGATTGACCATAACTCTGTCAATTCAACTCGGAATTTAGTCAAATTCATGCCGTTTCGAAGATGTCGAAGTGTAGTTGAAAACATAAGAAACGGAGATGAAAAACTCCAAGTATTTTAAGAGTTACGATGGAAATAGTTAGACTCGCGCTTTCGCCTAGCAGTTTACTGACCTACCTCCGATTGAATGACCATAACCCACTCAATTCAACTCGGAATTCATTGAAATTCGTTCCATTACGAAGGAGTCAAAAGTGTAGCTGAAAACGGAAGAAACGGAGATGAAAACTCCAAGTATTTTGAGAGTTATGGTGGAAATAGTTAGACTCGTGTTTTCGCCTAGCAGTTTAGAGACCTACCTCCGATTGAATGACCATAAGTCACTAAATTCAACTCGGATTTCATTGAAATTTGTTCCATTTCGAAGGAGTAGAAGTATAGTTTATAACGGAAGAAACGGAGATGCAAAAAGCCAAGTATTTTGAGAGTTATGGTGGAAATAGTTAGACTCGCACTTTGGTTAAGGAGTTTACAGACCTACCTCCGATTGATTGACCATAACTCACTCAATTCAACTCAGAATTGAATCAAATTCATGGCATTGCGAAGATGTCGAAGTGTAGTTGGAAATGGAGATGAAAAACTCCAAGTAATTTAAGAGTTATGATGGACATAGTTAGACTCGCGCTTTCGCCTAGCAGTTTACAGACATACCTCCGAGTCAATGACCATAACTCACTCAATTCAACTCGGAATTCATTGAAATTTGTTCCATTTCGAAGGACTCGAACTGTAGTTTAAAACGGAAGAAACAGAGATGAAAAAAGGCAAGTATTTTGAGAGTTATGGTGGAAATAGTTAGACTCCCACTTTGGTCTAGCAGTTTACAGACCAACCTGCAATTGATTGACCATAACTTACTCAATTTAACTCGGAATTGATTCAAATTCATGCCATTTTGAAGGTGTGGAAGTGTAGTTGAAAACGAAAGAAACAGAGATGAAAAATTCCAAGTATCTTAAGAGTTATGATGGAAATAGTTAGACTCGCGCTTTGGTCTAGCAGTTTACAGACCTGCTTCCGATTCATTCACCATAAGTCACTCAATTTGGCTCGGAATTTATTCAAATTCATGCCATTAGGAAGATGTCGAAGAGTAGCTGAAAACGAAAGAAACGGAGACGAAAAACTCCAAGTATTTTAAGAGTTATGATACAAATAGTTAGACTCGCGCTTTCGCCTAGCAGTTTACAGACCTACCTCCGATTTAATGACCACAACTCACTCAATTGAACATGTAATTCAATGAAATTTGTTGCATTTCGAAGGAGTCGAAGTGTAGTTTAAAACGGAAGAAACGGAGATGAAAACTCCAAGTATTTTGAGAGTTATGGTGGAAATAGTTAGATTCGCACTTTGGTCTAGCAGTTTGCAGACATACCTCCGATTGAATGGCCATAACTCACTCAATTCAACCCGGAATTCATTGAAATTTATTCCATTTCGAAGGAGTCGAAGTGTAGTCTAAAACGGAAGAAACAGAGATGAAAAAGTCCTAGTATTTTGAGAGTTATGACGGAAATAGTTAGACTCGCGCTTCGGTCTAGCAGTTTATAGACCTACGTCCGGTTGATTGACCATAACTCAGTCAATTCAACTCGGAATTGAGTCAAATTCATGCCATTTCGAAGATGTCGAAGTATAGTTGAAAACATTAGAAACGGAGATGAAAAACTCCAAGTATTTTAAGAGTTATGACGGAAAGAGTTAGACTCGCCCTTTCGCCTAGCAGTTTACAGACCTATCTCCGATTGAATGACCATAACTCACTCAATTCAACCCGGAATTAATTGAAATTTGTTCCATTTCGAATGAGTAGAAGTGTAGTTTAAAAAGAAAGAAACGGAGGTTAAAAAAGCCGAGTATTTCGAGAGTTATGATGGAAATAGTTAGACTCGCACTTTAGTGTAGCAGTTTACAGACCTACCTCCGATTGATTGACCATAACTCTGTCAAATCAACTCGGAATTTAGTCAAATTCATGCCGTTTCGAAGATGTCGAAGTGTAGTTGAAAACATAAGAAACGGAGATGAAAAACTCCAAGTATTTTAAGAGTTACGATGGAAATAGTTAGACTCGCGCTTTCGCCTAGCAGTTTACTGACCTACCTCCGATTGAATGACCATAACCCACTCAATTCAACTCGGAATTCATTGAAAGTCGTTCCATTACGAAGGAGTCGAAAGTGTAGCTGAAAACGGAAGAAACGGAGATGAAAACTCCAAGTATTTTGAGAGTTATGGTGGAAATAGTTAGACTCGTGTTTTCGCCTAGCAGTTTAGAGACCTACCTCCGATTGAATGACCATAAGTTACTAAATTCAACTCGGATTTCATTGAAATTTGTTCCATTTCGAAGGAGTAGAAGTATAGTTTATAACGGAAGAAACGGAGATGCAAAAACCAATTATTTTGAGAGTTATGGTGGAAATAGTTAGACTCGCACTTTGGTCTAGGAGTTTACAGACCTACCTCCGATTGATTGACCATAACTCACTCAATTCAACTCAGAATTGAATCAAATTCATGGCATTGCGAAGATGTCGAAGTGTAGTTGGAAATGGAGATGAAAAACTCCAAGTAATTTAAGAGTTATGATGGACATAGTTAGACTCGCGCTTTCGCCTAGCAGTTTACAGACATACCTCCGAGTCAATGACCATAACTCACTCAATTCAACTCGGAATTCATTGAAATTTGTTCCATTTCGAAGGACTCGAACTGTAGTTTAAAACGGAAGAAACGGAGATGAAAAAAGTCAAGTATTTTGAGAGTTATGGTGGAAATAGTTAGACTCCCACTTTGGTCTAGCAGTTTACAGACCAACCGGCAATTGATTGACCATAACTTACTCAATTTAACTCGGAATTGATTCAAATTCATGCCATTTTGAAGGTGTGGAAGTGTAGTTGAAAACGAAAGAAACAGAGATGAAAAATTCCAAGTATCTTAAGAGTTATGATGGAAATAGTTAGACTCGCGCTTTGGTCTAGCAGTTTACAGACCTGCTTCCGATTCATTCACCATAAGTCACTCAATTCGGCTCGGAATTTATTCAAATTCATGCCATTAGGAAGATGTCGAAGAGTAGCTGAAAACGAAAGAAACGGAGACGAAAAACTCCAAGTATTTTAAGAGTTATGATAGAAATAGTTAGACTCGCGCTTTCGCCTAGCAGTTTACAGACCTACCTCCGATTTAATGACCACAACTCACTCAATTGAACATGTAATTCAATGAAATTTGTTGCATTTCGAAAGAGTCGAAGTGTAGTTTAAAACGGAAGAAACGGAGATGAAAAACTACTTGTATTTTGAGAGTTATGATGGAAATAGTTAGATTCGCGCTTTGGTCTACCAGTTTGCAGACATACCTCCGATTGAATGACCATAACTCACTCAATTCAACCCGGAATTCATTGAAATTTATTCCATTTCGAAGGAGTCGAAGTGTAGTCTAAAACGGAAGAAACAGAGATGAAAAAGTCCTAGTATTTTGAGAGTTATGACGGAAATAGTTAGACTCGCGCTTTGGTCTAGCAGTTTATAGACCTACGTCCGGTTGATTGACCATAACTCAGTCAATTCAACTCGGAATTGAGTCAAATTCATGCCATTTCGAAGATGTCGAAGTGTAGTTGAAAACATTAGAAACGGAGATGAAAAACTCCAAGTATTTTAAGAGTTATGACGGAAATAGTTAGACTCGCCCTTTCGCCTAGCAGTTTACAGACCTATCTCCGATTGAATGACCATAACTCACTCAATTCAACCCGGAATTAATTGAAATTTGTTCCATTTCGAATGAGTAGAAGTGTAGTTTAAAAAGAAAGAAACGGAGGTTAAAAAAGCCGAGTATTTCGGGAGTTATGATGGAAATAGTTAGACTCGCACTTTAGTGTAGCAGTTTACAGACCTACCTCCGATTGATTGACCATAACTCTGTCAATTCAACTCGGAATTTAGTCAAATTCATGCCGTTTCGAAGATGTCGAAGTGTAGTTGAAAACATAAGAAACGGAGATGAAAAACTCCAAGTATTTTAAGAGTTACGATGGAAATAGTTAGACTCGCGCTTTCGCCTAGCAGTTTACTGACCTACCTCCGATTGAATGACCATAACCCACTCAATTCAACTCGGAATTCATTGAAATTCGTTCCATTACGAAGGAGTCGAAAGTGTAGCTGAAAACGGAAGAAACGGAGATGAAAACTCCAAGTATTTTGAGAGTTATGGTGGAAATAGTTAGACTCGTGTTTTCGCCTAGCAGTTTAGAGACCTACCTCCGATTGAATGACCATAAGTCACTAAATTCAACTCGGATTTCATTGAAATTTGTTCCATTTCGAAGGAGTAGAAGTATAGTTTATAACGGAAGAAACGGAGATGCAAAAAGCCAAGTATTTTGAGAGTTATGGTGGAAATAGTTAGACTCGCACTTTGGTTAAGGAGTTTACAGACCTACCTCCGATTGATTGACCATAACTCACTCAATTCAACTCAGAATTGAATCAAATTCATGGCATTGCGAAGATGTCGAAGTGTAGTTGGAAATGGAGATGAAAAACTCCAAGTAATTTAAGAGTTATGATGGACATAGTTAGACTCGCGCTTTCGCCTAGCAGTTTACAGACATACCTCCGAGTCAATGACCATAACTCACTCAATTCAACTCGGAATTCATTGAAATTTGTTCCATTTCGAAGGACTCGAACTGTAGTTTAAAACGGAAGAAACAGAGATGAAAAAAGGCAAGTATTTTGAGAGTTATGGTGGAAATAGTTAGACTCCCACTTTGGTCTAGCAGTTTACAGACCAACCTGCAATTGATTGACCATAACTTACTCAATTTAACTCGGAATTGATTCAAATTCATGCCATTTTGAAGGTGTGGAAGTGTAGTTGAAAACGAAAGAAACAGAGATGAAAAATTCCAAGTATCTTAAGAGTTATGATGGAAATAGTTAGACTCGCGCTTTGGTCTAGCAGTTTACAGACCTGCTTCCGATTCATTCACCATAAGTCACTCAATTCGGCTCGGAATTTATTCAAATTCATGCCATTAGGAAGATGTCGAAGAGTAGCTGAAAACGAAAGAAACGGAGACGAAAAACTCCAAGTATTTTAAGAGTTATGATAGAAATAGTTAGACTCGCGCTTTCGCCTAGCAGTTTACAGACCTACCTCCGATTTAATGACCACAACTCACTCAATTGAACATGTAATTCAATGAAATTTGTTGCATTTCGAAGGAGTCGAAGTGTAGTTTAAAACGGAAGAAACGGAGATGAAAACTCCAAGTATTTTGAGAGTTATGGTGGAAATAGTTAGATTCGCACTTTGGTCTAGCAGTTTGCAGACATACCTCCGATTGAATGACCATAACTCACTCAATTCAACCCGGAATTCATTGAAATTTATTCCATTTCGAAGGAGTCGAAGTGTAGTCTAAAACGGAAGAAACAGAGATGAAAAAGTCCTAGTATTTTGAGAGTTATGACGGAAATAGTTAGACTCGCGCTTTGGTCTAGCAGTTTATAGACCTACGTCCGGTTGATTGACCATAACTCAGTCAATTCAACTCGGAATTGAGTCAAATTCATGCCATTTCGAAGATGTCGAAGTATAGTTGAAAACATTAGAAACGGAGATGAAAAACTCCAAGTATTTTAAGAGTTATGACGGAAAGAGTTAGACTCGCCCTTTCGCCTAGCAGTTTACAGACCTATCTCCGATTGAATGACCATAACTCACTCAATTCAACCCGGAATTAATTGAAATTTGTTCCATTTCGAATGAGTAGAAGTGTAGTTTAAAAAGAAAGAAACGGAGGTTAAAAAAGCCGAGTATTTCGAGAGTTATGATGGAAATAGTTAGACTCGCACTTTAGTGTAGCAGTTTACAGACCTACCTCCGATTGATTGACCATAACTCTGTCAATTCAACTCGGAATTTAGTCAAATTCATGCCGTTTCGAAGATGTCGAAGTGTAGTTGAAAACATAAGAAACGGAGATGAAAAACTCCAAGTATTTTAAGAGTTACGATGGAAATAGTTAGACTCGCGCTTTCGCCTAGCAGTTTACTGACCTACCTCCGATTGAATGACCATAACCCACTCAATTCAACTCGGAATTCATTGAAAGTCGTTCCATTACGAAGGAGTCGAAAGTGTAGCTGAAAACGGAAGAAACGGAGATGAAAACTCCAAGTATTTTGAGAGTTATGGTGGAAATAGTTAGACTCGTGTTTTCGCCTAGCAGTTTAGAGACCTACCTCCGATTGAATGACCATAAGTTACTAAATTCAACTCGGATTTCATTGAAATTTGTTCCATTTCGAAGGAGTAGAAGTATAGTTTATAACGGAAGAAACGGAGATGCAAAAACCAATTATTTTGAGAGTTATGGTGGAAATAGTTAGACTCGCACTTTGGTCTAGGAGTTTACAGACCTACCTCCGATTGATTGACCATAACTCACTCAATTCAACTCAGAATTGAATCAAATTCATGGCATTGCGAAGATGTCGAAGTGTAGTTGGAAATGGAGATGAAAAACTCCAAGTAATTTAAGAGTTATGATGGACATAGTTAGACTCGCGCTTTCGCCTAGCAGTTTACAGACATACCTCCGAGTCAATGACCATAACTCACTCAATTCAACTCGGAATTCATTGAAATTTGTTCCATTTCGAAGGACTCGAACTGTAGTTTAAAACGGAAGAAACGGAGATGAAAAAAGTCAAGTATTTTGAGAGTTATGGTGGAAATAGTTAGACTCCCACTTTGGTCTAGCAGTTTACAGACCAACCGGCAATTGATTGACCATAACTTACTCAATTTAACTCGGAATTGATTCAAATTCATGCCATTTTGAAGGTGTGGAAGTGTAGTTGAAAACGAAAGAAACAGAGATGAAAAATTCCAAGTATCTTAAGAGTTATGATGGAAATAGTTAGACTCGCGCTTTGGTCTAGCAGTTTACAGACCTGCTTCCGATTCATTCACCATAAGTCACTCAATTCGGCTCGGAATTTATTCAAATTCATGCCATTAGGAAGATGTCGAAGAGTAGCTGAAAACGAAAGAAACGGAGACGAAAAACTCCAAGTATTTTAAGAGTTATGATAGAAATAGTTAGACTCGCGCTTTCGCCTAGCAGTTTACAGACCTACCTCCGATTTAATGACCACAACTCACTCAATTGAACATGTAATTCAATGAAATTTGTTGCATTTCGAAAGAGTCGAAGTGTAGTTTAAAACGGAAGAAACGGAGATGAAAAACTACTTGTATTTTGAGAGTTATGATGGAAATAGTTAGATTCGCGCTTTGGTCTACCAGTTTGCAGACATACCTCCGATTGAATGACCATAACTCACTCAATTCAACCCGGAATTCATTGAAATTTATTCCATTTCGAAGGAGTCGAAGTGTAGTCTAAAACGGAAGAAACAGAGATGAAAAAGTCCTAGTATTTTGAGAGTTATGACGGAAATAGTTAGACTCGCGCTTTGGTCTAGCAGTTTATAGACCTACGTCCGGTTGATTGACCATAACTCAGTCAATTCAACTCGGAATTGAGTCAAATTCATGCCATTTCGAAGATGTCGAAGTGTAGTTGAAAACATTAGAAACGGAGATGAAAAACTCCAAGTATTTTAAGAGTTATGACGGAAATAGTTAGACTCGCCCTTTCGCCTAGCAGTTTACAGACCTATCTCCGATTGAATGACCATAACTCACTCAATTCAACCCGGAATTAATTGAAATTTGTTCCATTTCGAATGAGTAGAAGTGTAGTTTAAAAAGAAAGAAACGGAGGTTAAAAAAGCCGAGTATTTCGGGAGTTATGATGGAAATAGTTAGACTCGCACTTTAGTGTAGCAGTTTACAGACCTACCTCCGATTGATTGACCATAACTCTGTCAATTCAACTCGGAATTTAGTCAAATTCATGCCGTTTCGAAGATGTCGAAGTGTAGTTGAAAACATAAGAAACGGAGATGAAAAACTCCAAGTATTTTAAGAGTTACGATGGAAATAGTTAGACTCGCGCTTTCGCCTAGCAGTTTACTGACCTACCTCCGATTGAATGACCATAACCCACTCAATTCAACTCGGAATTCATTGAAATTCGTTCCATTACGAAGGAGTCGAAAGTGTAGCTGAAAACGGAAGAAACGGAGATGAAAACTCCAAGTATTTTGAGAGTTATGGTGGAAATAGTTAGACTCGTGTTTTCGCCTAGCAGTTTAGAGACCTACCTCCGATTGAATGACCATAAGTCACTAAATTCAACTCGGATTTCATTGAAATTTGTTCCATTTCGAAGGAGTAGAAGTATAGTTTATAACGGAAGAAACGGAGATGCAAAAAGCCAAGTATTTTGAGAGTTATGGTGGAAATAGTTAGACTCGCACTTTGGTTAAGGAGTTTACAGACCTACCTCCGATTGATTGACCATAACTCACTCAATTCAACTCAGAATTGAATCAAATTCATGGCATTGCGAAGATGTCGAAGTGTAGTTGGAAATGGAGATGAAAAACTCCAAGTAATTTAAGAGTTATGATGGACATAGTTAGACTCGCGCTTTCGCCTAGCAGTTTACAGACATACCTCCGAGTCAATGACCATAACTCACTCAATTCAACTCGGAATTCATTGAAATTTGTTCCATTTCGAAGGACTCGAACTGTAGTTTAAAACGGAAGAAACAGAGATGAAAAAAGGCAAGTATTTTGAGAGTTATGGTGGAAATAGTTAGACTCCCACTTTGGTCTAGCAGTTTACAGACCAACCTGCAATTGATTGACCATAACTTACTCAATTTAACTCGGAATTGATTCAAATTCATGCCATTTTGAAGGTGTGGAAGTGTAGTTGAAAACGAAAGAAACAGAGATGAAAAATTCCAAGTATCTTAAGAGTTATGATGGAAATAGTTAGACTCGCGCTTTGGTCTAGCAGTTTACAGACCTGCTTCCGATTCATTCACCATAAGTCACTCAATTTGGCTCGGAATTTATTCAAATTCATGCCATTAGGAAGATGTCGAAGAGTAGCTGAAAACGAAAGAAACGGAGACGAAAAACTCCAAGTATTTTAAGAGTTATGATAGAAATAGTTAGACTCGCGCTTTCGCCTAGCAGTTTACAGACCTACCTCCGATTTAATGACCACAACTCACTCAATTGAACATGTAATTCAATGAAATTTGTTGCATTTCGAAGGAGTCGAAGTGTAGTTTAAAACGGAAGAAACGGAGATGAAAACTCCAAGTATTTTGAGAGTTATGGTGGAAATAGTTAGATTCGCACTTTGGTCTAGCAGTTTGCAGACATACCTCCGATTGAATGACCATAACTCACTCAATTCAACCCGGAATTCATTGAAATTTATTCCATTTCGAAGGAGTCGAAGTGTAGTCTAAAACGGAAGAAACAGAGATGAAAAAGTCCTAGTATTTTGAGAGTTATGACGGAAATAGTTAGACTCGCGCTTCGGTCTAGCAGTTTATAGACCTACGTCCGGTTGATTGACCATAACTCAGTCAATTCAACTCGGAATTGAGTCAAATTCATGCCATTTCGAAGATGTCGAAGTATAGTTGAAAACATTAGAAACGGAGATGAAAAACTCCAAGTATTTTAAGAGTTATGACGGAAAGAGTTAGACTCGCCCTTTCGCCTAGCAGTTTACAGACCTATCTCCGATTGAATGACCATAACTCACTCAATTCAACCCGGAATTAATTGAAATTTGTTCCATTTCGAATGAGTAGAAGTGTAGTTTAAAAAGAAAGAAACGGAGGTTAAAAAAGCCGAGTATTTCGAGAGTTATGATGGAAATAGTTAGACTCGCACTTTAGTGTAGCAGTTTACAGACCTACCTCCGATTGATTGACCATAACTCTGTCAATTCAACTCGGAATTTAGTCAAATTCATGCCGTTTCGAAGATGTCGAAGTGTAGTTGAAAACATAAGAAACGGAGATGAAAAACTCCAAGTATTTTAAGAGTTACGATGGAAATAGTTAGACTCGCGCTTTCGCCTAGCAGTTTACTGACCTACCTCCGATTGAATGACCATAACCCACTCAATTCAACTCGGAATTCATTGAAAGTCGTTCCATTACGAAGGAGTCGAAAGTGTAGCTGAAAACGGAAGAAACGGAGATGAAAACTCCAAGTATTTTGAGAGTTATGGTGGAAATAGTTAGACTCGTGTTTTCGCCTAGCAGTTTAGAGACCTACCTCCGATTGAATGACCATAAGTTACTAAATTCAACTCGGATTTCATTGAAATTTGTTCCATTTCGAAGGAGTAGAAGTATAGTTTATAACGGAAGAAACGGAGATGCAAAAACCAATTATTTTGAGAGTTATGGTGGAAATAGTTAGACTCGCACTTTGGTCTAGGAGTTTACAGACCTACCTCCGATTGATTGACCATAACTCACTCAATTCAACTCAGAATTGAATCAAATTCATGGCATTGCGAAGATGTCGAAGTGTAGTTGGAAATGGAGATGAAAAACTCCAAGTAATTTAAGAGTTATGATGGACATAGTTAGACTCGCGCTTTCGCCTAGCAGTTTACAGACATACCTCCGAGTCAATGACCATAACTCACTCAATTCAACTCGGAATTCATTGAAATTTGTTCCATTTCGAAGGACTCGAACTGTAGTTTAAAACGGAAGAAACGGAGATGAAAAAAGTCAAGTATTTTGAGAGTTATGGTGGAAATAGTTAGACTCCCACTTTGGTCTAGCAGTTTACAGACCAACCGGCAATTGATTGACCATAACTTACTCAATTTAACTCGGAATTGATTCAAATTCATGCCATTTTGAAGGTGTGGAAGTGTAGTTGAAAACGAAAGAAACAGAGATGAAAAATTCCAAGTATCTTAAGAGTTATGATGGAAATAGTTAGACTCGCGCTTTGGTCTAGCAGTTTACAGACCTGCTTCCGATTCATTCACCATAAGTCACTCAATTCGGCTCGGAATTTATTCAAATTCATGCCATTAGGAAGATGTCGAAGAGTAGCTGAAAACGAAAGAAACGGAGACGAAAAACTCCAAGTATTTTAAGAGTTATGATAGAAATAGTTAGACTCGCGCTTTCGCCTAGCAGTTTACAGACCTACCTCCGATTTAATGACCACAACTCACTCAATTGAACATGTAATTCAATGAAATTTGTTGCATTTCGAAAGAGTCGAAGTGTAGTTTAAAACGGAAGAAACGGAGATGAAAAACTACTTGTATTTTGAGAGTTATGATGGAAATAGTTAGATTCGCGCTTTGGTCTACCAGTTTGCAGACATACCTCCGATTGAATGACCATAACTCACTCAATTCAACCCGGAATTCATTGAAATTTATTCCATTTCGAAGGAGTCGAAGTGTAGTCTAAAACGGAAGAAACAGAGATGAAAAAGTCCTAGTATTTTGAGAGTTATGACGGAAATAGTTAGACTCGCGCTTTGGTCTAGCAGTTTATAGACCTACGTCCGGTTGATTGACCATAACTCAGTCAATTCAACTCGGAATTGAGTCAAATTCATGCCATTTCGAAGATGTCGAAGTGTAGTTGAAAACATTAGAAACGGAGATGAAAAACTCCAAGTATTTTAAGAGTTATGACGGAAATAGTTAGACTCGCCCTTTCGCCTAGCAGTTTACAGACCTATCTCCGATTGAATGACCATAACTCACTCAATTCAACCCGGAATTAATTGAAATTTGTTCCATTTCGAATGAGTAGAAGTGTAGTTTAAAAAGAAAGAAACGGAGGTTAAAAAAGCCGAGTATTTCGGGAGTTATGATGGAAATAGTTAGACTCGCACTTTAGTGTAGCAGTTTACAGACCTACCTCCGATTGATTGACCATAACTCTGTCAATTCAACTCGGAATTTAGTCAAATTCATGCCGTTTCGAAGATGTCGAAGTGTAGTTGAAAACATAAGAAACGGAGATGAAAAACTCCAAGTATTTTAAGAGTTACGATGGAAATAGTTAGACTCGCGCTTTCGCCTAGCAGTTTACTGACCTACCTCCGATTGAATGACCATAACCCACTCAATTCAACTCGGAATTCATTGAAATTCGTTCCATTACGAAGGAGTCGAAAGTGTAGCTGAAAACGGAAGAAACGGAGATGAAAACTCCAAGTATTTTGAGAGTTATGGTGGAAATAGTTAGACTCGTGTTTTCGCCTAGCAGTTTAGAGACCTACCTCCGATTGAATGACCATAAGTCACTAAATTCAACTCGGATTTCATTGAAATTTGTTCCATTTCGAAGGAGTAGAAGTATAGTTTATAACGGAAGAAACGGAGATGCAAAAAGCCAAGTATTTTGAGAGTTATGGTGGAAATAGTTAGACTCGCACTTTGGTCTAGGAGTTTACAGACCTACCTCCGATTGATTGACCATAACTCACTCAATTCAACTCAGAATTGAATCAAATTCATGGCATTGCGAAGATGTCGAAGTGTAGTTGGAAATGGAGATGAAAAACTCCAAGTAATTTAAGAGTTATGATGGACATAGTTAGACTCGCGCTTTCGCCTAGCAGTTTACAGACCTACCTCCGAGTCAATAATCATAACTCACTCAATTCAACTCGGAATTCATTGAAATTTGTTCCATTTCGAAGGACTCGAACTGTAGTTTAAAACGGAAGAAACGGAGATGAAAAAAGCAAGTATTCTGAGAGTTATGGTGGAAATAGTTACACTCGCACTTTGGTCTAGCAGTTTACAGACCAACCTGCAATTGATTGACCATAACTTACTCAATTTAACCAGGAATTGATTCAAATTCATGCCATTTTGAAGGTGTGGAAATGTAGTTGAAAACGAAAGAAACAGAGATGAAAAATTCCAAGTATCTTAAGAGTTATGATGGAAATAGTTAGACTCGCGCTTTGGTCTAGCAGTTTACAGACCTGCTTCCGATTCATTGACCATAAGTCACTCAATTCGACTCGGAATTTATTCAAATTCATGCCATTTGGAAGATGTCGAAGAGTAGCTGAAAACGAAAGAAACGGAGACGAAAAACTCCAAGTATTTTAAGAGTTATGATAGAAATAGTTAGACTCGCGCTTTCGCCTAGCAGTTTACAGACCTACCTCCTATTTAATGACCATAACTCACTCAATTGAACATGTAATTCAATGAAATTTGTTGCATTTCGAAGTAGTCGAAGTGTAGTTTAAAACGGAAGAAACGGAGATGAAAAACTACTTGTATTTTGAGAGTTATGATGGAAATAGTTAGATTCGCACTTTGGTCTAGCAGTTTGCAGACATACCTCCGATTGAATGACCATAACTCACTCAATTCAACCCGGAATTCATTGAAATTTATTCCATTTCGAAGGAGTCGAAGTGTAGTCTAAAACGGAAGAAACAGAGATGAAAAAGTCCTAGTATTTTGAGAGTTATGACGGAAATAGTTAGACTCGCGCTTCGGTCTAGCAGTTTATAGACCTACGTCCGGTTGATTGACCATAACTCAGTCAATTCAACTCGGAATTGAGTCAAATTCATGCCATTTCGAAGATGTCGAAGTATAGTTGAAAACATTAGAAACGGAGATGAAAAACTCCAAGTATTTTAAGAGTTATGACGGAAAGAGTTAGACTCGCCCTTTCGCCTAGCAGTTTACAGACCTATCTCCGATTGAATGACCATAACTCACTCAATTCAACCCGGAATTAATTGAAATTTGTTCCATTTCGAATGAGTAGAAGTGTAGTTTAAAAAGAAAGAAACGGAGGTTAAAAAAGCCGAGTATTTCGAGAGTTATGATGGAAATAGTTAGACTCGCACTTTAGTGTAGCAGTTTACAGACCTACCTCCGATTTATTGACCATAACTCTGTCAATTCAACTCGGAATTTAGTCAAATTCATGCCGTTTCGAAGATGTCGAAGTGTAGTTGAAAACATAAGAAACGGAGATGAAAAACTCCAAGTATTTTAAGAGTTACGATGGAAATAGTTAGACTCGCGCTTTCGCCTAGCAGTTTACTGACCTACCTCCGATTGAATGACCATAACCCACTCAATTCAACTCGGAATTCATTGAAATTCGTTCCATTACGAAGGAGTCGAAAGTGTAGCTGAAAACGGAAGAAACGGAGATGAAAACTCCAAGTATTTTGAGAGTTATGGTGGAAATAGTTAGACTCGTGTTTTCGCCTAGCAGTTTAGAGACCTACCTCCGATTGAATGACCATAAGTTACTAAATTCAACTCGGATTTCATTGAAATTTGTTCCATTTCGAAGGAGTAGAAGTATAGTTTATAACGGAAGAAACGGAGATGCAAAAACCAAGTATTTTGAGAGTTATGGTGGAAATAGTTAGACTCGCACTTTGGTCTAGGAGTTTACAGACCTACCTCCGATTGATTGACCATAACTCACTCAATTCAACTCAGAATTGAATCAAATTCATGGCATTGCGAAGATGTCGAAGTGTAGTTGGAAATGGAGATGAAAAACTCAAAGTAATTTAAGAGTTATGATGGACATAGTTAGACTCGCGCTTTCGCCTAGCAGTTTACAGACATACCTCCGAGTCAATGACCATAACTCACTCAATTCAACTCGGAATTCATTGAAATTTGTTCCATTTCGAAGGACTCGAACTGTAGTTTAAAACGGAAGAAACGGAGATGAAAAAAGTCAAGTATTTTGAGAGTTATGGTGGAAATAGTTAGACTCCCACTTTGGTCTAGCAGTTTACAGACCAACCTGCAATTGATTGACCATAACTTACTCAATTTAACTCGGAATTGATTCAAATTCATGCCATTTTGAAGGTGTGGAAGTGTAGTTGAAAACGAAAGAAACAGAGATGAAAAATTCCAAGTATCTTAAGAGTTATGATGGAAATAGTTAGACTCGCGCTTTGGTCTAGCAGTTTATAGACCTACGTCCGGTTGATTGACCATAACTCAGTCAATTCAACTCGGAATTGAGTCAAATTCATGCCATTTCGAAGATGTCGAAGTATAGTTGAAAACATTAGAAACGGAGATGAAAAACTCCAAGTATTTTAAGAGTTATGACGGAAAGAGTTAGACTCGCCCTTTCGCCTAGCAGTTTACAGACCTATCTCCGATTGAATGACCATAACTCACTCAATTCAACCCGGAATTAATTGAAATTTGTTCCATTTCGAATGAGTAGAAGTGTAGTTTAAAAAGAAAGAAACGGAGGTTAAAAAAGCCGAGTATTTCGAGAGTTATGATGGAAATAGTTAGACTCGCACTTTAGTGTAGCAGTTTACAGACCTACCTCCGATTGATTGACCATAACTCTGTCAATTCAACTCGGAATTTAGTCAAATTCATGCCGTTTCGAAGATGTCGAAGTGTAGTTGAAAACATAAGAAACGGAGATGAAAAACTCCAAGTATTTTAAGAGTTACGATGGAAATAGTTAGACTCGCGCTTTCGCCTAGCAGTTTACTGACCTACCTCCGATTGAATGACCATAACCCACTCAATTCAACTCGGAATTCATTGAAAGTCGTTCCATTACGAAGGAGTCGAAAGTGTAGCTGAAAACGGAAGAAACGGAGATGAAAACTCCAAGTATTTTGAGAGTTATGGTGGAAATAGTTAGACTCGTGTTTTCGCCTAGCAGTTTAGAGACCTACCTCCGATTGAATGACCATAAGTCACTAAATTCAACTCGGATTTCATTGAAATTTGTTCCATTTCGAAGGAGTAGAAGTATAGTTTATAACGGAAGAAACGGAGATGCAAAAAGCCAAGTATTTTGAGAGTTATGGTGGAAATAGTTAGACTCGCACTTTGGTCTAGGAGTTTACAGACCTACCTCCGATTGATTGACCATAACTCACTCAATTCAACTCAGAATTGAATCAAATTCATGGCATTGCGAAGATGTCGAAGTGTAGTTGGAAATGGAGATGAAAAACTCCAAGTAATTTAAGAGTTATGATGGACATAGTTAGACTCGCGCTTTCGCCTAGCAGTTTACAGACCTACCTCCGAGTCAATAATCATAACTCACTCAATTCAACTCGGAATTCATTGAAATTTGTTCCATTTCGAAGGACTCGAACTGTAGTTTAAAACGGAAGAAACGGAGATGAAAAAAGCAAGTATTCTGAGAGTTATGGTGGAAATAGTTACACTCGCACTTTGGTCTAGCAGTTTACAGACCAACCTGCAATTGATTGACCATAACTTACTCAATTTAACCAGGAATTGATTCAAATTCATGCCATTTTGAAGGTGTGGAAATGTAGTTGAAAACGAAAGAAACAGAGATGAAAAATTCCAAGTATCTTAAGAGTTATGATGGAAATAGTTAGACTCGCGCTTTGGTCTAGCAGTTTACAGACCTGCTTCCGATTCATTGACCATAAGTCACTCAATTCGACTCGGAATTTATTCAAATTCATGCCATTTGGAAGATGTCGAAGAGTAGCTGAAAACGAAAGAAACGGAGACGAAAAACTCCAAGTATTTTAAGAGTTATGATAGAAATAGTTAGACTCGCGCTTTCGCCTAGCAGTTTACAGACCTACCTCCGATTTAATGACCACAACTCACTCAATTGAACATGTAATTCAATGAAATTTGTTGCATTTCGAAGTAGTCGAAGTGTAGTTTAAAACGGAAGAAACGGAGATGAAAAACTACTTGTATTTTGAGAGTTATGATGGAAATAGTTAGATTCGCACTTTGGTCTAGCAGTTTGCAGACATACCTCCGATTGAATGACCATAACTCACTCAATTCAACCCGGAATTCATTGAAATTTATTCCATTTCGAAGGAGTCGAAGTGTAGTCTAAAACGGAAGAAACAGAGATGAAAAAGTCCTAGTATTTTGAGAGTTATGACGGAAATAGTTAGACTCGCGCTTTGGTCTAGCAGTTTATAGACCTACGTCCGGTTGATTGACCATAACTCAGTCAATTCAACTCGGAATTGAGTCAAATTCATGCCATTTCGAAGATGTCGAAGTATAGTTGAAAACATTAGAAACGGAGATGAAAAACTCCAAGTATTTTAAGAGTTATGACGGAAAGAGTTAGACTCGCCCTTTCGCCTAGCAGTTTACAGACCTATCTCCGATTGAATGACCATAACTCACTCAATTCAACCCGGAATTAATTGAAATTTGTTCCATTTCGAATGAGTAGAAGTGTAGTTTAAAAAGAAAGAAACGGAGGTTAAAAAAGCCGAGTATTTCGAGAGTTATGATGGAAATAGTTAGACTCGCACTTTAGTGTAGCAGTTTACAGACCTACCTCCGATTGATTGACCATAACTCTGTCAATTCAACTCGGAATTTAGTCAAATTCATGCCGTTTCGAAGATGTCGAAGTGTAGTTGAAAACATAAGAAACGGAGATGAAAAACTCCAAGTATTTTAAGAGTTACGATGGAAATAGTTAGACTCGCGCTTTCGCCTAGCAGTTTACTGACCTACCTCCGATTGAATGACCATAACCCACTCAATTCAACTCGGAATTCATTGAAAGTCGTTCCATTACGAAGGAGTCGAAAGTGTAGCTGAAAACGGAAGAAACGGAGATGAAAACTCCAAGTATTTTGAGAGTTATGGTGGAAATAGTTAGACTCGTGTTTTCGCCTAGCAGTTTAGAGACCTACCTCCGATTGAATGACCATAAGTCACTAAATTCAACTCGGATTTCATTGAAATTTGTTCCATTTCGAAGGAGTAGAAGTATAGTTTATAACGGAAGAAACGGAGATGCAAAAACCAAGTATTTTGAGAGTTATGGTGGAAATAGTTAGACTCGCACTTTGGTCTAGGAGTTTACAGACCTACCTCCGATTGATTGACCATAACTCACTCAATTCAACTCAGAATTGAATCAAATTCATGGCATTGCGAAGATGTCGAAGTGTAGTTGGAAATGGAGATGAAAAACTCCAAGTAATTTAAGAGTTATGATGGACATAGTTAGACTCGCGCTTTCGCCTAGCAGTTTACAGACATACCTCCGAGTCAATGACCATAACTCACTCAATTCAACTCGGAATTCATTGAAATTTGTTCCATTTCGAAGGACTCGAACTGTAGTTTAAAACGGAAGAAACGGAGATGAAAAAAGTCAAGTATTTTGAGAGTTATGGTGGAAATAGTTAGACTCCCACTTTGGTCTAGCAGTTTACAGACCAACCGGCAATTGATTGACCATAACTTACTCAATTTAACTCGGAATTGATTCAAATTCATGCCATTTTGAAGGTGTGGAAGTGTAGTTGAAAACGAAAGAAACAGAGATGAAAAATTCCAAGTATCTTAAGAGTTATGATGGAAATAGTTAGACTCGCGCTTTGGTCTAGCAGTTTACAGACCTGCTTCCGATTCATTCACCATAAGTCACTCAATTCGGCTCGGAATTTATTCAAATTCATGCCATTAGGAAGATGTCGAAGAGTAGCTGAAAACGAAAGAAACGGAGACGAAAAACTCCAAGTATTTAAAGAGTTATGATAGAAATAGTTAGACTCGCGCTTTCGCCTAGCAGTTTACAGACCTACCTCCGATTTAATGACCACAACTCACTCAATTGAACATGTAATTCAATGAAATTTGTTGCATTTCGAAGTAGTCGAAGTGTAGTTTAAAACGGAAGAAACGGAGATGAAAAACTACTTGTATTTTGAGAGTTATGATGGAAATAGTTAGATTCGCACTTTGGTCTAGCAGTTTGCAGACATACCTCCGATTGAATGACCATAACTCACTCAATTCAACCCGGAATTCATTGAAATTTATTCCATTTCGAAGGAGTCGAAGTGTAGTCTAAAACGGAAGAAACAGAGATGAAAAAGTCCTAGTATTTTGAGAGTTATGACGGAAATAGTTAGACTCGCGCTTTGGTCTAGCAGTTTATAGACCTACGTCCGGTTGATTGACCATAACTCAGTCAATTCAACTCGGAATTGAGTCAAATTCATGCCATTTCGAAGATGTCGAAGTATAGTTGAAAACATTAGAAACGGAGATGAAAAACTCCAAGTATTTTAAGAGTTATGACGGAAAGAGTTAGACTCGCCCTTTCGCCTAGCAGTTTACAGACCTATCTCCGATTGAATGACCATAACTCACTCAATTCAACCCGGAATTAATTGAAATTTGTTCCATTTCGAATGAGTAGAAGTGTAGTTTAAAAAGAAAGAAACGGAGGTTAAAAAAGCCGAGTATTTCGAGAGTTATGATGGAAATAGTTAGACTCGCACTTTAGTGTAGCAGTTTACAGACCTACCTCCGATTGATTGACCATAACTCTGTCAATTCAACTCGGAATTTAGTCAAATTCATGCCGTTTCGAAGATGTCGAAGTGTAGTTGAAAACATAAGAAACGGAGATGAAAAACTCCAAGTATTTTAAGAGTTACGATGGAAATAGTTAGACTCGCGCTTTCGCCTAGCAGTTTACTGACCTACCTCCGATTGAATGACCATAACCCACTCAATTCAACTCGGAATTCATTGAAAGTCGTTCCATTACGAAGGAGTCGAAAGTGTAGCTGAAAACGGAAGAAACGGAGATGAAAACTCCAAGTATTTTGAGAGTTATGGTGGAAATAGTTAGACTCGTGTTTTCGCCTAGCAGTTTAGAGACCTACCTCCGATTGAATGACCATAAGTCACTAAATTCAACTCGGATTTCATTGAAATTTGTTCCATTTCGAAGGAGTAGAAGTATAGTTTATAACGGAAGAAACGGAGATGCAAAAACCAAGTATTTTGAGAGTTATGGTGGAAATAGTTAGACTCGCACTTTGGTCTAGGAGTTTACAGACCTACCTCCGATTGATTGACCATAACTCACTCAATTCAACTCAGAATTGAATCAAATTCATGGCATTGCGAAGATGTCGAAGTGTAGTTGGAAATGGAGATGAAAAACTCCAAGTAATTTAAGAGTTATGATGGACATAGTTAGACTCGCGCTTTCGCCTAGCAGTTTACAGACATACCTCCGAGTCAATGACCATAACTCACTCAATTCAACTCGGAATTCATTGAAATTTGTTCCATTTCGAAGGACTCGAACTGTAGTTTAAAACGGAAGAAACGGAGATGAAAAAAGTCAAGTATTTTGAGAGTTATGGTGGAAATAGTTAGACTCCCACTTTGGTCTAGCAGTTTACAGACCAACCGGCAATTGATTGACCATAACTTACTCAATTTAACTCGGAATTGATTCAAATTCATGCCATTTTGAAGGTGTGGAAGTGTAGTTGAAAACGAAAGAAACAGAGATGAAAAATTCCAAGTATCTTAAGAGTTATGATGGAAATAGTTAGACTCGCGCTTTGGTCTAGCAGTTTACAGACCTGCTTCCGATTCATTCACCATAAGTCACTCAATTCGGCTCGGAATTTATTCAAATTCATGCCATTAGGAAGATGTCGAAGAGTAGCTGAAAACGAAAGAAACGGAGACGAAAAACTCCAAGTATTTAAAGAGTTATGATAGAAATAGTTAGACTCGCGCTTTCGCCTAGCAGTTTACAGACCTACCTCCGATTTAATGACCACAACTCACTCAATTGAACATGTAATTCAATGAAATTTGTTGCATTTCGAAGTAGTCGAAGTGTAGTTTAAAACGGAAGAAACGGAGATGAAAAACTACTTGTATTTTGAGAGTTATGATGGAAATAGTTAGATTCGCACTTTGGTCTAGCAGTTTGCAGACATACCTCCGATTGAATGACCATAACTCACTCAATTCAACCCGGAATTCATTGAAATTTATTCCATTTCGAAGGAGTCGAAGTGTAGTCTAAAACGGAAGAAACAGAGATGAAAAAGTCCTAGTATTTTGAGAGTTATGACGGAAATAGTTAGACTCGCGCTTTGGTCTAGCAGTTTATAGACCTACGTCCGGTTGATTGACCATAACTCAGTCAATTCAACTCGGAATTGAGTCAAATTCATGCCATTTCGAAGATGTCGAAGTATAGTTGAAAACATTAGAAACGGAGATGAAAAACTCCAAGTATTTTAAGAGTTATGACGGAAAGAGTTAGACTCGCCCTTTCGCCTAGCAGTTTACAGACCTATCTCCGATTGAATGACCATAACTCACTCAATTCAACCCGGAATTAATTGAAATTTGTTCCATTTCGAATGAGTAGAAGTGTAGTTTAAAAAGAAAGAAACGGAGGTTAAAAAAGCCGAGTATTTCGAGAGTTATGATGGAAATAGTTAGACTCGCACTTTAGTGTAGCAGTTTACAGACCTACCTCCGATTGATTGACCATAACTCTGTCAATTCAACTCGGAATTTAGTCAAATTCATGCCGTTTCGAAGATGTCGAAGTGTAGTTGAAAACATAAGAAACGGAGATGAAAAACTCCAAGTATTTTAAGAGTTACGATGGAAATAGTTAGACTCGCGCTTTCGCCTAGCAGTTTACTGACCTACCTCCGATTGAATGACCATAACCCACTCAATTCAACTCGGAATTCATTGAAAGTCGTTCCATTACGAAGGAGTCGAAAGTGTAGCTGAAAACGGAAGAAACGGAGATGAAAACTCCAAGTATTTTGAGAGTTATGGTGGAAATAGTTAGACTCGTGTTTTCGCCTAGCAGTTTAGAGACCTACCTCCGATTGAATGACCATAAGTCACTAAATTCAACTCGGATTTCATTGAAATTTGTTCCATTTCGAAGGAGTAGAAGTATAGTTTATAACGGAAGAAACGGAGATGCAAAAACCAAGTATTTTGAGAGTTATGGTGGAAATAGTTAGACTCGCACTTTGGTCTAGGAGTTTACAGACCTACCTCCGATTGATTGACCATAACTCACTCAATTCAACTCAGAATTGAATCAAATTCATGGCATTGCGAAGATGTCGAAGTGTAGTTGGAAATGGAGATGAAAAACTCCAAGTAATTTAAGAGTTATGATGGACATAGTTAGACTCGCGCTTTCGCCTAGCAGTTTACAGACATACCTCCGAGTCAATGACCATAACTCACTCAATTCAACTCGGAATTCATTGAAATTTGTTCCATTTCGAAGGACTCGAACTGTAGTTTAAAACGGAAGAAACGGAGATGAAAAAAGTCAAGTATTTTGAGAGTTATGGTGGAAATAGTTAGACTCCCACTTTGGTCTAGCAGTTTACAGACCAACCGGCAATTGATTGACCATAACTTACTCAATTTAACTCGGAATTGATTCAAATTCATGCCATTTTGAAGGTGTGGAAGTGTAGTTGAAAACGAAAGAAACAGAGATGAAAAATTCCAAGTATCTTAAGAGTTATGATGGAAATAGTTAGACTCGCGCTTTGGTCTAGCAGTTTACAGACCTGCTTCCGATTCATTCACCATAAGTCACTCAATTCGGCTCGGAATTTATTCAAATTCATGCCATTAGGAAGATGTCGAAGAGTAGCTGAAAACGAAAGAAACGGAGACGAAAAACTCCAAGTATTTAAAGAGTTATGATAGAAATAGTTAGACTCGCGCTTTCGCCTAGCAGTTTACAGACCTACCTCCGATTTAATGACCACAACTCACTCAATTGAACATGTAATTCAATGAAATTTGTTGCATTTCGAAAGAGTCGAAGTGTAGTTTAAAACGGAAGAAACGGAGATGAAAAACTACTTGTATTTTGAGAGTTATGATGGAAATAGTTAGATTCGCGCTTTGGTCTACCAGTTTGCAGACATACCTCCGATTGAATGACCATAACTCACTCAATTCAACCCGGAATTCATTGAAATTTATTCCATTTCGAAGGAGTCGAAGTGTAGTCTAAAACGGAAGAAACAGAGATGAAAAAGTCCTAGTATTTTGAGAGTTATGACGGAAATAGTTAGACTCGCGCTTTGGTCTAGCAGTTTATAGACCTACGTCCGGTTGATTGACCATAACTCAGTCAATTCAACTCGGAATTGAGTCAAATTCATGCCATTTCGAAGATGTCGAAGTGTAGTTGAAAACATTAGAAACGGAGATGAAAAACTCCAAGTATTTTAAGAGTTATGACGGAAATAGTTAGACTCGCCCTTTCGCCTAGCAGTTTACAGACCTATCTCCGATTGAATGACCATAACTCACTCAATTCAACCCGGAATTAATTGAAATTTGTTCCATTTCGAATGAGTAGAAGTGTAGTTTAAAAAGAAAGAAACGGAGGTTAAAAAAGCCGAGTATTTCGGGAGTTATGATGGAAATAGTTAGACTCGCACTTTAGTGTAGCAGTTTACAGACCTACCTCCGATTGATTGACCATAACTCTGTCAATTCAACTCGGAATTTAGTCAAATTCATGCCGTTTCGAAGATGTCGAAGTGTAGTTGAAAACATAAGAAACGGAGATGAAAAACTCCAAGTATTTTAAGAGTT
Organism: Tasmannia lanceolata; assembly: GCF_043159265.1. NCBI lineage: Eukaryota > Viridiplantae > Streptophyta > Magnoliopsida > Canellales > Winteraceae > Tasmannia > Tasmannia lanceolata. Next base: position 1,019,446 of record NW_027518749.1, on the reverse strand, counting down.
ACGATGGAAATAGTTAGACTCGCGCTTTCGCCTAGCAGTTTACTGACCTACCTCCGATTGAATGACCATAACCCACTCAATTCAACTCGGAATTCATTGAAATTCGTTCCATTACGAAGGAGTCGAAAGTGTAGCTGAAAACGGAAGAAACGGAGATGAAAACTCCAAGTATTTTGAGAGTTATGGTGGAAATAGTTAGACTCGTGTTTTCGCCTAGCAGTTTAGAGACCTACCTCCGATTGAATGACCATAAGTCACTAAATTCAACTCGGATTTCATTGAAATTTGTTCCATTTCGAAGGAGTAGAAGTATAGTTTATAACGGAAGAAACGGAGATGCAAAAAGCCAAGTATTTTGAGAGTTATGGTGGAAATAGTTAGACTCGCACTTTGGTCTAGGAGTTTACAGACCTACCTCCGATTGATTGACCATAACTCACTCAATTCAACTCAGAATTGAATCAAATTCATGGCATTGCGAAGATGTCGAAGTGTAGTTGGAAATGGAGATGAAAAACTCCAAGTAATTTAAGAGTTATGATGGACATAGTTAGACTCGCGCTTTCGCCTAGCAGTTTACAGACCTACCTCCGAGTCAATAATCATAACTCACTCAATTCAACTCGGAATTCATTGAAATTTGTTCCATTTCGAAGGACTCGAACTGTAGTTTAAAACGGAAGAAACGGAGATGAAAAAAGCAAGTATTCTGAGAGTTATGGTGGAAATAGTTACACTCGCACTTTGGTCTAGCAGTTTACAGACCAACCTGCAATTGATTGACCATAACTTACTCAATTTAACCAGGAATTGATTCAAATTCATGCCATTTTGAAGGTGTGGAAATGTAGTTGAAAACGAAAGAAACAGAGATGAAAAATTCCAAGTATCTTAAGAGTTATGATGGAAATAGTTAGACTCGCGCTTTGGTCTAGCAGTTTACAGACCTGCTTCCGATTCATTGACCATAAGTCACTCAATTCGACTCGGAATTTATTCAAATTCATGCCATTTGGAAGATGTCGAAGAGTAGCTGAAAACGAAAGAAACGGAGACGAAAAACTCCAAGTATTTTAAGAGTTATGATAGAAATAGTTAGACTCGCGCTTTCGCCTAGCAGTTTACAGACCTACCTCCTATTTAATGACCATAACTCACTCAATTGAACATGTAATTCAATGAAATTTGTTGCATTTCGAAGTAGTCGAAGTGTAGTTTAAAACGGAAGAAACGGAGATGAAAAACTACTTGTATTTTGAGAGTTATGATGGAAATAGTTAGATTCGCACTTTGGTCTAGCAGTTTGCAGACATACCTCCGATTGAATGACCATAACTCACTCAATTCAACCCGGAATTCATTGAAATTTATTCCATTTCGAAGGAGTCGAAGTGTAGTCTAAAACGGAAGAAACAGAGATGAAAAAGTCCTAGTATTTTGAGAGTTATGACGGAAATAGTTAGACTCGCGCTTCGGTCTAGCAGTTTATAGACCTACGTCCGGTTGATTGACCATAACTCAGTCAATTCAACTCGGAATTGAGTCAAATTCATGCCATTTCGAAGATGTCGAAGTATAGTTGAAAACATTAGAAACGGAGATGAAAAACTCCAAGTATTTTAAGAGTTATGACGGAAAGAGTTAGACTCGCCCTTTCGCCTAGCAGTTTACAGACCTATCTCCGATTGAATGACCATAACTCACTCAATTCAACCCGGAATTAATTGAAATTTGTTCCATTTCGAATGAGTAGAAGTGTAGTTTAAAAAGAAAGAAACGGAGGTTAAAAAAGCCGAGTATTTCGAGAGTTATGATGGAAATAGTTAGACTCGCACTTTAGTGTAGCAGTTTACAGACCTACCTCCGATTGATTGACCATAACTCTGTCAATTCAACTCGGAATTTAGTCAAATTCATGCCGTTTCGAAGATGTCGAAGTGTAGTTGAAAACATAAGAAACGGAGATGAAAAACTCCAAGTATCTTAAGAGTTATGATGGAAATAGTTAGACTCGCGCTTTGGTCTAGCAGTTTACAGACCTGCTTCCGATTCATTCACCATAAGTCACTCAATTCGGCTCGGAATTTATTCAAATTCATGCCATTAGGAAGATGTCGAAGAGTAGCTGAAAATGAAAGAAACGGAGACGAAAAACTCCAAGTATTTTAAGAGTTATGATAGAAATAGTTAGACTCGCGCTTTCGCCTAGCAGTTTACAGACCTACCTCCGATTTAATGACCACAACTCACTCAATTGAACATGTAATTCAATGAAATTTGTTGCATTTCGAAAGAGTCGAAGTGTGGTTTAAAATGGAAGAAACGGAGATGAAAAACTACTTGTATTTTGAGAGTTATGATGGAAATAGTTAGATTCGCGCTTTGGTCTAGCAGTTTGCAGACATACCTCCGATTGAATGACCATAACTCACTCAATTCAACCCGGAATTCATTGAAATTTATTCCATTTCGAAGGAGTCGAAGTGTAGTCTAAAACGGAAGAAACAGAGATGAAAAAGTCCTAGTATTTTGAGAGTTATGACGGAAATAGTTAGACTCGCGCTTTGGTCTAGCAGTTTATAGACCTACGTCCGGTTGATTGACCATAACTCAGTCAATTCAACTCGGAATTGAGTCAAATTCATGCCATTTCGAAGATGTCGAAGTGTAGTTGAAAACATTAGAAACGGAGATGAAAAACTCCAAGTATTTTAAGAGTTATGACGGAAATAGTTAGACTCGCCCTTTCGCCTAGCAGTTTACAGACCTATCTCCGATTGAATGACCATAACTCACTCAATTCAACCCAGAATTAATTGAAATTTGTTCCATTTCGAATGAGTAGAAGTGTAGTTTAAAAAGAAAGAAACGGAGGTTAAAAAAGCCGAGTATTTCGGGAGTTATGATGGAAATAGTTAGACTCGCACTTTAGTGTAGCAGTTTACAGACCTACCTCCGATTGATTGACCATAACTCTGTCAATTCAACTCGGAATTTAGTCAAATTCATGCCGTTTCGAAGATGTCGAAGTGTAGTTGAAAACATAAGAAACGGAGATGAAAAACTCCAAGTATTTTAAGAGTTACGATGGAAATAGTTAGACTCGCGCTTTCGCCTAGCAGTTTACTGACCTACCTCCGATTGAATGACCATAACCCACTCAATTCAACTCGGAATTCATTGAAATTCGTTCCATTACGAAGGAGTCGAAAGTGTAGCTGAAAACGGAAGAAACGGAGATGAAAACTCCAAGTATTTTGAGAGTTATGGTGGAAATAGTTAGACTCGTGTTTTCGCCTAGCAGTTTAGAGACCTACCTCCGATTGAATGACCATAAGTCACTAAATTCAACTCGGATTTCATTGAAATTTGTTCCATTTCGAAGGAGTAGAAGTATAGTTTATAACGGAAGAAACGGAGATGCAAAAAGCCAAGTATTTTGAGAGTTATGGTGGAAATAGTTAGACTCGCACTTTGGTCTAGGAGTTTACAGACCTACCTCCGATTGATTGACCATAACTCACTCAATTCAACTCAGAATTGAATCAAATTCATTGCATTGCGAAGATGTCGAAGTGTAGTTGGAAATGGAGATGAAAAACTCCAAGTAATTTAAGAGTTATGATGGACATAGTTAGACTCGCGCTTTCGCCTAGCAGTTTACAGACATACCTCCGAGTCAATGACCATAACTCACTCAATTCAACTCGGAATTCATTGAAATTTGTTCCATTTCGAAGGACTCGAACTGTAGTTTAAAACGGAAGAAACGGAGATGAAAAAAGTCAAGTATTTTGAGAGTTATGGTGGAAATAGTTAGACTCCCACTTTGGTCTAGCAGTTTACAGACCAACCTGCAATTGATTGACCATAACTTACTCAATTTTACTCGGAATTGATTCAAATTCATGCCATTTTGAAGTTGTGGAAGTGTAGTTGAAAACGAAAGAAACAGAGATGAAAAATTCCAAGTATCTTAAGAGTTATGATGGAAATAGTTAGACTCGCGCTTTGGTCTAGTAGTTTACAGACCTGCTTCCGATTCATTCACCATAAGTCACTCAATTCGACTCGGAATTTATTCAAATTCATGCCATTAGGAAGATGTCGAAGAGTAGCTGAAAACGAAAGAAACGGAGACGAAAAACTTCAAGTATTTTAAGAGTTATGATAGAAATAGTTAGACTCGCGCTTTCGCCTAGCAGTTTACAGACCTACCTCCGATTTAATGACCACAACTCACTCAATTGAACATGTAATTCAATGAAATTTGTTGCATTTCGAAAGAGTCGAAGTGTAGTTTAAAACGGAAGAAACGGAGATGAAAAACTACTTGTATTTTGAGAGTTATGATGGAAATAGTTAGATTCGCGCTTTGGTCTACCAGTTTGCAGACATACCTCCGATTGAATGACCATAACTCACTCAATTCAACCCGGAATTCATTGAAATTTATTCCATTTCGAAGGAGTCGAAGTGTAGTCTAAAACGGAAGAAACAGAGATGAAAAAGTCCTAGTATTTTGAGAGTTATGACGGAAATAGTTAGACTCGCGCTTTGGTCTAGCAGTTTATAGACCTACGTCCGGTTGATTGACCATAACTCAGTCAATTCAACTCGGAATTGAGTCAAATTCATGCCATTTCGAAGATGTCGAAGTGTAGTTGAAAACATTAGAAACGGAGATGAAAAACTCCAAGTATTTTAAGAGTTATGACGGAAATAGTTAGACTCGCCCTTTCGCCTAGCAGTTTACAGACCTATCTCCGATTGAATGACCATAACTCACTCAATTCAACCCGGAATTAATTGAAATTTGTTCCATTTCGAATGAGTAGAAGTGTAGTTTAAAAAGAAAGAAACGGAGGTTAAAAAAGCCGAGTATTTCGGGAGTTATGATAGAAATAGTTAGACTCGCACTTTAGTGTAGCAGTTTACAGACCAACCTCCGATTGATTGACCATAACTCAGTCAATTCAACTCGGAATTTAGTCAAATTCATGCCGTTTCGAAGATGTCGAAGTGTAGTTGAAAACATAAGAAACAGAGATGAAAAACTCCAAGTATTTTAAGAGTTACGATGGAAATAGTTAGACTCGCGCTTTCGCCTAGCAGTTTACTGACCTACCTCCGATTGAATGACCATAACCCACTCAATTCAACTCGGAATTCATTGAAATTCGTTCCATTACGAAGGAGTCGAAAGTGTAGCTGAAAACGGAAGAAACGGAGATGAAAACTCCAAGTATTTTGAGAGTTATGGTGGAAATAGTTAGACTCGCATTTTCGCCTAGCAGTTTACAGACCTACCTCCGATTGAATGACCATAAGTCACTAAAATTCAACTCGGAATTCATTGAACTTTGTTCCATTTCGAAGGAGTCGAAGTGTAGTTTAAAACAGAAGAAACGGAGATAAAAAAACCAAGTATTTTGAGATTTATGGTGGAAATTGTTAGACTCGCACTTTGGTCTAGCAGTTTACAGACATACCTCCGATTGATTGACTATAACTCACTCAATTCAACTCGAAATTGATTCAAATTCATGCAATTTCGAAGATGTCGAAGTGAAGTTGAAAACGGAAGAAACGGAGATGAAACACTCCAAGTATTTTAAGAGTTATGATGGAAATAGTTGTACTCTTGCTTTCGCCTAGCAGTTTACAGACCTACCTCCGATTGAATGACCATAACTCACTCAATTTAACCCGAATTTCATTGAAATTTGTTTCATTTCGAATGAGTCGAAGTGTAGTTTAAAACGGAAGAAACGGAGATGCAAAAAGCCATGTATTTTGAGAGTTATGGTGTAAATAGTTAGACTCGCACTTTGGTCTAGTAGTTTACAGACCCACCTCCGATTGATTGACCATAACTCACTCAATTCAACTCAGAATTGAATAAAATTCATGGCATTGCGAAGATGTCGAAGTTTAGTTGGAAATGGAGATGAAAAACTCCAAGTAATTTAAGAGTTATGATGGACATAGTTAGACTCGCGCTTTCGCCTAGCAGTTTACAGACCTACCTCCGATTCAATGACCATAACTCACTCAATTCAACTCGGAATTCATTGAAATTTGTTCCATTTCGAAGGACTCGAACTGTAGTTTAAAACGGAAGAAACGGAGATGAAAAAAGCAAGTATTCTGAGAGTTATTGTGGAAATAGTTACACTCGCACTTTGGTCTAGCAGTTTACAGACCAACCTGCAATTGATTGACCATAACTTACTCAATTTAACTCGGAATTGATTCAAATTCATGCCATTTTGAAGGTGTGGAAATGTAGTTGAAAACGAAAGAAACAGAGATGAAAAATTCCAAGTATCTTAAGAGTTATGATGGAAATAGTTAGACTCGCGCTTTGGTCTAGCAGTTTACAGACCTGCTTCCGATTCATTGACCATAAGTCACTCAATTCGACTCGGAATTTATTCAAATTCATGCCATTTGGAAGATGTCGAAGAGTAGCTGAAAACGAAAGAAACGGAGACGAAAAACTCCAAGTATTTTAAGAGTTATGATAGAAATAGTTAGACTCGCGCTTTCGCCTAGCAGTTTACAGACCTACCTCCGATTTAATGACCACAACTCACTCAATTGAACATGTAATTCAATGAAATTTGTTGCATTTCGAAGTAGTCGAAGTGTAGTTTAAAACGGAAGAAACGGAGATGAAAAACTACTTGTATTTTGAGAGTTATGATGGAAATAGTTAGATTCGCGCTTTGGTCTAGCAGTTTGCAGACATACCTCTGATTGAATGACCATAACTCACTCAATTCAACCCGGAATTCATTGAAATTTATTCCATTTCGAAGGAGTCGAAGTGTAGTCTAAAACGGAAGAAACAGAGATGAAAAAGTCCTAGTATTTTGAGAGTTATGACGGAAATAGTTAGACTCGCGCTTTGGTCTAGCAGTTTATAGACCTACGTCCGGTTGATTGACCATAACTCAGTCAATTCAACTCGGAACTGAGTCAAATTCATGCCATTTCGAAGATGTCGAAGTGTAGTTGAAAACATTAGAAACGGAGATGAAAAACTCCAAGTATTTTAAGAGTTATGACGGAAATAGTTAGACTCGCCCTTTCGCCTAGCAGTTTACAGACCTATCTCCGATTGAATGACCATAACTCACTCAATTCAACCCGGAATTAATTGAAATTTGTTCCATTTCGAATGAGTAGAAGTGTAGTTTAAAAGGAAAGAAACGGAGGTTAAAAAAGCCGAGTATTTCGGGAGTTATGATGGAAATAGTTAGACTCGCACTTTAGTGTAGCAGTTTACAGACCTACCTCCGATTGATTGACCATAACTCTGTCAATTCAACTCGGAATTTAGTCAAATTCATGCCGTTTCGAAGATGTCGAAGTGTAGTTGAAAACATAAGAAACGGAGATGAAAAACTCCAAGTATTTTAAGAGTTACGATGGAAATAGTTAGACTCGCGCTTTCGCCTAGCAGTTTACTGACCTACCTCCGATTGAATGACCATAACCCACTCAATTCAACTCGGAATTCATTGAAAGTCGTTCCATTACGAAGGAGTCGAAAGTGTAGCTGAAAACGGAAGAAACGGAGATGAAAACTCCAAGTATTTTGAGAGTTATGGTGGAAATAGTTAGACTCGTGTTTTCACCTAGCAGTTTAGAGACCTACCTCCGATTGAATGACCATAAGTCACTAAATTCAACTCGGATTTTATTGAAATTTGTTCCATTTCGAAGGAGTAGAAGTATAGTTTATAACGGAAGAAACGGAGATGCAAAAAGCCAAGTATTTTGAGAGTTATGGTGGAAATAGTTAGACTCGCACTTTGGTCTAGGAGTTTACAGACCTACCTCCGATTGATTGACCATAACTCACTCAATTCAACTCAGAATTGAATCAAATTCATGGCATTGCGAAGATGTCGAAATGTAGTTGGAAATGGAGATGAAAAACTCCAAGTAATTTAAGAGTTATGATGGACATAGTTAGACTCGCGCTTTCGCCTAGCAGTTTACAGACATACCTCCGAGTCAATGACCATAACTCACTCAATTCAACTCGGAATTCATTGAAATTTGTTCCATTTCGAAGGACTCGAACTGTAGTTTAAAACGGAAGAAACGGAGATGAAAAAAGTCAAGTATTTTGAGAGTTATGGTGGAAATAGTTAGACTCCCACTTTGGTCTAGCAGTTTACAGACCAACCTGCAATTGATTGACCATAACTTACTCAATTTAACTCGGAATTGATTCAAATTCATGCCATTTTGAAGGTGTGGAAGTGTAGTTGAAAACGAAAGAAACAGAGATGAAAAATTCCAAGTATCTTAAGAGTTATGATGGAAATAGTTAGACTCGCGCTTTGGTCTAGCAGTTTACAGACCTGCTTCCGATTCATTCACCATAAGTCACTCAATTCGACTCGAAATTTATTCAAATTCATGCCATTAGGAAGATGTCGAAGAGTAGCTGAAAATGAAAGAAACGGAGACGAAAAACTCCAAGTATTTTAAGAGTTATGATAGAAATAGTTAGACTCGCGCTTTCGCCTAGCAGTTTACAGACCTACCTCCGATTTAATGACCACAACTCACTCAATTGAACATGTAATTCAATGAAATTTGTTGCATTTCGAAAGAGTCGAAGTGTGGTTTAAAATGGAAGAAACGGAGATGAAAAACAACTTGTATTTTGAGAGTTATGATGGAAATAGTTAGATTCGCACTTTGGTCTACCAGTTTGCAGACATACCTCCGATTGAATGACCATAACTCACTCAATTCAACCCGGAATTCATTGAAATTTATTCCATTTCGAAGGAGTCGAAGTGTAGTCTAAAACGGAAGAAACAGAGATGAAAAAGTCCTAGTATTTTGAGAGTTATGACGGAAATAGTTAGACTCGCGCTTTGGTCTAGCAGTTTATAGACCTACGTCCGGTTGATTGACCATAACTCAGTCAATTCAACTCGGAATTGAGTCAAATTCATGCCATTTCGAAGATGTCGAAGTGTAGTTGAAAACATTAGAAACGGAGATGAAAAACTCCAAGTATTTTAAGAGTTATGACGGAAATAGTTAGACTCGCCCTTTCGCCTAGCAGTTTACAGACCTATCTCTGATTGAATGACCATAACTCACTCAATTCAACCCGGAATTAATTGAAATTTGTTCCATTTCGAATGAGTAGAAGTGTAGTTTAAAAAGAAAGAAACGGAGGTTAAAAAAGCCGAGTATTTCGGGAGTTATGATGGAAATAGTTAGACTCGCACTTTAGTGTAGAAGTTTACAGACCAACCTCCGATTGATTGACCATAACTCTGTAAATTCAACTCGGAATTTAGTCAAATTCATGCCGTTTCGAAGATGTCGAAGTGTAGTTGAAAACATAAGAAACGGAGATGAAAAACTCCAAGTATTTTAAGAGTTACGATGGAAATAGTTAGACTCGCGCTTTCGCCTAGCAGTTTACTGACCTACCACCGATTGAATGACCATAACCCACTCAATTCAACTCGGAATTCATTGAAATTCGTTCCATTACGAAGGAGTCGAAAGTGTAGCTGAAAACGGAAGAAACGGAGATGAAAACTCCAAGTATTTTGAGAGTTATGGTGGAAATAGTTAGACTCGCGCTTTCGCCTAGCAGTTTACAGACCTACCTCCGAGTCAATGACCATAACTCACTCAATTCAACTCGGAATTCATTGAAATTTGTTCCATTTCGAAGGACTCGAACTGTAGTTTAAAACGGAAGAAACGGAGATGAAAAAAGCAAGTATTCTGAGAGTTATGGTGGAAATAGTTACACTCGCACTTTGGTCTAGCAGTTTACAGACCAACCTGCAATTGATTGACCATAACTTACTCAATTTAACTCGGAATTGATTCAAATTCATGCCATTTTGAAGGTGTGGAAGTGTACTTGAAAACGAAAGAAACAGAGATGAAAAATTCCAAGTATCTTAAGAGTTATGATGGAAATAGTTAGACTCGCGCTTTGGTCTAGCAGTTTACAGACCTGCTTCCGATTCATTGACCATAAGTCACTCAATTCGACTCGGAATTTATTCAAATTCATGCCATTTGGAAGATGTCGAAGAGTAGCTGAAAACGAAAGAAACGGAGACAAAAAACTCCAAGTATTTTAAGAGTTATGATAGAAATAGTTAGACTCGCGCTTTCGCCTAGCAGTTTACAGACCTACCTCCGATTTAATGACCACAACTCACTCAATTGAACATGTAATTCAATGAAATTTGTTGCATTTCGAAGTAGTCGAAGTGTAGTTTAAAACGGAAGAAACGGAGATGAAAAACTACTTGTATTTTGAGAGTTATGATGGAAATAGTTAGACTCGCACTTTAGTGTAGCAGTTTACAGACCTACCTCCGATTGATTGACCATAACTCAGTCAATTCAACTCGGAATTTAGTCAAATTCATGCCGTTTCGAAGATGTCGAAGTGTAGTTGAAAACATAAGAAACGGAGATGAAAAACTCCAAGTATTTTAAGAGTTACGATGGAAATAGTTAGACTCGCGCTTTCGCCTAGCAGTTTACTGACCTACCTCCGATTGAATGACCATAACCCACTCAATTCAACTCGGAATTCATTGAAATTCGTTCCATTACGAAGGAGTCGAAAGTGTAGCTGAAAACGGAAGAAACGGAGATGAAAACTCCAACTATTTTGAGAGTTATTGTGGAAATAGTTAGACTCGCGTTTTCGCCTAACAGTTTACAGACCTACCTCCGATTGAATGACCATAAGTCACTAAAATTCAACTCGGAATTCATTGAACTTTGTTCCATTTCGAAGGAGTCGAAGTGTAGTTTAAAACAGAAGAAACGGAGATAAAAAAAACCAAGTATTTTGAGATTTATGGTGGAAATGGTTAGACTCGCACTTTGGTCTAGCAGTTTACAGACATACCTCCGATTGATTGACTATAACTCACTCAATTCAACTCGAAATTGATTCAAATTCGTGCAATTTCGAAGATGTCGAAGTGAAGTTGAAAACGGAAGAAACGGAGATGAAACACTCCAAGTATTTTAAGAGTTATGATGGAAATAGTTGGACTCTTGCTTTCGCCTAGCAGTTTACAGACCTACCTCCGATTGAATAACCATAACTCACTCAATTCAACCCGGATTTCATTGAAATTTGTTCCATTTCGAAGGAGTCGAAGTGTAGTTTAAAACGGAAGAAACGGAGATGAAAAACTACTTGTATTTTGAGAGTTATGATGGAAATAGTTAGATTCGCGCTTTGGTCTAGCAGTTTGCAGACATACCTCCGATTGAATGACCATAACTCACTCAATTCAACCCGGAATTCATTGAAATTTATTCCATTTCGAAGGAGTCGAAGTGTAGTCTAAAACGGAAGAAACAGAGATGAAAAAGTCCTAGTATTTTGAGAGTTATGACGGAAATAGTTAGACTCGCGCTTTGGTCTAGCAGTTTATAGACCTACGTCCGGTTGATTGACCATAACTCAGTCAATTCAACTCGGAATTGAGTCAAATTCATGCCATTTCGAAGATGCCGAAGTGTAGTTGAAGACATTAGAAACGGAGATGAAAAACTCCAAGTATTTTAAGAGTTATGACGGAAATAGTTAGACTCGCCCTTTCGCCTAGCAGTTTACAGACCTATCTCCGATTGAATGACCATAACTCACTCAATTCAACCCGGAATTAATTGAAATTTGTTCCATTTCGAATGAGTAGAAGTGTAGTTTAAAAAGAAAGAAACGGAGGTTAAAAAAGCCGAGTATTTCGGGAGTTATGATGGAAATAGTTAGACTCGCACTTTAGTGTAACAGTTTACAGAGCTACCTCCGATTGATTGACCATAACTCTGTCAATTCAACTCGGAATTTAGTCAAATTCATGCCGTTTCGAAGATGTCGAAGTGTAGTTGAAAACATAAGAAACGGAGATGAAAAACTCCAAGTATTTTAAGAGTTACGATGGAAATAGTTAGACTCGCGCTTTCGCGTAGCAGTTTACTGACCTACCTCCGATTGAATTAAAAAGAAAGAAACGGAGGTTAAAAAGGCGAGTATTTCGGGAGTTATGATGGAAATAGTTAGACTCGCACTTTAGTGTAGCAGTTTACAGACCTACCTCCGATTGATTGACCATAACTCAGTCAATTCAACTCGGAATTTAGTCAAATTCATGCCGTTTCGAAGATGTCGAAGTGTAGTTGAAAACATAAGAAACGGAGATGAAAAACTCCAAGTATTTTAAGAGTTACGATGGAAATAGTTAGACTCGCGCTTTCGCCTAGCAGTTTACTGACCTACCTCCGATTGAATGACCATAACCCACTCAATTCAACTCGGAATTCATTGAAATTCGTTCCATTACGAAGGAGTCGAAAGTGTAGCTGAAAACGGAAGAAACGGAGATGAAAACTCCAAGTATTTTGAGAGTTATGGTGGAAATAGTTAGACTCGCATTTTCGCCTAGCAGTTTACAGACCTACCTCCGATTGAATGACCATAAGTCACTAAAATTCAACTCGGAATTCATTGAACTTTGTTCCATTTCGAAGGAGTCGAAGTGTAGTTTAAAACAGAAGAAACGGAGATAAAAAAAACCAAGTATTTTGAGATTTATGGTGGAAATTTTATAGACTCGCACTTTGGTCTAGCAGTTTACAGACATACCTCCGATTGATTGACTATAACTCACTCAATTCAACTCGAAATTGATTCAAATTCATGCAATTTCGAAGATGTCGAAGTGAAGTTGAAAACGGAAGAAACGGAGATGAAACACTCCAAGTATTTTAAGAGTTATGATGGAAATAGTTGGACTCTTGCTTTCGCCTAGCAGTTTACAGACCTACCTCCGATTGAATGACCATAACTCACTCAATTTAACCCGAATTTCATTGAAATTTGTTCCATTTCGAAGGAGTCGAAGTGTAGTTTAAAACGGAAGAAACGGAGATGCAAAAAGCCATGTATTTTGAGAGTTATGGTGGAAATAGTTAGACTCGCACTTTGGTCTAGTAGTTTACAGACCCACCTCCGATTGATTGACCATAACTCACTCAATTCAACTCAGAATTGAATCAAATTCATGGCATTGCGAAGATGTCGAAGTGTAGTTGGAAATGGAGATGAAAAACTCCAAGTAATTTAAGAGTTATGATGGACATAGTTAGACTCGCGCTTTCGCCTAGCAGTTTACAGACCTACCTCCGAGTCAATGACCATAACTCACTCAATTCAACTCGGAATTCATTGAAATTTGTTCCATTTCGAAGGACTCGAACTGTAGTTTAAAACGGAAGAAACGGAGATGAAAAAAGCAAGTATTCTGAGAGTTATGGTGGAAATAGTTACACTCGCACTTTGGTCTAGCAGTTTACAGACCAACCTGCAATTGATTGACCATAACTTACTCAATTTAACTCGGAATTGATTCAAATTCATGCCATTTTGAAGGTGTGGAAGTGTACTTGAAAACGAAAGAAACAGAGATGAAAAATTCCAAGTATCTTAAGAGTTATGATGGAAATAGTTAGACTCGCGCTTTGGTCTAGCAGTTTACAGACCTGCTTCCGATTCATTGACCAAAAGTCACTCAATTCGACTCGGAATTTATTCAAATTCATGCCATTTGGAAGATGTCGAAGAGTAGCTGAAAACGAAAGAAACGGAGATAAAAAACTCCAAGTATTTTAAGAGTTATGATAGAAATAGTTAGACTCGCGCTTTCGCCTAGCAGTTTACAGACCTACCTCCGATTTAATGACCACAACTCACTCAATTGAACATGTAATTCAATGAAATTTGTTGCATTTCGAAGTAGTCGAAGTGTAGTTTAAAACGGAAGAAACGGAGATGAAAAACTACTTGTATTTTGAGAGTTATGATGGAAATAGTTAGATTCGCGCTTTGGTCTAGCAGTTTGCAGACATACCTCCGATTGAATGACCATAACTCACTCAATTCAACCCGGAATTCATTGAAATTTATTCCATTTCGAAGGAGTCGAAGTGTAGTCTAAAACGGAAGAAACAGAGATGAAAAAGTCCTAGTATTTTGAGAGTTATGACGGAAATAGTTAGACTCGCGCTTTGGTCTAGCAGTTTATAGACCTACGTCCGGTTGATTGACCATAACTCAGTCAATTCAACTCGGAATTGAGTCAAATTCATGCCATTTCGAAGATGCCGAAGTGTAGTTGAAGACATTAGAAACGGAGATGAAAAACTCCAAGTATTTTAAGAGTTATGACGGAAATAGTTAGACTCGCCCTTTCGCAGTTTACAGACCTATCTCCGATTGAATGACCATAACTCACTCAATTCAACCCGGAATTAATTGAAATTTGTTCCATTTCGAATGAGTAGAAGTGTAGTTTAAAAAGAAAGAAACGGAGGTTAAAAAAGCCGAGTATTTCGGGAGTTATGATGGAAATAGTTAGACTCGCACTTTAGTGTAACAGTTTACAGAGCTACCTCCGATTGATTGACCATAACTCTGTCAATTCAACTCGGAATTTAGTCAAATTCATGCCGTTTCGAAGATGTCGAAGTGTAGTTGAAAACATAAGAAACGGAGATGAAAAACTCCAAGTATTTTAAGAGTTACGATGGAAATAGTTAGACTCGCGCTTTCGCCTAGCAGTTTACTGACCTACCTCCGATTGAATTAAAAAGAAAGAAACGGAGGTTAAAAAGGCGAGTATTTCGGGAGTTATGATGGAAATAGTTAGACTCGCACTTTAGTGTAGGAGTTTACAGACCTACCTCCGATTGATTGACCATAACTCAGTCAATTCAACTCGGAATTTAGTCAAATTCATGCCGTTTCGAAGATGTCGAAGTGTAGTTGAAAACATAAGAAACGGAGATGAAAAACTCTAAGTATTTTAAGAGTTACGATGGAAATAGTTAGACTCGCGCTTTCGCCTAGCAGTTTACTGACCTACCTCCGATTGAATGACCATAACCCACTCAATTCAACTCGGAATTCATTGAAATTCGTTCCATTACGAAGGAGTCGAAAGTGTAGCTGAAAACGGAAGAAACGGAGATGAAAACTCCAAGTATTTTGAGAGTTATGGTGGAAATAGTTAGACTCGCGTTTTCGCCTAGCAGTTTACAGACCTACCTCCGATTGAATGACCATAAGTCACTAAAATTCAACTCGGAATTCATTGAACTTTGTTCCATTTCGAAGGAGTCGAAGTGTAGTTTAAAACAGAAGAAACGAAGATAAAAAAAACCAAGTATTTTGAGATTTATGGTGGAAATGGTTAGACTCGCACTTTGGTCTAGCAGTTTACAGACATACCTCCGATTGATTGACTATAACTCACTCAATTCAACTCGAAATTGATTCAAATTCGTGCAATTTCGAAGATGTCGAAGTGAAGTTGAAAACGGAAGAAACGGAGATGAAACACTCCAAGTATTTTAAGAGTTATGATGGAAATAGTTGGACTCTTGCTTTCGCCTAGCAGTTTACAGACCTACCTCCGATTGAATAACCATAACTCACTCAATTCAACCCGGATTTCATTGAAATTTGTTCCATTTCGAAGGAGTCGAAGTGTAGTTTAAAACGGAAGAAACGGAGATGAAAAACTACTTGTATTTTGAGAGTTATGATGGAAATAGTTAGATTCGCGCTTTGGTCTAGCAGTTTGCAGACATACCTCCGATTGAATGACCATAACTCACTCAATTCAACCCGGAATTCATTGAAATTTATTCCATTTCGAAGGAGTCGAAGTGTAGTCTAAAACGGAAGAAACAGAGATGAAAAAGTCCTAGTATTTTGAGAGTTATGACGGAAATAGTTAGACTCGCGCTTTGGTCTAGCAGTTTATAGACCTACGTCCGGTTGATTGACCATAACTCAGTCAATTCAACTCGGAATTGAGTCAAATTCATGCCATTTCGAAGATGCCGAAGTGTAGTTGAAAACATTAGAAACGGAGATGAAAAACTCCAAGTATTTTAAGAGTTATGACGGAAATAGTTAGACTCGCCCTTTCGCCTAGCAGTTTACAGACCTATCTCCGATTGAATGACCATAACTCACTCAATTCAACCCGGAATTAATTGAAATTTGTTCCATTTCGAATGAGTAGAAGTGTAGTTTAAAAAGAAAGAAACGGAGGTTAAAAAAGCCGAGTATTTCGGGAGTTATGATGGAAATAGTTAGACTCGCACTTTAGTGTAACAGTTTACAGAGCTACCTCCGATTGATTGACCATAACTCTGTCAATTCAACTCGGAATTTAGTCAAATTCATGCCGTTTCGAAGATGTCGAAGTGTAGTTGAAAACATAAGAAACGGAGATGAAAAACTCCAAGTATTTTAAGAGTTACGATGGAAATAGTTAGACTCGCGCTTTCGCCTAGCAGTTTACTGACCTACCTCCGATTGAATTAAAAAGAAAGAAACGGAGGTTAAAAAGGCGAGTATTTCGGGAGTTATGATGGAAATAGTTAGACTCGCACTTTAGTGTAGGAGTTTACAGACCTACCTCCGATTGATTGACCATAACTCAGTCAATTCAACTCGGAATTTAGTCAAATTCATGCCGTTTCGAAGATGTCGAAGTGTAGTTGAAAACATAAGAAACGGAGATGAAAAACTCCAAGTATTTTAAGAGTTACGATGGAAATAGTTAGACTCGCGCTTTCGCCTAGCAGTTTACTGACCTACCTCCGATTGAATGACCATAACCCACTCAATTCAACTCGGAATTCATTGAAATTCGTTCCATTACGAAGGAGTCGAAAGTGTAGCTGAAAACGGAAGAAACGGAGATGAAAACTCCAAGTATTTTGAGAGTTATGGTGGAAATAGTTAGACTCGCGTTTTCGCCTAGCAGTTTACAGACCTACCTCCGATTGAATGACCATAAGTCACTAAAATTCAACTCGGAATTCATTGAACTTTGTTCCATTTCGAAGGAGTCGAAGTGTAGTTTAAAACAGAAGAAACGGAGATAAAAAAAACCAAGTAATTTGAGATTTATGGTGGAAATGGTTAGACTCGCACTTTGGTCTAGCAGTTTACAGACATACCTCCGATTGATTGACTATAACTCACTCAATTCAACTCGAAATTGATTCAAATTCGTGCAATTTCGAAGATGTCGAAGTGAAGTTGAAAACGGAAGACACGGAGATGAAACACTCCAAGTATTTTAAGAGTTATGATGGAAATAGTTGGACTCTTGCTTTCGTCTAGCAGTTTACAGACCTACCTCCGATTGAATAACCATAACTCACTCAATTCAACCCGGATTTCATTGAAATTTGTTCCATTTCGAAGGAGTCGAAGTGTAGTTTAAAACGGAAGAAACGGAGATGCAAAAAGCCATGTATTTTGAGAGTTATGGTGGAAATAGTTAGACTCGCACTTTGGTCTAGTAGTTTACAGACCCACCTCCGATTGATTGACCATAACTCACTCAATTCAACTCAGAATTGAATCAAATTCATGGCATTGCGAAGATGTCGAAGTGTAGTTGGAAATGGAGATGAAAAACTCCAAGTAATTTAAGAGTTATGATGGACATAGTTAGACTCGCGCTTTCGCCTAGCAGTTTACAGACCTACCTCCGAGTCAATGACCATAACTCACTCAATTCAACTCGGAATTCATTGAAATTTGTTCCATTTCGAAGGACTCGAACTGTAGTTTAAAACGGAAGAAACGGAGATGAAAAAAGCAAGTATTCTGAGAGTTATGGTGGAAATAGTTACACTCGCTCTTTGGTCTAGCAGTTTACAGACCAACCTGCAATTGATTGACCATAACTTACTCAATTTAACTCGGAATTGATTCAAATTCATGCCATTTTGAAGGTGTGGAAGTGTACTTGAAAACGAAAGAAACAGAGATGAAAAATTCCAAGTATCTTAAGAGTTATGATGGAAATAGTTAGACTCGCGCTTTGGTCTAGCAGTTTACAGACCTGCTTCCGATTCATTGACCATAAGTCACTCAATTCGACTCGGAATTTATTCAAATTCATGCCATTTGGAAGATGTCGAAGAGTAGCTGAAAACGAAAGAAACGGAGACAAAAAACTCCAAGTATTTTAAGAGTTATGATAGAAATAGTTAGACTCGCGCATTCGCCTAGCAGTTTACAGACCTACCTCCGATTTAATGACCACAACTCACTCAATTGAACATGTAATTCAATGAAATTTGTTGCATTTCGAAGTAGTCGAAGTGTAGTTTAAAACGGAAGAAACGGAGATGAAAAACTACTTGTATTTTGAGAGTTATGATGGAAATAGTTAGATTCGCGCTTTGGTCTAGCAGTTTGCAGACATACCTCCGATTGAATGACCATAACTCACTCAATTCAACCCGTAATTCATTGAAATTTATTCCATTTCGAAGGAGTCGAAGTGTAGTCTAAAACGGAAGAAACAGAGATGAAAAAGTCCTAGTATTTTGAGAGTTATGACGGAAATAGTTAGACTCGCGCTTTGGTCTAGCAGTTTATAGACCTACGTCCGGTTGATTGACCATAACTCAGTCAATTCAACTCGGAATTGAGTCAAATTCATGCCATTTCGAAGATGTCGAAGTGTAGTTGAAAACATTAGAAACGGAGATGAAAAACTCCAAGTATTTTAAGAGTTATGACGGAAATAGTTAGACTCGCCCTTTCGCCTAGCAGTTTACAGACCTATCTCCGATTGAATGACCATAACTCACTCAATTCAACCCGGAATTAATTGAAATTTGTTCCATTTCGAATGAGTAGAAGTGTAGTTTAAAAAGAAAGAAACGGAGGTTAAAAAAGCCGAGTATTTCGGGAGTTATGATGGAAATAGTTAGACTCGCACTTTAGTGTAGCAGTTTACAGACCTACCTCCGATTGATTGACCATAACTCTGTCAATTCAACTCGGAATTTAGTCAAATTCATGCCGTTTCGAAGATGTCGAAGTGTAGTTGAAAACATAAGAAACGGAGATGAAAAACTCCAAGTATTTTAAGAGTTACGATGGAAATAGTTAGACTCGCGCTTTCGCCTAGCAGTTTACTGACCTACCTCCGATTGAATGACCATAACCCACTCAATTCAACTCGGAATTCATTAAAATTCGTTCCATTACGAAGGAGTCGAAAGTGTAGCTGAAAACGGAAGAAACGGAGATGAAAACTCCAAGTATTTTGAGAGTTATGGTGGAAATAGTTAGACTCGCGTTTTCGCCTAACAGTTTACAGACCTACCTCCGATTGAA
This sequence comes from Tasmannia lanceolata, assembly GCF_043159265.1. Classification (NCBI taxonomy): domain Eukaryota; kingdom Viridiplantae; phylum Streptophyta; class Magnoliopsida; order Canellales; family Winteraceae; genus Tasmannia; species Tasmannia lanceolata. The sequence goes on along the minus strand of NW_027518749.1, from coordinate 1,000,188 downwards.
TGACCATAAGTCACTAAAATTCAACTCGGAATTCATTGAACTTTGTTCCATTTCGAAGGAGTCGAAGTGTAGTTTAAAACAGAAGAAACGGAGATAAAAAAAACCAAGTATTTTGAGATTTATGGTGGAAATTTTATGACTCGCACTTTGGTCTAGCAGTTTACAGACATACCTCCGATTGATTGACTATAACTCACTCAATTCAACTCGAAATTGATTCAAATTCGTGCAATTTCGAAGATGTCGAAGTGAAGTTGAAAACGGAAGAAACGGAGATGAAACACTCCAAGTATTTTAAGAGTTATGATGGAAATAGTTGGACTCTTGCTTTCGCCTAGCAGTTTACAGACCTACCTCCGATTGAATAACCATAACTCACTCAATTCAACCCGGATTTCATTGAAATTTGTTCCATTTCGAAGGAGTCGAAGTGTAGTCTAAAACGGAAGAAACAGAGATGAAAAAGTCCTAGTATTTTGAGAGTTAAGACGGAAATAGTTAGACTCGCGCTTTGGTCTAGCAGTTTATAGACCTACGTCAGGTTGATTGACCATAACTCAGTCAATTCAACTCGGAATTGAGTCAAATTCATGCCATTTCGAAGATGTCGAAGTGTAGTTGAAAACATTAGAAACGGAGATGAAAAACTCCAAGTATTTTAAGAGTTATGACAGAAATAGTTAGACTCGCCCTTTCGCCTAGCAGTTTACAGACCTATCTCCGATTGAATGACCATAACTCACTCAATTCAACCCGGAATTAATTGAAATTTGTTCCATTTCGAATGAGTAGAAGTGTAGTTTAAAAAGAAAGAAACGGAGGTTAAAAAAGCCGAGTATTTCGGGAGTTATGATGGAAATAGTTACACTCGCACTTTAGTGTAGCAGTTTACAGACCTACCTCCGATTGATTGACCATAACTCTGTCAATTCAACTCGGAATTTAGTCAAATTCATGCCGTTTCGAAGATGTCGAAGTGTAGTTGAAAACATAAGAAACGGAGATGAAAAACTCCAAGTATTTTAACAGTTACGATGGAAATAGTTAGACTCGCGCTTTCGCCTAGCAGTTTACTGACCTACCTCCGATTGAATGACCATAACCCACTCAATTCAACTCGGAATTCATTGAAAGTCGTTCCATTACGAAGGAGTCGAAAGTGTAGCTGAAAACGGAAGAAACGGAGATGAAAACTCCAAGTATTTTGAGAGTTATGGTGGAAATAGTTAGACTCGTGTTTTCGCCTAGCAGTTTACAGACCTACCTCCGATTGAATGACCATAAGTCACTAAATTCAACTCGGATTTCATCGAAATTTGTTCCATTTCGAAGGAGTAGAAGTATAGTTTATAACGGAAGAAACGGAGATGCAAAAAGCCAAGTATTTTGAGAGTTATGGTGGAAATAGTTAGACTCGCACTTTGGTCTAGGAGTTTACAGACCTACCTCCGATTGATTGACCATAACTCACTCAATTCAACTCAGAATTGAATCAAATTCATGGCATTGCGAAGATGTCGAAGTGTAGTTGGAAATGGAGATGAAAAACTCCAAGTAATTTAAGAGTTATGATGGACATAGTTAGACTCGCGCTTTCGCCTAGCAGTTTACAGACATACCTCCGAGTCAATGACCATAACTCACTCAATTCAACTCGGAATTCATTGAAATTTGTTCCATTTCGAAGGACTCGAACTGTAGTTTAAAACGGAAGAAACGGAGATGAAAAAAGTCAAGTATTTTGAGAGTTATGGTGGAAATAGTTAGACTCCCACTTTGGTCTAGCAGTTTACAGACCAACCTGCAATTGATTGACCATAACTTACTCAATTTAACTCGGAATTGATTCAAATTCATGCCATTTTGAAGTTGTGGAAGTGTAGTTGAAAACGAAAGAAACAGAGATGAAAAATTCCAAGTATCTTAAGAGTTATGATGGAAATAGTTAGACTCGCGCTTTGGTCTAGCAGTTTACAGACCTGCTTCCGATTCATTCACCATAAGTCACTCAATTCGACTCGAAATTTATTCAAATTCATGCCATTAGGAAGATGTCGAAGAGTAGCTGAAAACGAAAGAAACGGAGACGAAAAACTCCAAGTATTTTAAGAGTTATGATAGAAATAGTTAGACTCGCGCTTTCGCCTAGCAGTTTACAGACCTACCTCCGATTTAATGACCACAACTCACTCAATTGAACATGTAATTCAATGAAATTTGTTGCATTTCGAAAGAGTCGAAGTGTAGTTTAAAACGGAAGAAACGGAGATGAAAAACTACTTGTATTTTGAGAGTTATGATGGAAATAGTTAGATTCGCGCTTTGGTCTACCAGTTTTTTTTTTTTTTTTTTTTTTGATCGGTAAAGAGGGGTTAGGCAAGACCCCGACCAGAATTCATAAAAGAACTAAAGAAGATACAAGGAGCTATGGAGGCTGAAAATGCCTCGTACAGAAGGTCCAAGGACCAAACAAGGAAAAATCAGTAGTACATAGCATACATTTAGAGGCCCAAGAACGCACTAACAAGATCCAAAAGATGAGGAAACAAGCCAGATTAACGAAGGCACACAAAGTCTTCCAGGTGATCAGCATAAAGAATCCTTATAATCTCGGGTAGGAGGTCCCTGTAGCATCGAGGGAGGTAATGTCTTTAAGTTCTTGGGGGATGAGATGAATGGGAATGTCATCACCTTCACAGCAGCAGTCTGGTTTGGAGAGAAAATCCGCCCCCGCATTTGCCTCCCTCCAGATATGGGAGATATGCCATTCCGTGAAGGTAGAGAGGATTTGTCTGATATTGTGAATGATTGGGATAGCCTTCCAGGGGGTTTGCCAAAGATGAAGAATGACATTTACAGATAGCAGCGAGTCAGATTCGATCCACAAATTGTGGCAGCCCTTGGCAGCAGCCAACTTGATACCATAATAAATGGCCTTCATTTCAAGAAGGTGAATGTCCTCAACGTCAGCTCTGATAGAATACAGAGCGAGAGTATCCCCATGCCAGTTTCGGATAATCCCACCAAGCCCAGCTTTGTCATTGACCAGGGCGGCATCAGAGTTAAGCTTAGACCAATTAGCTTTAGGACATTCCCAAGAACAGAACTGGGCAATCTGATCCTTTTGGATACAAGCAAGGCCAAAACTTTCAGCAGTTTTTATATTTCTTGGATTCCTTATGTCATTGAGATGGAGATGAAGCATTCTACCTCGAATAGCACTAAGGATGGTCTGGAGGATGAACTGTTTATGTCTTGGAGGTTTGCCATGAAGTCTGTTATTCCTTTCGCACCAGATCATATAGATGGCAGAACAGAAACCCACCTTAATGAGGGTTGAAGCCTGACCATCACCCTTGAAATTGCACCGGATCCATTCCTCTTCTTTCAAAAGAGTCTTGTGAGGTCGACGTCTATAACCACATTTCCAGATGATAGTACGCCAGATCCACGAAGAGAAGGAACAATTAAAGAACAGGTGATCGACGGATTCAGGAACAACTCTGCATAAAGGGCATTTGAGGTCACTATTTCGATCCAAGAAGTATAGTCTATCACGAGTACTAAGTCTGTTCAGTAAGGCTTGCCAGGCAATGAAACTATACCTCGGGATGTGGCCTTTATTCTTGGTCTACCAGTTTGCAGACATACCTCCGATTGAATGACCATAACTCACTCAATTCAACCCGGAATTCATTGAAATTTATTCCATTTCGAAGGAGTCGAAGTGTAGTCTAAAACGGAAGAAACAGAGATGAAAAAGTCCTAGTATTTTGAGAGTTATGACGGAAATAGTTAGACTCGCGCTTTGGTCTAGCAGTTTATAGACCTACGTCCGGTTGATTGACCATAACTCAGTCAATTCAACTCGGAATTGAGTCAAATTCATGCCATTTCGAAGATGTCGAAGTGTAGTTGAAAACATTAGAAACGGAGATGAAAAACTCCAAGTATTTTAAGAGTTATGACGGAAATAGTTAGACTCGCCCTTTCGCCTAGCAGTTTACAGACCTATCTCCGATTGAATGACCATAACTCACTCAATTCAACCCGGAATTAATTGAAATTTGTTCCATTTCGAATGAGTAGAAGTGTAGTTTAAAAAGAAAGAAACGGAGGTTAAAAAAGCCGAGTATTTCGGGAGTTATGATGGAAATAGTTAGACTCGCACTTTAGTGTAGCAGTTTACAGACCTACCTCCGATTGATTGACCATAACTCTGTCAATTCAACTCGGAATGTAGTCAAATTCATGCCGTTTCGAAGATGTCGAAGTGTAGTTGAAAACATAAGAAACGGAGATGAAAAACTCCAAGTATTTTAAGAGTTACGATGGAAATAGTTAGACTCGCGCTTTCGCCTAGCAGTTTACTGACCTACCTCCGATTGAATGACCATAACCCACTCAATTCAACTCCGAATTCATTGAAATTCGTTCCATTACGAAGGAGTCGAAAGTGTAGCTGAAAACGGAAGAAACGGAGATGAAAACTCCAAGTATTTTGAGAGTTATGGTGGAAATAGTTAGACTCGTGTTTTCGCCTAGCAGTTTACAGACCTACCTCCGATTGAATGACCATAAGTCACTAAATTCAACTCGGATTTCATCGAAATTTGTTCCATTTCGAAGGAGTAGAAGTATAGTTTATAACGGAAGAAACGGAGATGCAAAAAGCCAAGTATTTTGAGAGTTATGGTGGAAATAGTTAGACTCGCACTTTGGTCTAGGAGTTTACAGACCTACCTCCGATTGATTGACCATAACTCACTCAATTCAACTCAGAATTGAATCAAATTCATGGCATTGCGAAGATGTCGAAGTGTAGTTGGAAATGGAGATGAAAAACTCCAAGTAATTTAAGAGTTATGATGGACATAGTTAGACTCGCGCTTTCGCCTAGCAGTTTACAGACATACCTCCGAGTCAATGACCATAACTCACTCAATTCAACTCGGAATTCATTGAAATTTGTTCCATTTCGAAGGACTCGAACTGTAGTTTAAAACGGAAGAAACGGAGATGAAAAAAGTCAAGTATTTTGAGAGTTATGGTGGAAATAGTTAGACTCCCACTTTGGTCTAGCAGTTTACAGACCAACCTGCAATTGATTGACCATAACTTACTCAATTTAACTCGGAATTGATTCAAATTCATGCCATTTTGAAGTTGTGGAAGTGTAGTTGAAAACGAAAGAAACAGAGATGAAAAATTCCAAGTATCTTAAGAGTTATGATGGAAATAGTTAGACTCGCGCTTTGGTCTAGCAGTTTACAGACCTGCTTCCGATTCATTCACCATAAGTCACTCAATTCGACTCGAAATTTATTCAAATTCATGCCATTAGGAAGATGTCGAAGAGTAGCTGAAAACGAAAGAAACGGAGACGAAAAACTCCAAGTATTTTAAGAGTTATGATAGAAATAGTTAGACTCGCGCTTTCGCCTAGCAGTTTACAGACCTACCTCCGATTTAATGACCACAACTCACTCAATTGAACATGTAATTCAATGAAATTTGTTGCATTTCGAAAGAGTCGAAGTGTAGTTTAAAACGGAAGAAACGGAGATGAAAAACTACTTGTATTTTGAGAGTTATGATGGAAATAGTTAGATTCGCGCTTTGGTCTACCAGTTTGCAGACATACCTCCGATTGAATGACCATAACTCACTCAATTCAACCCGGAATTCATTGAAATTTATTCCATTTCGAAGGAGTCGAAGTGTAGTCTAAAACGGAAGAAACAGAGATGAAAAAGTCCTAGTATTTTGAGAGTTATGACGGAAATAGTTAGACTCGCGCTTTGGTCTAGCAGTTTATAGACCTACGTCCGGTTGATTGACCATAACTCAGTCAATTCAACTCGGAATTGAGTCAAATTCATGCCATTTCGAAGATGTCGAAGTGTAGTTGAAAACATTAGAAACGGAGATGAAAAACTCCAAGTATTTTAAGAGTTATGACGGAAATAGTTAGACTCGCCCTTTCGCAGTTTACAGACCTATCTCCGATTGAATGACCATAACTCACTCAATTCAACCCGGAATTAATTGAAATTTGTTCCATTTCGAATGAGTAGAAGTGTAGTTTAAAAAGAAAGAAACGGAGGTTAAAAAAGCCGAGTATTTCGGGAGTTATGATGGAAATAGTTAGACTCGCACTTTAGTGTAGCAGTTTACAGACCAACCTCCGATTGATTGACCATAACTCTGTCAATTCAACTCGGAATTTAGTCAAATTCATGCCGTTTCGAAGATGTCGAAGTGTAGTTGAAAACATAAGAAACGGAGATGAAAAACTCCAAGTATTTTAAGAGTTACGATGGAAATAGTTAGACTCGCGCTTTCGCCTAGCAGTTTACTGACCTACCTCCGATTGAAGGACCATAACCCACTCAATTCAACTCGGAATTCATTAAAATTCGTTCCATTACGAAGGAGTCGAAAGTGTAGCTGAAAACGGAAGAAACGGAGATGAAAACTCCAAGTATTTTGAGAGTTATGGTGGAAATAGTTAGACTCGCGTTTTCGCCTAGCAGTTTACAGACCTACCTCCGATTGAATGACCATAAGTCACTAAAATTCAACTCGGAATTCATTGAACTTTGTTCCATTTCGAAGGAGTCGAAGTGTAGTTTAAAACAGAAGAAACGGAGATAAAAAAAACCAAGTATTTTGAGATTTATGGTGGAAATTTTATGACTCGCACTTTGGTCTAGCAGTTTACAGACATACCTCCGATTGATTGACTATAACTCACTCAATTCAACTCGAAATTGATTCAAATTCGTGCAATTTCGAAGATGTCGAAGTGAAGTTGAAAACGGAAGAAACGGAGATGAAACACTCCAAGTATTTTAAGAGTTATGATGGAAATAGTTGGACTCTTGCTTTCGCCTAGCAGTTTACAGACCTACCTCCGATTGAATAACCATAACTCACTCAATTCAACCCGGATTTCATTGAAATTTGTTCCATTTCGAAGGAGTCGAAGTGTAGTCTAAAACGGAAGAAACAGAGATGAAAAAGTCCTAGTATTTTGAGAGTTATGACGGAAATAGTTAGACTCGCGCTTTGGTCTAGCAGTTTATAGACCTACGTCCGGTTGATTGACCATAACTCAGTCAATTCAACTCGGAATTGAGTCAAATTCATGCCATTTCGAAGATGTCGAAGTGTAGTTGAAAACATTAGAAACGGAGATGAAAAACTCCAAGTATTTTAAGAGTTATGACAGAAATAGTTAGACTCGCCCTTTCGCCTAGCAGTTTACAGATCTATCTCCGATTGAATGACCATAACTCACTCAATTCAACCCGGAATTAATTGAAATTTGTTCCATTTCGAATGAGTAGAAGTGTAGTTTAAAAAGAAAGAAACGGAGGTTAAAAAAGCCGAGTATTTCGGGAGTTATGATGGAAATAGTTACACTCGCACTTTAGTGTAGCAGTTTACAGACCTACCTCCGATTGATTGACCATAACTCTGTCAATTCAACTCGGAATTTAGTCAAATTCATGCCGTTTCGAAGATGTCGAAGTGTAGTTGAAAACATAAGAAACGGAGATGAAAAACTCCAAGTATTTTAACAGTTACGATGGAAATAGTTAGACTCGCGCTTTCGCCTAGCAGTTTACTGACCTACCTCCGATTGAATGACCATAACCCACTCAATTCAACTCGGAATTCATTGAAAGTCGTTCCATTACGAAGGAGTCGAAAGTGTAGCTGAAAACGGAAGAAACGGAGATGAAAACTCCAAGTATTTTGAGAGTTATGGTGGAAATAGTTAGACTCGTGTTTTCGCCTAGCAGTTTACAGACCTACCTCCGATTGAATGACCATAAGTCACTAAATTCAACTCGGATTTCATCGAAATTTGTTCCATTTCGAAGGAGTAGAAGTATAGTTTATAACGGAAGAAACGGAGATGCAAAAAGCCAAGTATTTTGAGAGTTATGGTGGAAATAGTTAGACTCGCACTTTGGTCTAGGAGTTTACAGACCTACCTCGGATTGATTGACCATAACTCACTCAATTCAACTCAGAATTGAATCAAATTCATGGCATTGCGAAGATGTCGAAGTGTAGTTGGAAATGGAGATGAAAAACTCCAAGTAATTTAAGAGTTATGATGGACATAGTTAGACTCGCGCTTTCGCCTAGCAGTTTACAGACATACCTCCGAGTCAATGACCATAACTCACTCAATTCAACTCGGAATTCATTGAAATTTGTTCCATTTCGAAGGACTCGAACTGTAGTTTAAAACGGAAGAAACGGAGATGAAAAAAGTCAAGTATTTTGAGAGTTATGGTGGAAATAGTTAGACTCCCACTTTGGTCTAGCAGTTTACAGACCAACCTGCAATTGATTGACCATAACTTACTCAATTTAACTCGGAATTGATTCAAATTCATGCCATTTTGAAGTTGTGGAAGTGTAGTTGAAAACGAAAGAAACAGAGATGAAAAATTCCAAGTATCTTAAGAGTTATGATGGAAATAGTTAGACTCGCGCTTTGGTCTAGCAGTTTACAGACCTGCTTCCGATTCATTCACCATAAGTCACTCAATTCGACTCGAAATTTATTCAAATTCATGCCATTAGGAAGATGTCGAAGAGTAGCTGAAAACGAAAGAAACGGAGACGAAAAACTCCAAGTATTTTAAGAGTTATGATAGAAATAGTTAGACTCGCGCTTTCGCCTAGCAGTTTACAGACCTACCTCCGATTTAATGACCACAACTCACTCAATTGAACATGTAATTCAATGAAATTTGTTGCATTTCGAAAGAGTCGAAGTGTAGTTTAAAACGGAAGAAACGGAGATGAAAAACTACTTGTATTTTGAGAGTTATGATGGAAATAGTTAGATTCGCGCTTTGGTCTACCAGTTTGCAGACATACCTCCGATTGAATGACCATAACTCACTCAATTCAACCCGGAATTCATTGAAATTTATTCCATTTCGAAGGAGTTGAAGTGTAGTCTAAAACGGAAGAAACAGAGATGAAAAAGTCCTAGTATTTTGAGAGTTATGACGGAAATAGTTAGACTCGCGCTTTGGTCTAGCAGTTTATAGACCTACGTCCGGTTGATTGACCATAACTCAGTCAATTCAACTCGGAATTGAGTCAAATTCATGCCATTTCGAAGATGTCGAAGTGTAGTTGAAAACATTAGAAACGGAGATGAAAAACTCCAAGTATTTTAAGAGTTATGACGGAAATAGTTAGACTCGCCCTTTCGCCTAGCAGTTTACAGACCTATCTCCGATTGAATGACCATAACTCACTCAATTCAACCCGGAATTAATTGAAATTTGTTCCATTTCGAATGAGTAGAAGTGTAGTTTAAAAAGAAAGAAACGGAGGTTAAAAAAGCCGAGTATTTCGGGAGTTATGATGGAAATAGTTAGACTCGCACTTTAGTGTAGCAGTTTACAGACCTACCTCCGATTGATTGACCATAACTCTGTCAATTCAACTCGGAATGTAGTCAAATTCATGCCGTTTCGAAGATGTCGAAGTGTAGTTGAAAACATAAGAAACGGAGATGAAAAACTCCAAGTATTTTAAGAGTTACGATGGAAATAGTTAGACTCGCGCTTTCGCCTAGCAGTTTACTGACCTACCTCCGATTGAATGACCATAACCCACTCAATTCAACTCCGAATTCATTGAAATTCGTTCCATTACGAAGGAGTCGAAAGTGTAGCTGAAAACGGAAGAAACGGAGATGAAAACTCCAAGTATTTTGAGAGTTATGGTGGAAATAGTTAGACTCGTGTTTTCGCCTAGCAGTTTACAGACCTACCTCCGATTGAATGACCATAAGTCACTAAATTCAACTCGGATTTCATCGAAATTTGTTCCATTTCGAAGGAGTAGAACTATAGTTTATAACGGAAGAAACGGAGATGCAAAAAGCCAAGTATTTTGAGAGTTATGGTGGAAATAGTTAGACTCGCACTTTGGTCTAGGAGTTTACAGACCTACCTCCGATTGATTGACCATAACTCACTCAATTCAACTCAGAATTGAATCAAATTCATGGCATTGCGAAGATGTCGAAGTGTAGTTGGAAATGGAGATGAAAAACTCCAAGTAATTTAAGAGTTATGATGGACATAGTTAGACTCGCGCTTTCGCCTAGCAGTTTACAGACATACCTCCGAGTCAATGACCATAACTCACTCAATTCAACTCAGAATTCATTGAAATTTGTTCCATTTCGAAGGACTCGAACTGTAGTTTAAAACGGAAGAAACGGAGATGAAAAAAGTCAAGTATTTTGAGAGTTATGGTGGAAATAGTTAGACTCCCACTTTGGTCTAGCAGTTTACAGACCAACCTGCAATTGATTGACCATAACTTACTCAATTTAACTCGGAATTGATTCAAATTCATGCCATTTTGAAGTTGTGGAAGTGTAGTTGAAAACGAAAGAAACAGAGATGAAAAATTCCAAGTATCTTAAGAGTTATTATGGAAATATTTAGACTCGCGCTTTGGTCTAGCAGTTTACAGACCTGCTTCCGATTCATTCACCATAAGTCACTCAATTCGACTCGGAATTTATTCAAATTCATGCCATTAGGAAGATGTCGAAGAGTAGCTGAAAACGAAAGAAACGGAGACGAAAAACTCCAAGTATTTTAAGAGTTATGATAGAAATAGTTAGACTCGCGCTTTCGCCTAGCAGTTTACAGACCTACCTCCGATTTAATGACCACAACTCACTCAATTGAACATGTAATTCAATGAAATTTGTTGCATTTCGAAAGAGTCGAAGTGTAGTTTAAAACGGAAGAAACGGAGATGAAAAACTACTTGTATTTTGAGAGTTATGATGGAAATAGTTAGATTCGCGCTTTGGTCTACCAGTTTGCAGACATACCTCCGATTGAATGACCATAACTCACTCAATTCAACCCGGAATTCATTGAAATTTATTCCATTTCGAAGGAGTCGAAGTGTAGTCTAAAACGGAAGAAACAGAGATGAAAAAGTCCTAGTATTTTGAGAGTTATGACGGAAATAGTTAGACTCGCGCTTTGGTCTAGCAGTTTATAGACCTACGTCCGGTTGATTGACCATAACTCAGTCAATTCAACTCGGAATTGAGTCAAATTCATGCCATTTCGAAGATGTCGAAGTGTAGTTGAAAACATTAGAAACGGAGATGAAAAACTCCAAGTATTTTAAGAGTTATGACGGAAATAGTTAGACTCGCCCTTTCGCAGTTTACAGACCTATCTCCGATTGAATGACCATAACTCACTCAATTCAACCCGGAATTAATTGAAATTTGTTCCATTTCGAATGAGTAGAAGTGTAGTTTAAAAAGAAAGAAACGGAGGTTAAAAAAGCCGAGTATTTCGGGAGTTATGATGGAAATAGTTAGACTCGCACTTTAGTGTAGCAGTTTACAGACCAACCTCCGATTGATTGACCATAACTCTGTCAATTCAACTCGGAATTTAGTCAAATTCATGCCGTTTCGAAGATGTCGAAGTGTAGTTGAAAACATAAGAAACGGAGATGAAAAACTCCAAGTATTTTAAGAGTTACGATGGAAATAGTTAGACTCGCGCTTTCGCCTAGCAGTTTACTGACCTACCTCCGATTGAAGGACCATAACCCACTCAATTCAACTCGGAATTCATTGAAATTCGTTCCATTACGAAGGAGTCGAAAGTGTAGCTGAAAACGGAAGAAACGGAGATGAAAACTCCAAGTATTTTGAGAGTTATGGTGGAAATAGTTAGACTCGCGTTTTCGCCTAGCAGTTTACAGACCTACCTCCGATTGAATGACCATAAGTCACTAAAATTCAACTCGGAATTCATTGAACTTTGTTCCATTTCGAAGGAGTCGAAGTGTAGTTTAAAACAGAAGAAACGGAGATAAAAAAAACCAAGTATTTTGAGATTTATGGTGGAAATTTTATGACTCGCACTTTGGTCTAGCAGTTTACAGACATACCTCCGATTGATTGACTATAACTCACTCAATTCAACTCGAAATTGATTCAAATTCGTGCAATTTCGAAGATGTCGAAGTGAAGTTGAAAACGGAAGAAACGGAGATGAAACACTCCAAGTATTTTAAGAGTTATGATGGAAATAGTTGGACTCTTGCTTTCGCCTAGCAGTTTACAGACCTACTTCCGATTGAATAACCATAACTCACTCAATTCAACCCGGATTTCATTGAAATTTGTTCCATTTCGAAGGAGTCGAAGTGTAGTCTAAAACGGAAGAAACAGAGATGAAAAAGTCCTAGTATTTTGAGAGTTATGACGGAAATAGTTAGACTCGCGCTTTGGTCTAGCAGTTTATAGACCTACGTCCGGTTGATTGACCATAACTCAGTCAATTCAACTCGGAATTGAGTCAAATTCATGCCATTTTGAAGATGTCGAAGTGTAGTTGAAAACATTAGAAACGGAGATGAAAAACTCCAAGTATTTTAAGAGTTATGACGGAAATAGTTAGACTCGCCCTTTCGCCTAGCAGTTTACAGACCTATCTCCGATTGAATGACCATAACTCACTCAATTCAACCCGGAATTAATTGAAATTTGTTCCATTTCGAATGAGTAGAAGTGTAGTTTAAAAAGAAAGAAACGGAGGTTAAAAAAGCCGAGTATTTCGGGAGTTATGATGGAAATAGTTAGACTCGCACTTTAGTGTAGCAGTTTACAGACCTACCTCCGATTGATTGACCATAACTCTGTCAATTCAACTCGGAATTTAGTCAAATTCATGCCGTTTCGAAGATGTCGAAGTGTAGTTGAAAACATAAGAAACGGAGATGAAAAACTCCAAGTATTTTAACAGTTACGATGGAAATAGTTAGACTCGCGCTTTCGCCTAGCAGTTTACTGACCTACCTCCGATTGAATAACCATAACCCACTCAATTCAACTCGGAATTCATTGAAAGTCGTTCCATTACGAAGGAGTCGAAAGTGTAGCTGAAAACGGAAGAAACGGAGATGAAAACTCCAAGTATTTTGAGAGTTATGGTGGAAATAGTTAGACTCGTGTTTTCGCCTAGCAGTTTACAGACCTACCTCCGATTGAATGACCATAAGTCACTAAATTCAACTCGGATTTCATCGAAATTTGTTCCATTTCGAAGGAGTAGAACTATAGTTTATAACGGAAGAAACGGAGATGCAAAAAGCCAAGTATTTTGAGAGTTATGGTGGAAATAGTTAGACTCGCACTTTGGTCTAGGAGTTTACAGACCTACCTCCGATTGATTGACCATAACTCACTCAATTCAACTCAGAATTGAATCAAATTCATGGCATTGCGAAGATGTCGAAGTGTAGTTGGAAATGGAGATGAAAAACTCCAAGTAATTTAAGAGTTATGATGGACATAGTTAGACTCGCGCTTTCGCCTAGCAGTTTACAGACATACCTCCGAGTCAATGACCATAACTCACTCAATTCAACTCGGAATTCATTGAAATTTGTTCCATTTCGAAGGACTCGAACTGTAGTTTAAAACGGAAGAAACGGAGATGAAAAAAGTCAAGTATTTTGAGAGTTATGGTGGAAATAGTTAGACTCCCACTTTGGTCTAGCAGTTTACAGACCAACCTGCAATTGATTGACCATAACTTACTCAATTTAACTCGGAATTGATTCAAATTCATGCCATTTTGAAGGTGTGGAAGTGTACTTGAAAACGAAAGAAACAGAGATGAAAAATTCCAAGTATCTTAAGAGTTATGATGGAAATAGTTAGACTCGCGATTTGGTCTAGCAGTTTACAGACCTGCTTCCGATTCATTGACCATAAGTCACTCAATTCGACTCGGAATTTATTCAAATTCATGCCATTTGGAAGATGTCGAAGAGTAGCTGAAAATGAAAGAAACGGAGACAAAAAACTCCAAGTATTTTAAGAGTTATGATAGAAATAGTTAGACTCGCGCTTTCGCCTAGCAGTTTACAGACCTACCTCCGATTTAATGACCACAACTCACTCAATTGAACATGTAATTCAATGAAATTTGTTGCATTTCGAAGTAGTCGAAGTGTAGTTTAAAACGGAAGAAACGGAGATGAAAAACTACTTGTATTTTGAGAGTTATGATGGAAATAGTTAGACTCGCACTTTAGTGTAGCAGTTTACAGACCTACCTCCGATTGATTGACCATAACTCAGTCAATTCAACTCGGAATTTAGTCAAATTCATGCCGTTTCGAAGATGTCGAAGTGTAGTTGAAAACATAAGAAACGGAGATGAAAAACTCCAAGTATTTTAAGAGTTACGATGGAAATAGTTAGACTCGCGCTTTCGCCTAGCAGTTTACTGACCTACCTCCGATTGAATGACCATAACCCACTCAATTCAACTCGGAATTCATTGAAATTCGTTCCATTACGAAGGAGTCGAAAGTGTAGCTGAAAACGGAAGAAACGGAGATGAAAACTCCAAGTATTTTGAGAGTTATGGTGGAAATAGTTAGACTCGCGTTTTCGCCTAACAGTTTACAGACCTACCTCCGATTGAATGACCATAAGTCACTAAAATTCAACTCGGAATTCATTGAACTTTGTTCCATTTCGAAGGAGTCGAAGTGTAGTTTAAAACAGAAGAAACGGAGATAAAAAAAACCAAGTATTTTGAGATTTATGGTGGAAATGGTTAGACTCGCACTTTGGTCTAGCAGTTTACAGACATACCTCCGATTGATTGACTATAACTCACTCAATTCAACTCGAAATTGATTCAAATTCGTGCAATTTCGAAGATGTCGAAGTGAAGTTGAAAACGGAAGAAACGGAGATGAAACACTCCAAGTATTTTAAGAGTTATGATGGAAATAGTTGGACTCTTGCTTTCGCCTAGCAGTTTACAGACCTACCTCCGATTGAATAACCATAACTCACTCAATTCAACCCGGATTTCATTGAAATTTGTTCCATTTCGAAGGAGTCGAAGTGTAGTTTAAAACGGAAGAAACGGAGATGAAAAACTACTTGTATTTTGAGAGTTATGATGGAAATAGTTAGATTCGCGCTTTGGTCTAGCAGTTTGCAGACATACCTCCGATTGAATGACCATAACTCACTCAATTCAACCCGGAATTCATTGAAATTTATTCCATTTCGAAGGAGTCGAAGTGTAGTCTAAAACGGAAGAAACAGAGATGAAAAAGTCCTAGTATTTTGAGAGTTATGACGGAAATAGTTAGACTCGCGCTTTGGTCTAGCAGTTTATAGACCTACGTCCGGTTGATTGACCATAACTCAGTCAATTCAACTCGGAATTGAGTCAAATTCATGCCATTTCGAAGATGCCGAAGTGTAGTTGAAGACATTAGAAACGGAGATGAAAAACTCCAAGTATTTTAAGAGTTATGACGGAAATAGTTAGACTCGCCCTTTCGCCTAGCAGTTTACAGACCTATCTCCGATTGAATGACCATAACTCACTCAATTCAACCCGGAATTAATTGAAATTTGTTCCATTTCGAATGAGTAGAAGTGTAGTTTAAAAAGAAAGAAACGGAGGTTAAAAAAGCCGAGTATTTCGGGAGTTATGATGGAAATAGTTAGACTCGCACTTTAGTGTAACAGTTTACAGAGCTACCTCCGATTGATTGACCATAACTCTGTCAATTCAACTCGGAATTTAGTCAAATTCATGCCGTTTCGAAGATGTCGAAGTGTAGTTGAAAACATAAGAAACGGAGATGAAAAACTCCAAGTATTTTAAGAGTTACGATGGAAATAGTTAGACTCGCGCTTTCGCCTAGCAGTTTACTGACCTACCTCCGATTGAATTAAAAAGAAAGAAACGGAGGTTAAAAAGGCGAGTATTTCGGGAGTTATGATGGAAATAGTTAGACTCGCACTTTAGTGTAGCAGTTTACAGACCTACCTCCGATTGATTGACCATAACTCAGTCAATTCAACTCGGAATTTAGTCAAATTCATGCCGTTTCGAAGATGTCGAAGTGTAGTTGAAAACATAAGAAACGGAGATGAAAAACTCCAAGTATTTTAAGAGTTACGATGGAAATAGTTAGACTCGCGCTTTCGCCTAGCAGTTTACTGACCTACCTCCGATTGAATGACCATAACCCACTCAATTCAACTCGGAATTCATTGAAATTCGTTCCATTACGAAGGAGTCGAAAGTGTAGCTGAAAACGGAAGAAACGGAGATGAAAACTCCAAGTATTTTGAGAGTTATGGTGGAAATAGTTAGACTCGCGTTTTCGCCTAGCAGTTTACAGACCTACCTCCGATTGAATGACCATAAGTCACTAAAATTCAACTCGGAATTCATTGAACTTTGTTCCATTTCGAAGGAGTCGAAGTGTAGTTTAAAACAGAAGAAACGGAGATAAAAAAAACCAAGTATTTTGAGATTTATGGTGGAAATGGTTAGACTCGCACTTTGGTCTACCAGTTTACAGACATACCTCTGATTGATTGACTATAACTCACTCAATTCAACTCGAAATTGATTCAAATTCGTGCAATTTCGAAGATGTCGAAGTGAAGTTGAAAACGGAAGAAACGGAGATGAAACACTCGAAGTATTTTAAGAGTTATGATGGAAATAGTTGGACTCTTGCTTTCGCCTAGCAGTTTACAGACCTACCTCCGATTGAATAACCATAACTCACTCAATTCAACCCGGATTTCATTGAAATTTGTTCCATTTCGAAGGAGTCGAAGTGTAGTTTAAAACGGAAGAAACGGAGATGAAAAACTACTTGTATTTTGAGAGTTATGATGGAAATAGTTAGATTCGCGCTTTGGTCTAGCAGTTTGCAGACATACCTCCGATTGAATGACCATAACTCACTCAATTCAACCCGGAATTCATTGAAATTTATTCCATTTCGAAGGAGTCGAAGTGTAGTCTAAAACGGAAGAAACAGAGATGAAAAAGTCCTAGTATTTTGAGAGTTATGACGGAAATAGTTAGACTCGCGCTTTGGTCTAGCAGTTTATAGACCTACGTCCGGTTGATTGACCATAACTCAGTCAATTCAACTCGGAATTGAGTCAAATTCATGCCATTTCGAAGATGCCGAAGTGTAGTTGAAAACATTAGAAACGGAGATGAAAAACTCCAAGTATTTTAAGAGTTATGACGGAAATAGTTAGACTCGCCCTTTCGCCTAGCAGTTTACAGACCTATCTCCGATTGAATGACCATAACTCACTCAATTCAACCCGGAATTAATTGAAATTTGTTCCATTTCGAATGAGTAGAAGTGTAGTTTAAAAAGAAAGAAACGGAGGTTAAAAAAGCCGAGTATTTCGGGAGTTATGATGGAAATAGTTAGACTCGCACTTTAGTGTAACAGTTTACAGAGCTACCTCCGATTGATTGACCATAACTCTGTCAATTCAACTCGGAATTTAGTCAAATTCATGCCGTTTCGAAGATATCGAAGTGTAGTTGAAAACATAAGAAACGGAGATGAAAAACTCCAAGTATTTTAAGAGTTACGATGGAAATAGTTAGACTCGCGCTTTCGCCTAGCAGTTTACTGACCTACCTCCGATTGAATTAAAAAGAAAGAAACGGAGGTTAAAAAGGCGAGTATTTCGGGAGTTATGATGGAAATAGTTAGACTCGCACTTTAGTGTAGGAGTTTACAGACCTACCTCCGATTGATTGACCATAACTCAGTCAATTCAACTCGGAATTTAGTCAAATTCATGCCGTTTCGAAGATGTCGAAGTGTAGTTGAAAACATTAGAAACGGAGATGAAAAACTCCAAGTATTTTAAGAGTTACGATGGAAATAGTTAGACTCGCGCTTTCGCCTAGCAGTTTACTGACCTACCTCCGATTGAATGACCATAACCCACTCAATTCAACTCGGAATTCATTGAAATTCGTTCCATTACGAAGGAGTCGAAAGTGTAGCTGAAAACGGAAGAAACGGAGATGAAAACTCCAAGTATTTTGAGAGTTATGGTGGAAATAGTTAGACTCGCGTTTTCGCCTAGCAGTTTACAGACCTACCTCCGATTGAATGACCATAAGTCACTAAAATTCAACTCGGAATTCATTGAACTTTGTTCCATTTCGAAGGAGTCGAAGTGTAGTTTAAAACAGAAGAAACGGAGATAAAAAAAACCAAGTAATTTGAGATTTATGGTGGAAATGGTTAGACTCGCACTTTGGTCTAGCAGTTTACAGACATACCTCCGATTGATTGACTATAACTCACTCAATTCAACTCGAAATTGATTCAAATTCGTGCAATTTCGAAGATGTCGAAGTGAAGTTGAAAACGGAAGACACGGAGATGAAACACTCCAAGTATTTTAAGAGTTATGATGGAAATAGTTGGACTCTTGCTTTCGCCTAGCAGTTTACAGACCTACCTCCGATTGAATAACCATAACTCACTCAATTCAACCCGGATTTCATTGAAATTTGTTCCATTTCGAAGGAGTCGAAGTGTAGTTTAAAACGGAAGAAACGGAGATGCAAAAAGCCATGTATTTTGAGAGTTATGGTGGAAATAGTTAGACTCGCACTTTGGTCTAGTAGTTTACAGACCCACCTCCGATTGATTGACCATAACTCACTCAATTCAACTCAGAATTGAATCAAATTCATGGCATTGCGAAGATGTCGAAGTGTAGTTGGAAATGGAGATGAAAAACTCCAAGTAATTTAAGAGTTATGATGGACATAGTTAGACTCGCGCTTTCGCCTAGCAGTTTACAGACCTACCTCCGAGTCAATGACCATAACTCACTCAATTCAACTCGGAATTCATTGAAATTTGTTCCATTTCGAAGGACTCGAACTGTAGTTTAAAACGGAAGAAACGGAGATGAAAAAAGCAAGTATTCTGAGAGTTATGGTGGAAATAGTTACACTTGCTCTTTGGTCTAGCAGTTTACAGACCAACCTGCAATTGATTGACCATAACTTACTCAATTTAACTCGGAATTGATTCAAATTCATGCCATTTTGAAGGTGTGGAAGTGTACTTGAAAACGAAAGAAACAGAGATGAAAAATTCCAAGTATCTTAAGAGTTATGATGGAAATAGTTAGACTCGCGCTTTGGTCTAGCAGTTTACAGACCTGCTTCCGATTCATTGACCATAAGTCACTCAATTCGACTCGGAATTTATTCAAATTCATGCCATTTGGAAGATGTCGAAGAGTAGCTGAAAACGAAAGAAACGGAGACAAAAAACTCCAAGTATTTTAAGAGTTATGATAGAAATAGTTAGACTCGCGCATTCGCCTAGCAGTTTACAGACCTACCTCCGATTTAATGACCACAACTCACTCAATTGAACATGTAATTCAATGAAATTTGTTGCATTTCGAAGTAGTCGAAGTGTAGTTTAAAACGGAAGAAACGGAGATGAAAAACTACTTGTATTTTGAGAGTTATGATGGAAATAGTTAGATTCGCGCTTTGGTCTAGCAGTTTGCAGACATACCTCCGATTGAATGACCATAACTCACTCAATTCAACCCGTAATTCATTGAAATTTATTCCATTTCGAAGGAGTCGAAGTGTAGTCTAAAACGGAAGAAACAGAGATGAAAAAGTCCTAGTATTTTGAGAGTTATGACGGAAATAGTTAGACTCGCGCTTTGGTCTAGCAGTTTATAGACCTACGTCCGGTTGATTGACCATAACTCACTCAATTCAACTCAGAATTGAATCAAATTCATGGCATTGCGAAGATGTCGAAATGTAGTTGGAAATGGAGATGAAAAACTCCAAGTAATTTAAGAGTTATGATGGACATAGTTAGACTCGCGCTTTCGCCTAGCAGTTTACAGACATACCTCCGAGTCAATGACCATAACTCACTCAATTCAACTCGGAATTCATTGAAATTTGTTCCATTTCGAAGGACTCGAACTGTAGTTTAAAACGGAAGAAACGGAGATGAAAAAAGTCAAGTATTTTGAGAGTTATGGTGGAAATAGTTAGACTCCCACTTTGGTCTAGCAGTTTACAGACCAACCTGCAATTGATTGACCATAACTTACTCAATTTAACTCGGAATTGATTCAAATTCATGCCATTTTGAAGGTGTGGAAGTGTAGTTGAAAACGAAAGAAACAGAGATGAAAAATTCCAAGTATCTTAAGAGTTATGATGGAAATAGTTAGACTCGCGCTTTGGTCTAGCAGTTTACAGACCTGCTTCCGATTCATTCACCATAAGTCACTCAATTCGACTCGAAATTTATTCAAATTCATGCCATTAGGAAGATGTCGAAGAGTAGCTGAAAATGAAAGAAACGGAGACGAAAAACTCCAAGTATTTTAAGAGTTATGATAGAAATAGTTAGACTCGCGCTTTCGCCTAGCAGTTTACAGACCTACCTCCGATTTAATGACCACAACTCACTCAATTGAACATGTAATTCAATGAAATTTGTTGCATTTCGAAAGAGTCGAAGTGTGGTTTAAAATGGAAGAAACGGAGATGAAAAACAACTTGTATTTTGAGAGTTATGATGGAAATAGTTAGATTCGCACTTTGGTCTACCAGTTTGCAGACATACCTCCGATTGAATGACCATAACTCACTCAATTCAACCCGGAATTCATTGAAATTTATTCCATTTCGAAGGAGTCGAAGTGTAGTCTAAAACGGAAGAAACAGAGATGAAAAAGTCCTAGTATTTTGAGAGTTATGACGGAAATAGTTAGACTCGCGCTTTGGTCTAGCAGTTTATAGACCTACGTCCGGTTGATTGACCATAACTCAGTCAATTCAACTCGGAATTGAGTCAAATTCATGCCATTTCGAAGATGTCGAAGTGTAGTTGAAAACATTAGAAACGGAGATGAAAAACTCCAAGTATTTTAAGAGTTATGACGGAAATAGTTAGACTCGCCCTTTCGCCTAGCAGTTTACAGACCTATCTCTGATTGAATGACCATAACTCACTCAATTCAACCCGGAATTAATTGAAATTTGTTCCATTTCGAATGAGTAGAAGTGTAGTTTAAAAAGAAAGAAACGGAGGTTAAAAAAGCCGAGTATTTCGGGAGTTATGATGGAAATAGTTAGACTCGCACTTTAGTGTAGAAGTTTACAGACCAACCTCCGATTGATTGACCATAACTCTGTAAATTCAACTCGGAATTTAGTCAAATTCATGCCGTTTCGAAGATGTCGAAGTGTAGTTGAAAACATAAGAAACGGAGATGAAAAACTCCAAGTATTTTAAGAGTTACGATGGAAATAGTTAGACTCGCGCTTTCGCCTAGCAGTTTACTGACCTACCTCCGATTGAATGACCATAACCCACTCAATTCAACTCGGAATTCATTGAAATTCGTTCCATTACGAAGGAGTCGAAAGTGTAGCTGAAAACGGAAGAAACGGAGATGAAAACTCCAAGTATTTTGAGAGTTATGGTGGAAATAGTTAGACTCGCGCTTTCGCCTAGCAGTTTACAGACCTACCTCCGAGTCAATGACCATAACTCACTCAATTCAACTCGGAATTCATTGAAATTTGTTCCATTTCGAAGGACTCGAACTGTAGTTTAAAACGGAAGAAACGGAGATGAAAAAAGCAAGTATTCTGAGAGTTATGGTGGAAATAGTTACACTCGCACTTTGGTCTAGCAGTTTACAGACCAACCTGCAATTGATTGACCATAACTTACTCAATTTAACTCGGAATTGATTCAAATTCATGCCATTTTGAAGGTGTGGAAGTGTACTTGAAAACGAAAGAAACAGAGATGAAAAATTCCAAGTATCTTAAGAGTTATGATGGAAATAGTTAGACTCGCGCTTTGGTCTAGCAGTTTACAGACCTGCTTCCGATTCATTGACCATAAGTCACTCAATTCGACTCGGAATTTATTCAAATTCATGCCATTTGGAAGATGTCGAAGAGTAGCTGAAAACGAAAGAAACGGAGACAAAAAACTCCAAGTATTTTAAGAGTTATGATAGAAATAGTTAGACTCGCGCTTTCGCCTAGCAGTTTACAGACCTACCTCCGATTTAATGACCACAACTCACTCAATTGAACATGTAATTCAATGAAATTTGTTGCATTTCGAAGTAGTCGAAGTGTAGTTTAAAACGGAAGAAACGGAGATGAAAAACTACTTGTATTTTGAGAGTTATGATGGAAATAGTTAGACTCGCACTTTAGTGTAGCAGTTTACAGACCTACCTCCGATTGATTGACCATAACTCAGTCAATTCAACTCGGAATTTAGTCAAATTCATGCCGTTTCGAAGATGTCGAAGTGTAGTTGAAAACATAAGAAACGGAGATGAAAAACTCCAAGTATTTTAAGAGTTACGATGGAAATAGTTAGACTCGCGCTTTCGCCTAGCAGTTTACTGACCTACCTCCGATTGAATGACCATAACCCACTCAATTCAACTCGGAATTCATTGAAATTCGTTCCATTACGAAGGAGTCGAAAGTGTAGCTGAAAACGGAAGAAACGGAGATGAAAACTCCAACTATTTTGAGAGTTATTGTGGAAATAGTTAGACTCGCGTTTTCGCCTAACAGTTTACAGACCTACCTCCGATTGAATGACCATAAGTCACTAAAATTCAACTCGGAATTCATTGAACTTTGTTCCATTTCGAAGGAGTCGAAGTGTAGTTTAAAACAGAAGAAACGGAGATAAAAAAAACCAAGTATTTTGAGATTTATGGTGGAAATGGTTAGACTCGCACTTTGGTCTAGCAGTTTACAGACATACCTCCGATTGATTGACTATAACTCACTCAATTCAACTCGAAATTGATTCAAATTCGTGCAATTTCGAAGATGTCGAAGTGAAGTTGAAAACGGAAGAAACGGAGATGAAACACTCCAAGTATTTTAAGAGTTATGATGGAAATAGTTGGACTCTTGCTTTCGCCTAGCAGTTTACAGACCTACCTCCGATTGAATAACCATAACTCACTCAATTCAACCCGGATTTCATTGAAATTTGTTCCATTTCGAAGGAGTCGAAGTGTAGTTTAAAACGGAAGAAACGGAGATGAAAAACTACTTGTATTTTGAGAGTTATGATGGAAATAGTTAGATTCGCGCTTTGGTCTAGCAGTTTGCAGACATACCTCCGATTGAATGACCATAACTCACTCAATTCAACCCGGAATTCATTGAAATTTATTCCATTTCGAAGGAGTCGAAGTGTAGTCTAAAACGGAAGAAACAGAGATGAAAAAGTCCTAGTATTTTGAGAGTTATGACGGAAATAGTTAGACTCGCGCTTTGGTCTAGCAGTTTATAGACCTACGTCCGGTTGATTGACCATAACTCAGTCAATTCAACTCGGAATTGAGTCAAATTCATGCCATTTCGAAGATGCCGAAGTGTAGTTGAAGACATTAGAAACGGAGATGAAAAACTCCAAGTATTTTAAGAGTTATGACGGAAATAGTTAGACTCGCCCTTTCGCCTAGCAGTTTACAGACCTATCTCCGATTGAATGACCATAACTCACTCAATTCAACCCGGAATTAATTGAAATTTGTTCCATTTCGAATGAGTAGAAGTGTAGTTTAAAAAGAAAGAAACGGAGGTTAAAAAAGCCGAGTATTTCGGGAGTTATGATGGAAATAGTTAGACTCGCACTTTAGTGTAACAGTTTACAGAGCTACCTCCGATTGATTGACCATAACTCTGTCAATTCAACTCGGAATTTAGTCAAATTCATGCCGTTTCGAAGATGTCGAAGTGTAGTTGAAAACATAAGAAACGGAGATGAAAAACTCCAAGTATTTTAAGAGTTACGATGGAAATAGTTAGACTCGCGCTTTCGCGTAGCAGTTTACTGACCTACCTCCGATTGAATTAAAAAGAAAGAAACGGAGGTTAAAAAGGCGAGTATTTCGGGAGTTATGATGGAAATAGTTAGACTCGCACTTTAGTGTAGCAGTTTACAGACCTACCTCCGATTGATTGACCATAACTCAGTCAATTCAACTCGGAATTTAGTCAAATTCATGCCGTTTCGAAGATGTCGAAGTGTAGTTGAAAACATAAGAAACGGAGATGAAAAACTCCAAGTATTTTAAGAGTTACGATGGAAATAGTTAGACTCGCGCTTTCGCCTAGCAGTTTACTGACCTACCTCCGATTGAATGACCATAACCCACTCAATTCAACTCGGAATTCATTGAAATTCGTTCCATTACGAAGGAGTCGAAAGTGTAGCTGAAAACGGAAGAAACGGAGATGAAAACTCCAAGTATTTTGAGAGTTATGGTGGAAATAGTTAGACTCGCATTTTCGCCTAGCAGTTTACAGACCTACCTCCGATTGAATGACCATAAGTCACTAAAATTCAACTCGGAATTCATTGAACTTTGTTCCATTTCGAAGGAGTCGAAGTGTAGTTTAAAACAGAAGAAACGGAGATAAAAAAAACCAAGTATTTTGAGATTTATGGTGGAAATTTTATAGACTCGCACTTTGGTCTAGCAGTTTACAGACATACCTCCGATTGATTGACTATAACTCACTCAATTCAACTCGAAATTGATTCAAATTCATGCAATTTCGAAGATGTCGAAGTGAAGTTGAAAACGGAAGAAACGGAGATGAAACACTCCAAGTATTTTAAGAGTTATGATGGAAATAGTTGGACTCTTGCTTTCGCCTAGCAGTTTACAGACCTACCTCCGATTGAATGACCATAACTCACTCAATTTAACCCGAATTTCATTGAAATTTGTTCCATTTCGAAGGAGTCGAAGTGTAGTTTAAAACGGAAGAAACGGAGATGCAAAAAGCCATGTATTTTGAGAGTTATGGTGGAAATAGTTAGACTCGCACTTTGGTCTAGTAGTTTACAGACCCACCTCCGATTGATTGACCATAACTCACTCAATTCAACTCAGAATTGAATCAAATTCATGGCATTGCGAAGATGTCGAAGTGTAGTTGGAAATGGAGATGAAAAACTCCAAGTAATTTAAGAGTTATGATGGACATAGTTAGACTCGCGCTTTCGCCTAGCAGTTTACAGACCTACCTCCGAGTCAATGACCATAACTCACTCAATTCAACTCGGAATTCATTGAAATTTGTTCCATTTCGAAGGACTCGAACTGTAGTTTAAAACGGAAGAAACGGAGATGAAAAAAGCAAGTATTCTGAGAGTTATGGTGGAAATAGTTACACTCGCACTTTGGTCTAGCAGTTTACAGACCAACCTGCAATTGATTGACCATAACTTACTCAATTTAACTCGGAATTGATTCAAATTCATGCCATTTTGAAGGTGTGGAAGTGTACTTGAAAACGAAAGAAACAGAGATGAAAAATTCCAAGTATCTTAAGAGTTATGATGGAAATAGTTAGACTCGCGCTTTGGTCTAGCAGTTTACAGACCTGCTTCCGATTCATTGACCAAAAGTCACTCAATTCGACTCGGAATTTATTCAAATTCATGCCATTTGGAAGATGTCGAAGAGTAGCTGAAAACGAAAGAAACGGAGATAAAAAACTCCAAGTATTTTAAGAGTTATGATAGAAATAGTTAGACTCGCGCTTTCGCCTAGCAGTTTACAGACCTACCTCCGATTTAATGACCACAACTCACTCAATTGAACATGTAATTCAATGAAATTTGTTGCATTTCGAAGTAGTCGAAGTGTAGTTTAAAACGGAAGAAACGGAGATGAAAAACTACTTGTATTTTGAGAGTTATGATGGAAATAGTTAGATTCGCGCTTTGGTCTAGCAGTTTGCAGACATACCTCCGATTGAATGACCATAACTCACTCAATTCAACCCGGAATTCATTGAAATTTATTCCATTTCGAAGGAGTCGAAGTGTAGTCTAAAACGGAAGAAACAGAGATGAAAAAGTCCTAGTATTTTGAGAGTTATGACGGAAATAGTTAGACTCGCGCTTTGGTCTAGCAGTTTATAGACCTACGTCCGGTTGATTGACCATAACTCAGTCAATTCAACTCGGAATTGAGTCAAATTCATGCCATTTCGAAGATGCCGAAGTGTAGTTGAAGACATTAGAAACGGAGATGAAAAACTCCAAGTATTTTAAGAGTTATGACGGAAATAGTTAGACTCGCCCTTTCGCAGTTTACAGACCTATCTCCGATTGAATGACCATAACTCACTCAATTCAACCCGGAATTAATTGAAATTTGTTCCATTTCGAATGAGTAGAAGTGTAGTTTAAAAAGAAAGAAACGGAGGTTAAAAAAGCCGAGTATTTCGGGAGTTATGATGGAAATAGTTAGACTCGCACTTTAGTGTAACAGTTTACAGAGCTACCTCCGATTGATTGACCATAACTCTGTCAATTCAACTCGGAATTTAGTCAAATTCATGCCGTTTCGAAGATGTCGAAGTGTAGTTGAAAACATAAGAAACGGAGATGAAAAACTCCAAGTATTTTAAGAGTTACGATGGAAATAGTTAGACTCGCGCTTTCGCCTAGCAGTTTACTGACCTACCTCCGATTGAATTAAAAAGAAAGAAACGGAGGTTAAAAAGGCGAGTATTTCGGGAGTTATGATGGAAATAGTTAGACTCGCACTTTAGTGTAGGAGTTTACAGACCTACCTCCGATTGATTGACCATAACTCAGTCAATTCAACTCGGAATTTAGTCAAATTCATGCCGTTTCGAAGATGTCGAAGTGTAGTTGAAAACATAAGAAACGGAGATGAAAAACTCTAAGTATTTTAAGAGTTACGATGGAAATAGTTAGACTCGCGCTTTCGCCTAGCAGTTTACTGACCTACCTCCGATTGAATGACCATAACCCACTCAATTCAACTCGGAATTCATTGAAATTCGTTCCATTACGAAGGAGTCGAAAGTGTAGCTGAAAACGGAAGAAACGGAGATGAAAACTCCAAGTATTTTGAGAGTTATGGTGGAAATAGTTAGACTCGCGTTTTCGCCTAGCAGTTTACAGACCTACCTCCGATTGAATGACAATAAGTCACTAAAATTCAACTCGGAATTCATTGAACTTTGTTCCATTTCGAAGGAGTCGAAGTGTAGTTTAAAACAGAAGAAACGAAGATAAAAAAAACCAAGTATTTTGAGATTTATGGTGGAAATGGTTAGACTCGCACTTTGGTCTAGCAGTTTACAGACATACCTCCGATTGATTGACTATAACTCACTCAATTCAACTCGAAATTGATTCAAATTCGTGCAATTTCGAAGATGTCGAAGTGAAGTTGAAAACGGAAGAAACGGAGATGAAACACTCCAAGTATTTTAAGAGTTATGATGGAAATAGTTGGACTCTTGCTTTCGCCTAGCAGTTTACAGACCTACCTCCGATTGAATAACCATAACTCACTCAATTCAACCCGGATTTCATTGAAATTTGTTCCATTTCGAAGGAGTCGAAGTGTAGTTTAAAACGGAAGAAACGGAGATGAAAAACTACTTGTATTTTGAGAGTTATGATGGAAATAGTTAGATTCGCGCTTTGGTCTAGCAGTTTGCAGACATACCTCCGATTGAATGACCATAACTCACTCAATTCAACCCGGAATTCATTGAAATTTATTCCATTTCGAAGGAGTCGAAGTGTAGTCTAAAACGGAAGAAACAGAGATGAAAAAGTCCTAGTATTTTGAGAGTTATGACGGAAATAGTTAGACTCGCGCTTTGGTCTAGCAGTTTATAGACCTACGTCCGGTTGATTGACCATAACTCAGTCAATTCAACTCGGAATTGAGTCAAATTCATGCCATTTCGAAGATGCCGAAGTGTAGTTGAAAACATTAGAAACGGAGATGAAAAACTCCAAGTATTTTAAGAGTTATGACGGAAATAGTTAGACTCGCCCTTTCGCCTAGCAGTTTACAGACCTATCTCCGATTGAATGACCATAACTCACTCAATTCAACCCGGAATTAATTGAAATTTGTTCCATTTCGAATGAGTAGAAGTGTAGTTTAAAAAGAAAGAAACGGAGGTTAAAAAAGCCGAGTATTTCGGGAGTTATGATGGAAATAGTTAGACTCGCACTTTAGTGTAACAGTTTACAGAGCTACCTCCGATTGATTGACCATAACTCTGTCAATTCAACTCGGAATTTAGTCAAATTCATGCCGTTTCGAAGATGTCGAAGTGTAGTTGAAAACATAAGAAACGGAGATGAAAAACTCCAAGTATTTTAAGAGTTACGATGGAAATAGTTAGACTCGCGCTTTCGCCTAGCAGTTTACTGACCTACCTCCGATTGAATTAAAAAGAAAGAAACGGAGGTTAAAAAGGCGAGTATTTCGGGAGTTATGATGGAAATAGTTAGACTCGCACTTTAGTGTAGGAGTTTACAGACCTACCTCCGATTGATTGACCATAACTCAGTCAATTCAACTCGGAATTTAGTCAAATTCATGCCGTTTCGAAGATGTCGAAGTGTAGTTGAAAACATAAGAAACGGAGATGAAAAACTCCAAGTATTTTAAGAGTTACGATGGAAATAGTTAGACTCGCGCTTTCGCCTAGCAGTTTACTGACCTACCTCCGATTGAATGACCATAACCCACTCAATTCAACTCGGAATTCATTGAAATTCGTTCCATTACGAAGGAGTCGAAAGTGTAGCTGAAAACGGAAGAAACGGAGATGAAAACTCCAAGTATTTTGAGAGTTATGGTGGAAATAGTTAGACTCGCGTTTTCGCCTAGCAGTTTACAGACCTACCTCCGATTGAATGACCATAAGTCACTAAAATTCAACTCGGAATTCATTGAACTTTGTTCCATTTCGAAGGAGTCGAAGTGTAGTTTAAAACAGAAGAAACGGAGATAAAAAAAACCAAGTAATTTGAGATTTATGGTGGAAATGGTTAGACTCGCACTTTGGTCTAGCAGTTTACAGACATACCTCCGATTGATTGACTATAACTCACTCAATTCAACTCGAAATTGATTCAAATTCGTGCAATTTCGAAGATGTCGAAGTGAAGTTGAAAACGGAAGACACGGAGATGAAACACTCCAAGTATTTTAAGAGTTATGATGGAAATAGTTGGACTCTTGCTTTCGTCTAGCAGTTTACAGACCTACCTCCGATTGAATAACCATAACTCACTCAATTCAACCCGGATTTCATTGAAATTTGTTCCATTTCGAAGGAGTCGAAGTGTAGTTTAAAACGGAAGAAACGGAGATGCAAAAAGCCATGTATTTTGAGAGTTATGGTGGAAATAGTTAGACTCGCACTTTGGTCTAGTAGTTTACAGACCCACCTCCGATTGATTGACCATAACTCACTCAATTCAACTCAGAATTGAATCAAATTCATGGCATTGCGAAGATGTCGAAGTGTAGTTGGAAATGGAGATGAAAAACTCCAAGTAATTTAAGAGTTATGATGGACATAGTTAGACTCGCGCTTTCGCCTAGCAGTTTACAGACCTACCTCCGAGTCAATGACCATAACTCACTCAATTCAACTCGGAATTCATTGAAATTTGTTCCATTTCGAAGGACTCGAACTGTAGTTTAAAACGGAAGAAACGGAGATGAAAAAAGCAAGTATTCTGAGAGTTATGGTGGAAATAGTTACACTCGCTCTTTGGTCTAGCAGTTTACAGACCAACCTGCAATTGATTGACCATAACTTACTCAATTTAACTCGGAATTGATTCAAATTCATGCCATTTTGAAGGTGTGGAAGTGTACTTGAAAACGAAAGAAACAGAGATGAAAAATTCCAAGTATCTTAAGAGTTATGATGGAAATAGTTAGACTCGCGCTTTGGTCTAGCAGTTTACAGACCTGCTTCCGATTCATTGACCATAAGTCACTCAATTCGACTCGGAATTTATTCAAATTCATGCCATTTGGAAGATGTCGAAGAGTAGCTGAAAACGAAAGAAACGGAGACAAAAAACTCCAAGTATTTTAAGAGTTATGATAGAAATAGTTAGACTCGCGCATTCGCCTAGCAGTTTACAGACCTACCTCCGATTTAATGACCACAACTCACTCAATTGAACATGTAATTCAATGAAATTTGTTGCATTTCGAAGTAGTCGAAGTGTAGTTTAAAACGGAAGAAACGGAGATGAAAAACTACTTGTATTTTGAGAGTTATGATGGAAATAGTTAGATTCGCGCTTTGGTCTAGCAGTTTGCAGACATACCTCCGATTGAATGACCATAACTCACTCAATTCAACCCGTAATTCATTGAAATTTATTCCATTTCGAAGGAGTCGAAGTGTAGTCTAAAACGGAAGAAACAGAGATGAAAAAGTCCTAGTATTTTGAGAGTTAAGACGGAAATAGTTAGACTCGCGCTTTGGTCTAGCAGTTTATAGACCTACGTCAGGTTGATTGACCATAACTCAGTCAATTCAACTCGGAATTGAGTCAAATTCATGCCATTTCGAAGATGTCGAAGTGTAGTTGAAAACATTAGAAACGGAGATGAAAAACTCCAAGTATTTTAAGAGTTATGACAGAAATAGTTAGACTCGCCCTTTCGCCTAGCAGTTTACAGACCTATCTCCGATTGAATGACCATAACTCACTCAATTCAACCCGGAATTAATTGAAATTTGTTCCATTTCGAATGAGTAGAAGTGTAGTTTAAAAAGAAAGAAACGGAGGTTAAAAAAGCCGAGTATTTCGGGAGTTATGATGGAAATAGTTACACTCGCACTTTAGTGTAGCAGTTTACAGACCTACCTCCGATTGATTGACCATAACTCTGTCAATTCAACTCGGAATTTAGTCAAATTCATGCCGTTTCGAAGATGTCGAAGTGTAGTTGAAAACATAAGAAACGGAGATGAAAAACTCCAAGTATTTTAACAGTTACGATGGAAATAGTTAGACTCGCGCTTTCGCCTAGCAGTTTACTGACCTACCTCCGATTGAATGACCATAACCCACTCAATTCAACTCGGAATTCATTGAAAGTCGTTCCATTACGAAGGAGTCGAAAGTGTAGCTGAAAACGGAAGAAACGGAGATGAAAACTCCAAGTATTTTGAGAGTTATGGTGGAAATAGTTAGACTCGTGTTTTCGCCTAGCAGTTTACAGACCTACCTCCGATTGAATGACCATAAGTCACTAAATTCAACTCGGATTTCATCGAAATTTGTTCCATTTCGAAGGAGTAGAAGTATAGTTTATAACGGAAGAAACGGAGATGCAAAAAGCCAAGTATTTTGAGAGTTATGGTGGAAATAGTTAGACTCGCACTTTGGTCTAGGAGTTTACAGACCTACCTCCGATTGATTGACCATAACTCACTCAATTCAACTCAGAATTGAATCAAATTCATGGCATTGCGAAGATGTCGAAGTGTAGTTGGAAATGGAGATGAAAAACTCCAAGTAATTTAAGAGTTATGATGGACATAGTTAGACTCGCGCTTTCGCCTAGCAGTTTACAGACATACCTCCGAGTCAATGACCATAACTCACTCAATTCAACTCGGAATTCATTGAAATTTGTTCCATTTCGAAGGACTCGAACTGTAGTTTAAAACGGAAGAAACGGAGATGAAAAAAGTCAAGTATTTTGAGAGTTATGGTGGAAATAGTTAGACTCCCACTTTGGTCTAGCAGTTTACAGACCAACCTGCAATTGATTGACCATAACTTACTCAATTTAACTCGGAATTGATTCAAATTCATGCCATTTTGAAGTTGTGGAAGTGTAGTTGAAAACGAAAGAAACAGAGATGAAAAATTCCAAGTATCTTAAGAGTTATGATGGAAATAGTTAGACTCGCGCTTTGGTCTAGCAGTTTACAGACCTGCTTCCGATTCATTCACCATAAGTCACTCAATTCGACTCGAAATTTATTCAAATTCATGCCATTAGGAAGATGTCGAAGAGTAGCTGAAAACGAAAGAAACGGAGACGAAAAACTCCAAGTATTTTAAGAGTTATGATAGAAATAGTTAGACTCGCGCTTTCGCCTAGCAGTTTACAGACCTACCTCCGATTTAATGACCACAACTCACTCAATTGAACATGTAATTCAATGAAATTTGTTGCATTTCGAAAGAGTCGAAGTGTAGTTTAAAACGGAAGAAACGGAGATGAAAAACTACTTGTATTTTGAGAGTTATGATGGAAATAGTTAGATTCGCGCTTTGGTCTACCAGTTTGCAGACATACCTCCGATTGAATGACCATAACTCACTCAATTCAACCCGGAATTCATTGAAATTTATTCCATTTCGAAGGAGTCGAAGTGTAGTCTAAAACGGAAGAAACAGAGATGAAAAAGTCCTAGTATTTTGAGAGTTATGACGGAAATAGTTAGACTCGCGCTTTGGTCTAGCAGTTTATAGACCTACGTCCGGTTGATTGACCATAACTCAGTCAATTCAACTCGGAATTGAGTCAAATTCATGCCATTTCGAAGATGTCGAAGTGTAGTTGAAAACATTAGAAACGGAGATGAAAAACTCCAAGTATTTTAAGAGTTATGACGGAAATAGTTAGACTCGCCCTTTCGCCTAGCAGTTTACAGACCTATCTCCGATTGAATGACCATAACTCACTCAATTCAACCCGGAATTAATTGAAATTTGTTCCATTTCGAATGAGTAGAAGTGTAGTTTAAAAAGAAAGAAACGGAGGTTAAAAAAGCCGAGTATTTCGGGAGTTATGATGGAAATAGTTAGACTCGCACTTTAGTGTAGCAGTTTACAGACCTACCTCCGATTGATTGACCATAACTCTGTCAATTCAACTTGGAATGTAGTCAAATTCATGCCGTTTCGAAGATGTCGAAGTGTAGTTGAAAACATAAGAAACGGAGATGAAAAACTCCAAGTATTTTAAGAGTTACGATGGAAATAGTTAGACTCGCGCTTTCGCCTAGCAGTTTACTGACCTACCTCCGATTGAATGACCATAACCCACTCAATTCAACTCCGAATTCATTGAAATTCGTTCCATTACGAAGGAGTCGAAAGTGTAGCTGAAAACGGAAGAAACGGAGATGAAAACTCCAAGTATTTTGAGAGTTATGGTGGAAATAGTTAGACTCGTGTTTTCGCCTAGCAGTTTACAGACCTACCTCCGATTGAATGACCATAAGTCACTAAATTCAACTCGGATTTCATCGAAATTTGTTCCATTTCGAAGGAGTAGAAGTATAGTTTATAACGGAAGAAACGGAGATGCAAAAAGCCAAGTATTTTGAGAGTTATGGTGGAAATAGTTAGACTCGCACTTTGGTCTAGGAGTTTACAGACCTACCTCCGATTGATTGACCATAACTCACTCAATTCAACTCAGAATTGAATCAAATTCATGGCATTGCGAAGATGTCGAAGTGTAGTTGGAAATGGAGATGAAAAACTCCAAGTAATTTAAGAGTTATGATGGACATAGTTAGACTCGCGCTTTCGCCTAGCAGTTTACAGACATACCTCCGAGTCAATGACCATAACTCACTCAATTCAACTCGGAATTCATTGAAATTTGTTCCATTTCGAAGGACTCGAACTGTAGTTTAAAACGGAAGAAACGGAGATGAAAAAAGTCAAGTATTTTGAGAGTTATGGTGGAAATAGTTAGACTCCCACTTTGGTCTAGCAGTTTACAGACCAACCTGCAATTGATTGACCATAACTTACTCAATTTAACTCGGAATTGATTCAAATTCATGCCATTTTGAAGTTGTGGAAGTGTAGTTGAAAACGAAAGAAACAGAGATGAAAAATTCCAAGTATCTTAAGAGTTATGATGGAAATAGTTAGACTCGCGCTTTGGTCTAGCAGTTTACAGACCTGCTTCCGATTCATTCACCATAAGTCACTCAATTCGACTCGAAATTTATTCAAATTCATGCCATTAGGAAGATGTCGAAGAGTAGCTGAAAACGAAAGAAACGGAGACGAAAAACTCCAAGTATTTTAAGAGTTATGATAGAAATAGTTAGACTCGCGCTTTCGCCTAGCAGTTTACAGACCTACCTCCGATTTAATGACCACAACTCACTCAATTGAACATGTAATTCAATGAAATTTGTTGCATTTCGAAAGAGTCGAAGTGTAGTTTAAAACGGAAGAAACGGAGATGAAAAACTACTTGTATTTTGAGAGTTATGATGGAAATAGTTAGATTCGCGCTTTGGTCTACCAGTTTGCAGACATACCTCCGATTGAATGACCATAACTCACTCAATTCAACCCGGAATTCATTGAAATTTATTCCATTTCGAAGGAGTCGAAGTGTAGTCTAAAACGGAAGAAACAGAGATGAAAAAGTCCTAGTATTTTGAGAGTTATGACGGAAATAGTTAGACTCGCGCTTTGGTCTAGCAGTTTATAGACCTACGTCCGGTTGATTGACCATAACTCAGTCAATTCAACTCGGAATTGAGTCAAATTCATGCCATTTCGAAGATGTCGAAGTGTA
The DNA here is from genome assembly GCF_043159265.1 of Tasmannia lanceolata. NCBI lineage: Eukaryota > Viridiplantae > Streptophyta > Magnoliopsida > Canellales > Winteraceae > Tasmannia > Tasmannia lanceolata. The sequence continues at coordinate 965,798 of NW_027518749.1, read as the reverse complement.
GTTGAAAACATTAGAAACGGAGATGAAAAACTCCAAGTATTTTAAGAGTTATGACGGAAATAGTTAGACTCGCCCTTTCGCAGTTTACAGACCTATCTCCGATTGAATGACCATAACTCACTCAATTCAACCCGGAATTAATTGAAATTTGTTCCATTTTGAATGAGTAGAAGTGTAGTTTAAAAAGAAAGAAACGGAGGTTAAAAAAGCCGAGTATTTCGGGAGTTATGATGGAAATAGTTAGACTCGCACTTTAGTGTAGCAGTTTACAGACCAACCTCCGATTGATTGACCATAACTCTGTCAATTCAACTCGGAATTTAGTCAAATTCATGCCGTTTCGAAGATGTCGAAGTGTAGTTGAAAACATAAGAAACGGAGATGAAAAACTCCAAGTATTTTAAGAGTTACGATGGAAATAGTTAGACTCGCGCTTTCGCCTAGCAGTTTACTGACCTACCTCCGATTGAAGGACCATAACCCACTCAATTCAACTCGGAATTCATTAAAATTCGTTCCATTACGAAGGAGTCGAAAGTGTAGCTGAAAACGGAAGAAACGGAGATGAAAACTCCAAGTATTTTGAGAGTTATGGTGGAAATAGTTAGACTCGCGTTTTCGCCTAGCAGTTTACAGACCTACCTCCGATTGAATGACCATAAGTCACTAAAATTCAACTCGGAATTCATTGAACTTTGTTCCATTTCGAAGGAGTCGAAGTGTAGTTTAAAACAGAAGAAACGGAGATAAAAAAAACCAAGTATTTTGAGATTTATGGTGGAAATTTTATGACTCGCACTTTGGTCTAGCAGTTTACAGACATACCTCCGATTGATTGACTATAACTCACTCAATTCAACTCGAAATTGATTCAAATTCGTGCAATTTCGAAGATGTCGAAGTGAAGTTGAAAACGGAAGAAACGGAGATGAAACACTCCAAGTATTTTAAGAGTTATGATGGAAATAGTTGGACTCTTGCTTTCGCCTAGCAGTTTACAGACCTACCTCCGATTGAATAACCATAACTCACTCAATTCAACCCGGATTTCATTGAAATTTGTTCCATTTCGAAGGAGTCGAAGTGTAGTCTAAAACGGAAGAAACAGAGATGAAAAAGTCCTAGTATTTTGAGAGTTATGACGGAAATAGTTAGACTCGCGCTTTGGTCTAGCAGTTTATAGACCTACGTCCGGTTGATTGACCATAACTCAGTCAATTCAACTCGGAATTGAGTCAAATTCATGCCATTTCGAAGATGTCGAAGTGTAGTTGAAAACATTAGAAACGGAGATGAAAAACTCCAAGTATTTTAAGAGTTATGACAGAAATAGTTAGACTCGCCCTTTCGCCTAGCAGTTTACAGATCTATCTCCGATTGAATGACCATAACTCACTCAATTCAACCCGGAATTAATTGAAATTTGTTCCATTTCGAATGAGTAGAAGTGTAGTTTAAAAAGAAAGAAACGGAGGTTAAAAAAGCCGAGTATTTCGGGAGTTATGATGGAAATAGTTACACTCGCACTTTAGTGTAGCAGTTTACAGACCTACCTCCGATTGATTGACCATAACTCTGTCAATTCAACTCGGAATTTAGTCAAATTCATGCCGTTTCGAAGATGTCGAAGTGTAGTTGAAAACATAAGAAACGGAGATGAAAAACTCCAAGTATTTTAACAGTTACGATGGAAATAGTTAGACTCGCGCTTTCGCCTAGCAGTTTACTGACCTACCTCCGATTGAATGACCATAACCCACTCAATTCAACTCGGAATTCATTGAAAGTCGTTCCATTACGAAGGAGTCGAAAGTGTAGCTGAAAACGGAAGAAACGGAGATGAAAACTCCAAGTATTTTGAGAGTTATGGTGGAAATAGTTAGACTCGTGTTTTCGCCTAGCAGTTTACAGACCTACCTCCGATTGAATGACCATAAGTCACTAAATTCAACTCGGATTTCATCGAAATTTGTTCCATTTCGAAGGAGTAGAAGTATAGTTTATAACGGAAGAAACGGAGATGCAAAAAGCCAAGTATTTTGAGAGTTATGGTGGAAATAGTTAGACTCGCACTTTGGTCTAGGAGTTTACAGACCTACCTCGGATTGATTGACCATAACTCACTCAATTCAACTCAGAATTGAATCAAATTCATGGCATTGCGAAGATGTCGAAGTGTAGTTGGAAATGGAGATGAAAAACTCCAAGTAATTTAAGAGTTATGATGGACATAGTTAGACTCGCGCTTTCGCCTAGCAGTTTACAGACATACCTCCGAGTCAATGACCATAACTCACTCAATTCAACTCGGAATTCATTGAAATTTGTTCCATTTCGAAGGACTCGAACTGTAGTTTAAAACGGAAGAAACGGAGATGAAAAAAGTCAAGTATTTTGAGAGTTATGGTGGAAATAGTTAGACTCCCACTTTGGTCTAGCAGTTTACAGACCAACCTGCAATTGATTGACCATAACTTACTCAATTTAACTCGGAATTGATTCAAATTCATGCCATTTTGAAGTTGTGGAAGTGTAGTTGAAAACGAAAGAAACAGAGATGAAAAATTCCAAGTATCTTAAGAGTTATGATGGAAATAGTTAGACTCGCGCTTTGGTCTAGCAGTTTACAGACCTGCTTCCGATTCATTCACCATAAGTCACTCAATTCGACTCGAAATTTATTCAAATTCATGCCATTAGGAAGATGTCGAAGAGTAGCTGAAAACGAAAGAAACGGAGACGAAAAACTCCAAGTATTTTAAGAGTTATGATAGAAATAGTTAGACTCGCGCTTTCGCCTAGCAGTTTACAGACCTACCTCCGATTTAATGACCACAACTCACTCAATTGAACATGTAATTCAATGAAATTTGTTGCATTTCGAAAGAGTCGAAGTGTAGTTTAAAACGGAAGAAACGGAGATGAAAAACTACTTGTATTTTGAGAGTTATGATGGAAATAGTTAGATTCGCGCTTTGGTCTACCAGTTTGCAGACATACCTCCGATTGAATGACCATAACTCACTCAATTCAACCCGGAATTCATTGAAATTTATTCCATTTCGAAGGAGTTGAAGTGTAGTCTAAAACGGAAGAAACAGAGATGAAAAAGTCCTAGTATTTTGAGAGTTATGACGGAAATAGTTAGACTCGCGCTTTGGTCTAGCAGTTTATAGACCTACGTCCGGTTGATTGACCATAACTCAGTCAATTCAACTCGGAATTGAGTCAAATTCATGCCATTTCGAAGATGTCGAAGTGTAGTTGAAAACATTAGAAACGGAGATGAAAAACTCCAAGTATTTTAAGAGTTATGACGGAAATAGTTAGACTCGCCCTTTCGCCTAGCAGTTTACAGACCTATCTCCGATTGAATGACCATAACTCACTCAATTCAACCCGGAATTAATTGAAATTTGTTCCATTTCGAATGAGTAGAAGTGTAGTTTAAAAAGAAAGAAACGGAGGTTAAAAAAGCCGAGTATTTCGGGAGTTATGATGGAAATAGTTAGACTCGCACTTTAGTGTAGCAGTTTACAGACCTACCTCCGATTGATTGACCATAACTCTGTCAATTCAACTCGGAATGTAGTCAAATTCATGCCGTTTCGAAGATGTCGAAGTGTAGTTGAAAACATAAGAAACGGAGATGAAAAACTCCAAGTATTTTAAGAGTTACGATGGAAATAGTTAGACTCGCGCTTTCGCCTAGCAGTTTACTGACCTACCTCCGATTGAATGACCATAACCCACTCAATTCAACTCCGAATTCATTGAAATTCGTTCCATTACGAAGGAGTCGAAAGTGTAGCTGAAAACGGAAGAAACGGAGATGAAAACTCCAAGTATTTTGAGAGTTATGGTGGAAATAGTTAGACTCGTGTTTTCGCCTAGCAGTTTACAGACCTACCTCCGATTGAATGACCATAAGTCACTAAATTCAACTCGAATTTCATCGAAATTTGTTCCATTTCGAAGGAGTAGAACTATAGTTTATAACGGAAGAAACGGAGATGCAAAAAGCCAAGTATTTTGAGAGTTATGGTGGAAATAGTTAGACTCGCACTTTGGTCTAGGAGTTTACAGACCTACCTCCGATTGATTGACCATAACTCACTCAATTCAACTCAGAATTGAATCAAATTCATGGCATTGCGAAGATGTCGAAGTGTAGTTGGAAATGGAGATGAAAAACTCCAAGTAATTTAAGAGTTATGATGGACATAGTTAGACTCGCGCTTTCGCCTAGCAGTTTACAGACATACCTCCGAGTCAATGACCATAACTCACTCAATTCAACTCGGAATTCATTGAAATTTGTTCCATTTCGAAGGACTCGAACTGTAGTTTAAAACGGAAGAAACGGAGATGAAAAAAGTCAAGTATTTTGAGAGTTATGGTGGAAATAGTTAGACTCCCACTTTGGTCTAGCAGTTTACAGACCAACCTGCAATTGATTGACCATAACTTACTCAATTTAACTCGGAATTGATTCAAATTCATGCCATTTTGAAGTTGTGGAAGTGTAGTTGAAAACGAAAGAAACAGAGATGAAAAATTCCAAGTATCTTAAGAGTTATTATGGAAATATTTAGACTCGCGCTTTGGTCTAGCAGTTTACAGACCTGCTTCCGATTCATTCACCATAAGTCACTCAATTCGACTCGGAATTTATTCAAATTCATGCCATTAGGAAGATGTCGAAGAGTAGCTGAAAACGAAAGAAACGGAGACGAAAAACTCCAAGTATTTTAAGAGTTATGATAGAAATAGTTAGACTCGCGCTTTCGCCTAGCAGTTTACAGACCTACCTCCGATTTAATGACCACAACTCACTCAATTGAACATGTAATTCAATGAAATTTGTTGCATTTCGAAAGAGTCGAAGTGTAGTTTAAAACGGAAGAAACGGAGATGAAAAACTACTTGTATTTTGAGAGTTATGATGGAAATAGTTAGATTCGCGCTTTGGTCTACCAGTTTGCAGACATACCTCCGATTGAATGACCATAACTCACTCAATTCAACCCGGAATTCATTGAAATTTATTCCATTTCGAAGGAGTCGAAGTGTAGTCTAAAACGGAAGAAACAGAGATGAAAAAGTCCTAGTATTTTGAGAGTTATGACGGAAATAGTTAGACTCGCGCTTTGGTCTAGCAGTTTATAGACCTACGTCCGGTTGATTGACCATAACTCAGTCAATTCAACTCGGAATTGAGTCAAATTCATGCCATTTCGAAGATGTCGAAGTGTAGTTGAAAACATTAGAAACGGAGATGAAAAACTCCAAGTATTTTAAGAGTTATGACGGAAATAGTTAGACTCGCCCTTTCGCAGTTTACAGACCTATCTCCGATTGAATGACCATAACTCACTCAATTCAACCCGGAATTAATTGAAATTTGTTCCATTTCGAATGAGTAGAAGTGTAGTTTAAAAAGAAAGAAACGGAGGTTAAAAAAGCCGAGTATTTCGGGAGTTATGATGGAAATAGTTAGACTCGCACTTTAGTGTAGCAGTTTACAGACCAACCTCCGATTGATTGACCATAACTCTGTCAATTCAACTCGGAATTTAGTCAAATTCATGCCGTTTCGAAGATGTCGAAGTGTAGTTGAAAACATAAGAAACGGAGATGAAAAACTCCAAGTATTTTAAGAGTTACGATGGAAATAGTTAGACTCGCGCTTTCGCCTAGCAGTTTACTGACCTACCTCCGATTGAAGGACCATAACCCACTCAATTCAACTCGGAATTCATTGAAATTCGTTCCATTACGAAGGAGTCGAAAGTGTAGCTGAAAACGGAAGAAACGGAGATGAAAACTCCAAGTATTTTGAGAGTTATGGTGGAAATAGTTAGACTCGCGTTTTCGCCTAGCAGTTTACAGACCTACCTCCGATTGAATGACCATAAGTCACTAAAATTCAACTCGGAATTCATTGAACTTTGTTCCATTTCGAAGGAGTCGAAGTGTAGTTTAAAACAGAAGAAACGGAGATAAAAAAAACCAAGTATTTTGAGATTTATGGTGGAAATTTTATGACTCGCACTTTGGTCTAGCAGTTTACAGACATACCTCCGATTGATTGACTATAACTCACTCAATTCAACTCGAAATTGATTCAAATTCGTGCAATTTCGAAGATGTCGAAGTGAAGTTGAAAACGGAAGAAACGGAGATGAAACACTCCAAGTATTTTAAGAGTTATGATGGAAATAGTTGGACTCTTGCTTTCGCCTAGCAGTTTACAGACCTACTTCCGATTGAATAACCATAACTCACTCAATTCAACCCGGATTTCATTGAAATTTGTTCCATTTCGAAGGAGTCGAAGTGTAGTCTAAAACGGAAGAAACAGAGATGAAAAAGTCCTAGTATTTTGAGAGTTATGACGGAAATAGTTAGACTCGCGCTTTGGTCTAGCAGTTTATAGACCTACGTCCGGTTGATTGACCATAACTCAGTCAATTCAACTCGGAATTGAGTCAAATTCATGCCATTTTGAAGATGTCGAAGTGTAGTTGAAAACATTAGAAACGGAGATGAAAAACTCCAAGTATTTTAAGAGTTATGACGGAAATAGTTAGACTCGCCCTTTCGCCTAGCAGTTTACAGACCTATCTCCGATTGAATGACCATAACTCACTCAATTCAACCCGGAATTAATTGAAATTTGTTCCATTTCGAATGAGTAGAAGTGTAGTTTAAAAAGAAAGAAACGGAGGTTAAAAAAGCCGAGTATTTCGGGAGTTATGATGGAAATAGTTAGACTCGCACTTTAGTGTAGCAGTTTACAGACCTACCTCCGATTGATTGACCATAACTCTGTCAATTCAACTCGGAATTTAGTCAAATTCATGCCGTTTCGAAGATGTCGAAGTGTAGTTGAAAACATAAGAAACGGAGATGAAAAACTCCAAGTATTTTAACAGTTACGATGGAAATAGTTAGACTCGCGCTTTCGCCTAGCAGTTTACTGACCTACCTCCGATTGAATAACCATAACCCACTCAATTCAACTCGGAATTCATTGAAAGTCGTTCCATTACGAAGGAGTCGAAAGTGTAGCTGAAAACGGAAGAAACGGAGATGAAAACTCCAAGTATTTTGAGAGTTATGGTGGAAATAGTTAGACTCGTGTTTTCGCCTAGCAGTTTACAGACCTACCTCCGATTGAATGACCATAAGTCACTAAATTCAACTCGGATTTCATCGAAATTTGTTCCATTTCGAAGGAGTAGAACTATAGTTTATAACGGAAGAAACGGAGATGCAAAAAGCCAAGTATTTTGAGAGTTATGGTGGAAATAGTTAGACTCGCACTTTGGTCTAGGAGTTTACAGACCTACCTCCGATTGATTGACCATAACTCACTCAATTCAACTCAGAATTGAATCAAATTCATGGCATTGCGAAGATGTCGAAGTGTAGTTGGAAATGGAGATGAAAAACTCCAAGTAATTTAAGAGTTATGATGGACATAGTTAGACTCGCGCTTTCGCCTAGCAGTTTACAGACATACCTCCGAGTCAATGACCATAACTCACTCAATTCAACTCGGAATTCATTGAAATTTGTTCCATTTCGAAGGACTCGAACTGTAGTTTAAAACGGAAGAAACGGAGATGAAAAAAGTCAAGTATTTTGAGAGTTATGGTGGAAATAGTTAGACTCCCACTTTGGTCTAGCAGTTTACAGACCAACCTGCAATTGATTGACCATAACTTACTCAATTTAACTCGGAATTGATTCAAATTCATGCCATTTTGAAGGTGTGGAAGTGTACTTGAAAACGAAAGAAACAGAGATGAAAAATTCCAAGTATCTTAAGAGTTATGATGGAAATAGTTAGACTCGCGATTTGGTCTAGCAGTTTACAGACCTGCTTCCGATTCATTGACCATAAGTCACTCAATTCGACTCGGAATTTATTCAAATTCATGCCATTTGGAAGATGTCGAAGAGTAGCTGAAAACGAAAGAAACGGAGACAAAAAACTCCAAGTATTTTAAGAGTTATGATAGAAATAGTTAGACTCGCGCTTTCGCCTAGCAGTTTACAGACCTACCTCCGATTTAATGACCACAACTCACTCAATTGAACATGTAATTCAATGAAATTTGTTGCATTTCGAAGTAGTCGAAGTGTAGTTTAAAACGGAAGAAACGGAGATGAAAAACTACTTGTATTTTGAGAGTTATGATGGAAATAGTTAGACTCGCACTTTAGTGTAGCAGTTTACAGACCTACCTCCGATTGATTGACCATAACTCAGTCAATTCAACTCGGAATTTAGTCAAATTCATGCCGTTTCGAAGATGTCGAAGTGTAGTTGAAAACATAAGAAACGGAGATGAAAAACTCCAAGTATTTTAAGAGTTACGATGGAAATAGTTAGACTCGCGCTTTCGCCTAGCAGTTTACTGACCTACCTCCGATTGAATGACCATAACCCACTCAATTCAACTCGGAATTCATTGAAATTCGTTCCATTACGAAGGAGTCGAAAGTGTAGCTGAAAACGGAAGAAACGGAGATGAAAACTCCAAGTATTTTGAGAGTTATGGTGGAAATAGTTAGACTCGCGTTTTCGCCTAACAGTTTACAGACCTACCTCCGATTGAATGACCATAAGTCACTAAAATTCAACTCGGAATTCATTGAACTTTGTTCCATTTCGAAGGAGTCGAAGTGTAGTTTAAAACAGAAGAAACGGAGATAAAAAAAACCAAGTATTTTGAGATTTATGGTGGAAATGGTTAGACTCGCACTTTGGTCTAGCAGTTTACAGACATACCTCCGATTGATTGACTATAACTCACTCAATTCAACTCGAAATTGATTCAAATTCGTGCAATTTCGAAGATGTCGAAGTGAAGTTGAAAACGGAAGAAACGGAGATGAAACACTCCAAGTATTTTAAGAGTTATGATGGAAATAGTTGGACTCTTGCTTTCGCCTAGCAGTTTACAGACCTACCTCCGATTGAATAACCATAACTCACTCAATTCAACCCGGATTTCATTGAAATTTGTTCCATTTCGAAGGAGTCGAAGTGTAGTTTAAAACGGAAGAAACGGAGATGAAAAACTACTTGTATTTTGAGAGTTATGATGGAAATAGTTAGATTCGCGCTTTGGTCTAGCAGTTTGCAGACATACCTCCGATTGAATGACCATAACTCACTCAATTCAACCCGGAATTCATTGAAATTTATTCCATTTCGAAGGAGTCGAAGTGTAGTCTAAAACGGAAGAAACAGAGATGAAAAAGTCCTAGTATTTTGAGAGTTATGACGGAAATAGTTAGACTCGCGCTTTGGTCTAGCAGTTTATAGACCTACGTCCGGTTGATTGACCATAACTCAGTCAATTCAACTCGGAATTGAGTCAAATTCATGCCATTTCGAAGATGCCGAAGTGTAGTTGAAGACATTAGAAACGGAGATGAAAAACTCCAAGTATTTTAAGAGTTATGACGGAAATAGTTAGACTCGCCCTTTCGCCTAGCAGTTTACAGACCTATCTCCGATTGAATGACCATAACTCACTCAATTCAACCCGGAATTAATTGAAATTTGTTCCATTTCGAATGAGTAGAAGTGTAGTTTAAAAAGAAAGAAACGGAGGTTAAAAAAGCCGAGTATTTCGGGAGTTATGATGGAAATAGTTAGACTCGCACTTTAGTGTAACAGTTTACAGAGCTACCTCCGATTGATTGACCATAACTCTGTCAATTCAACTCGGAATTTAGTCAAATTCATGCCGTTTCGAAGATGTCGAAGTGTAGTTGAAAACATAAGAAACGGAGATGAAAAACTCCAAGTATTTTAAGAGTTACGATGGAAATAGTTAGACTCGCGCTTTCGCCTAGCAGTTTACTGACCTACCTCCGATTGAATTAAAAAGAAAGAAACGGAGGTTAAAAAGGCGAGTATTTCGGGAGTTATGATGGAAATAGTTAGACTCGCACTTTAGTGTAGCAGTTTACAGACCTACCTCCGATTGATTGACCATAACTCAGTCAATTCAACTCGGAATTTAGTCAAATTCATGCCGTTTCGAAGATGTCGAAGTGTAGTTGAAAACATAAGAAACGGAGATGAAAAACTCCAAGTATTTTAAGAGTTACGATGGAAATAGTTAGACTCGCGCTTTCGCCTAGCAGTTTACTGACCTACCTCCGATTGAATGACCATAACCCACTCAATTCAACTCGGAATTCATTGAAATTCGTTCCATTACGAAGGAGTCGAAAGTGTAGCTGAAAACGGAAGAAACGGAGATGAAAACTCCAAGTATTTTGAGAGTTATGGTGGAAATAGTTAGACTCGCGTTTTCGCCTAGCAGTTTACAGACCTACCTCCGATTGAATGACCATAAGTCACTAAAATTCAACTCGGAATTCATTGAACTTTGTTCCATTTCGAAGGAGTCGAAGTGTAGTTTAAAACAGAAGAAACGGAGATAAAAAAAACCAAGTATTTTGAGATTTATGGTGGAAATGGTTAGACTCGCACTTTGGTCTACCAGTTTACAGACACACCTCTGATTGATTGACTATAACTCACTCAATTCAACTCGAAATTGATTCAAATTCGTGCAATTTCGAAGATGTCGAAGTGAAGTTGAAAACGGAAGAAACGGAGATGAAACACTCGAAGTATTTTAAGAGTTATGATGGAAATAGTTGGACTCTTGCTTTCGCCTAGCAGTTTACAGACCTACCTCCGATTGAATAACCATAACTCACTCAATTCAACCCGGATTTCATTGAAATTTGTTCCATTTCGAAGGAGTCGAAGTGTAGTTTAAAACGGAAGAAACGGAGATGAAAAACTACTTGTATTTTGAGAGTTATGATGGAAATAGTTAGATTCGCGCTTTGGTCTAGCAGTTTGCAGACATACCTCCGATTGAATGACCATAACTCACTCAATTCAACCCGGAATTCATTGAAATTTATTCCATTTCGAAGGAGTCGAAGTGTAGTCTAAAACGGAAGAAACAGAGATGAAAAAGTCCTAGTATTTTGAGAGTTATGACGGAAATAGTTAGACTCGCGCTTTGGTCTAGCAGTTTATAGACCTACGTCCGGTTGATTGACCATAACTCAGTCAATTCAACTCGGAATTGAGTCAAATTCATGCCATTTCGAAGATGCCGAAGTGTAGTTGAAAACATTAGAAACGGAGATGAAAAACTCCAAGTATTTTAAGAGTTATGACGGAAATAGTTAGACTCGCCCTTTCGCCTAGCAGTTTACAGACCTATCTCCGATTGAATGACCATAACTCACTCAATTCAACCCGGAATTAATTGAAATTTGTTCCATTTCGAATGAGTAGAAGTGTAGTTTAAAAAGAAAGAAACGGAGGTTAAAAAAGCCGAGTATTTCGGGAGTTATGATGGAAATAGTTAGACTCGCACTTTAGTGTAACAGTTTACAGAGCTACCTCCGATTGATTGACCATAACTCTGTCAATTCAACTCGGAATTTAGTCAAATTCATGCCGTTTCGAAGATATCGAAGTGTAGTTGAAAACATAAGAAACGGAGATGAAAAACTCCAAGTATTTTAAGAGTTACGATGGAAATAGTTAGACTCGCGCTTTCGCCTAGCAGTTTACTGTCCTACCTCCGATTGAATTAAAAAGAAAGAAACGGAGGTTAAAAAGGCGAGTATTTCGGGAGTTATGATGGAAATAGTTAGACTCGCACTTTAGTGTAGGAGTTTACAGACCTACCTCCGATTGATTGACCATAACTCAGTCAATTCAACTCGGAATTTAGTCAAATTCATGCCGTTTCGAAGATGTCGAAGTGTAGTTGAAAACATTAGAAACGGAGATGAAAAACTCCAAGTATTTTAAGAGTTACGATGGAAATAGTTAGACTCGCGCTTTCGCCTAGCAGTTTACTGACCTACCTCCGATTGAATGACCATAACCCACTCAATTCAACTCGGAATTCATTGAAATTCGTTCCATTACGAAGGAGTCGAAAGTGTAGCTGAAAACGGAAGAAACGGAGATGAAAACTCCAAGTATTTTGAGAGTTATGGTGGAAATAGTTAGACTCGCGTTTTCGCCTAGCAGTTTACAGACCTACCTCCGATTGAATGACCATAAGTCACTAAAATTCAACTCGGAATTCATTGAACTTTGTTCCATTTCGAAGGAGTCGAAGTGTAGTTTAAAACAGAAGAAACGGAGATAAAAAAAACCAAGTAATTTGAGATTTATGGTGGAAATGGTTAGACTCGCACTTTGGTCTAGCAGTTTACAGACATACCTCCGATTGATTGACTATAACTCACTCAATTCAACTCGAAATTGATTCAAATTCGTGCAATTTCGAAGATGTCGAAGTGAAGTTGAAAACGGAAGACACGGAGATGAAACACTCCAAGTATTTTAAGAGTTATGATGGAAATAGTTGGACTCTTGCTTTCGCCTAGCAGTTTACAGACCTACCTCCGATTGAATAACCATAACTCACTCAATTCAACCCGGATTTCATTGAAATTTGTTCCATTTCGAAGGAGTCGAAGTGTAGTTTAAAACGGAAGAAACGGAGATGCAAAAAGCCATGTATTTTGAGAGTTATGGTGGAAATAGTTAGACTCGCACTTTGGTCTAGTAGTTTACAGACCCACCTCCGATTGATTGACCATAACTCACTCAATTCAACTCAGAATTGAATCAAATTCATGGCATTGCGAAGATGTCGAAGTGTAGTTGGAAATGGAGATGAAAAACTCCAAGTAATTTAAGAGTTATGATGGACATAGTTAGACTCGCGCTTTCGCCTAGCAGTTTACAGACCTACCTCCGAGTCAATGACCATAACTCACTCAATTCAACTCGGAATTCATTGAAATTTGTTCCATTTCGAAGGACTCGAACTGTAGTTTAAAACGGAAGAAACGGAGATGAAAAAAGCAAGTATTCTGAGAGTTATGGTGGAAATAGTTACACTTGCTCTTTGGTCTAGCAGTTTACAGACCAACCTGCAATTGATTGACCATAACTTACTCAATTTAACTCGGAATTGATTCAAATTCATGCCATTTTGAAGGTGTGGAAGTGTACTTGAAAACGAAAGAAACAGAGATGAAAAATTCCAAGTATCTTAAGAGTTATGATGGAAATAGTTAGACTCGCGCTTTGGTCTAGCAGTTTACAGACCTGCTTCCGATTCATTGACCATAAGTCACTCAATTCGACTCGGAATTTATTCAAATTCATGCCATTTGGAAGATGTCGAAGAGTAGCTGAAAACGAAAGAAACGGAGACAAAAAACTCCAAGTATTTTAAGAGTTATGATAGAAATAGTTAGACTCGCGCATTCGCCTAGCAGTTTACAGACCTACCTCCGATTTAATGACCACAACTCACTCAATTGAACATGTAATTCAATGAAATTTGTTGCATTTCGAAGTAGTCGAAGTGTAGTTTAAAACGGAAGAAACGGAGATGAAAAACTACTTGTATTTTGAGAGTTATGATGGAAATAGTTAGATTCGCGCTTTGGTCTAGCAGTTTGCAGACATACCTCCGATTGAATGACCATAACTCACTCAATTCAACCCGTAATTCATTGAAATTTATTCCATTTCGAAGGAGTCGAAGTGTAGTCTAAAACGGAAGAAACAGAGATGAAAAAGTCCTAGTATTTTGAGAGTTATGACGGAAATAGTTAGACTCGCGCTTTGGTCTAGCAGTTTATAGACCTACGTCCGGTTGATTGACCATAACTCAGTCAATTCAACTCGGAATTGAGTCAAATTCATGCCATTTCGAAGATGTCGAAGTGTAGTTGAAAACATTAGAAACGGAGATGAAAAACTCCAAGTATTTTAAGAGTTATGACGGAAATAGTTAGACTCGCCCTTTCGCCTAGCAGTTTACAGACCTATCTCCGATTGAATGACCATAACTCACTCAATTCAACCCGGAATTAATTGAAATTTGTTCCATTTCGAATGAGTAGAAGTGTAGTTTAAAAAGAAAGAAACGGAGGTTAAAAAAGCCGAGTATTTCGGGAGTTATGATGGAAATAGTTACACTCGCACTTTAGTGTAGCAGTTTACAGACCTACCTCCGATTGATTGACCATAACTCTGTCAATTCAACTCGGAATTTAGTCAAATTCATGCCGTTTCGAAGATGTCGAAGTGTAGTTGAAAACATAAGAAACGGAGATGAAAAACTCCAAGTATTTTAAGAGTTACGATGGAAATAGTTAGACTCGCGCTTTCGCCTAGCAGTTTACTGACCTACCTCCGATTGAATGACCATAACCCACTCAATTCAACTCGGAATTCATTGAAAGTCGTTCCATTACGAAGGAGTCGAAAGTGTAGCTGAAAACGGAAGAAACGGAGATGAAAACTCCAAGTATTTTGAGAGTTATGGTGGAAATAGTTAGACTCGTGTTTTCGCCTAGCAGTTTACAGACCTACCTCCGATTGAATGACCATAAGTCACTAAATTCAACTCGGATTTCATCGAAATTTGTTCCATTTCGAAGGAGTAGAAGTATAGTTTATAACGGAAGAAACGGAGATGCAAAAAGCCAAGTATTTTGAGAGTTATGGTGGAAATAGTTAGACTCGCACTTTGGTCTAGGAGTTTACAGACCTACCTCCGATTGATTGACCATAACTCACTCAATTCAACTCAGAATTGAATCAAATTCATGGCATTGCGAAGATGTCGAAGTGTAGTTGGAAATGGAGATGAAAAACTCCAAGTAATTTAAGAGTTATGATGGACATAGTTAGACTCGCGCTTTCGCCTAGCAGTTTACAGACATACCTCCGAGTCAATGACCATAACTCACTCAATTCAACTCGGAATTCATTGAAATTTGTTCCATTTCGAAGGACTCGAACTGTAGTTTAAAACGGAAGAAACGGAGATGAAAAAAGTCAAGTATTTTGAGAGTTATGGTGGAAATAGTTAGACTCCCACTTTGGTCTAGCAGTTTACAGACCAACCTGCAATTGATTGACCATAACTTACTCAATTTAACTCGGAATTGATTCAAATTCATGCCATTTTGAAGTTGTGGAAGTGTAGTTGAAAACGAAAGAAACAGAGATGAAAAATTCCAAGTATCTTAAGAGTTATGATGGAAATAGTTAGACTCGCGCTTTGGTCTAGCAGTTTACAGACCTGCTTCCGATTCATTCACCATAAGTCACTCAATTCGACTCGAAATTTATTCAAATTCATGCCATTAGGAAGATGTCGAAGAGTAGCTGAAAACGAAAGAAACGGAGACGAAAAACTCCAAGTATTTTAAGAGTTATGATAGAAATAGTTAGACTCGCGCTTTCGCCTAGCAGTTTACAGACCTACCTCCGATTTAATGACCACAACTCACTCAATTGAACATGTAATTCAATGAAATTTGTTGCATTTCGAAAGAGTCGAAGTGTAGTTTAAAACGGAAGAAACGGAGATGAAAAACTACTTGTATTTTGAGAGTTATGATGGAAATAGTTAGATTCGCGCTTTGGTCTACCAGTTTGCAGACATACCTCCGATTGAATGACCATAACTCACTCAATTCAACCCGGAATTCATTGAAATTTATTCCATTTCGAAGGAGTTGAAGTGTAGTCTAAAACGGAAGAAACAGAGATGAAAAAGTCCTAGTATTTTGAGAGTTATGACGGAAATAGTTAGACTCGCGCTTTGGTCTAGCAGTTTATAGACCTACGTCCGGTTGATTGACCATAACTCAGTCAATTCAACTCGGAATTGAGTCAAATTCATGCCATTTCGAAGATGTCGAAGTGTAGTTGAAAACATTAGAAACGGAGATGAAAAACTCCAAGTATTTTAAGAGTTATGACGGAAATAGTTAGACTCGCCCTTTCGCCTAGCAGTTTACAGACCTATCTCCGATTGAATGACCATAACTCACTCAATTCAACCCGGAATTAATTGAAATTTGTTCCATTTCGAATGAGTAGAAGTGTAGTTTAAAAAGAAAGAAACGGAGGTTAAAAAAGCCGAGTATTTCGGGAGTTATGATGGAAATAGTTAGACTCGCACTTTAGTGTAGCAGTTTACAGACCTACCTCCGATTGATTGACCATAACTCTGTCAATTCAACTCGGAATGTAGTCAAATTCATGCCGTTTCGAAGATGTCGAAGTGTAGTTGAAAACATAAGAAACGGAGATGAAAAACTCCAAGTATTTTAAGAGTTACGATGGAAATAGTTAGACTCGCGCTTTCGCCTAGCAGTTTACTGACCTACCTCCGATTGAATGACCATAACCCACTCAATTCAACTCCGAATTCATTGAAATTCGTTCCATTACGAAGGAGTCGAAAGTGTAGCTGAAAACGGAAGAAACGGAGATGAAAACTCCAAGTATTTTGAGAGTTATGGTGGAAATAGTTAGACTCGTGTTTTCGCCTAGCAGTTTACAGACCTACCTCCGATTGAATGACCATAAGTCACTAAATTCAACTCGGATTTCATCGAAATTTGTTCCATTTCGAAGGAGTAGAACTATAGTTTATAACGGAAGAAACGGAGATGCAAAAAGCCAAGTATTTTGAGAGTTATGGTGGAAATAGTTAGACTCGCACTTTGGTCTAGGAGTTTACAGACCTACCTCCGATTGATTGACCATAACTCACTCAATTCAACTCAGAATTGAATCAAATTCATGGCATTGCGAAGATGTCGAAGTGTAGTTGGAAATGGAGATGAAAAACTCCAAGTAATTTAAGAGTTATGATGGACATAGTTAGACTCGCGCTTTCGCCTAGCAGTTTACAGACATACCTCCGAGTCAATGACCATAACTCACTCAATTCAACTCGGAATTCATTGAAATTTGTTCCATTTCGAAGGACTCGAACTGTAGTTTAAAACGGAAGAAACGGAGATGAAAAAAGTCAAGTATTTTGAGAGTTATGGTGGAAATAGTTAGACTCCCACTTTGGTCTAGCAGTTTACAGACCAACCTGCAATTGATTGACCATAACTTACTCAATTTAACTCGGAATTGATTCAAATTCATGCCATTTTGAAGTTGTGGAAGTGTAGTTGAAAACGAAAGAAACAGAGATGAAAAATTCCAAGTATCTTAAGAGTTATGATGGAAATAGTTAGACTCGCGCTTTGGTCTAGCAGTTTACAGACCTGCTTCCGATTCATTCACCATAAGTCACTCAATTCGACTCGAAATTTATTCAAATTCATGCCATTAGGAAGATGTCGAAGAGTAGCTGAAAACGAAAGAAACGGAGACGAAAAACTCCAAGTATTTTAAGAGTTATGATAGAAATAGTTAGACTCGCGCTTTCGCCTAGCAGTTTACAGACCTACCTCCGATTTAATGACCACAACTCACTCAATTGAACATGTAATTCAATGAAATTTGTTGCATTTCGAAAGAGTCGAAGTGTAGTTTAAAACGGAAGAAACGGAGATGAAAAACTACTTGTATTTTGAGAGTTATGATGGAAATAGTTAGATTCGCGCTTTGGTCTACCAGTTTGCAGACATACCTCCGATTGAATGACCATAACTCACTCAATTCAACCCGGAATTCATTGAAATTTATTCCATTTCGAAGGAGTCGAAGTGTAGTCTAAAACGGAAGAAACAGAGATGAAAAAGTCCTAGTATTTTGAGAGTTATGACGGAAATAGTTAGACTCGCGCTTTGGTCTAGCAGTTTATAGACCTACGTCCGGTTGATTGACCATAACTCAGTCAATTCAACTCGGAATTGAGTCAAATTCATGCCATTTCGAAGATGTCGAAGTGTAGTTGAAAACATTAGAAACGGAGATGAAAA
Organism: Tasmannia lanceolata; assembly: GCF_043159265.1. Taxonomy (NCBI): domain Eukaryota; kingdom Viridiplantae; phylum Streptophyta; class Magnoliopsida; order Canellales; family Winteraceae; genus Tasmannia; species Tasmannia lanceolata. The sequence continues at coordinate 947,957 of NW_027518749.1, read as the reverse complement.
ACTCCAAGTATTTTAAGAGTTATGACGGAAATAGTTAGACTCGCCCTTTCGCAGTTTACAGACCTATCTCCGATTGAATGACCATAACTCACTCAATTCAACCCGGAATTAATTGAAATTTGTTCCATTTCGAATGAGTAGAAGTGTAGTTTAAAAAGAAAGAAACGGAGGTTAAAAAAGCCGAGTATTTCGGGAGTTATGATGGAAATAGTTAGACTCGCACTTTAGTGTAGCAGTTTACAGACCAACCTCCGATTGATTGACCATAACTCTGTCAATTCAACTCGGAATTTAGTCAAATTCATGCCGTTTCGAAGATGTCGAAGTGTAGTTGAAAACATAAGAAACGGAGATGAAAAACTCCAAGTATTTTAAGAGTTACGATGGAAATAGTTAGACTCGCGCTTTCGCCTAGCAGTTTACTGACCTACCTCCGATTGAAGGACCATAACCCACTCAATTCAACTCGGAATTCATTGAAATTCGTTCCATTACGAAGGAGTCGAAAGTGTAGCTGAAAACGGAAGAAACGGAGATGAAAACTCCAAGTATTTTGAGAGTTATGGTGGAAATAGTTAGACTCGCGTTTTCGCCTAGCAGTTTACAGACCTACCTCCGATTGAATGACCATAAGTCACTAAAATTCAACTCGGAATTCATTGAACTTTGTTCCATTTCGAAGGAGTCGAAGTGTAGTTTAAAACAGAAGAAACGGAGATAAAAAAAACCAAGTATTTTGAGATTTATGGTGGAAATTTTATGACTCGCACTTTGGTCTAGCAGTTTACAGACATACCTCCGATTGATTGACTATAACTCACTCAATTCAACTCGAAATTGATTCAAATTCGTGCAATTTCGAAGATGTCGAAGTGAAGTTGAAAACGGAAGAAACGGAGATGAAACACTCCAAGTATTTTAAGAGTTATGATGGAAATAGTTGGACTCTTGCTTTCGCCTAGCAGTTTACAGACCTACCTCCGATTGAATAACCATAACTCACTCAATTCAACCCGGATTTCATTGAAATTTGTTCCATTTCGAAGGAGTCGAAGTGTAGTCTAAAACGGAAGAAACAGAGATGAAAAAGTCCTAGTATTTTGAGAGTTATGACGGAAATAGTTAGACTCGCGCTTTGGTCTAGCAGTTTATAGACCTACGTCCGGTTGATTGACCATAACTCAGTCAATTCAACTCGGAATTGAGTCAAATTCATGCCATTTCGAAGATGTCGAAGTGTAGTTGAAAACATTAGAAACGGAGATGAAAAACTCCAAGTATTTTAAGAGTTATGACGGAAATAGTTAGACTCGCCCTTTCGCCTAGCAGTTTACAGACCTATCTCCGATTGAATGACCATAACTCACTCAATTCAACCCGGAATTAATTGAAATTTGTTCCATTTCGAATGAGTAGAAGTGTAGTTTAAAAAGAAAGAAACGGAGGTTAAAAAAGCCGAGTATTTCGGGAGTTATGATGGAAATAGTTAGACTCGCACTTTAGTGTAGCAGTTTACAGACCTACCTCCGATTGATTGACCATAACTCTGTCAATTCAACTCGGAATTTAGTCAAATTCATGCCGTTTCGAAGATGTCGAAGTGTAGTTGAAAACATAAGAAACGGAGATGAAAAACTCCAAGTATTTTAAGAGTTACGATGGAAATAGTTAGACTCGCGCTTTCGCCTAGCAGTTTACTGACCTACCTCCGATTGAATGACCATAACCCACTCAATTCAACTCGGAATTCATTGAAAGTCGTTCCATTACGAAGGAGTCGAAAGTGTAGCTGAAAACGGAAGAAACGGAGATGAAAACTCCAAGTATTTTGAGAGTTATGGTGGAAATAGTTAGACTCGTGTTTTCGCCTAGCAGTTTACAGACCTACCTCCGATTGAATGACCATAAGTCACTAAATTCAACTCGGATTTCATCGAAATTTGTTCCATTTCGAAGGAGTAGAACTATAGTTTATAACGGAAGAAACGGAGATGCAAAAAGCCAAGTATTTTGAGAGTTATGGTGGAAATAGTTAGACTCGCACTTTGGTCTAGGAGTTTACAGACCTACCTCCGATTGATTGACCATAACTCACTCAATTCAACTCAGAATTGAATCAAATTCATGGCATTGCGAAGATGTCGAAGTGTAGTTGGAAATGGAGATGAAAAACTCCAAGTAATTTAAGAGTTATGATGGACATAGTTAGACTCGCGCTTTCGCCTAGCAGTTTACAGACATACCTCCGAGTCAATGACCATAACTCACTCAATTCAACTCGGAATTCATTGAAATTTGTTCCATTTCGAAGGACTCGAACTGTAGTTTAAAACGGAAGAAACGGAGATGAAAAAAGTCAAGTATTTTGAGAGTTATGGTGGAAATAGTTAGACTCCCACTTTGGTCTAGCAGTTTACAGACCAACCTGCAATTGATTGACCATAACTTACTCAATTTAACTCGGAATTGATTCAAATTCATGCCATTTTGAAGTTGTGGAAGTGTAGTTGAAAACGAAAGAAACAGAGATGAAAAATTCCAAGTATCTTAAGAGTTATGATGGAAATAGTTAGACTCGCGCTTTGGTCTAGCAGTTTACAGACCTGCTTCCGATTCATTCACCATAAGTCACTCAATTCGACTCGAAATTTATTCAAATTCATGCCATTAGGAAGATGTCGAAGAGTAGCTGAAAACGAAAGAAACGGAGACGAAAAACTCCAAGTATTTTAAGAGTTATGATAGAAATAGTTAGACTCGCGCTTTCGCCTAGCAGTTTACAGACCTACCTCCGATTTAATGACCACAACTCACTCAATTGAACATGTAATTCAATGAAATTTGTTGCATTTCGAAAGAGTCGAAGTGTAGTTTAAAACGGAAGAAACGGAGATGAAAAACTACTTGTATTTTGAGAGTTATGATGGAAATAGTTAGATTCGCGCTTTGGTCTACCAGTTTGCAGACATACCTCCGATTGAATGACCATAACTCACTCAATTCAACCCGGAATTCATTGAAATTTATTCCATTTCGAAGGAGTCGAAGTGTAGTCTAAAACGGAAGAAACAGAGATGAAAAAGTCCTAGTATTTTGAGAGTTATGACGGAAATAGTTAGACTCGCGCTTTGGTCTAGCAGTTTATAGACCTACGTCCGGTTGATTGACCATAACTCAGTCAATTCAACTCGGAATTGAGTCAAATTCATGCCATTTCGAAGATGTCGAAGTGTAGTTGAAAACATTAGAAACGGAGATGAAAAACTCCAAGTATTTTAAGAGTTATGACGGAAATAGTTAGACTCGCCCTTTCGCAGTTTACAGACCTATCTCCGATTGAATGACCATAACTCACTCAATTCAACCCGGAATTAATTGAAATTTGTTCCATTTCGAATGAGTAGAAGTGTAGTTTAAAAAGAAAGAAACGGAGGTTAAAAAAGCCGAGTATTTCGGGAGTTATGATGGAAATAGTTAGACTCGCACTTTAGTGTAGCAGTTTACAGACCAACCTCCGATTGATTGACCATAACTCTGTCAATTCAACTCGGAATTTAGTCAAATTCATGCCGTTTCGAAGATGTCGAAGTGTAGTTGAAAACATAAGAAACGGAGATGAAAAACTCCAAGTATTTTAAGAGTTACGATGGAAATAGTTAGACTCGCGCTTTCGCCTAGCAGTTTACTGACCTACCTCCGATTGAAGGACCATAACCCACTCAATTCAACTCGGAATTCATTGAAATTCGTTCCATTACGAAGGAGTCGAAAGTGTAGCTGAAAACGGAAGAAACGGAGATGAAAACTCCAAGTATTTTGAGAGTTATGGTGGAAATAGTTAGACTCGCGTTTTCGCCTAGCAGTTTACAGACCTACCTCCGATTGAATGACCATAAGTCACTAAAATTCAACTCGGAATTCATTGAACTTTGTTCCATTTCGAAGGAGTCGAAGTGTAGTTTAAAACAGAAGAAACGGAGATAAAAAAAACCAAGTATTTTGAGATTTATGGTGGAAATTTTATGACTCGCACTTTGGTCTAGCAGTTTACAGACATACCTCCGATTGATTGACTATAACTCACTCAATTCAACTCGAAATTGATTCAAATTCGTGCAATTTCGAAGATGTCGAAGTGAAGTTGAAAACGGAAGAAACGGAGATGAAACACTCCAAGTATTTTAAGAGTTATGATGGAAATAGTTGGACTCTTGCTTTCGCCTAGCAGTTTACAGACCTACCTCCGATTGAATAACCATAACTCACTCAATTCAACCCGGATTTCATTGAAATTTGTTCCATTTCGAAGGAGTCGAAGTGTAGTCTAAAACGGAAGAAACAGAGATGAAAAAGTCCTAGTATTTTGAGAGTTATGACGGAAATAGTTAGACTCGCGCTTTGGTCTAGCAGTTTATAGACCTACGTCCGGTTGATTGACCATAACTCAGTCAATTCAACTCGGAATTGAGTCAAATTCATGCCATTTCGAAGATGTCGAAGTGTAGTTGAAAACATTAGAAACGGAGATGAAAAACTCCAAGTATTTTAAGAGTTATGACGGAAATAGTTAGACTCGCCCTTTCGCCTAGCAGTTTACAGACCTATCTCCGATTGAATGACCATAACTCACTCAATTCAACCCGGAATTAATTGAAATTTGTTCCATTTCGAATGAGTAGAAGTGTAGTTTAAAAAGAAAGAAACGGAGGTTAAAAAAGCCGAGTATTTCGGGAGTTATGATGGAAATAGTTAGACTCGCACTTTAGTGTAGCAGTTTACAGACCTACCTCCGATTGATTGACCATAACTCTGTCAATTCAACTCGGAATTTAGTCAAATTCATGCCGTTTCGAAGATGTCGAAGTGTAGTTGAAAACATAAGAAACGGAGATGAAAAACTCCAAGTATTTTAAGAGTTACGATGGAAATAGTTAGACTCGCGCTTTCGCCTAGCAGTTTACTGACCTACCTCCGATTGAATGACCATAACCCACTCAATTCAACTCGGAATTCATTGAAAGTCGTTCCATTACGAAGGAGTCGAAAGTGTAGCTGAAAACGGAAGAAACGGAGATGAAAACTCCAAGTATTTTGAGAGTTATGGTGGAAATAGTTAGACTCGTGTTTTCGCCTAGCAGTTTACAGACCTACCTCCGATTGAATGACCATAAGTCACTAAATTCAACTCGGATTTCATTGAAATTTGTTCCATTTCGAAGGAGTCGAAGTGTAGTTTATAACGGAAAAAACGGAGATGCAAAAAGCCAAGTATTTTGAGAGTTATGGTGGAAATAGTTAGACTCGCACTTTGGTCTAGGAGTTTACAGACCTACCTCGGATTGATTGACCATAACACACTCAATTCAACTCAGAATTGAATCAAATTCATGGCATTGCGAAGATGTCGAAGTGTAGTTGGAAATGGAGATGAAAAACTCCAAGTAATTTAAGAGTTATGATGGACATAGTTAGACTCGCGCTTTCGCCTAGCAGTTTACAGACATACCTCCGAGTCAATGACCATAACTCACTCAATTCAACTCGGAATTCATTGAAATTTGTTCCATTTCGAAGGACTCGAACTGTAGTTTAAAACGGAAGAAACGGAGATGAAAAAAGTCAAGTATTTTGAGAGTTATGGTGGAAATAGTTAGACTCCCACTTTGGTCTAGCAGTTTACAGACCAACCTGCAATTGATTGACCATAACTTACTCAATTTAACTCGGAATTGATTCAAATTCATGCCATTTTGAAGTTGTGGAAGTGTAGTTGAAAACGAAAGAAACAGAGATGAAAAATTCCAAGTATCTTAAGAGTTATGATGGAAATAGTTAGACTCGCGCTTTGGTCTAGCAGTTTACAGACCTGCTTCCGATTCATTCACCATAAGTCACTCAATTCGACTCGAAATTTATTCAAATTCATGCCATTAGGAAGATGTCGAAGAGTAGCTGAAAACGAAAGAAACGGAGACGAAAAACTCCAAGTACTTTAAGAGTTATGATAGAAATAGTTAGACTCGCGCTTTCGCCTAGCAGTTTACAGACCTACCTCCGATTTAATGACCACAACTCACTCAATTGAACATGTAATTCAATGAAATTTGTTGCATTTCGAAAGAGTCGAAGTGTAGTTTAAAACGGAAGAAACGGAGATGAAAAACTACTTGTATTTTGAGAGTTATGATGGAAATAGTTAGATTCGCGCTTTGGTCTACCAGTTTGCAGACATACCTCCGATTGAATGACCATAACTCACTCAATTCAACCCGGAATTCATTGAAATTTATTCCATTTCGAAGGAGTCGAAGTGTAGTCTAAAACGGAAGAAACAGAGATGAAAAAGTCTTAGTATTTTGAGAGTTATGACGGAAATAGTTAGACTCGCGCTTTGGTCTAGCAGTTTATAGACCTACGTCCGGTTGATTGACCATAACTCAGTCAATTCAACTCGGAATTGAGTCAAATTCATGCCATTTCGAAGATGTCGAAGTGTAGTTGAAAACATTAGAAACGGAGATGAAAAACTCCAAGTATTTTAAGAGTAATGACGGAAATAGTTAGACTCGCCCTTTCGCCTAGCAGTTTACAGACCTATCTCCGATTGAATGACCATAACTCACTCAATTCAACCCGGAATTAATTGAAATTTGTTCCATTTCGAATGAGTAGAAGTGTAGTTTAAAAAGAAAGAAACGGAGGTTAAAAAAGCCGAGTATTTCGGGAGTTATGATGGAAATAGTTAGACTCGCACTTTAGTGTAGCAGTTTACAGACCTACCTCCGATTGATTGACCATAACTCTGTCAATTCAACTCGGAATGTAGTCAAATTCATGCCGTTTCGAAGATGTCGAAGTGTAGTTGAAAACATAAGAAACGGAGATGAAAAACTCCAAGTATTTTAAGAGTTACGATGGAAATAGTTAGACTCGCGCTTTCGCCTAGCAGTTTACTGACCTACCTCCGATTGAATGACCATAACCCACTCAATTCAACTCCGAATTCATTGAAATTCGTTCCATTACGAAGGAGTCGAAAGTGTAGCTGAAAAAGGAAGAAACGGAGATGAAAACTCCAAGTATTTTGAGAGTTATGGTGGAAATAGTTAGACTCGTGTTTTCGCCTAGCAGTTTACAGACCTACCTCCGATTGAATGACCATAAGTCACTAAATTCAACTCGGATTTCATTGAAATTTGTTCCATTTCGAAGGAGTAGAAGTATAGTTTATAACGGAAGAAACGGAGATGCAAAAAGCCAAGTATTTTGAGAGTTATGGTGGAAATAGTTAGACTCGCACTTTGGTCTAGGAGTTTACAGACCTACCTCCGATTGATTGACCATAACTCACTCAATTCAACTCAGAATTGAATCAAATTCATGGCATTGCGAAGATGTCGAAGTGTAGTTGGAAATGGAGATGAAAAACTCCAAGTAATTTAAGAGTTATGATGGACATAGTTAGACTCGCGCTTTCGCCTAGCAGTTTACAGACATACCTCCGAGTCAATGACCATAACTCACTCAATTCAACTCGGAATTCATTGAAATTTGTTCCATTTCGAAGGACTCGAACTGTAGTTTAAAACGGAAGAAACGGAGATGAAAAAAGTCAAGTATTTTGAGAGTTATGGTGGAAATAGTTAGACTCCCACTTTGGTCTAGCAGTTTACAGACCAACCTGCAATTGATTGACCATAACTTACTCAATTTAACTCGGAATTGATTCAAATTCATGCCATTTTGAAGTTGTGGAAGTGTAGTTGAAAACGAAAGAAACAGAGATGAAAAATTCCAAGTATCTTAAGAGTTATGATGGAAATAGTTAGACTCGCGCTTTGGTCTAGCAGTTTACAGACCTGCTTCCGATTCATTCACCATAAGTCACTCAATTCGACTCGGAATTTGTTCAAATTCATGCCATTAGGAAGATGTCGAAGAGTAGCTGAAAACGAAAGAAACGGAGACGAAAAACTCCAAGTATTTTAAGAGTTATGATAGAAATAGTTAGACTCGCGCTTTCGCCTAGCAGTTTACAGACCTACCTCCGATTTAATGACCACAACTCACTCAATTGAACATGTAATTCAATGAAATTTGTTGTATTTCGAAAGAGTCAAAGTGTAGTTTAAAACGGAAGAAACGGAGATGAAAAACTACTTGTATTTTGAGAGTTATGATGGAAATAGTTAGATTCGCGCTTTGGTCTAGCAGTTTATAGACCTACGTCCGGTTGATTGACCATAACTCAGTCAATTCAACTCGGAATTGAGTCAAATTCATGCCATTTCGAAGATGTCGAAGTGTAGTTGAAAACATTAGAAACGGAGATGAAAAACTCCAAGTATTTTAAGAGTTATGACGGAAATAGTTAGACTCGCCCTTTCGCCTAGCAGTTTACAGACCTATCTCCGATTGAATGACCATAACTCACTCAATTCAACCCGGAATTAATTGAAATTTGTTCCATTTCGAATGAGTAGAAGTGTAGTTTAAAAAGAAAGAAACGGAGGTTAAAAAAGCCGAGTATTTCGGGAGTTATGATGGAAATAGTTAGACTCGCACTTTAGTGTAGCAGTTTACAGACCTACCTCCGATTGATTGACCATAACTCTGTCAATTCAACTCGGAATGTAGTCAAATTCATGCCGTTTCGAAGATGTCGAAGTGTAGTTGAAAACATAAGAAACGGAGATGAAAAACTGCAAGTATTTTAAGAGTTACGATGGAAATAGTTAGACTCGCGCTTTCGCCTAGCAGTTTACTGACCTACCTCCGATTGAATGACCATAACCCACTCAATTCAACTCCGAATTCATTGAAATTCGTTCCATTACGAAGGAGTCGAAAGTGTAGCTGAAAACGGAAGAAACGGAGATGAAAACTCCAAGTATTTTGAGAGTTATGGTGGAAATAGTTAGACTCGCGTTTTCGCCTAGCAGTTTACAGACCTACCTCCGATTGAATGACCATAAGTCACTAAAATTCAACTCGAAATTCATTGAACTTTGTTCCATTTCGAAGGAGTCGAAGTGTAGTTTGAAACAGAAGAAACGGAGATAAAAAAAACCAAGTATTTTGAGATTTATGGTGGAAATTGTTAGACTCGCACTTTGGTCTAGCAGTTTACAGACATACCTCCGATTGATTGACTATAACTCACTCAATTCAACTCGAAATTGATTCAAATTCATTCAATTTCGAAGATGTCGAAGTGAAGTTGAAAACGGAAGAAACGGAGATGAAACACTCCAAGTATTTTAAGAGTTATGATGGAAATAGTTGGACTCTTGCTTTCGCCTAGCAGTTTACAGACCTACCTCCGATTGAATGACCATAAGTCACTCAATTCAACCCGGATTTTATTGAAATTTGTTCCATTTCGAAGGAGTCGAAGTGTAGTTTAAAACGGAAGAAACGGAGATGCAAAAAGCCAAGTATTTTGAGAGTTATGGTGGAAATAGTTAGACTCGCACTTTGGTCTAGGAGTTTACAGACCTACCTCGGATTGATTGACCATAACTCACTCAATTCAACTCAGAATTGAATCAAATTCATGGCATTGCGAAGATGTCGAAGTGTAGTTGGAAATGGAGATGAAAAACTCCAAGTAATTTAAGAGTTATGATGGACATAGTTAGACTCGCGCTTTCGCCTAGCAGTTTACAGACATACCTCCGAGTCAATGACCATAACTCACTCAATTCAACTCGGAATTCATTGAAATTTGTTCCATTTCGAAGGACTCGAACTGTAGTTTAAAACGGAAGAAACGGAGATGAAAAAAGTCAAGTATTTTGAGAGTTATGGTGGAAATAGTTAGACTCCCACTTTGGTCTAGCAGTTTACAGACCAACCTGCAATTGATTGACCATAACTTACTCAATTTAACTCGGAATTGATTCAAATTCATGCCATTTTGAAGTTGTGGAAGTGTAGTTGAAAACGAAAGAAACAGAGATGAAAAATTCCAAGTATCTTAAGAGTTATTATGGAAATAGTTAGACTCGCGCTTTGGTCTAGCAGTTTACAGACCTGCTTCCGATTCATTCACCATAAGTCACTCAATTCGACTCGGAATTTATTCAAATTCATGCCATTAGGAAGAAGTCGAAGAGTAGCTGAAAACGAAAGAAACGGAGACGAAAAACTCCAAGTATTTTAAGAGTTATGATAGAAATAGTTAGACTCGCGCTTTCGCCTAGCAGTTTACAGACCTACCTCCGATTTAATGACCACAACTCACTCAATTGAACATGTAATTCAATGAAATTTGTTGCATTTCGAAAGAGTCGAAGTGTAGTTTAAAACGGAAGAAACGGAGATGAAAAACTACTTGTATTTTGAGAGTTATGATGGAAATAGTTAGATTCGCGCTTTGGTCTACCAGTTTGCAGACATACCTCCGATTGAATGACCATAACTCACTCAATTCAACCCGGAATTCATTGAAATTTATTCCATTTCGAAGGAGTCGAAGTGTAGTCTAAAACGGAAGAAACAGAGATGAAAAAGTCCTAGTATTTTGAGAGTTATGACGGAAATAGTTAGACTCGCGCTTTGGTCTAGCAGTTTATAGACCTACGTCCGGTTGATTGACCATAACTCAGTCAATTCAACTCGGAATTGAGTCAAATTCATGCCATTTCGAAGATGTCGAAGTGTAGTTGAAAACATTAGAAACGGAGATGAAAAACTCCAAGTATTTTAAGAGTTATGACGGAAATAGTTAGACTCGCCCTTTCGCAGTTTACAGACCTATCTCCGATTGAATGACCATAACTCACTCAATTCAACCCGGAATTAATTGAAATTTGTTCCATTTCGAATGAGTAGAAGTGTAGTTTAAAAAGAAAGAAACGGAGGTTAAAAAAGCCGAGTATTTCGGGAGTTATGATGGAAATAGTTAGACTCGCACTTTAGTGTAGCAGTTTACAGACCAACCTCCGATTGATTGACCATAACTCTGTCAATTCAACTCGGAATTTAGTCAAATTCATGCCGTTTCGAAGATGTCGAAGTGTAGTTGAAAACATAAGAAACGGAGATGAAAAACTCCAAGTATTTTAAGAGTTACGATGGAAATAGTTAGACTCGCGCTTTCGCCTAGCAGTTTACTGACCTACCTCCGATTGAAGGACCATAACCCACTCAATTCAACTCGGAATTCATTGAAATTCGTTCCATTACGAAGGAGTCGAAAGTGTAGCTGAAAACGGAAGAAACGGAGATGAAAACTCCAAGTATTTTGAGAGTTATGGTGGAAATAGTTAGACTCGCGTTTTCGCCTAGCAGTTTACAGACCTACCTCCGATTGAATGACCATAAGTCACTAAAATTCAACTCGGAATTCATTGAACTTTGTTCCATTTCGAAGGAGTCGAAGTGTAGTTTAAAACAGAAGAAACGGAGATAAAAAAAACCAAGTATTTTGAGATTTATGGTGGAAATTTTATGACTCGCACTTTGGTCTAGCAGTTTACAGACATACCTCCGATTGATTGACTATAACTCACTCAATTCAACTCGAAATTGATTCAAATTCGTGCAATTTCGAAGATGTCGAAGTGAAGTTGAAAACGGAAGAAACGGAGATGAAACACTCCAAGTATTTTAAGAGTTATGATGGAAATAGTTGGACTCTTGCTTTCGCCTAGCAGTTTACAGACCTACCTCCGATTGAATAACCATAACTCACTCAATTCAACCCGGATTTCATTGAAATTTGTTCCATTTCGAAGGAGTCGAAGTGTAGTCTAAAACGGAAGAAACAGAGATGAAAAAGTCCTAGTATTTTGAGAGTTATGACGGAAATAGTTAGACTCGCGCTTTGGTCTAGCAGTTTATAGACCTACGTCCGGTTGATTGACCATAACTCAGTCAATTCAACTCGGAATTGAGTCAAATTCATGCCATTTCGAAGATGTCGAATTGTAGTTGAAAACATTAGAAACGGAGATGAAAAACTCCAAGTATTTTAAGAGTTATGACGGAAATAGTTAGACTCGCCCTTTCGCCTAGCAGTTTACAGACCTATCTCCGATTGAATGACCATAACTCACTCAATTCAACCCGGAATTAATTGAAATTTGTTCCATTTCGAATGAGTAGAAGTGTAGTTTAAAAAGAAAGAAACGGAGGTTAAAAAAGCCGAGTATTTCGGGAGTTATGATGGAAATAGTTAGACTCGCACTTTAGTGTAGCAGTTTACAGACCTACCTCCGATTGATTGACCATAACTCTGTCAATTCAACTCGGAATTTAGTCAAATTCATGCCGTTTCGAAGATGTCGAAGTGTAGTTGAAAACATAAGAAACGGAGATGAAAAACTCCAAGTATTTTAAGAGTTACGATGGAAATAGTTAGACTCGCGCTTTCGCCTAGCAGTTTACTGACCTACCTCCGATTGAATGACCATAACCCACTCAATTCAACTCGGAATTCATTGAAAGTCGTTCCATTACGAAGGAGTCGAAAGTGTAGCTGAAAACGGAAGAAACGGAGATGAAAACTCCAAGTATTTTGAGAGTTATGGTGGAAATAGTTAGACTCGTGTTTTCGCCTAGCAGTTTACAGACCTACCTCCGATTGAATGACCATAAGTCACTAAATTCAACTCGGATTTCATTGAAATTTGTTCCATTTCGAAGGAGTCGAAGTGTAGTTTATAACGGAAAAAACGGAGATGCAAAAAGCCAAGTATTTTGAGAGTTATGGTGGAAATAGTTAGACTCGCACTTTGGTCTAGGAGTTTACAGACCTACCTCGGATTGATTGACCATAACTCACTCAATTCAACTCAGAATTGAATCAAATTCATGGCATTGCGAAGATGTCGAAGTGTAGTTGGAAATGGAGATGAAAAACTCCAAGTAATTTAAGAGTTATGATGGACATAGTTAGACTCGCGCTTTCGCCTAGCAGTTTACAGACATACCTCCGAGTCAATGACCATAACTCACTCAATTCAACTCGGAATTCATTGAAATTTGTTCCATTTCGAAGGACTCGAACTGTAGTTTAAAACGGAAGAAACGGAGATGAAAAAAGTCAAGTATTTTGAGAGTTATGGTGGAAATAGTTAGACTCCCACTTTGGTCTAGCAGTTTACAGACCAACCTGCAATTGATTGACCATAACTTACTCAATTTAACTCGGAATTGATTCAAATTCATGCCATTTTGAAGTTGTGGAAGTGTAGTTGAAAACGAAAGAAACAGAGATGAAAAATTCCAAGTATCTTAAGAGTTATGATGGAAATAGTTAGACTCGCGCTTTGGTCTAGCAGTTTACAGACCTGCTTCCGATTCATTCACCATAAGTCACTCAATTCGACTCGAAATTTATTCAAATTCATGCCATTAGGAAGATGTCGAAGAGTAGCTGAAAACGAAAGAAACGGAGACGAAAAACTCCAAGTATTTTAAGAGTTATGATAGAAATAGTTAGACTCGCGCTTTCGCCTAGCAGTTTACAGACCTACCTCCGATTTAATGACCACAACTCACTCAATTGAACATGTAATTCAATGAAATTTGTTGCATTTCGAAAGAGTCGAAGTGTAGTTTAAAACGGAAGAAACGGAGATGAAAAACTACTTGTATTTTGAGAGTTATGATGGAAATAGTTAGATTCGCGCTTTGGTCTACCAGTTTGCAGACATACCTCCGATTGAATGACCATAACTCACTCAATTCAACCCGGAATTCATTGAAATTTATTCCATTTCGAAGGAGTCGAAGTGTAGTCTAAAACGGAAGAAACAGAGATGAAAAAGTCCTAGTATTTTGAGAGTTATGACGGAAATAGTTAGACTCGCGCTTTGGTCTAGCAGTTTATAGACCTACGTCCGGTTGATTGACCATAACTCAGTCAATTCAACTCGGAATTGAGTCAAATTCATGCCATTTCGAAGATGTCGAAGTGTAGTTGAAAACATTAGAAACGGAGATGAAAAACTCCAAGTATTTTAAGAGTTATGACGGAAATAGTTAGACTCGCCCTTTCGCCTAGCAGTTTACAGACCTATCTCCGATTGAATGACCATAACTCACTCAATTCAACCCGGAATTAATTGAAATTTGTTCCATTTCGAATGAGTAGAAGTGTAGTTTAAAAAGAAAGAAACGGAGGTTAAAAAAGCCGAGTATTTCGGGAGTTATGATGGAAATAGTTAGACTCGCACTTTAGTGTAGCAGTTTACAGACCTACCTCCGATTGATTGACCATAACTCTGTCAATTCAACTCGGAATGTAGTCAAATTCATGCCGTTTCGAAGATGTCGAAGTGTAGTTGAAAACATAAGAAACGGAGATGAAAAACTCCAAGTATTTTAAGAGTTACGATGGAAATAGTTAGACTCGCGCTTTCGCCTAGCAGTTTACTGACCTACCTCCGATTGAATGACCATAACCCACTCAATTCAACTCCGAATTCATTGAAATTCGTTCCATTACGAAGGAGTCGAAAGTGTAGCTGAAAACGGAAGAAACGGAGATGAAAACTCCAAGTATTTTGAGAGTTATGGTGGAAATAGTTAGACTCGTGTTTTCGCCTAGCAGTTTACAGACCTACCTCCGATTGAATGACCATAAGTCACTAAATTCAACTCGGATTTCATTGAAATTTGTTCCATTTCGAAGGAGTAGAAGTATAGTTTATAACGGAAGAAACGGAGATGCAAAAAGCCAAGTATTTTGAGAGTTATGGTGGAAATAGTTAGACTCGCACTTTGGTCTAGGAGTTTACAGACCTACCTCCGATTGATTGACCATAACTCACTCAATTCAACTCAGAATTGAATCAAATTCATGGCATTGCGAAGATGTCGAAGTGTAGTTGGAAATGGAGATGAAAAACTCCAAGTAATTTAAGAGTTATGATGGACATAGTTAGACTCGCGCTTTCGCCTAGCAGTTTACAGACATACCTCCGAGTCAATGACCATAACTCACTCAATTCAACTCGGAATTCATTGAAATTTGTTCCATTTCGAAGGACTCGAACTGTAGTTTAAAACGGAAGAAACGGAGATGAAAAAAGTCAAGTATTTTGAGAGTTATGGTGGAAATAGTTATACTCCCACTTTGGTCTAGCAGTTTACAGACCAACCTGCAATTGATTGACCATAACTTACTCAATTTAACTCGGAATTGATTCAAATTCATGCCATTTTGAAGTTGTGGAAGTGTAGTTGAAAACGAAAGAAACAGAGATGAAAAATTCCAAGTATCTTAAGAGTTATGATGGAAATAGTTAGACTCGCGCTTTGGTCTAGCAGTTTACAGACCTGCTTCCGATTCATTCACCATAAGTCACTCAATTCGACTCGAAATTTATTCAAATTCATGCCATTAGGAAGATGTCGAAGAGTAGCTGAAAACGAAAGAAACGGAGACGAAAAACTCCAAGTATTTTAAGAGTTATGATAGAAATAGTTAGACTCGCGCTTTCGCCTAGCAGTTTACAGACCTACCTCCGATTTAATGACCACAACTCACTCAATTGAACATGTAATTCAATGAAATTTGTTGCATTTCGAAAGAGTCGAAGTGTAGTTTAAAACGGAAGAAACGGAGATGAAAAACTACTTGTATTTTGAGAGTTATGATGGAAATAGTTAGATTCGCGCTTTGGTCTACCAGTTTGCAGACATACCTCCGATTGAATGACCATAACTCACTCAATTCAACCCGGAATTCATTGAAATTTATTCCATTTCGAAGGAGTCGAAGTGTAGTCTAAAACGGAAGAAACAGAGATGAAAAAGTCCTAGTATTTTGAGAGTTATGACGGAAATAGTTAGACTCGCGCTTTGGTCTAGCAGTTTATAGACCTACGTCCGGTTGATTGACCATAACTCAGTCAATTCAACTCGGAATTGAGTCAAATTCATGCCATTTCGAAGATGTCGAAGTGTAGTTGAAAACATTAGAAACGGAGATGAAAAACTCCAAGTATTTTAAGAGTTATGACGGAAATAGTTAGACTCGCCCTTTCGCCTAGCAGTTTACAGACCTATCTCCGATTGAATGACCATAACTCACTCAATTCAACCCGGAATTAATTGAAATTTGTTCCATTTCGAATGAGTAGAAGTGTAGTTTAAAAAGAAAGAAACGGAGGTTAAAAAAGCCGAGTATTTCGGGAGTTATGATGGAAATAGTTAGACTCGCACTTTAGTGTAGCAGTTTACAGACCTACCTCCGATTGATTGACCATAACTCTGTCAATTCAACTCGGAATTTAGTCAAATTCATGCCGTTTCGAAGATGTCGAAGTGTAGTTGAAAACATAAGAAACGGAGATGAAAAACTCCAAGTATTTTAAGAGTTACGATGGAAATAGTTAGACTCGCGCTTTCGCCTAGCAGTTTACTGACCTACCTCCGATTGAATGACCATAACCCACTCAATTCAACTCGGAATTCATTGAAATTCGTTCCATTACGAAGGAGTCGAAAGTGTAGCTGAAAACGGAAGAAACGGAGATGAAAACTCCAAGTATTTTGAGAGTTATGGTGGAAATAGTTAGACTCGCGTTTTCGCTAGCAGTTTACAGACCTACCTCCGATTGAATGACCATAAGTCACTAAAATTCAACTCGAAATTCATTGAACTTTGTTCCATTTCGAAGGAGTCGAAGTGTAGTTTGAAACAGAAGAAACGGAGATAAAAAAAACCAAGTATTTTGAGATTTATGGTGGAAATTGTTAGACTCGCACTTTGGTCTAGCAGTTTACAGACATACCTCCGATTGATTGACTATAACTCACTCAATTCAACTCGAAATTGATTCAAATTCATTCAATTTCGAAGATGTCGAAGTGAAGTTGAAAACGGAAGAAACGGAGATGAAACACTCCAAGTATTTTAAGAGTTATGATGGAAATAGTTGGACTCTTGCTTTCGCCTAGCAGTTTACAGACCTACCTCCGATTGAATGACCATAAGTCACTCAATTCAACCCGGATTTTATTGAAATTTGTTCCATTTCGAAGGAGTCGAAGTGTAGTTTAAAACGGAAGAAACGGAGATGCAAAAAGCCAAGTATTTTGAGAGTTATGGTGGAAATAGTTAGACTCGCACTTTGGTCTAGGAGTTTACAGACCTACCTCCGATTGATTGACCATAACTCACTCAATTCAACTCAGAATTGAATCAAATTCATGGCATTGCGAAGATGTCGAAGTGTAGTTGGAAATGGAGATGAAAAACTCCAAGTAATTTAAGAGTTATGATGGACATAGTTAGACTCGCGCTTTCGCCTAGCAGTTTACAGACATACCTCCGAGTCAATGACCATAACTCACTCAATTCAACTCGGAATTCATTGAAATTTGTTCCATTTCGAAGGACTCGAACTGTAGTTTAAAACGGAAGAAACGGAGATGAAAAAAGTCAAGTATTTTGAGAGTTATGGTGGAAATAGTTAGACTCCCACTTTGGTCTAGCAGTTTACAGACCAACCTGCAATTGATTGACCATAACTTACTCAATTTAACTCGGAATTGATTCAAATTCATGCCATTTTGAAGTTGTGGAAGTGTAGTTGAAAACGAAAGAATCAGAGATGAAAAATTCCAAGTATCTTAAGAGTTATGATGGAAATAGTTAGACTCGCGCTTTGGTCTAGCAGTTTACAGACCTGCTTCCGATTCATTCACCATAAGTCACTCAATTCGACTCGGAATTTATTCAAATTCATGCCATTAGGAAGATGTCGAAGAGTAGCTGAAAACGAAAGAAACGGAGACGAAAAACTCCAAGTATTTTAAGAGTTATGATAGAAATAGTTAGACTCGCGCTTTCGCCTAGCAGTTTACAGACCTACCTCCGATTTAATGACCACAACTCACTCAATTGAACATGTAATTCAATGAAATTTGTTGCATTTCGAAAGAGTCGAAGTGTAGTTTAAAACGGAAGAAACGGAGATGAAAAACTACTTGTATTTTGAGAGTTATGATGGAAATAGTTAGATTCGCGCTTTGGTCTACCAGTTTGCAGACATACCTCCGATTGAATGACCATAACTCACTCAATTCAACCCAGAATTCATTGAAATTTATTCCATTTCGAAGGAGTCGAAGTGTAGTCTAAAACGGAAGAAACAGAGATGAAAAAGTCCTAGTATTTTGAGAGTTATGACGGAAATAGTTAGACTCGCGCTTTGGTCTAGCAGTTTATAGACCTACGTCCGGTTGATTGACCATAACTCAGTCAATTCAACTCGGAATTGAGTCAAATTCATGCCATTTCGAAGATGTCGAAGTGTAGTTGAAAACATTAGAAACGGAGATGAAAAACTCCAAGTATTTTAAGAGTTATGACGGAAATAGTTAAACTCGCCCTTTCGCAGTTTACAGACCTATCTCCGATTGAATTACCATAACTCACTCAATTCAACCCGGAATTAATTGAAATTTGTTCCATTTCGAATGAGTAGAAGTGTAGTTTAAAAAGAAAGAAACGGAGGTTAAAAAAGCCGAGTATTTCGGGAGTTATGATGGAAATAGTTAGACTCGCACTTTAGTGTAGCAGTTTACAGACCAACCTCCGATTGATTGACCATAACTCTGTCAATTCAACTCGGAATTTAGTCAAATTCATGCCGTTTCGAAGATGTCGAAGTGTAGTTGAAAACATAAGAAACGGAGATGAAAAACTCCAAGTATTTTAAGAGTTACGATGGAAATAGTTAGACTCGCGCTTTCGCCTAGCAGTTTACTGACCTACCTCCGATTGAAGGACCATAACCCACTCAATTCAACTCGGAATTCATTGAAATTCGTTCCATTACGAAGGAGTCGAAAGTGTAGCTGAAAACGGAAGAAACGGAGATGAAAACTCCAAGTATTTTGAGAGTTATGGTGGAAATAGTTAGACTCGCGTTTTCGCCTAGCAGTTTACAGACCTACCTCCGATTGAATGACCATAAGTCACTAAAATTCAACTCGGAATTCATTGAACTTTGTTCCATTTCGAAGGAGTCGAAGTGTAGTTTAAAACAGAAGAAACGGAGATAAAAAAAACCAAGTATTTTGAGATTTATGGTGGAAATTTTATGACTCGCACTTTGGTCTAGCAGTTTACAGACATACCTCCGATTGATTGACTATAACTCACTCAATTCAACTCGAAATTGATTCAAATTCGTGCAATTTCGAAGATGTCGAAGTGAAGTTGAAAACGGAAGAAACGGAGATGAAACACTCCAAGTATTTTAAGAGTTATGATGGAAATAGTTGGACTCTTGCTTTCGCCTAGCAGTTTACAGACCTACCTCCGATTGAATAACCATAACTCACTCAATTCAACCCGGATTTCATTGAAATTTGTTCCATTTCGAAGGAGTCGAAGTGTAGTCTAAAACGGAAGAAACAGAGATGAAAAAGTCCTAGTATTTTGAGAGTTATGACGGAAATAGTTAGACTCGCGCTTTGGTCTAGCAGTTTATAGACCTACGTCCGGTTGATTGACCATAACTCAGTCAATTCAACTCGGAATTGAGTCAAATTCATGCCATTTCGAAGATGTCGAAGTGTAGTTGAAAACATTAGAAACGGAGATGAAAAACTCCAAGTATTTTAAGAGTTATGACGGAAATAGTTAGACTCGCCCTTTCGCCTAGCAGTTTACAGACCTATCTCCGATTGAATGACCATAACTCACTCAATTCAACCCGGAATTAATTGAAATTTGTTCCATTTCGAATGAGTAGAAGTGTAGTTTAAAAAGAAAGAAACGGAGGTTAAAAAAGCCGAGTATTTCGGGAGTTATGATGGAAATAGTTAGACTCGCACTTTAGTGTAGCAGTTTACAGACCTACCTCCGATTGATTGACCATAACTCTGTCAATTCAACTCGGAATTTAGTCAAATTCATGCCGTTTCGAAGATGTCGAAGTGTAGTTGAAAACATAAGAAACGGAGATGAAAAACTCCAAGTATTTTAAGAGTTACGATGGAAATAGTTAGACTCGCGCTTTCGCCTAGCAGTTTACTGACCTACCTCCGATTGAATGACCATAACCCACTCAATTCAACTCGGAATTCATTGAAAGTCGTTCCATTACGAAGGAGTCGAAAGTGTAGCTGAAAACGGAAGAAACGGAGATGAAAACTCCAAGTATTTTGAGAGTTATGGTGGAAATAGTTAGACTCGTGTTTTCGCCTAGCAGTTTACAGACCTACCTCCGATTGAATGACCATAAGTCACTAAATTCAACTCGGATTTCATTGAAATTTGTTCCATTTCGAAGGAGTCGAAGTGTAGTTTATAACGGAAAAAACGGAGATGCAAAAAGCCAAGTATTTTGAGAGTTATGGTGGAAATAGTTAGACTCGCACTTTGGTCTAGGAGTTTACAGACCTACCTCGGATTGATTGACCATAACTCACTCAATTCAACTCAGAATTGAATCAAATTCATGGCATTGCGAAGATGTCGAAGTGTAGTTGGAAATGGAGATGAAAAACTCCAAGTAATTTAAGAGTTATGATGGACATAGTTAGACTCGCGCTTTCGCCTAGCAGTTTACAGACATACCTCCGAGTCAATGACCATAACTCACTCAATTCAACTCGGAATTCATTGAAATTTGTTCCATTTCGAAGGACTCGAACTGTAGTTTAAAACGGAAGAAACGGAGATGAAAAAAGTCAAGTATTTTGAGAGTTATGGTGGAAATAGTTAGACTCCCACTTTGGTCTAGCAGTTTACAGACCAACCTGCAATTGATTGACCATAACTTACTCAATTTAACTCGGAATTGATTCAAATTCATGCCATTTTGAAGTTGTGGAAGTGTAGTTGAAAACGAAAGAAACAGAGATGAAAAATTCCAAGTATCTTAAGAGTTATGATGGAAATAGTTAGACTCGCGCTTTGGTCTAGCAGTTTACAGACCTGCTTCCGATTCATTCACCATAAGTCACTCAATTCGACTCGAAATTTATTCAAATTCATGCCATTAGGAAGATGTCGAAGAGTAGCTGAAAACGAAAGAAACGGAGACGAAAAACTCCAAGTATTTTAAGAGTTATGATAGAAATAGTTAGACTCGCGCTTTCGCCTAGCAGTTTACAGACCTACCTCCGATTTAATGACCACAACTCACTCAATTGAACATGTAATTCAATGAAATTTGTTGCATTTCGAAAGAGTCGAAGTGTAGTTTAAAACGGAAGAAACGGAGATGAAAAACTACTTGTATTTTGAGAGTTATGATGGAAATAGTTAGATTCGCGCTTTGGTCTACCAGTTTGCAGACATACCTCCGATTGAATGACCATAACTCACTCAATTCAACCCGGAATTCATTGAAATTTATTCCATTTCGAAGGAGTCGAAGTGTAGTCTAAAACGGAAGAAACAGAGATGAAAAAGTCCTAGTATTTTGAGAGTTATGACGGAAATAGTTAGACTCGCGCTTTGGTCTAGCAGTTTATAAACCTACGTCCGGTTGATTGACCATAACTCAGTCAATTCAACTCGGAATTGAGTCAAATTCATGCCATTTCGAAGATGTCGAAGTGTAGTTGAAAACATTAGAAACGGAGATGAAAAACTCCAAGTATTTTAAGAGTTATGACGGAAATAGTTAGACTCGCCCTTTCGCCTAGCAGTTTACAGACCTATCTCCGATTGAATGACCATAACTCACTCAATTCAACCCGGAATTAATTGAAATTTGTTCCATTTCGAATGAGTAGAAGTGTAGTTTAAAAAGAAAGAAACGGAGGTTAAAAAAGCCGAGTATTTCGGGAGTTATGATGGAAATAGTTAGACTCGCACTTTAGTGTAGCAGTTTACAGACCTACCTCCGATTGATTGACCATAACTTCTATCAATTCAACTCGGAATGTAGTCAAATTCATGCCGTTTCGAAGATGTCGAAGTGTAGTTGAAAACATAAGAAACGGAGATGAAAAACTCCAAGTATTTTAAGAGTTACGATGGAAATAGTTAGACTCGCGCTTTCGCCTAGCAGTTTACTGACCTACCTCCGATTGAATGACCATAACCCACTCAATTCAACTCCGAATTCATTGAAATTCGTTCCATTACGAAGGAGTCGAAAGTGTAGCTGAAAACGGAAGAAACGGAGATGAAAACTCCAAGTATTTTGAGAGTTATGGTGGAAATAGTTAGACTCGTGTTTTCGCCTAGCAGTTTACAGACCTACCTCCGATTGAATGACCATAAGTCACTAAATTCAACTCGGATTTCATTGAAATTTGTTCCATTTCGAAGGAGTAGAAGTATAGTTTATAACGGAAGAAACGGAGATGCAAAAAGCCAAGTATTTTGAGAGTTATGGTGGAAATAGTTAGACTCGCACTTTGGTCTAGGAGTTTACAGACCTACCTCCGATTGATTGACCATAACTCACTCAATTCAACTCAGAATTGAATCAAATTCATGGCATTGCGAAGATGTCGAAGTGTAGTTGGAAATGGAGATGAAAAACTCCAAGTAATTTAAGAGTTATGATGGACATAGTTAGACTCGCGCTTTCGCCTAGCAGTTTACAGACATACCTCCGAGTCAATGACCATAACTCACTCAATTCAACTCGGAATTCATTGAAATTTGTTCCATTTCGAAGGACTCGAACTGTAGTTTAAAACGGAAGAAACGGAGATGAAAAAAGTCAAGTATTTTGAGAGTTATGGTGGAAATAGTTAGACTCCCACTTTGGTCTAGCAGTTTACAGACCAACCTGCAATTGATTGACCATAACTTACTCAATTTAACTCGGAATTGATTCAAATTCATGCCATTTTGAAGTTGTGGAAGTGTAGTTGAAAACGAAAGAATCAGAGATGAAAAATTCCAAGTATCTTAAGAGTTATGATGGAAATAGTTAGACTCGCGCTTTGGTCTAGCAGTTTACAGACCTGCTTCCGATTCATTCACCATAAGTCACTCAATTCGACTCGGAATTTATTCAAATTCATGCCATTAGGAAGATGTCGAAGAGTAGCTGAAAACGAAAGAAACGGAGACGAAAAACTCCAAGTATTTTAAGAGTTATGATAGAAATAGTTAGACTCGCGCTTTCGCCTAGCAGTTTACAGACCTACCTCCGATTTAATGACCACAACTCACTCAATTGAACATGTAATTCAATGAAATTTGTTGCATTTCGAAAGAGTCGAAGTGTAGTTTAAAACGGAAGAAACGGAGATGAAAAACTACTTGTATTTTGAGAGTTATGATGGAAATAGTTAGATTCGCGCTTTGGTCTACCAGTTTGCAGACATACCTCCGATTGAATGACCATAACTCACTCAATTAAACCCGGAATTCATTGAAATTTATTCCATTTCGAAGGAGTCGAAGTGTAGTCTAAAACGGAAGAAACAGAGATGAAAAAGTCCTAGTATTTTGAGAGTTATGACGGAAATAGTTAGACTCGCGCTTTGGTCTAGCAGTTTATAGACCTACGTCCGGTTGATTGACCATAACTCAGTCAATTCAACTCGGAATTGAGTCAAATTCATGCCATTTCGAAGATGTCGAAGTGTAGTTGAAAACATTAGAAACGGAGATGAAAAACTCCAAGTATTTTAAGAGTTATGACGGAAATAGTTAGACTCGCCCTTTCGCCTAGCAGTTTACAGACCTATCTCCGATTGAATGACCATAACTCACTCAATTCAACCCGGAATTAATTGAAATTTGTTCCATTTCGAATGAGTAGAAGTGTAGTTTAAAAAGAAAGAAACGGAGGTTAAAAAAGCCGAGTATTTCGGGAGTTATGATGGAAATAGTTAGACTCGCACTTTAGTGTAGCAGTTTACAGACCTACCTCCGATTGATTGACCATAACTCTGTCAATTCAACTCGGAATGTAGTCAAATTCATGCCGTTTCGAAGATGTCGAAGTGTAGTTGAAAACATAAGAAACGGAGATGAAAAACTCCAAGTATTTTAAGAGTTACGATGGAAATAGTTAGACTCGCGCTTTCGCCTAGCAGTTTACTGACCTACCTCCGATTGAATGACCATAACCCACTCAATTCAACTCCGAATTCATTGAAATTCGTTCCATTACGAAGGAGTCGAAAGTGTAGCTGAAAACGGAAGAAACGGAGATGAAAACTCCAAGTATTTTGAGAGTTATGGTGGAAATAGTTAGACTCGTGTTTTCGCCTAGCAGTTTACAGACCTACCTCCGATTGAATGACCATAAGTCACTAAATTCAACTCGGATTTCATTGAAATTTGTTCCATTTCGAAGGAGTAGAAGTATAGTTTATAACGGAAGAAACGGAGATGCAAAAAGCCAAGTATTTTGAGAGTTATGGTGGAAATAGTTAGACTCGCACTTTGGTCTAGGAGTTTACAGACCTACCTCCGATTGATTGACCATAACTCACTCAATTCAACTCAGAATTGAATCAAATTCATGGCATTGCGAAGATGTCGAAGTGTAGTTGGAAATGGAGATGAAAAACTCCAAGTAATTTAAGAGTTATGATGGACATAGTTAGACTCGCGCTTTCGCCTAGCAGTTTACAGACATACCTCCAAGTCAATGACCATAACTCACTCAATTCAACTCGGAATTCATTGAAATTTGTTCCATTTCGAAGGACTCGAACTGTAGTTTAAAACGGAAGAAACGGAGATGAAAAAAGTCAAGTATTTTGAGAGTTATGGTGGAAATAGTTAGACTCCCACTTTGGTCTAGCAATTTACAGACCAACCTGCAATTGATTGACCATAACTTACTCAATTTAACTCGGAATTGATTCAAATTCATGCCATTTTGAAGTTGTGGAAGTGTAGTTGAAAACGAAAGAAACAGAGATGAAAAATTCCAAGTATCTTAAGAGTTATGATGGAAATAGTTAGACTCGCGCTTTGGTCTAGCAGTTTACAGACCTGCTTCCGATTCATTCACCATAAGTCACTCAATTCGACTCGGAATTTATTCAAATTCATGCCATTAGGAAGATGTCGAAGAGTAGCTGAAAACGAAAGAAACGGAGACGAAAAACTCCAAGTATTTTAAGAGTTATGATAGAAATAGTTAGACTCGCGCTTTCGCCTAGCAGTTTACAGACCTACCTCCGATTGAATGACCATAAGTTACTCAATTCAACCCGGATTTTATTGAAATTTGTTCCATTTCGAAGGAGTCAAAGTGTAGTTTAAAACGGAAGAAACAGAGATGAAAAAGTCCTAGTATTTTGAGAGTTATGACGGAAATAGTTAGACTCGCGCTTTGGTCTAGCAGTTTATAGACCTACGTCCGGTTGATTGACCATAACTCAGTCAATTCAACTCGGAATTGAGTCAAATTCATGCCATTTCGAAGATGTCGAAGTGTAGTTGAAAACATTAGAAACGGAGATGAAAAACTCCAAGTATTTTAAGAGTTATGACGGAAATAGTTAGACTCGCCCTTTCGCCTAGCAGTTTACAGACCTATCTCCGATTGAATGACCATAACTCACTCAATTCAACCCGGAATTAATTGAAATTTGTTCCATTTCGAATGAGTAGAAGTGTAGTTTAAAAAGAAAGAAACGGAGGTTAAAAAAGCCGAGTATTTCGGGAGTTATGATGGAAATAGTTAGACTCGCACTTTAGTGTAGCAGTTTACAGACCTACCTCCGATTGATTGACCATAACTCTGTCAATTCAACTCGGAATTTAGTCAAATTCATGCCGTTTCGAAGATGTCGAAGTGTAGTTGAAAACATAAGAAACGGAGATGAAAAACTCCAAGTATTTTAAGAGTTACGATGGAAATAGTTAGACTCGCGCTTTCGCCTAGCAGTTTACTGACCTACCTCCGATTGAATGACCATAACCCACTCAATTCAACTCGGAATTCATTGAAATTCGTTCCATTACGAAGGAGTCGAAAGTGTAGCTGAAAACGGAAGAAACGGAGATGAAAACTCCAAGTATTTTGAGAGTTATGGTGGAAATAGTTAGACTCGTGTTTTCGCCTAGCAGTTTAGAGACCTACCTCCGATTGAATGACCATAAGTCACTAAATTTAACTCGGATTTCATTGAAATTTGTTCCATTTCGAAGGAGTAGAAGTATAGTTTATAACGGAAGAAACGGATATGCAAAAAGCCAAGTATTTTGAGAGTTATGGTGGAAATAGTTAGACTCGCACTTTGGTCTAGGAGTTTACAGACCTACCTCCGATTGATTGACCATAACTCACTCAATTCAACTCAGAATTGAATCAAATTCATGGCATTGCGAAGAAGTCGAAGTGTAGTTGGAAATGGAGATGAAAAACTCCAAGTAATTTAAGAGTTATGATGGACATAGTTAGACTCGCACTTTCGCCTAGCAGTTTACAGACATACCTCCGAGTCAATGACCATAACTCACTCAATTCAACTCGGAATTCATTGAAATTTGTTCCATTTCGAAGGACTCGAACTGTAGTTTAAAACGGAAGAAACGGAGATGGAAAACGTCAAGTATTTTGAGAGTTATGGTGGAAATAGTTAGACTCCCACTTTGGTCTAGCAGTTTACAGACCAACCTGCAATTGATTGACCATAACTTACTCAATTTAACTCGAAATTCATTCAAATTCATGCCATTTTGAAGTTGTGGAAGTGTAGTTGAAAACGAAAGAAACAGAGATGAAAAATTCCAAGTATCTTAAGAGTTATGATGGAAATAGTTAGACTCGCGCTTTGGTCTAGCAGTTTACAGACCTGCTTCCGATTCATTCACCATAAGTCACTCAATTCGACTCGGAATTTATTCAAATTCATGCCATTAGGAAGATGTCGAAGAGTAGCTGAAAACGAAAGAAACGGAGACGAAAAACTCCAAGTATTTTAAGAGTTATGATAGAAATAGTTAGACTCGCGCTTTCGCCTAGCAGTTTACAGACCTACCTCCGATTTAATGACCA
This sequence comes from Tasmannia lanceolata, assembly GCF_043159265.1. Classification (NCBI taxonomy): domain Eukaryota; kingdom Viridiplantae; phylum Streptophyta; class Magnoliopsida; order Canellales; family Winteraceae; genus Tasmannia; species Tasmannia lanceolata. The sequence continues at coordinate 921,045 of NW_027518749.1, read as the reverse complement.
CAACTCACTCAATTGAACATGTAATTCAATGAAATTTGTTGCATTTCGAAAGAGTCGAAGTGTAGTTTAAAACGGAAGAAACGGAGATGAAAAACTACTTGTATTTTGAGAGTTATGATGGAAATAGTTAGATTCGCGCTTTGGTCTACCAGTTTGCAGACATACCTCCGATTGAATGACCATAACTCACTCAATTAAACTCGGAATTCATTGAAATTTATTCCATTTCGAAGGAGTCGAAGTGTAGTCTAAAACGGAAGAAACAGAGATGAAAAAGTCCTAGTATTTTGAGAGTTATGACGGAAATAGTTAGACTCGCGCTTTGGTCTAGCAGTTTATAGACCTACGTCCGGTTGATTGACCATAACTCAGTCAATTCAACTCGGAATTGAGTCAAATTCATGCCATTTCGAAGATGTCGAAGTGTAGTTGAAAACATTAGAAACGGAGATGAAAAACTCCAAGTATTTTAAGAGTTATGACGGAAATAGTTAGACTCGCCCTTTCGCCTAGCAGTTTACAGACCTATCTCCGATTGAATGACCATAACTCACTCAATTCAACCCGGAATTAATTGAAATTTGTTCCATTTCGAATGAGTAGAAGTGTAGTTTAAAAAGAAAGAAACGGAGGTTAAAAAAGCCGAGTATTTCGGGAGTTATGATGGAAATAGTTAGACTCGCACTTTAGTGTAGCAGTTTACAGACCTACCTCCGATTGATTGACCATAACTCTGTCAATTCAACTCGGAATTTAGTCAAATTCATGCCGTTTCGAAGATGTCGAAGTGTAGTTGAAAACATAAGAAACGGAGATGAAAAACTCCAAGTATTTTAAGAGTTACGATGGAAATAGTTAGACTCGCGCTTTCGCCTAGCAGTTTACTGACCTACCTCCGATTGAATGACCATAACCCACTCAATTCAACTCGGAATTCATTGAAATTCGTTCCATTACGAAGGAGTCGAAAGTGTAGCTGAAAACGGAAGAAACGGAGATGAAAACTCCAAGTATTTTGAGAGTTATGGTGGAAATAGTTAGACTCGTGTTTTCGCCTAGCAGTTTAGAGACCTACCTCCGATTGAATGACCATAAGTCACTAAATTTAACTCGGATTTCATTGAAATTTGTTCCATTTCGAAGGAGTAGAAGTATAGTTTATAACGGAAGAAACGGATATGCAAAAAGCCAAGTATTTTGAGAGTTATGGTGGAAATAGTTAGACTCGCACTTTGGTCTAGGAGTTTACAGACCTACCTCCGATTGATTGACCATAACTCACTCAATTCAACTCAGAATTGAATCAAATTCATGGCATTGCGAAGAAGTCGAAGTGTAGTTGGAAATGGAGATGAAAAACTCCAAGTAATTTAAGAGTTATGATGGACATAGTTAGACTCGCACTTTCGCCTAGCAGTTTACAGACATACCTCCGAGTCAATGACCATAACTCACTCAATTCAACTCGGAATTCATTGAAATTTGTTCCATTTCGAAGGACTCGAACTGTAGTTTAAAACGGAAGAAACGGAGATGGAAAACGTCAAGTATTTTGAGAGTTATGGTGGAAATAGTTAGACTCCCACTTTGGTCTAGCAGTTTACAGACCAACCTGCAATTGATTGACCATAACTTACTCAATTTAACTCGAAATTCATTCAAATTCATGCCATTTTGAAGTTGTGGAAGTGTAGTTGAAAACGAAAGAAACAGAGATGAAAAATTCCAAGTATCTTAAGAGTTATGATGGAAATAGTTAGACTCGCGCTTTGGTCTAGCAGTTTACAGACCTGCTTCCGATTCATTCACCATAAGTCACTCAATTCGACTCGGAATTTATTCAAATTCATGCCATTAGGAAGATGTCGAAGAGTAGCTGAAAACGAAAGAAACGGAGACGAAAAACTCCAAGTATTTTAAGAGTTATGATAGAAATAGTTAGACTCGCGCTTTCGCCTAGCAGTTTACAGACCTACCTCCGATTTAATGACCACAACTCACTCAATTGAACATGTAATTCAATGAAATTTGTTGCATTTCGAAAGAGTCGAAGTGTAGTTTAAAACGGAAGAAACGGAGATGAAAAACTACTTGTATTTTGAGAGTTATGATGGAAATAGTTAGATTCGCGCTTTGGTCTACCAGTTTGCAGACATACCTCCGATTGAATGACCATAACTCACTCAATTAAACTCGGAATTCATTGAAATTTATTCCATTTCGAAGGAGTCGAAGTGTAGTCTAAAACGGAAGAAACAGAGATGAAAAAGTCCTAGTATTTTGAGAGTTATGACGGAAATAGTTAGACTCGCGCTTTGGTCTAGCAGTTTATAGACCTACGTCCGGTTGATTGACCATAACTCAGTCAATTCAACTCGGAATTGAGTCAAATTCATGCCATTTCGAAGATGTCGAAGTGTAGTTGAAAACATTAGAAACGGAGATGAAAAACTCCAAGTATTTTAAGAGTTATGACGGAAATAGTTAGACTCGCCCTTTCGCCTAGCAGTTTACAGACCTATCTCCGATTGAATGACCATAACTCACTCAATTCAACCCGGAATTAATTGAAATTTGTTCCATTTCGAATGAGTAGAAGTGTAGTTTAAAAAGAAAGAAACGAAGGTTAAAAAAGCCGAGTATTTCGGGAGTTATGATGGAAATAGTTAGACTCGCACTTTAGTGTAGCAGTTTACAGACCTACCTCCGATTGATTGACCATAACTCTGTCAATTCAACTCGGAATTTAGTCAAATTCATGCCGTTTCGAAGATGTCGAAGTGTAGTTGAAAACATAAGAAACGGAGATGAAAAACTCCAAGTATTTTAAGAGTTACGATGGAAATAGTTAGACTCGCGCTTTCGCCTAGCAGTTTACTGACCTACCTCCGATTGAATGACCATAACCCACTCAATTCAACTCGGAATTCATTGAAATTCGTTCCATTACGAAGGAGTCGAAAGTGTAGCTGAAAACGGAAGAAACGGAGATGAAAACTCCAAGTATTTTGAGAGTTATGGTGGAAATAGTTAGACTCGTGTTTTCGCCTAGCAGTTTAGAGACCTACCTCCGATTGAATGACCATAAGTCACTAAATTTAACTCGGATTTCATTGAAATTTGTTCCATTTCGAAGGAGTAGAAGTATAGTTTATAACGGAAGAAACGGATATGCAAAAAGCCAAGTATTTTGAGAGTTATGGTGGAAATAGTTAGACTCGCACTTTGGTCTAGGAGTTTACAGACCTACCTCCGATTGATTGACCATAACTCACTCAATTCAACTCAGAATTGAATCAAATTCATGGCATTGCGAAGAAGTCGAAGTGTAGTTGGAAATGGAGATGAAAAACTCCAAGTAATTTAAGAGTTATGATGGACATAGTTAGACTCGCACTTTCGCCTAGCAGTTTACAGACATACCTCCGAGTCAATGACCATAACTCACTCAATTCAACTCGGAATTCATTGAAATTTGTTCCATTTCGAAGGACTCGAACTGTAGTTTAAAACGGAAGAAACGGAGATGGAAAACGTCAAGTATTTTGAGAGTTATGGTGGAAATAGTTAGACTCCCACTTTGGTCTAGCAGTTTACAGACCAACCTGCAATTGATTGACCATAACTTACTCAATTTAACTCGAAATTCATTCAAATTCATGCCATTTTGAAGTTGTGGAAGTGTAGTTGAAAACGAAAGAAACAGAGATGAAAAATTCCAAGTATCTTAAGAGTTATGATGGAAATAGTTAGACTCGCGCTTTGGTCTAGCAGTTTACAGACCTGCTTCCGATTCATTCACCATAAGTCACTCAATTCGACTCGGAATTTATTCAAATTCATGCCATTAGGAAGATGTCGAAGAGTAGCTGAAAACGAAAGAAACGGAGACGAAAAACTCCAAGTATTTTAAGAGTTATGATAGAAATAGTTAGACTCGCGCTTTCGCCTAGCAGTTTACAGACCTACCTCCGATTTAATGACCACAACTCACTCAATTGAACATGTAATTCAATGAAATTTGTTGCATTTCGAAAGAGTCGAAGTGTAGTTTAAAACGGAAGAAACGGAGATGAAAAACTACTTGTATTTTGAGAGTTATGATGGAAATAGTTAGATTCGCGCTTTGGTCTACCAGTTTGCAGACATACCTCCGATTAAATGACCATAACTCACTCAATTAAACTCGGAATTCATTGAAATTTATTCCATTTCGAAGGAGTCGAAGTGTAGTCTAAAACGGAAGAAACAGAGATGAAAAAGTCCTAGTATTTTGAGAGTTATGACGGAAATAGTTAGACTCGCGCTTTGGTCTAGCAGTTTATAGACCTACGTCCGGTTGATTGACCATAACTCAGTCAATTCAACTCGGAATTGAGTCAAATTCATGCCATTTCGAAGATGTCGAAGTGTAGTTGAAAACATTAGAAACGGAGATGAAAAACTCCAAGTATTTTAAGAGTTATGACGGAAATAGTTAGACTCGCCCTTTCGCCTAGCAGTTTACAGACCTATCTCCGATTGAATGACCATAACTCACTCAATTCAACCCGGAATTAATTGAAATTTGTTCCATTTCGAATGAGTAGAAGTGTAGTTTAAAAAGAAAGAAACGGAGGTTAAAAAAGCCGAGTATTTCGGGAGTTATGATGGAAATAGTTAGACTCGCACTTTAGTGTAGCAGTTTACAGACCTACCTCCGATTGATTGACCATAACTCTGTCAATTCAACTCGGAATTTAGTCAAATTCATGCCGTTTCGAAGATGTCGAAGTGTAGTTGAAAACATAAGAAACGGAGATGAAAAACTCCAAGTATTTTAAGAGTTACGATGGAAATAGTTAGACTCGCGCTTTCGCCTAGCAGTTTACTGACCTACCTCCGATTGAATGACCATAACCCACTCAATTCAACTCGGAATTCATTGAAATTCGTTCCATTACGAAGGAGTCGAAAGTGTAGCTGAAAACGGAAGAAACGGAGATGAAAACTCCAAGTATTTTGAGAGTTATGGTGGAAATAGTTAGACTCGTGTTTTCGCCTAGCAGTTTAGAGACCTACCTCCGATTGAATGACCATAAGTCACTAAATTTAACTCGGATTTCATTGAAATTTGTTCCATTTCGAAGGAGTAGAAGTATAGTTTATAACGGAAGAAACGGATATGCAAAAAGCCAAGTATTTTGAGAGTTATGGTGGAAATAGTTAGACTCGCACTTTGGTCTAGGAGTTTACAGACCTACCTCCGATTGATTGACCATAACTCACTCAATTCAACTCAGAATTGAATCAAATTCATGGCATTGCGAAGAAGTCGAAGTGTAGTTGGAAATGGAGATGAAAAACTCCAAGTAATTTAAGAGTTATGATGGACATAGTTAGACTCGCACTTTCGCCTAGCAGTTTACAGACATACCTCCGAGTCAATGACCATAACTCACTCAATTCAACTCGGAATTCATTGAAATTTGTTCCATTTCGAAGGACTCGAACTGTAGTTTAAAACGGAAGAAACGGAGATGGAAAAAGTCAAGTATTTTGAGAGTTATGGTGGAAATAGTTAGACTCCCACTTTGGTCTAGCAGTTTACAGACCAACCTGCAATTGATTGACCATAACTTACTCAATTTAACTCGAAATTCATTCAAATTCATGCCATTTTGAAGTTGTGGAAGTGTAGTTGAAAACGAAAGAAACAGAGATGAAAAATTCCAAGTATCTTAAGAGTTATGATGGAAATAGTTAGACTCGCGCTTTGGTCTAGCAGTTTACAGACCTGCTTCCGATTCATTCACCATAAGTCACTCAATTCGACTCGGAATTTATTCAAATTCATGCCATTAGGAAGATGTCGAAGAGTAGCTGAAAACGAAAGAAACGGAGACGAAAAACTCCAAGTATTTTAAGAGTTATGATAGAAATAGTTAGACTCGCGCTTTCGCCTAGCAGTTTACAGACCTACCTCCGATTTAATGACCACAACTCACTCAATTGAACATGTAATTCAATGAAATTTGTTGCATTTCGAAAGAGTCGAAGTGTAGTTTAAAACGGAAGAAACGGAGATGAAAAACTACTTGTATTTTGAGAGTTATGATGGAAATAGTTAGATTCGCGCTTTGGTCTACCAGTTTGCAGACATACCTCCGATTGAATGACCATAACTCACTCAATTAAACTCGGAATTCATTGAAATTTATTCCATTTCGAAGGAGTCGAAGTGTAGTCTAAAACGGAAGAAACAGAGATGAAAAAGTCCTAGTATTTTGAGAGTTATGACGGAAATAGTTAGACTCGCGCTTTGGTCTAGCAGTTTATAGACCTACGTCCGGTTGATTGACCATAACTCAGTCAATTCAACTCGGAATTGAGTCAAATTCATGCCATTTCGAAGATGTCGAAGTGTAGTTGAAAACATTAGAAACGGAGATGAAAAACTCCAAGTATTTTAAGAGTTATGACGGAAATAGTTAGACTCGCCCTTTCGCCTAGCAGTTTACAGACCTATCTCCGATTGAATGACCATAACTCACTCAATTCAACCCGGAATTAATTGAAATTTGTTCCATTTCGAATGAGTAGAAGTGTAGTTTAAAAAGAAAGAAACGGAGGTTAAAAAAGCCGAGTATTTCGGGAGTTATGATGGAAATAGTTAGACTCGCACTTTAGTGTAGCAGTTTACAGACCTACCTCCGATTGATTGACCATAACTCTGTCAATTCAACTCGGAATTTAGTCAAATTCATGCCGTTTCGAAGATGTCGAAGTGTAGTTGAAAACATAAGAAACGGAGATGAAAAACTCCAAGTATTTTAAGAGTTACGATGGAAATAGTTAGACTCGCGCTTTCGCCTAGCAGTTTACTGACCTACCTCCGATTGAATGACCATAACCCACTCAATTCAACTCGGAATTCATTGAAATTCGTTCCATTACGAAGGAGTCGAAAGTGTAGCTGAAAACGGAAGAAACGGAGATGAAAACTCCAAGTATTTTGAGAGTTATGGTGGAAATAGTTAGACTCGTGTTTTCGCCTAGCAGTTTAGAGACCTACCTCCGATTGAATGACCATAAGTCACTAAATTTAACTCGGATTTCATTGAAATTTGTTCCATTTCGAAGGAGTAGAAGTATAGTTTATAACGGAAGAAACGGATATGCAAAAAGCCAAGTATTTTGAGAGTTATGGTGGAAATAGTTAGACTCGCACTTTGGTCTAGGAGTTTACAGACCTACCTCCGATTGATTGACCATAACTCACTCAATTCAACTCAGAATTGAATCAAATTCATGGCATTGCGAAGAAGTCGAAGTGTAGTTGGAAATGGAGATGAAAAACTCCAAGTAATTTAAGAGTTATGATGGACATAGTTAGACTCGCACTTTCGCCTAGCAGTTTACAGACATACCTCCGAGTCAATGACCATAACTCACTCAATTCAACTCGGAATTCATTGAAATTTGTTCCATTTCGAAGGACTCGAACTGTAGTTTAAAACGGAAGAAACGGAGATGGAAAACGTCAAGTATTTTGAGAGTTATGGTGGAAATAGTTAGACTCCCACTTTGGTCTAGCAGTTTACAGACCAACCTGCAATTGATTGACCATAACTTACTCAATTTAACTCGAAATTCATTCAAATTCATGCCATTTTGAAGTTGTGGAAGTGTAGTTGAAAACGAAAGAAACAGAGATGAAAAATTCCAAGTATCTTAAGAGTTATGATGGAAATAGTTAGACTCGCGCTTTGGTCTAGCAGTTTACAGACCTGCTTCCGATTCATTCACCATAAGTCACTCAATTCGACTCGGAATTTATTCAAATTCATGCCATTAGGAAGATGTCGAAGAGTAGCTGAAAACGAAAGAAACGGAGACGAAAAACTCCAAGTATTTTAAGAGTTATGATAGAAATAGTTAGACTCGCGCTTTCGCCTAGCAGTTTACAGACCTACCTCCGATTTAATGACCACAACTCACTCAATTGAACATGTAATTCAATGAAATTTGTTGCATTTCGAAAGAGTCGAAGTGTAGTTTAAAACGGAAGAAACGGAGATGAAAAACTACTTGTATTTTGAGAGTTATGATGGAAATAGTTAGATTCGCGCTTTGGTCTACCAGTTTGCAGACATACCTCCGATTGAATGACCATAACTCACTCAATTAAACTCGGAATTCATTGAAATTTATTCCATTTCGAAGGAGTCGAAGTGTAGTCTAAAACGGAAGAAACAGAGATGAAAAAGTCCTAGTATTTTGAGAGTTATGACGGAAATAGTTAGACTCGCGCTTTGGTCTAGCAGTTTATAGACCTACGTCCGGTTGATTGACCATAACTCAGTCAATTCAACTCGGAATTGAGTCAAATTCATGCCATTTCGAAGATGTCGAAGTGTAGTTGAAAACATTAGAAACGGAGATGAAAAACTCCAAGTATTTTAAGAGTTATGACGGAAATAGTTAGACTCGCCCTTTCGCCTAGCAGTTTACAGACCTATCTCCGATTGAATGACCATAACTCACTCAATTCAACCCGGAATTAATTGAAATTTGTTCCATTTCGAATGAGTAGAAGTGTAGTTTAAAAAGAAAGAAACGGAGGTTAAAAAAGCCGAGTATTTCGGGAGTTATGATGGAAATAGTTAGACTCGCACTTTAGTGTAGCAGTTTACAGACCTACCTCCGATTGATTGACCATAACTCTGTCAATTCAACTCGGAATTTAGTCAAATTCATGCCGTTTCGAAGATGTCGAAGTGTAGTTGAAAACATAAGAAACGGAGATGAAAAACTCCAAGTATTTTAAGAGTTACGATGGAAATAGTTAGACTCGCGCTTTCGCCTAGCAGTTTACTGACCTACCTCCGATTGAATGACCATAACCCACTCAATTCAACTCGGAATTCATTGAAATTCGTTCCATTACGAAGGAGTCGAAAGTGTAGCTGAAAACGGAAGAAACGGAGATGAAAACTCCAAGTATTTTGAGAGTTATGGTGGAAATAGTTAGACTCGTGTTTTCGCCTAGCAGTTTAGAGACCTACCTCCGATTGAATGACCATAAGTCACTAAATTTAACTCGGATTTCATTGAAATTTGTTCCATTTCGAAGGAGTAGAAGTATAGTTTATAACGGAAGAAACGGATATGCAAAAAGCCAAGTATTTTGAGAGTTATGGTGGAAATAGTTAGACTCGCACTTTGGTCTAGGAGTTTACAGACCTACCTCCGATTGATTGACCATAACTCACTCAATTCAACTCAGAATTGAATCAAATTCATGGCATTGCGAAGAAGTCGAAGTGTAGTTGGAAATGGAGATGAAAAACTCCAAGTAATTTAAGAGTTATGATGGACATAGTTAGACTCGCACTTTCGCCTAGCAGTTTACAGACATACCTCCGAGTCAATGACCATAACTCACTCAATTCAACTCGGAATTCATTGAAATTTGTTCCATTTCGAAGGACTCGAACTGTAGTTTAAAACGGAAGAAACGGAGATGGAAAAAGTCAAGTATTTTGAGAGTTATGGTGGAAATAGTTAGACTCCCACTTTGGTCTAGCAGTTTACAGACCAACCTGCAATTGATTGACCATAACTTACTCAATTTAACTCGAAATTCATTCAAATTCATGCCATTTTGAAGTTGTGGAAGTGTAGTTGAAAACGAAAGAAACAGAGATGAAAAATTCCAAGTATCTTAAGAGTTATGATGGAAATAGTTAGACTCGCGCTTTGGTCTAGCAGTTTACAGACCTGCTTCCGATTCATTCACCATAAGTCACTCAATTCGACTCGGAATTTATTCAAATTCATGCCATTAGGAAGATGTCGAAGAGTAGCTGAAAACGAAAGAAACGGAGACGAAAAACTCCAAGTATTTTAAGAGTTATGATAGAAATAGTTAGACTCGCGCTTTCGCCTAGCAGTTTACAGACCTACCTCCGATTTAATGACCACAACTCACTCAATTGAACATGTAATTCAATGAAATTTGTTGCATTTCGAAAGAGTCGAAGTGTAGTTTAAAACGGAAGAAACGGAGATGAAAAACTACTTGTATTTTGAGAGTTATGATGGAAATAGTTAGATTCGCGCTTTGGTCTAGCAGTTTGCAGACATACCTCCGATTGAATGACCATAACTCACTCAATTCAACCCGGAATTCATTGAAATTTATTCCATTTCGAAGGAGTCGAAGTGTAGTCTAAAACGGAAGAAACAGAGATGAAAAAGTCCTAGTATTTTGAGAGTTATGACGGAAATAGTTAGACTCGCGCTTTGGTCTAGCAGTTTATAGACCTACGTCCGGTTGATTGACCATAACTCAGTCAATTCAACTCGGAATTGAGTCAAATTCATGCCATTTCGAAGATGTCGAAGTGTAGTTGAAAACATTAGAAACGGAGATGAAAAACTCCAAGTATTTTAAGAGTTATGACGGAAATAGTTAGACTCGCCCTTTCGCCTAGCAGTTTACAGACCTATCTCCGATTGAATGACCATAACTCACTCAATTCAACCCGGAATTAATTGAAATTTGTTCCATTTCGAATGAGTAGAAGTGTAGTTTAAAAAGAAAGAAACGGAGGTTAAAAAAGCCGAGTATTTCGGGAGTTATGATGGAAATAGTTAGACTCGCACTTTAGTGTAGCAGTTTACAGACCTACCTCCGATTGATTGACCATAACTCTGTCAATTCAACTCGGAATGTAGTCAAATTCATGCCGTTTCGAAGATGTCGAAGTGTAGTTGAAAACATAAGAAACGGAGATGAAAAACTCCAAGTATTTTAAGAGTTACGATGGAAATAGTTAGACTCGCGCTTTCGCCTAGCAGTTTACTGACCTACCTCCGATTGAATGACCATAACCCACTCAATTCAACTCCGAATTCATTGAAATTCGTTCCATTACGAAGGAGTCGAAAGTGTAGCTGAAAACGGAAGAAACGGAGATGAAAACTCCAAGTATTTTGAGAGTTATGGTGGAAATAGTTAGACTCGCGTTTTCGCCTAGCAGTTTACAGACCTACCTCCGATTGAATGACCATAAGTCACTAAAATTCAACTCGGAATTCATTGAACTTTGTTCCATTTCGAAGGAGTCGAAGTGTAGTTTAAAACAGAAGAAACGGAGATAAAAAAAACCAAGTATTTTGAGATTTATGGTGGAAATTTTATGACTCGCACTTTGGTCTAGCAGTTTACAGACATACCTCCGATTGATTGACTATAACTCACTCAATTCAACTCGAAATTGATTCAAATTCGTGCAATTTCGAAGATGTCGAAGTGAAGTTGAAAACGGAAGAAACGGAGATGAAACACTCCAAGTATTTTAAGAGTTATGATGGAAATAGTTGGACTCTTGCTTTCGCCTAGCAGTTTACAGACCTACCTCCGATTGAATGACCATAAGTTACTCAATTCAACCCGGATTTTATTGAAATTTGTTCCATTTCGAAGGAGTCGAAGTGTAGTTTAAAACGGAAGAAACAGAGATGAAAAAGTCCTAGTATTTTGAGAGTTATGACGGAAATAGTTAGACTCGCGCTTTGGTCTAGCAGTTTATAGACCTACGTCCGGTTGATTGACCATAACTCAGTCAATTCAACTCGGAATTGAGTCAAATTCATGCCATTTCGAAGATGTCGAAGTGTAGTTGAAAACATTAGAAACGGAGATGAAAAACTCCAAGTATTTTAAGAGTTATGACGGAAATAGTTAGACTCGCCCTTTCGCCTAGCAGTTTACAGACCTATCTCCGATTGAATGACCATAACTCACTCAATTCAACCCGGAATTAATTGAAATTTGTTCCATTTCGAATGAGTAGAAGTGTAGTTTAAAAAGAAAGAAACGGAGGTTAAAAAAGCCGAGTATTTCGGGAGTTATGATGGAAATAGTTAGACTCGCACTTTAGTGTAGCAGTTTACAGACCTACCTCCGATTGATTGACCATAACTCTGTCAATTCAACTCGGAATTTAGTCAAATTCATGCCGTTTCGAAGATGTCGAAGTATAGTTGAAAACATAAGAAACGGAGATGAAAAACTCCAAGTATTTTAAGAGTTACGATGGAAATAGTTAGACTCGCGCTTTCGCCTAGCAGTTTACTGACCTACCTCCGATTGAATGACCATAACCCACTCAATTCAACTCGGAATTCATTGAAATTCGTTCCATTACGAAGGAGTCGAAAGTGTAGCTGAAAACGGAAGAAACGGAGATGAAAACTCCAAGTATTTTGAGAGTTATGGTGGAAATAGTTAGACTCGTGTTTTCGCCTAGCAGTTTAGAGACCTACCTCCGATTGAATGACCATAAGTCACTAAATTTAACTCGGATTTCATTGAAATTTGTTCCATTTCGAAGGAGTAGAAGTATAGTTTATAACGGAAGAAACGGATATGCAAAAAACTCAGTCAATTCAACTCGGAATTGAGTCAAATTCATGCCATTTCAAAGATGTCGAAGTGTAGTTGAAAACATTAGAAACGGAGATGAAAACTCCAAGTATTTTGAGAGTTATGGTGGAAATAGTTAGACTCGTGTTTTCGCCTAGCAGTTTACAGACCTACCTCCGATTGAATGACCATAAGTCACTAAATTCAACTCGGATTTCATTGAAATTTGTTCCATTTCGAAGCAGTCGAAGTGTAGTTTATAACGGAAGAAACGGAGATGCAAAAAGCCAAGTATTTTGAGAGTTATGGTGGAAATAGTTAGACTCGCACTTTGGTCTAGGAGTTTACAGACCTACCTCGGATTGATTGACCATAACTCACTCAATTCAACTCAGAATTGAATCAAATTCATGGCATTGCGAAGATGTCGAAGTGTAGTTGGAAATGGAGATGAAAAACTCCAAGTAATTTAAGAGTTATGATGGACATAGTTAGACTCGCGCTTTCGCCTAGCAGTTTACAGACATACCTCCGAGTCAATGACCATAACTCACTCAATTCAACTCGGAATTCATTGAAATTTGTTCCATTTCGAAGGACTCGAACTGTAGTTTAAAACGGAAGAAACGGAGATGAAAAAAGCCAAGTATTTTGAGAGTTATGGTGGAAATAGTTAGACTCGCACTTTGGTCTAGCAGTTTACAGACCAACCTGCAATTGATTGACCATAACTTACTCAATTTAACTCGGAATTGATTCAAATTCATGCCATTTTGAAGGTGTGGAACTGTAGTTGAAAACGAAAGAAACAGAGATGAAAAATTCCAAGTATCTTAAGAGTTATGATGGAAATAGTTAGACTCGCGCTTTGGTCTAGCAGTTTACAGACCTGCTTTCGATTCATTCACCATAAGTCACTCAATTCGACTCGGAATTTATTCAAATTCATGCCATTTGGAAGATGTCGAAGAGTAGCTGAAAACGAAAGAAACGGAGACGAAAAACTCCAAGTATTTTAAGACTTATGATAGAAATAGTTAGACTCGCGCTTTCGCCTAGCAGTTTACAGACGTACCTCCGATTTAATGACCACAACTCACTCAATTGAACATGTAATTCAATGAAATTTGCTGCATTTCGAAAGAGTCGAAGTGTAGTTTAAAACGGAAGAAACGGAGATGAAAAACTACTTGTATTTTGAGAGTTATGATGGAAATAGTTAGATTCGCGCTTTGGTCTAGCAGTTTGCAGACATACCTCCGATTGAATGACCATAACTCACTCAATTCAACCCGGAATTCATTGAAATTTATTCCATTTCGAAGGAGTCGAAGTGTAATCTAAAACGGAAGAAACAGAGATGAAAAAGTCCTAGTATTTTGAGAGTTATGACGGAAATAGTTAGACTCGCGCTTTGGTCTAGCAGTTTACAGACCTACGTCCGGTTGATTGACCATAACTCAGTCAATTCAACTCGGAATTGAGTCAAATTCATGCCATTTCGAAGATGTCGAAGTGTAGTTGAAAACATAAGAAACGGAGATGAAAAACTCCAAGTATTTTAAGAGTTATGACGGAAATAGTTAGACTCGCCCTTTCGCCTAGCAGTTTACAGACCTACCTCCGATTGAATGACCATAACTCACTCAATTCAACCCGGAATTAATTGAAATTTGTTCCATTTCGAATGAGTAGAAGTGTAGTTTAAAACGAAAGAAACGGAGGTTAAAAAAGCCAAGTATTTCGGGAGTTATGATGGAAATAGTTAGACTCGCACTTTAGTGTAGCAGTTTACAGACTTACCTCCGATTGATTGACCATAACTCAGTCAATTCAACTCGGAATTTAGTCAAATTCATGCCGTTTCGAAGATGTCGAAGTGTAGTTGAAAACATAAGAAACGGAGATGAAAAACTCCAAGTAATTTAAGAGTTATGATGGACATAGTTAGACTCGCGCTTTCGCCTAGCAGTTTACAGACATACCTCCGAGTCAATGACCATAACTCACTCAATTCAACTCGGAATTCATTGAAATTTGTTCCATTTCGAAGGACTCGAACTGTAGTTTAAAACGGAAGAAACGGAGATGAAAAAAGCAAGTATTCTGAGAGTTATGGTGGAAATAGTTACACTCGCACTTTGGTCTAGCAGTTTACAGACCAACCTGCAATTGATTGACCATAACTTACTCAATTTAACTCGGAATTGATTCAAATTCATGCCATTTTGAAGGTGTGGAAGTGTAGTTGAAAACGAAAGAAACAGAGATGAAAAATTCCAAGTATCTTAAGAGTTATGATGGAAATAGTTAGACTCGCGCTTTGGTCTGGCAGTTTACAGACCTGCTTCCGATTCATTGACCATAAGTCACCCAATTCGACTCGGAATTTCTTCAAATTCATGCCATTTGGAAGATGTCGAAGAGTAGTTGAAAACGAAAGAAACGGAGACGAAAAACTCCAAGTATTTTAAGAGTTATGATAGAAATAGTTAGACTCGCGCTTTCGCCTAGCAGTTTATAGACCTACCTCCGATTTAATGACCACAACTCACTCAATTGAACATGTAATTCAATGAAATTTGTTGCATTTCGAAGTAGTCGAAGTGTAGTTTAAAACGGAAGAAACGGAGATGAAAAACTACTTGTATTTTGAGAGTTATGATGGAAATAGTTAGATTCGCGCTTTGGTCTAGCAGTTTGCAGACATACCTCCGATTGAATGACCATAACTCACTCAATTCAACCCGGAATTCATTGAAATTTATTCCATTTCGAAGGAGTCGAAGTGTAGTCTAAAACGGAAGAAACAGAGATGAAAAAGTCCTAGTATTTTGAGAGTTATGACAGAAATAGTTAGACTCGCGCTTTGGTCTAGCAGTTTATAGACCTACGTCCGGTTGATTGACCATAACTCAGTCAATTCAACTCGGAATTGAGTCAAATTCATGCCATTTCAAAGATGTCGAAGTGTAGTTGAAAACATTAGAAACGGAGATGAAAACTCCAAGTATTTTGAGAGTTATGGTGGAAATAGTTAGACTCGTGTTTTCGCCTAGCAGTTTACAGACCTACCTCCGATTGAATGACCATAAGTCACTAAATTCAACTCGGATTTCATTGAAATTTGTTCCATTTCGAAGCAGTCGAAGTGTAGTTTATAACGGAAGAAACGGAGATGCAAAAAGCCAAGTATTTTGAGAGTTATGGTGGAAATAGTTAGACTCGCACTTTGGTCTAGGAGTTTACAGACCTACCTCGGATTGATTGACCATAACTCACTCAATTCAACTCAGAATTGAATCAAATTCATGGCATTGCGAAGATGTCGAAGTGTAGTTGGAAATGGAGATGAAAAACTCCAAGTAATTTAAGAGTTATGATGGACATAGTTAGACTCGCGCTTTCGCCTAGCAGTTTACAGACATACCTCCGAGTCAATGACCATAACTCACTCAATTCAACTCGGAATTCATTGAAATTTGTTCCATTTCGAAGGACTCGAACTGTAGTTTAAAACGGAAGAAACGGAGATGAAAAAAGCCAAGTATTTTGAGAGTTATGGTGGAAATAGTTAGACTCGCACTTTGGTCTAGCAGTTTACAGACCAACCTGCAATTGATTGACCATAACTTACTCAATTTAACTCGGAATTGATTCAAATTCATGCCATTTTGAAGGTGTGGAACTGTAGTTGAAAACGAAAGAAACAGAGATGAAAAATTCCAAGTATCTTAAGAGTTATGATGGAAATAGTTAGACTCGCGCTTTGGTCTAGCAGTTTACAGACCTGCTTCCGATTCATTCACCATAAGTCACTCAATTCGACTCGGAATTTATTCAAATTCATGCCATTTGGAAGATATCGAAGAGTAGCTGAAAACGAAAGAAACGGAGACGAAAAACTCCAAGTATTTTAAGACTTATGATAGAAATAGTTAGACTCGCGCTTTCGCCTAGCAGTTTACAGACGTACCTCCGATTTAATGACCACAACTCACTCAATTGAACATGTAATTCAATGAAATTTGCTGCATTTCGAAAGAGTCGAAGTGTAGTTTAAAACGGAAGAAACGGAGATGAAAAACTACTTGTATTTTGAGAGTTATGATGGAAATAGTTAAATTCGCGCTTTGGTCTAGCAGTTTGCAGACATACCTCCGATTGAATGACCATAACTCACTCAATTCAACCCGGAATTCATTGAAATTTATTCCATTTCGAAGGAGTCGAAGTGTAATCTAAAACGGAAGAAACAGAGATGAAAAAGTCCTAGTATTTTGAGAGTTATGACGGAAATAGTTAGACTCGCGCTTTGGTCTAGCAGTTTACAGACCTACGTCCGGTTGATTGACCATAACTCAGTCAATTCAACTCGGAATTGAGTCAAATTCATGCCATTTCGAAGATGTCGAAGTGTAGTTGAAAACATAAGAAACGGAGATGAAAAACTCCAAGTATTTTAAGAGTTATGACGGAAATAGTTAGACTCGCCCTTTCGCCTAGCAGTTTACAGACCTACCTCCGATTGAATGACCATAACTCACTCAATTCAACCCGGAATTAATTGAAATTTGTTCCATTTCGAATGAGTAGAAGTGTAGTTTAAAACGAAAGAAACGGAGGTTAAAAAAGCCAAGTATTTCGGGAGTTATGATGGAAATAGTTAGACTCGCACTTTAGTGTAGCAGTTTACAGACCTACCTCCGATTGATTGACCATAACTCAGTCAATTCAACTCGGAATTTAGTCAAATTCATGCCGTTTCGAAGATGTCGAAGTGTAGTTGAAAACATAAGAAACGGAGATGAAAAACTCCAAGTATTTTAAGAGTTACGATGGAAATAATTAGACTCGCGCTTTCGCCTAGCAGTTTACTTACCTACCTCCGATTGAATGACCATAACCCACTCAATTCAACTCGGAATTCATTGAAATTCATTTCATTACGAAGGAGTCGAAAGTGTAGCTGAAAACGGAAGAAACGGAGATGAAAACTCCAAGTATTTTGAGAGTTATGGTGGAAATAGTTAGACTCGCATTTTCGCCTAGCAGTTTACAGACCTACCTCCGATTGAATGACCATAAGTCACTAAAATTCAACTCGGAATTCATTGAACTTTGTTCCATTTCGAAGGAGTCGAAGTGTAGTTTAAAACAGAAGAAACGGAGATAAAAAAACCAAGTATTTTGAGATTTATGGTGGAAATTGTTAGACTCGAACTTTGGTCTAGTAGTTTACAGACATACCTCCGATTGATTGACTATAACTCACTCAATTCAACTCGAAATTGATTCAAATTCATGCAATTTCGAAGATGTCGAAGTGAAGTTGAAAACGGAAGAAACGGAGATGAAACACTCCAAGTATTTTAAGAGTTATGATGGAAATAGTTGGACTCTTGCTTTCGCCTAGCAGTTTACAGACCTACCTCCGATTGAATGACCATAACTCACTCAATTCAACCCGGATTTCATTGAAATTTGTTCCATTTCGAAGGAGTCGAAGTGTAGTTTAAAACGGAAGAAACGGAGATGCAAAAAGCCAAGTATTTTGAGAGTTATGGTGGAAATAGTTACACTCGCACTTTGGTCTAGCAGTTTACAGACCAACCTGCAATTGATTGACCATAACTTACTCAATTTAACTCGGAATTGATTCAAATTCATGCCATTTTGAAGGTGTGGAACTGTAGTTGAAAACGAAAGAAACAGAGATGAAAAATTCCAAGTATCTTAAGAGTTATGATGGAAATAGTTAGACTCGCGCTTTGGTCTAGCAGTTTACAGACCTGCGTCCGATTCATTCACCATAAGTCACTCAATTCGACTCGGAATTTATTCAAATTCATGCCATTTGGAAGATGTCGAAGAGTAGCTGAAAACGAAAGAAACGGAGACGAAAAACTCCAAGTATTTTAAGACTTATGATAGAAATAGTTAGACTCGCGCTTTCGCCTAGCAGTTTACAGACGTACCTCCGATTTAATGACCACAACTCACTCAATTGAACATGTAATTCAATGAAATTTGCTGCATTTCGAAAGAGTCGAAGTGTAGTTTAAAACGGAAGAAACGGAGATGAAAAACTACTTGTATTTTGAGAGTTATGATGGAAATAGTTAGATTCGCGCTTTGGTCTAGCAGTTTGCAGACATACCTCCGATTGAATGACCATAACTCACTCAATTCAACCCGGAATTCATTGAAATTTATTCCATTTCGAAGGAGTCGAAGTGTAATCTAAAACGGAAGAAACAGAGATGAAAAAGTCCTAGTATTTTGAGAGTTATGACGGAAATAGTTAGACTCGCGCTTTGGTCTAGCAGTTTACAGACCTACGTCCGGTTGATTGACCATAACTCAGTCAATTCAACTCGGAATTGAGTCAAATTCATGCCATTTCGAAGATGTCGAAGTGTAGTTGAAAACATAAGAAACGGAGATGAAAAACTCCAAGTATTTTAAGAGTTATGACGGAAATAGTTAGACTCGCCCTTTCGCCTAGCAGTTTACAGACCTACCTCCGATTGAATGACCATAACTCACTCAATTCAACCCGGAATTAATTGAAATTTGTTCCATTTCGAATGAGTAGAAGTGTAGTTTAAAACGAAAGAAACGGAGGTTAAAAAAGCCAAGTATTTCGGGAGTTATGATGGAAATAGTTAGACTCGCACTTTAGTGTAGCAGTTTACAGACTTACCTCCGATTGATTGACCATAACTCAGTCAATTCAACTCGGAATTTAGTCAAATTCATGCCGTTTCGAAGATGTCGAAGTGTAGTTGAAAACATAAGAAACGGAGATGAAAAACTCCAAGTAATTTAAGAGTTATGATGGACATAGTTAGACTCGCGCTTTCGCCTAGCAGTTTACAGACATACCTCCGAGTCAATGACCATAACTCACTCAATTCAACTCGGAATTCATTGAAATTTGTTCCATTTCGAAGGACTCGAACTGTAGTTTAAAACGGAAGAAACGGAGATGAAAAAAGCAAGTATTCTGAGAGTTATGGTGGAAATAGTTACACTCGCACTTTGGTCTAGCAGTTTACAGACCAACCTGCAATTGATTGACCATAACTTACTCAATTTAACTCGGAATTGATTCAAATTCATGCCATTTTGAAGGTGTGGAAGTGTAGTTGAAAACGAAAGAAACAGAGATGAAAAATTCCAAGTATCTTAAGAGTTATGATGGAAATAGTTAGACTCGCGCTTTGGTCTGGCAGTTTACAGACCTGCTTCCGATTCATTGACCATAAGTCACCCAATTCGACTCGGAATTTCTTCAAATTCATGCCATTTGGAAGATGTCGAAGAGTAGTTGAAAACGAAAGAAACGGAGACGAAAAACTCCAAGTATTTTAAGAGTTATGATAGAAATAGTTAGACTCGCGCTTTCGCCTAGCAGTTTATAGACCTACCTCCGATTTAATGACCACAACTCACTCAATTGAACATGTAATTCAATGAAATTTGTTGCATTTCGAAGTAGTCGAAGTGTAGTTTAAAACGGAAGAAACGGAGATGAAAAACTACTTGTATTTTGAGAGTTATGATGGAAATAGTTAGATTCGCGCTTTGGTCTAGCAGTTTGCAGACATACCTCCGATTGAATGACCATAACTCACTCAATTCAACCCGGAATTCATTGAAATTTATTCCATTTCGAAGGAGTCGAAGTGTAGTCTAAAACGGAAGAAACAGAGATGAAAAAGTCCTAGTATTTTGAGAGTTATGACAGAAATAGTTAGACTCGCGCTTTGGTCTAGCAGTTTATAGACCTACGTCCGGTTGATTGACCATAACTCAGTCAATTCAACTCGGAATTGAGTCAAATTCATGCCATTTCAAAGATGTCGAAGTGTAGTTGAAAACATTAGAAACGGAGATGAAAACTCCAAGTATTTTGAGAGTTATGGTGGAAATAGTTAGACTCGTGTTTTCGCCTAGCAGTTTACAGACCTACCTCCGATTGAATGACCATAAGTCACTAAATTCAACTCGGATTTCATTGAAATTTGTTCCATTTCGAAGCAGTCGAAGTGTAGTTTATAACGGAAGAAACGGAGATGCAAAAAGCCAAGTATTTTGAGAGTTATGGTGGAAATAGTTAGACTCGCACTTTGGTCTAGGAGTTTACAGACCTACCTCGGATTGATTGACCATAACTCACTCAATTCAACTCAGAATTGAATCAAATTCATGGCATTGCGAAGATGTCGAAGTGTAGTTGGAAATGGAGATGAAAAACTCCAAGTAATTTAAGAGTTATGATGGACATAGTTAGACTCGCGCTTTCGCCTAGCAGTTTACAGACATACCTCCGAGTCAATGACCATAACTCACTCAATTCAACTCGGAATTCATTGAAATTTGTTCCATTTCGAAGGACTCGAACTGTAGTTTAAAACGGAAGAAACGGAGATGAAAAAAGCCAAGTATTTTGAGAGTTATGGTGGAAATAGTTAGACTCGCACTTTGGTCTAGCAGTTTACAGACCAACCTGCAATTGATTGACCATAACTTACTCAATTTAACTCGGAATTGATTCAAATTCATGCCATTTTGAAGGTGTGGAACTGTAGTTGAAAACGAAAGAAACAGAGATGAAAAATTCCAAGTATCTTAAGAGTTATGATGGAAATAGTTAGACTCGCGCTTTGGTCTAGCAGTTTACAGACCTGCTTCCGATTCATTCACCATAAGTCACTCAATTCGACTCGGAATTTATTCAAATTCATGCCATTTGGAAGATATCGAAGAGTAGCTGAAAACGAAAGAAACGGAGACGAAAAACTCCAAGTATTTTAAGACTTATGATAGAAATAGTTAGACTCGCGCTTTCGCCTAGCAGTTTACAGACGTACCTCCGATTTAATGACCACAACTCACTCAATTGAACATGTAATTCAATGAAATTTGCTGCATTTCGAAAGAGTCGAAGTGTAGTTTAAAACGGAAGAAACGGAGATGAAAAACTACTTGTATTTTGAGAGTTATGATGGAAATAGTTAAATTCGCGCTTTGGTCTAGCAGTTTGCAGACATACCTCCGATTGAATGACCATAACTCACTCAATTCAACCCGGAATTCATTGAAATTTATTCCATTTCGAAGGAGTCGAAGTGTAATCTAAAACGGAAGAAACAGAGATGAAAAAGTCCTAGTATTTTGAGAGTTATGACGGAAATAGTTAGACTCGCGCTTTGGTCTAGCAGTTTACAGACCTACGTCCGGTTGATTGACCATAACTCAGTCAATTCAACTCGGAATTGAGTCAAATTCATGCCATTTCGAAGATGTCGAAGTGTAGTTGAAAACATAAGAAACGGAGATGAAAAACTCCAAGTATTTTAAGAGTTATGACGGAAATAGTTAGACTCGCCCTTTCGCCTAGCAGTTTACAGACCTACCTCCGATTGAATGACCATAACTCACTCAATTCAACCCGGAATTAATTGAAATTTGTTCCATTTCGAATGAGTAGAAGTGTAGTTTAAAACGAAAGAAACGGAGGTTAAAAAAGCCAAGTATTTCGGGAGTTATGATGGAAATAGTTAGACTCGCACTTTAGTGTAGCAGTTTACAGACCTACCTCCGATTGATTGACCATAACTCAGTCAATTCAACTCGGAATTTAGTCAAATTCATGCCGTTTCGAAGATGTCGAAGTGTAGTTGAAAACATAAGAAACGGAGATGAAAAACTCCAAGTATTTTAAGAGTTACGATGGAAATAATTAGACTCGCGCTTTCGCCTAGCAGTTTACTTACCTACCTCCGATTGAATGACCATAACCCACTCAATTCAACTCGGAATTCATTGAAATTCATTTCATTACGAAGGAGTCGAAAGTGTAGCTGAAAACGGAAGAAACGGAGATGAAAACTCCAAGTATTTTGAGAGTTATGGTGGAAATAGTTAGACTCGCATTTTCGCCTAGCAGTTTACAGACCTACCTCCGATTGAATGACCATAAGTCACTAAAATTCAACTCGGAATTCATTGAACTTTGTTCCATTTCGAAGGAGTCGAAGTGTAGTTTAAAACAGAAGAAACGGAGATAAAAAAACCAAGTATTTTGAGATTTATGGTGGAAATTGTTAGACTCGAACTTTGGTCTAGTAGTTTACAGACATACCTCCGATTGATTGACTATAACTCACTCAATTCAACTCGAAATTGATTCAAATTCATGCAATTTCGAAGATGTCGAAGTGAAGTTGAAAACGGAAGAAACGGAGATGAAACACTCCAAGTATTTTAAGAGTTATGATGGAAATAGTTGGACTCTTGCTTTCGCCTAGCAGTTTACAGACCTACCTCCGATTGAATGACCATAACTCACTCAATTCAACCCGGATTTCATTGAAATTTGTTCCATTTCGAAGGAGTCGAAGTGTAGTTTAAAACGGAAGAAACGGAGATGCAAAAAGCCAAGTATTTTGAGAGTTATGGTGGAAATAGTTACACTCGCACTTTGGTCTAGCAGTTTACAGACCAACCTGCAATTGATTGACCATAACTTACTCAATTTAACTCGGAATTGATTCAAATTCATGCCATTTTGAAGGTGTGGAACTGTAGTTGAAAACGAAAGAAACAGAGATGAAAAATTCCAAGTATCTTAAGAGTTATGATGGAAATAGTTAGACTCGCGCTTTGGTCTAGCAGTTTACAGACCTGCGTCCGATTCATTCACCATAAGTCACTCAATTCGACTCGGAATTTATTCAAATTCATGCCATTTGGAAGATGTCGAAGAGTAGCTGAAAACGAAAGAAACGGAGACGAAAAACTCCAAGTATTTTAAGACTTATGATAGAAATAGTTAGACTCGCGCTTTCGCCTAGCAGTTTACAGACGTACCTCCGATTTAATGACCACAACTCACTCAATTGAACATGTAATTCAATGAAATTTGCTGCATTTCGAAAGAGTCGAAGTGTAGTTTAAAACGGAAGAAACGGAGATGAAAAACTACTTGTATTTTGAGAGTTATGATGGAAATAGTTAAATTCGCGCTTTGGTCTAGCAGTTTGCAGACATACCTCCGATTGAATGACCATAACTCACTCAATTCAACCCGGAATTCATTGAAATTTATTCCATTTCGAAGGAGTCGAAGTGTAGTCTAAAACGGAAGAAACAGAGATGAAAAAGTCCTAGTATTTTGAGAGTTATGACGGAAATAGTTAGACTCGCGCTTTGGTCTAGCAGTTTATAGACCTACGTCCGGTTGATTGACCATAACTCAGTCAATTCAACTCGGAATTGAGTCAAATTCATGCCATTTCAAAGATGTCGAAGTGTAGTTGAAAACATTAGAAACGGAGATGAAAACTCCAAGTATTTTGAGAGTTATGGTGGAAATAGTTAGACTCGTGTTTTCGCCTAGCAGTTTACAGACCTACCTCCGATTGAATGACCATAAGTCACTAAATTCAACTCGGATTTCATTGAAATTTGTTCCATTTCGAAGGAGTCGAAGTGTAGTTTATAACGGAAGAAACGGAGATGCAAAAAGCCAAGTATTTTGAGAGTTATGGTGGAAATAGTTAGACTCGCACTTTGGTCTAGGAGTTTACAGACCTACCTCCGATTGAATAACCATAACTCACTCAATTCAACCCGGATTTCATTGAAATTTGTTCCATTTCGAAGGAGTCGAAGTGTAGTTTAAAACGGAAGAAACGGAGATGCAAAAAGCCAAGTATTTTGAGAGTTATGGTGGAAATAGTTAGACTCGCACTTTGGTCTAGTAGTTTACAGACCCACCTCCGATTGATTGACCATAACTCACTCAATTCAACTCAGAATTGAATCAAATTCATGGCATTGCGAAGATGTCGAAGTGTAGTTGGAAATGGAGATGAAAAACTCCAAGTAATTTAAGAGTTATGATGGACATAGTTAGACTCGCGCTTTCGCCTAGCAGTTGACAGACCTACCTCCGAGTCAATGACCATAACTCACTCAATTCATCTCGGAATTCATTGAAATTTGTTCCATTTCGAAGGACTCGAACTGTAGTTTAAAACGGAAGAAACGGAGATGAAAAAAGCAAGTATTCTGAGAGTTATGGTGGAAATAGTTACACTCGCACTTTGGTCTAGCAGTTTACAGACCAACCTGCAATTGATTAACCATAACTTACTCAATTTAACTCGGAATTGATTCAAATTCATGCCATTTTGAAGGTGTGGAAATGTAGTTGAAAACGAAAGAAACAGAGATGAAAAATTCCAAGTATCTTAAGAGTTATGATGGAAATAGTTAGACTCGCGCTTTGGTCTAGCAGTTTACAGACCTGCTTCCGATTCATTGACCATAAGTCACTCAATTCGACTCGGAATTTATTCAAATTCATGCCATTCGGAAGATGTCGAAGAGTAGCTGAAAACGAAAGAAACGGAGACAAAAAACTCCAAGTATTTTAAGAGTTATGATAGAAATAGTTAGACTCGCGCTTTCGCCTAGCAGTTTACAGACCTACCTCCGATTTAATGACCACAACTCACTCAATTGAACATGTAATTCAATGAAATTTGTTGCATTTCGAAGTAGTCGAAGTGTAGTTTAAAACGGAAGAAACGGAGATGAAAAACTACTTGTATTTTGAGAGTTATGATGGAAATAGTTAGATTCGCGCTTTGGTCTAGCAGTTTGCAGACATACCTCCGATTGAATGACCATAACTCACTCAATTCAACCCGGAATTCATTGAAATTTATTCCATTTCGAAGGAGTCGAAGTGTAATCTAAAACGGAAGAAACAGAGATGAAAAAGTCCTAGTATTTTGAGAGTTATGACGGAAATAGTTAGACTCGCGCTTTGGTCTAGCAGTTTACAGACCTACATCCGGTTGATTGACCATAACTCAGTCAATTCAACTCGGAATTGAGTCAAATTCATGCCATTTCGAAGATGTCGAAGTGTAGTTGAAAACATAAGAAACGGAGATGAAAAACTCCAAGTATTTTAAGAGTTATGACGGAAATAGTTAGACTCGCCCTTTCGCCTAGCAGTTTACAGACCTACCTCCGATTGAATGACCATAACTCACTCAATTCAACCCGGAATTAATTGAAATTTGTTCCATTTCGAATGAGTAGAAGTGTAGTTTAAAACGAAAGAAACGGAGGTTAAAAAAGCCAAGTATTTCGGGAGTTATGATGGAAATAGTTAGACTCGCACTTTAGTGTAGCAGTTTACAGACTTACCTCCGATTGATTGACCATAACTCAGTCAATTCAACTCGGAATTTAGTCAAATTCATGCCGTTTCGAAGATGTCGAAGTGTAGTTGAAAACATAAGAAACGGAGATGAAAAACTCCAAGTAATTTAAGAGTTATGATGGACATAGTTAGACTCGCGCTTTCGCCTAGCAGTTTACAGACATACCTCCGAGTCAATGACCATAACTCACTCAATTCAACTCGGAATTCATTGAAATTTGTTCCATTTCGAAGGACTCGAACTGTAGTTTAAAACGGAAGAAACGGAGATGAAAAAAGCAAGTATTCTGAGAGTTATGGTGGAAATAGTTACACTCGCACTTTGGTCTAGCAGTTTACAGACCAACCTGCAATTGATTGACCATAACTTACTCAATTTAACTCGGAATTGATTCAAATTCATGCCATTTTGAAGGTGTGGAACTGTAGTTGAAAACGAAAGAAACAGAGATGAAAAATTCCAAGTATCTTAAGAGTTATGATGGAAATAGTTAGACTCGCGCTTTGGTCTGGCAGTTTACAGACCTGCTTCCGATTCATTGACCATAAGTCACCCAATTCGACTCGGAATTTCTTCAAATTCATGCCATTTGGAAGATGTCGAAGAGTAGTTGAAAACGAAAGAAACGGAGACGAAAAACTCCAAGTATTTTAAGAGTTATGATAGAAATAGTTAGACTCGCGCTTTCGCCTAGCAGTTTAGAGACCTACCTCCGATTTAATGACCACAACTCACTCAATTGAACATGTAATTCAATGAAATTTGTTGCATTTCGAAGTAGTCGAAGTGTAGTTTAAAACGGAAGAAACGGAGATGAAAAACTACTTGTATTTTGAGAGTTATGATGGAAATAGTTAGATTCGCGCTTTGGTCTAGCAGTTTGCAGACATACCTCCGATTGAATGACCATAACTCACTCAATTCAACCCGGAATTCATTGAAATTTATTCCATTTCGAAGGAGTCGAAGTGTAGTCTAAAACGGAAGAAACAGAGATGAAAAAGTCCTAGTATTTTGAGAGTTATGACGGAAATAGTTAGACTCGCGCTTTGGTCTAGCAGTTTATAGACCTACGTCCGGTTGATTGACCATAACTCAGTCAATTCAACTCGGAATTGAGTCAAATTCATGCCATTTCAAAGATGTCGAAGTGTAGTTGAAAACATTAGAAACGGAGATGAAAACTCCAAGTATTTTGAGAGTTATGGTGGAAATAGTTAGACTCGTGTTTTCGCCTAGCAGTTTACAGACCTACCTCCGATTGAATGACCATAAGTCACTAAATTCAACTCGGATTTCATTGAAATTTGTTCCATTTCGAAGGAGTCGAAGTGTAGTTTATAACGGAAGAAACGGAGATGCAAAAAGCCAAGTATTTTGAGAGTTATGGTGGAAATAGTTAGACTCGCACTTTGGTCTAGGAGTTTACAGACCTACCTCGGATTGATTAACCATAACTCACTCAATTCAACTCAGAATTGAATCAAATTCATGGCATTGCGAAGATGTCGAAGTGTAGTTGGAAATGGAGATGAAAAACTCCAAGTAATTTAAGAGTTATGATGGACATAGTTAGACTCGCGCTTTCGCCTAGCAGTTTACAGACATACCTCCGAGTCAATGACCATAACTCACTCAATTCAACTCGGAATTCATTGAAATTTGTTCCATTTCGAAGGACTCGAACTGTAGTTTAAAACGGAAGAAACGGAGATGAAAAAAGCCAAGTATTTTGAGAGTTATGGTGGAAATAGTTAGACTCGCACTTTGGTCTAGCAGTTTACAGACCAACCTGCAATTGATTGACCATAACTTACTCAATTTAACTCGGAATTGATTCAAATTCATGCCATTTTGAAGGTGTGGAACTGTAGTTGAAAACGAAAGAAACAGAGATGAAAAATTCCAAGTATCTTAAGAGTTATGATGGAAATAGTTAGACTCGCGCTTTGGTCTAGCAGTTTACAGACCTGCTTCCGATTCATTCACCATAAGTCACTCAATTCGACTCGGAATTTATTCAAATTCATGCCATTTGGAAGATGTCGAAGAGTAGCTGAAAACGAAAGAAACGGAGACGAAAAACTCCAAGTATTTTAAGACTTATGATAGAAATAGTTAGACTCGCGCTTTCGCCTAGCAGTTTACAGACGTACCTCCGATTTAATGACCACAACTCACTCAATTGAACATGTAATTCAATGAAATTTGCTGCATTTCGAAAGAGTCAAAGTGTAGTTTAAAACGGAAGAAACGGAGATGAAAAACTACTTGTATTTTGAGAGTTATGATGGAAATAGTTAGATTCGCGCTTTGGTCTAGCAGTTTGCAGACATACCTCCGATTGAATGACCATAACTCACTCAATTCAACCCGGAATTCATTGAAATTTATTCCATTTCGAAGGAGTCGAAGTGTAATCTAAAACGGAAGAAACAGAGATGAAAAAGTCCTATTATTTTGAGAGTTATGACGGAAATAGTTAGACTCGCGCTTTGGTCTAGCAGTTTACAGACCTACGTCCGGTTGATTGACCATAACTCAGTAAATTCAACTCGGAATTGAGTCAAATTCATGCCATTTCGAAGATGTCGAAGTGTAGTTGAAAACATAAGAAACGGAGATGAAAAACTCCAAGTATTTTAAGAGTTATGACGGAAATAGTTAGACTCGCCCTTTCGCCTAGCAGTTTACAGACCTACCTCCGATTGAATGACCATAACTCACTCAATTCAACCCGGAATTAATTGAAATTTGTTCCATTTCGAATGAGTAGAAGTGTAGTTTAAAACGAAAGAAACGGAGGTTAAAAAAGCCAAGTATTTCGGGAGTTATGATGGAAATAGTTAGACTCGCACTTTAGTGTAGCAGTTTACAGACTTACCTCCGATTGATTGACCATAACTCAGTCAATTCAACTCGGAATTTAGTCAAATTCATGCCGTTTCGAAGATGTCGAAGTGTAGTTGAAAACATAAGAAACGGAGATGAAAAACTCCAAGTAATTTAAGAGTTATGATGGACATAGTTAGACTCGCGCTTTCGCCTAGCAGTTTACAGACATACCTCCGAGTCAATGACCATAACTCACTCAATTCAACTCGGAATTCATTGAAATTTGTTCCATTTCGAAGGACTCGAACTGTAGTTTAAAACGGAAGAAACGGAGATGAAAAAAGCAAGTATTCTGAGAGTTATGGTGGAAATAGTTACACTCGCACTTTGGTCTAGCAGTTTACAGACCAACCTGCAATTGATTGACCATAACTTACTCAATTTAACTCGGAATTGATTCAAATTCATGCCATTTTGAAGGTGTGGAAGTGTAGTTGAAAACGAAAGAAACAGAGATGAAAAATTCCAAGTATCTTAAGAGTTATGATGGAAATAGTTAGACTCGCGCTTTGGTCTGGCAGTTTACAGACCTGCTTCCGATTCATTGACCATAAGTCACCCAATTCGACTCGGAATTTCTTCAAATTCATGCCATTTGGAAGATGTCGAAGAGTAGTTGAAAACGAAAGAAACGGAGACGAAAAACTCCAAGTATTTTAAGAGTTATGATAGAAATAGTTAGACTCGCGCTTTCGCCTAGCAGTTTATAGACCTACCTCCGATTTAATGACCACAACTCACTCAATTGAACATGTAATTCAATGAAATTTGTTGCATTTCGAAGTAGTCGAAGTGTAGTTTAAAACGGAAGAAACGGAGATGAAAAACTACTTGTATTTTGAGAGTTATGATGGAAATAGTTAGATTCGCGCTTTGGTCTAGCAGTTTGCAGACATACCTCCGATTGAATGACCATAACTCACTCAATTCAACCCGGAATTCATTGAAATTTATTCCATTTCGAAGGAGTCGAAGTGTAGTCTAAAACGGAAGAAACAGAGATGAAAAAGTCCTAGTATTTTGAGAGTTATGACAGAAATAGTTAGACTCGCGCTTTGGTCTAGCAGTTTATAGACCTACGTCCGGTTGATTGACCATAACTCAGTCAATTCAACTCGGAATTGAGTCAAATTCATGCCATTTCAAAGATGTCGAAGTGTAGTTGAAAACATTAGAAACGGAGATGAAAACTCCAAGTATTTTGAGAGTTATGGTGGAAATAGTTAGACTCGTGTTTTCGCCTAGCAGTTTACAGACCTACCTCCGATTGAATGACCATAAGTCACTAAATTCAACTCGGATTTCATTGAAATTTGTTCCATTTCGAAGCAGTCGAAGTGTAGTTTATAACGGAAGAAACGGAGATGCAAAAAGCCAAGTATTTTGAGAGTTATGGTGGAAATAGTTAGACTCGCACTTTGGTCTAGGAGTTTACAGACCTACCTCGGATTGATTGACCATAACTCACTCAATTCAACTCAGAATTGAATCAAATTCATGGCATTGCGAAGATGTCGAAGTGTAGTTGGAAATGGAGATGAAAAACTCCAAGTAATTTAAGAGTTATGATGGACATAGTTAGACTCGCGCTTTCGCCTAGCAGTTTACAGACATACCTCCGAGTCAATGACCATAACTCACTCAATTCAACTCGGAATTCATTGAAATTTGTTCCATTTCGAAGGACTCGAACTGTAGTTTAAAACGGAAGAAACGGAGATGAAAAAAGCCAAGTATTTTGAGAGTTATGGTGAAAATAGTTAGACTCGCACTTTGGTCTAGCAGTTTACAGACCAACCTGCAATTGATTGACCATAACTTACTCAATTTAACTCGGAATTGATTCAAATTCATGCCATTTTGAAGGTGTGGAACTGTAGTTGAAAACGAAAGAAACAGAGATGAAAAATTCCAAGTATCTTAAGAGTTATGATGGAAATAGTTAGACTCGCGCTTTGGTCTAGCAGTTTACAGACCTGCTTCCGATTCATTCACCATAAGTCACTCAATTCGACTCGGAATTTATTCAAATTCATGCCATTTGGAAGATGTCGAAGAGTAGCTGAAAACGAAAGAAACAGAGACGAAAAACTCCAAGTATTTTAAGACTTATGATAGAAATAGTTAGACTCGCGCTTTCGCCTAGCAGTTTACAGACGTACCTCCGATTTAATGACCACAACTCACTCAATTGAACATGTAATTCAATGAAATTTGCTGCATTTCGAAAGAGTCAAAGTGTAGTTTAAAACGGAAGAAACGGAGATGAAAAACTACTTGTATTTTGAGAGTTATGATGGAAATAGTTAGATTCGCGCTTTGGTCTAGCAGTTTGCAGACATACCTCCGATTGAATGACCATAACTCACTCAATTCAACCCGGAATTCATTGAAATTTATTCCATTTCGAAGGAGTCGAAGTGTAATCTAAAACGGAAGAAACAGAGATGAAAAAGTCCTATTATTTTGAGAGTTATGACGGAAATAGTTAGACTCGCGCTTTGGTCTAGCAGTTTACAGACCTACGTCCGGTTGATTGACCATAACTCAGTAAATTCAACTCGGAATTGAGTCAAATTCATGCCATTTCGAAGATGTCGAAGTGTAGTTGAAAACATAAGAAACGGAGATGAAAAACTCCAAGTATTTTAAGAGTTATGACGGAAATAGTTAGACTCGCCCTTTCGCCTAGCAGTTTACAGACCTACCTCCGATTGAATGACCATAACTCACTCAATTCAACCCGGAATTAATTGAAATTTGTTCCATTTCGAATGAGTAGAAGTGTAGTTTAAAACGAAAGAAACGGAGGTTAAAAAAGCCAAGTATTTCGGGAGTTATGATGGAAATAGTTAGACTCGCACTTTAGTGTAGCAGTTTACAGACTTACCTCCGATTGATTGACCATAACTCAGTCAATTCAACTCGGAATTTAGTCAAATTCATGCCGTTTCGAAGATGTCGAAGTGTAGTTGAAAACATAAGAAACGGAGATGAAAAACTCCAAGTAATTTAAGAGTTATGATGGACATAGTTAGACTCGCGCTTTCGCCTAGCAGTTTACAGACATACCTCCGAGTCAATGACCATAACTCACTCAATTCAACTCGGAATTCATTGAAATTTGTTCCATTTCGAAGGACTCGAACTGTAGTTTAAAACGGAAGAAACGGAGATGAAAAAAGCAAGTATTCTGAGAGTTATGGTGGAAATAGTTACACTCGCACTTTGGTCTAGCAGTTTACAGACCAACCTGCAATTGATTGACCATAACTTACTCAATTTAACTCGGAATTGATTCAAATTCATGCCATTTTGAAGGTGTGGAAGTGTAGTTGAAAACGAAAGAAACAGAGATGAAAAATTCCAAGTATCTTAAGAGTTATGATGGAAATAGTTAGACTCGCGCTTTGGTCTGGCAGTTTACAGACCTGCTTCCGATTCATTGACCATAAGTCACCCAATTCGACTCGGAATTTCTTCAAATTCATGCCATTTGGAAGATGTCGAAGAGTAGTTGAAAACGAAAGAAACGGAGACGAAAAACTCCAAGTATTTTAAGAGTTATGATAGAAATAGTTAGACTCGCGCTTTCGCCTAGCAGTTTATAGACCTACCTCCGATTTAATGACCACAACTCACTCAATTGAACATGTAATTCAATGAAATTTGTTGCATTTCGAAGTAGTCGAAGTGTAGTTTAAAACGGAAGAAACGGAGATGAAAAACTACTTGTATTTTGAGAGTTATGATGGAAATAGTTAGATTCGCGCTTTGGTCTAGCAGTTTGCAGACATACCTCCGATTGAATGACCATAACTCACTCAATTCAACCCGGAATTCATTGAAATTTATTCCATTTCGAAGGAGTCGAAGTGTAGTCTAAAACGGAAGAAACAGAGATGAAAAAGTCCTAGTATTTTGAGAGTTATGACAGAAATAGTTAGACTCGCGCTTTGGTCTAGCAGTTTATAGACCTACGTCCGGTTGATTGACCATAACTCAGTCAATTCAACTCGGAATTGAGTCAAATTCATGCCATTTCAAAGATGTCGAAGTGTAGTTGAAAACATTAGAAACGGAGATGAAAACTCCAAGTATTTTGAGAGTTATGGTGGAAATAGTTAGACTCGTGTTTTCGCCTAGCAGTTTACAGACCTACCTCCGATTGAATGACCATAAGTCACTAAATTCAACTCGGATTTCATTGAAATTTGTTCCATTTCGAAGCAGTCGAAGTGTAGTTTATAACGGAAGAAACGGAGATGCAAAAAGCCAAGTATTTTGAGAGTTATGGTGGAAATAGTTAGACTCGCACTTTGGTCTAGGAGTTTACAGACCTACCTCGGATTGATTGACCATAACTCACTCAATTCAACTCAGAATTGAATCAAATTCATGGCATTGCGAAGATGTCGAAGTGTAGTTGGAAATGGAGATGAAAAACTCCAAGTAATTTAAGAGTTATGATGGACATAGTTAGACTCGCGCTTTCGCCTAGCAGTTTACAGACATACCTCCGAGTCAATGACCATAACTCACTCAATTCAACTCGGAATTCATTGAAATTTGTTCCATTTCGAAGGACTCGAACTGTAGTTTAAAACGGAAGAAACGGAGATGAAAAAAGCCAAGTATTTTGAGAGTTATGGTGAAAATAGTTAGACTCGCACTTTGGTCTAGCAGTTTACAGACCAACCTGCAATTGATTGACCATAACTTACTCAATTTAACTCGGAATTGATTCAAATTCATGCCATTTTGAAGGTGTGGAACTGTAGTTGAAAACGAAAGAAACAGAGATGAAAAATTCCAAGTATCTTAAGAGTTATGATGGAAATAGTTAGACTCGCGCTTTGGTCTAGCAGTTTACAGACCTGCTTCCGATTCATTCACCATAAGTCACTCAATTCGACTCGGAATTTATTCAAATTCATGCCATTTGGAAGATGTCGAAGAGTAGCTGAAAACGAAAGAAACGGAGACGAAAAACTCCAAGTATTTTAAGACTTATGATAGAAATAGTTAGACTCGCGCTTTCGCCTAGCAGTTTACAGACGTACCTCCGATTTAATGACCACAACTCACTCAATTGAACATGTAATTCAATGAAATTTGCTGCATTTCGAAAGAGTCAAAGTGTAGTTTAAAACGGAAGAAACGGAGATGAAAAACTACTTGTATTTTGAGAGTTATGATGGAAATAGTTAGATTCGCGCTTTGGTCTAGCAGTTTGCAGACATACCTCCGATTGAATGACCATAACTCACTCAATTCAACCCGGAATTCATTGAAATTTATTCCATTTCGAAGGAGTCGAAGTGTAATCTAAAACGGAAGAAACAGAGATGAAAAAGTCCTATTATTTTGAGAGTTATGACGGAAATAGTTAGACTCGCGCTTTGGTCTAGCAGTTTACAGACCTACGTCCGGTTGATTGACCATAACTCAGTCAATTCAACTCGGAATTGAGTCAAATTCATGCCATTTCGAAGATGTCGAAGTGTAGTTGAAAACATAAGAAACGGAGATGAAAAACTCCAAGTATTTTAAGAGTTATGACGGAAATAGTTAGACTCGCCCTTTCGCCTAGCAGTTTACAGACCTACCTCCGATTGAATGACCATAACTCACTCAATTCAACCCGGAATTAATTGAAATTTGTTCCATTTCGAATGAGTAGAAGTGTAGTTTAAAACGAAAGAAACGGAGGTTAAAAAAGCCAAGTATTTCGGGAGTTATGATGGAAATAGTTAGACTCGCACTTTAGTGTAGCAGTTTACAGACTTACCTCCGATTGATTGACCATAACTCAGTCAATTCAACTCGGAATTTAGTCAAATTCATGCCGTTTCGAAGATGTCGAAGTGTAGTTGAAAACATAAGAAACGGAGATGAAAAACTCCAAGTAATTTAAGAGTTATGATGGACATAGTTAGACTCGCGCTTTCGCCTAGCAGTTTACAGACATACCTCCGAGTCAATGACCATAACTCACTCAATTCAACTCGGAATTCATTGAAATTTGTTCCATTTCGAAGGACTCGAACTGTAGTTTAAAACGGAAGAAACGGAGATGAAAAAAGCAAGTATTCTGAGAGTTATGGTGGAAATAGTTACACTCGCACTTTGGTCTAGCAGTTTACAGACCAACCTGCAATTGATTGACCATAACTTACTCAATTTAACTCGGAATTGATTCAAATTCATGCCATTTTGAAGGTGTGGAAGTGTAGTTGAAAACGAAAGAAACAGAGATGAAAAATTCCAAGTATCTTAAGAGTTATGATGGAAATAGTTAGACTCGCGCTTTGGTCTGGCAGTTTACAGACCTGCTTCCGATTCATTGACCATAAGTCACCCAATTCGACTCGGAATTTCTTCAAATTCATGCCATTTGGAAGATGTCGAAGAGTAGTTGAAAACGAAAGAAACGGAGACGAAAAACTCCAAGTATTTTAAGAGTTATGATAGAAATAGTTAGACTCGCGCTTTCGCCTAGCAGTTTATAGACCTACCTCCGATTTAATGACCACAACTCACTCAATTGAACATGTAATTCAATGAAATTTGTTGCATTTCGAAGTAGTCGAAGTGTAGTTTAAAACGGAAGAAACGGAGATGAAAAACTACTTGTATTTTGAGAGTTATGATGGAAATAGTTAGATTCGCGCTTTGGTCTAGCAGTTTGCAGACATACCTCCGATTGAATGACCATAACTCACTCAATTCAACCCGGAATTCATTGAAATTTATTCCATTTCGAAGGAGTCGAAGTGTAGTCTAAAACGGAAGAAACAGAGATGAAAAAGTCCTAGTATTTTGAGAGTTATGACAGAAATAGTTAGACTCGCGCTTTGGTCTAGCAGTTTATAGACCTACGTCCGGTTGATTGACCATAACTCAGTCAATTCAACTCGGAATTGAGTCAAATTCATGCCATTTCAAAGATGTCGAAGTGTAGTTGAAAACATTAGAAACGGAGATGAAAACTCCAAGTATTTTGAGAGTTATGGTGGAAATAGTTAGACTCGTGTTTTCGCCTAGCAGTTTACAGACCTACCTCCGATTGAATGACCATAAGTCACTAAATTCAACTCGGATTTCATTGAAATTTGTTCCATTTCGAAGCAGTCGAAGTGTAGTTTATAACGGAAGAAACGGAGATGCAAAAAGCCAAGTATTTTGAGAGTTATGGTGGAAATAGTTAGACTCGCACTTTGGTCTAGGAGTTTACAGACCTACCTCGGATTGATTGACCATAACTCACTCAATTCAACTCAGAATTGAATCAAATTCATGGCATTGCGAAGATGTCGAAGTGTAGTTGGAAATGGAGATGAAAAACTCCAAGTAATTTAAGAGTTATGATGGACATAGTTAGACTCGCGCTTTCGCCTAGCAGTTTACAGACATACCTCCGAGTCAATGACCATAACTCACTCAATTCAACTCGGAATTCATTGAAATTTGTTCCATTTCGAAGGACTCGAACTGTAGTTTAAAACGGAAGAAACGGAGATGAAAAAAGCCAAGTATTTTGAGAGTTATGGTGAAAATAGTTAGACTCGCACTTTGGTCTAGCAGTTTACAGACCAACCTGCAATTGATTGACCATAACTTACTCAATTTAACTCGGAATTGATTCAAATTCATGCCATTTTGAAGGTGTGGAACTGTAGTTGAAAACGAAAGAAACAGAGATGAAAAATTCCAAGTATCTTAAGAGTTATGATGGAAATAGTTAGACTCGCGCTTTGGTCTAGCAGTTTACAGACCTGCTTCCGATTCATTCACCATAAGTCACTCAATTCGACTCGGAATTTATTCAAATTCATGCCATTTGGAAGATGTCGAAGAGTAGCTGAAAACGAAAGAAACGGAGACGAAAAACTCCAAGTATTTTAAGACTTATGATAGAAATAGTTAGACTCGCGCTTTCGCCTAGCAGTTTACAGACGTACCTCCGATTTAATGACCACAACTCACTCAATTGAACATGTAATTCAATGAAATTTGCTGCATTTCGAAAGAGTCGAAGTGTAGTTTAAAACGGAAGAAACGGAGATGAAAAACTACTTGTATTTTGAGAGTTATGATGGAAATAGTTAGATTCGCGCTTTGGTCTAGCAGTTTGCAGACATACCTCCGATTGAATGACCATAACTCACTCAATTCAACCCGGAATTCATTGAAATTTATTCCATTTCGAAGGAGTCGAAGTGTAATCTAAAACGGAAGAAACAGAGATGAAAAAGTCCTAGTATTTTGAGAGTTATGACGGAAATAGTTAGACTCGCGCTTTGGTCTAGCAGTTTACAGACCTACGTCCGGTTGATTAACCATAACTCAGTCAATTCAACTCGGAATTGAGTCAAATTCATGCCATTTCGAAGATGTCGAAGTGTAGTTGAAAACATAAGAAACGGAGATAAAAAACTCCAAGTATTTTAAGAGTTATGACGGAAATAGTTAGACTCGCCCTTTCGCCTAGCAGTTTACAGACCTACCTCCGATTGAATGACCATAACTCACTCAATTCAACCCGGAATTAATTGAAATTTGTTCCATTTCGAATGAGTAGAAGTGTAGTTTAAAACGAAAGAAACGGAGGTTAAAAAAGCCAAGTATTTCGGGAGTTATGATGGAAATAGTTAGACTCGCACTTTAGTGTAGCAGTTTACAGACCTACCTCCGATTGATTGACCATAACTCAGTCAATTCAACTCGGAATTTAGTCAAATTCATGCCGTTTCGAAGATGTCGAAGTGTAGTTGAAAACATAAGAAACGGAGATGAAAAACTCCAAGTATTTTAAGAGTTACGATGGAAATAATTAGACTCGCGCTTTCGCCTAGCAGTTTACTTACCTACCTCCGATTGAATGACCATAACCCACTCAATTCAACTCAGAATTCATTGAAATTCATTTCATTACAAAGGAGTCGAAAGTGTAGCTGAAAACGGAAGAAACGGAGATGAAAACTCCAAGTATTTTGAGAGTTATGGTGGAAATAGTTAGACTCGCGTTTTCGCCTAGCAGTTTACAGACCTACCTCCGATTGAATGACCATAAGTCATTAAAATTCAACTCGGAATTCATTGAACTTTGTTCCATTTCAAAGGAGTCGAAGTGTAGTTTAAAACAGAAGAAACGGAGATAAAAAAACCAAGTATTTTGAGATTTATGGTGGAAATTGTTAGACTCGAACTTTGGTCTAGTAGTTTACAGACATACCTCCGATTGATTGACTATAACTCACTCAATTCAACTCGAAATTGATTCAAATTCATTCAATTTCGAAGATGTCGAAGTGAAGTTGAAAACGGAAGAAACGGAGATGAAACACTCCAAGTATTTTAAGTGTTATGATGGAAATAGTTGGACTCTTGCTTTCGCCTAGCAGTTTACAGACCTACCTCCGATTGAATAACCATAACTCACTCAATTCAACCCGGATTTCATTGAAATTTGTTCCATTTCGAAGGAGTCGAAGTGTAGTTTAAAACGGAAGAAACGGAGATGCAAAAAGCCAAGTATTTTGAGAGTTATGGTGGAAATAGTTAGACTCGCACTTTGGTCTAGTAGTTTACAGACCCACCTCCGATTGATTGACCATAACTCACTCAATTCAACTCAGAATTGAATCAAATTCATGGCATTGCGAAGATGTCGAAGTGTAGTTGGAAATGGAGATGAAAAACTCCAAGTAATTTAAGAGTTATGATGGACATAGTTAGACTCGCGCTTTCGCCTAGCAGTTGACAGACCTACCTCCGAGTCAATGACCATAACTCACTCAATTCATCTCGGAATTCATTGAAATTTGTTCCATTTCGAAGGACTCGAACTGTAGTTTAAAACGGAAGAAACGGAGATGAAAAAAGCAAGTATTCTGAGAGTTATGGTGGAAATAGTTACACTCGCACTTTGGTCTAGCAGTTTACAGACCAACCTGCAATTGATTAACCATAACTTACTCAATTTAACTCGGAATTGATTCAAATTCATGCCATTTTGAAGGTGTGGAAATGTAGTTGAAAACGAAAGAAACAGAGATGAAAAATTCCAAGTATCTTAAGAGTTATGATGGAAATAGTTAGACTCGCGCTTTGGTCTAGCAGTTTACAGACCTGCTTCCGATTCATTGACCATAAGTCACTCAATTCGACTCGGAATTTATTCAAATTCATGCCATTCGGAAGATGTCGAAGAGTAGCTGAAAACGAAAGAAACGGAGACAAAAAACTCCAAGTATTTTAAGAGTTATGATAGAAATAGTTAGACTCGCGCTTTCGCCTAGCAGTTTACAGACCTACCTCCGATTTAATGACCACAACTCACTCAATTGAACATGTAATTCAATGAAATTTGTTGCATTTCGAAGTAGTCGAAGTGTAGTTTAAAACGGAAGAAACGGAGATGAAAAACTACTTGTATTTTGAGAGTTATGATGGAAATAGTTAGATTCGCGCTTTGGTCTAGCAGTTTGCAGACATACCTCCGATTGAATGACCATAACTCACTCAATTCAACCCGGAATTCATTGAAATTTATTCCATTTCGAAGGAGTCGAAGTGTAATCTAAAACGGAAGAAACAGAGATGAAAAAGTCCTAGTATTTTGAGAGTTATGACGGAAATAGTTAGACTCGCGCTTTGGTCTAGCAGTTTACAGACCTACATCCGGTTGATTGACCATAACTCAGTCAATTCAACTCGGAATTGAGTCAAATTCATGCCATTTCGAAGATGTCGAAGTGTAGTTGAAAACATAAGAAACGGAGATGAAAAACTCCAAGTATTTTAAGAGTTATGACGGAAATAGTTAGACTCGCCCTTTCGCCTAGCAGTTTACAGACCTACCTCCGATTGAATGACCATAACTCACTCAATTCAACCCGGAATTAATTGAAATTTGTTCCATTTCGAATGAGTAGAAGTGTAGTTTAAAACGAAAGAAACGGAGGTTAAAAAAGCCAAGTATTTCGGGAGTTATGATGGAAATAGTTAGACTCGCACTTTAGTGTAGCAGTTTACAGACTTACCTCCGATTGATTGACCATAACTCAGTCAATTCAACTCGGAATTTAGTCAAATTCATGCCGTTTCGAAGATGTCGAAGTGTAGTTGAAAACATAAGAAACGGAGATGAAAAACTCCAAGTAATTTAAGAGTTATGATGGACATAGTTAGACTCGCGCTTTCGCCTAGCAGTTTACAGACATACCTCCGAGTCAATGACCATAACTCACTCAATTCAACTCGGAATTCATTGAAATTTGTTCCATTTCGAAGGACTCGAACTGTAGTTTAAAACGGAAGAAACGGAGATGAAAAAAGCAAGTATTCTGAGAGTTATGGTGGAAATAGTTACACTCGCACTTTGGTCTAGCAGTTTACAGACCAACCTGCAATTGATTGACCATAACTTACTCAATTTAACTCGGAATTGATTCAAATTCATGCCATTTTGAAGGTGTGGAACTGTAGTTGAAAACGAAAGAAACAGAGATGAAAAATTCCAAGTATCTTAAGAGTTATGATGGAAATAGTTAGACTCGCGCTTTGGTCTGGCAGTTTACAGACCTGCTTCCGATTCATTGACCATAAGTCACCCAATTCGACTCGGAATTTCTTCAAATTCATGCCATTTGGAAGATGTCGAAGAGTAGTTGAAAACGAAAGAAACGGAGACGAAAAACTCCAAGTATTTTAAGAGTTATGATAGAAATAGTTAGACTCGCGCTTTCGCCTAGCAGTTTAGAGACCTACCTCCGATTTAATGACCACAACTCACTCAATTGAACATGTAATTCAATGAAATTTGTTGCATTTCGAAGTAGTCGAAGTGTAGTTTAAAACAGAAGAAACGGAGATGAAAAACTACTTGTATTTTGAGAGTTATGATGGAAATAGTTAGATTCGCGCTTTGGTCTAGCAGTTTGCAGACATACCTCCGATTGAATGACCATAACTCACTCAATTCAACCCGGAATTCATTGAAATTTATTCCATTTCGAAGGAGTCGAAGTGTAGTCTAAAACGGAAGAAACAGAGATGAAAAAGTCCTAGTATTTTGAGAGTTATGACGGAAATAGTTAGACTCGCGCTTTGGTCTAGCAGTTTATAGACCTACGTCCGGTTGATTGACCATAACTCAGTCAATTCAACTCGGAATTGAGTCAAATTCATGCCATTTCAAAGATGTCGAAGTGTAGTTGAAAACATTAGAAACGGAGATGAAAACTCCAAGTATTTTGAGAGTTATGGTGGAAATAGTTAGACTCGTGTTTTCGCCTAGCAGTTTACAGACCTACCTCCGATTGAATGACCATAAGTCACTAAATTCAACTCGGATTTCATTGAAATTTGTTCCATTTCGAAGGAGTCGAAGTGTAGTTTATAACGGAAGAAACGGAGATGCAAAAAGCCAAGTATTTTGAGAGTTATGGTGGAAATAGTTAGACTCGCACTTTGGTCTAGGAGTTTACAGACCTACCTCGGATTGATTAACCATAACTCACTCAATTCAACTCAGAATTGAATCAAATTCATGGCATTGCGAAGATGTCGAAGTGTAGTTGGAAATGGAGATGAAAAACTCCAAGTAATTTAAGAGTTATGATGGACATAGTTAGACTCGCGCTTTCGCCTAGCAGTTTACAGACATACCTCCGAGTCAATGACCATAACTCACTCAATTCAACTCGGAATTCATTGAAATTTGTTCCATTTCGAAGGACTCGAACTGTAGTTTAAAACGGAAGAAACGGAGATGAAAAAAGCCAAGTATTTTGAGAGTTATGGTGGAAATAGTTAGACTCGCACTTTGGTCTAGCAGTTTACAGACCAACCTGCAATTGATTGACCATAACTTTCTCAATTTAACTCGGAATTGATTCAAATTCATGCCATTTTGAAGGTGTGGAACTGTAGTTGAAAACGAAAGAAACAGAGATGAAAAATTCCAAGTATCTTAAGAGTTATGATGGAAATAGTTAGACTCGCGCTTTGGTCTAGCAGTTTACAGACCTGCTTCCGATTCATTCACCATAAGTCACTCAATTCGACTCGGAATTTATTCAAATTCATGCCATTTGGAAGATGTCGAAGAGTAGCTGAAAACGAAAGAAACGGAGACGAAAAACTCCAAGTATTTTAAGACTTATGATAGAAATAGTTAGACTCGCGCTTTCGCCTAGCAGTTTACAGACGTACCTCCGATTTAATGACCACAACTCACTCAATTGAACATGTAATTCAATGAAATTTGCTGCATTTCGAAAGAGTCAAAGTGTAGTTTAAAACGGAAGAAACGGAGATGAAAAACTACTTGTATTTTGAGAGTTATGATGGAAATAGTTAGATTCGCGCTTTGGTCTAGCAGTTTGCAGACATACCTCCGATTGAATGACCATAACTCACTCAATTCAACCCGGAATTCATTGAAATTTATTCCATTTCGAAGGAGTCGAAGTGTAATCTAAAACGGAAGAAACAGAGATGAAAAAGTCCTATTATTTTGAGAGTTATGACGGAAATAGTTAGACTCGCGCTTTGGTCTAGCAGTTTACAGACCTACGTCCGGTTGATTGACCATAACTCAGTCAATTCAACTCGGAATTGAGTCAAATTCATGCCATTTCGAAGATGTCGAAGTGTAGTTGAAAACATAAGAAACGGAGATGAAAAACTCCAAGTATTTTAAGAGTTATGACGGAAATAGTTAGACTCGCCCTTTCGCCTAGCAGTTTACAGACCTACCTCCGATTGAATGACCATAACTCACTCAATTCAACCCGGAATT
The DNA here is from genome assembly GCF_043159265.1 of Tasmannia lanceolata. Taxonomy (NCBI): domain Eukaryota; kingdom Viridiplantae; phylum Streptophyta; class Magnoliopsida; order Canellales; family Winteraceae; genus Tasmannia; species Tasmannia lanceolata. The sequence continues at coordinate 878,672 of NW_027518749.1, read as the reverse complement.
AATTGAAATTTGTTCCATTTCGAATGAGTAGAAGTGTAGTTTAAAACGAAAGAAACGGAGGTTAAAAAAGCCAAGTATTTCGGGAGTTATGATGGAAATAGTTAGACTCGCACTTTAGTGTAGCAGTTTACAGACTTACCTCCGATTGATTGACCATAACTCAGTCAATTCAACTCGGAATTTAGTCAAATTCATGCCGTTTCGAAGATGTCGAAGTGTAGTTGAAAACATAAGAAACGGAGATGAAAAACTCCAAGTAATTTAAGAGTTATGATGGACATAGTTAGACTCGCGCTTTCGCCTAGCAGTTTACAGACATACCTCCGAGTCAATGACCATAACTCACTCAATTCAACTCGGAATTCATTGAAATTTGTTCCATTTCGAAGGACTCGAACTGTAGTTTAAAACGGAAGAAACGGAGATGAAAAAAGCAAGTATTCTGAGAGTTATGGTGGAAATAGTTACACTCGCACTTTGGTCTAGCAGTTTACAGACCAACCTGCAATTGATTGACCATAACTTACTCAATTTAACTCGGAATTGATTCAAATTCATGCCATTTTGAAGGTGTGGAAGTGTAGTTGAAAACGAAAGAAACAGAGATGAAAAATTCCAAGTATCTTAAGAGTTATGATGGAAATAGTTAGACTCGCGCTTTGGTCTGGCAGTTTACAGACCTGCTTCCGATTCATTGACCATAAGTCACCCAATTCGACTCGGAATTTCTTCAAATTCATGCCATTTGGAAGATGTCGAAGAGTAGTTGAAAACGAAAGAAACGGAGACGAAAAACTCCAAGTATTTTAAGAGTTATGATAGAAATAGTTAGACTCGCGCTTTCGCCTAGCAGTTTATAGACCTACCTCCGATTTAATGACCACAACTCACTCAATTGAACATGTAATTCAATGAAATTTGTTGCATTTCGAAGTAGTCGAAGTGTAGTTTAAAACGGAAGAAACGGAGATGAAAAACTACTTGTATTTTGAGAGTTATGATGGAAATAGTTAGATTCGCGCTTTGGTCTAGCAGTTTGCAGACATACCTCCGATTGAATGACCATAACTCACTCAATTCAACCCGGAATTCATTGAAATTTATTCCATTTCGAAGGAGTCGAAGTGTAGTCTAAAACGGAAGAAACAGAGATGAAAAAGTCCTAGTATTTTGAGAGTTATGACAGAAATAGTTAGACTCGCGCTTTGGTCTAGCAGTTTATAGACCTACGTCCGGTTGATTGACCATAACTCAGTCAATTCAACTCGGAATTGAGTCAAATTCATGCCATTTCAAAGATGTCGAAGTGTAGTTGAAAACATTAGAAACGGAGATGAAAACTCCAAGTATTTTGAGAGTTATGGTGGAAATAGTTAGACTCGTGTTTTCGCCTAGCAGTTTACAGACCTACCTCCGATTGAATGATCATAAGTCACTAAATTCAACTCGGATTTCATTGAAATTTGTTCCATTTCGAAGCAGTCGAAGTGTAGTTTATAACGGAAGAAACGGAGATGCAAAAAGCCAAGTATTTTGAGAGTTATGGTGGAAATAGTTAGACTCGCACTTTGGTCTAGGAGTTTACAGACCTACCTCGGATTGATTGACCATAACTCACTCAATTCAACTCAGAATTGAATCAAATTCATGGCATTGCGAAGATGTCGAAGTGTAGTTGGAAATGGAGATGAAAAACTCCAAGTAATTTAAGAGTTATGATGGACATAGTTAGACTCGCGCTTTCGCCTAGCAGTTTACAGACATACCTCCGAGTCAATGACCATAACTCACTCAATTCAACTCGGAATTCATTGAAATTTGTTCCATTTCGAAGGACTCGAACTGTAGTTTAAAACGGAAGAAACGGAGATGAAAAAAGCCAAGTATTTTGAGAGTTATGGTGGAAATAGTTAGAGTCGCACTTTGGTCTAGCAGTTTACAGACCAACCTGCAATTGATTGACCATAACTTACTCAATTTAACTCGGAATTGATTCAAATTCATGCCATTTTGAAGGTGTGGAACTGTAGTTGAAAACGAAAGAAACAGAGATGAAAAATTCCAAGTATCTTAAGAGTTATGATGGAAATAGTTAGACTCGCGCTTTGGTCTAGCAGTTTACAGACCTGCTTCCGATTCATTCACCATAAGTCACTCAATTCGACTCGGAATTTATTCAAATTCATGCCATTTGGAAGATGTCGAAGAGTAGCTGAAAACGAAAGAAACGGAGACGAAAAACTCCAAGTATTTTAAGACTTATGATAGAAATAGTTAGACTCGCGCTTTCGCCTAGCAGTTTACAGACGTACCTCCGATTTAATGACCACAACTCACTCAATTGAACATGTAATTCAATGAAATTTGCTGCATTTCGAAAGAGTCGAAGTGTAGTTTAAAACGGAAGAAACGGAGATGAAAAACTACTTGTATTTTGAGAGTTATGATGGAAATAGTTAGATTCGCGCTTTGGTCTAGCAGTTTGCAGACATACCTCCGATTGAATGACCATAACTCACTCAATTCAACCCGGAATTCATTGAAATTTATTCCATTTCGAAGGAGTCGAAGTGTAATCTAAAACGGAAGAAACAGAGATGAAAAAGTCCTAGTATTTTGAGAGTTATGACGGAAATAGTTAGACTCGCGCTTTGGTCTAGCAGTTTACAGACCTACGTCCGGTTGATTGACCATAACTCAGTCAATTCAACTCGGAATTGAGTCAAATTCATGCCATTTCGAAGATGTCGAAGTGTAGTTGAAAACATAAGAAACGGAGATGAAAAACTCCAAGTATTTTAAGAGTTATGACGGAAATAGTTAGACTCGCCCTTTCGCCTAGCAGTTTACAGACCTACCTCCGATTGAATGACCATAACTCACTCAATTCAACCCGGAATTAATTGAAATTTGTTCCATTTCGAATGAGTAGAAGTGTAGTTTAAAACGAAAGAAACGGAGGTTAAAAAAGCCAAGTATTTCGGGAGTTATGATGGAAATAGTTAGACTCGCACTTTAGTGTAGCAGTTTACAGACTTACCTCCGATTGATTGACCATAACTCAGTCAATTCAACTCGGAATTTAGTCAAATTCATGCCGTTTCGAAGATGTCGAAGTGTAGTTGAAAACATAAGAAACGGAGATGAAAAACTCCAAGTAATTTAAGAGTTATGATGGACATAGTTAGACTCGCGCTTTCGCCTAGCAGTTTACAGACATACCTCCGAGTCAATGACCATAACTCACTCAATTCAACTCGGAATTCATTGAAATTTGTTCCATTTCGAAGGACTCGAACTGTAGTTTAAAACGGAAGAAACGGAGATGAAAAAAGCAAGTATTCTGAGAGTTATGGTGGAAATAGTTACACTCGCACTTTGGTCTAGCAGTTCACAGACCAACCTGCAATTGATTGACCATAACTTACTCAATTTAACTCGGAATTGATTCAAATTCATGCCATTTTGAAGGTGTGGAAGTGTAGTTGAAAACGAAAGAAACAGAGATGAAAAATTCCAAGTATCTTAAGAGTTATGATGGAAATAGTTAGACTCGCGCTTTGGTCTAGCAGTTTACAGACCTGCTTCCGATTCATTGACCATAAGTCACCCAATTCGACTCGGAATTTCTTCAAATTCATGCCATTTGGAAGATGTCGAAGAGTAGTTGAAAACGAAAGAAACGGAGACGAAAAACTCCAAGTATTTTAAGAGTTATGATAGAAATAGTTAGACTCGCGCTTTCGCCTAGCAGTTTATAGACCTACCTCCGATTTAATGACCACAACTCACTCAATTGAACATGTAATTCAATGAAATTTGTTGCATTTCAAAGTAGTCGAAGTGTAGTTTAAAACGGAAGAAACGGAGATGAAAAACTACTTGTATTTTGAGAGTTATGATGGAAATAGTTAGATTCGCGCTTTGGTCTAGCAGTTTGCAGACATACCTCCGATTGAATGACCATAACTCACTCAATTCAACCCGGAATTCATTGAAATTTATTCCATTTCGAAGGAGTCGAAGTGTAGTCTAAAACGGAAGAAACAGAGATGAAAAAGTCCTAGTATTTTGAGAGTTATGACAGAAATAGTTAGACTCGCGCTTTGGTCTAGCAGTTTATAGACCTACGTCCGGTTGATTGACCATAACTCAGTCAATTCAACTCGGAATTGAGTCAAATTCATGCCATTTCAAAGATGTCGAAGTGTAGTTGAAAACATTAGAAACGGAGATGAAAACTCCAAGTATTTTGAGAGTTATGGTGGAAATAGTTAGACTCGTGTTTTCGCCTAGCAGTTTACAGACCTACCTCCGATTGAATGACCATAAGTCACTAAATTCAACTCGGATTTCATTGAAATTTGTTCCATTTCGAAGCAGTCGAAGTGTAGTTTATAACGGAAGAAACGGAGATGCAAAAAGCCAAGTATTTTGAGAGTTATGGTGGAAATAGTTAGACTCGCACTTTGGTCTAGGAGTTTACAGACCTACCTCGGATTGATTGACCATAACTCACTCAATTCAACTCAGAATTGAATCAAATTCATGGCATTGCGAAGATGTCGAAGTGTAGTTGGAAATGGAGATGAAAAACTCCAAGTAATTTAAGAGTTATGATGGACATAGTTAGACTCGCGCTTTCGCCTAGCAGTTTACAGACATACCTCCGAGTCAATGACCATAACTCACTCAATTCAACTCGGAATTCATTGAAATTTGTTCCATTTCGAAGGACTCGAACTGTAGTTTAAAACGGAAGAAACGGAGATGAAAAAAGCCAAGTATTTTGAGAGTTATGGTGGAAATAGTTAGACTCGCACTTTGGTCTAGCAGTTTACAGACCAACCTGCAATTGATTGACCATAACTTACTCAATTTAACTCGGAATTGATTCAAATTCATGCCATTTTGAAGGTGTGGAACTGTAGTTGAAAACGAAAGAAACAGAGATGAAAAATTCCAAGTATCTTAAGAGTTATGATGGAAATAGTTAGACTCGCGCTTTGGTCTAGCAGTTTACAGACCTGCTTCCGATTCATTCACCATAAGTCACTCAATTCGACTCGGAATTTATTCAAATTCATGCCATTTGGAAGATGTCGAAGAGTAGCTGAAAACGAAAGAAACGGAGACGAAAAACTCCAAGTATTTTAAGACTTATGATAGAAATAGTTAGACTCGCGCTTTCGCCTAGCAGTTTACAGACGTACCTCCGATTTAATGACCACAACTCACTCAATTGAACATGTAATTCAATGAAATTTGCTGCATTTCGAAAGAGTCGAAGTGTAGTTTAAAACGGAAGAAACGGAGATGAAAAACTACTTGTATTTTGAGAGTTATGATGGAAATAGTTAGATTCGCGCTTTGGTCTAGCAGTTTGCAGACATACCTCCGATTGAATGACCATAACTCACTCAATTCAACCCGGAATTCATTGAAATTTATTCCATTTCGAAGGAGTCGAAGTGTAATCTAAAACGGAAGAAACAGAGATGAAAAAGTCCTAGTATTTTGAGAGTTATGACGGAAATAGTTAGACTCGCGCTTTGGTCTAGCAGTTTACAGACCTACGTCCGGTTGATTGACCATAACTCAGTCAATTCAACTCGGAATTGAGTCAAATTCATGCCATTTCGAAGATGTCGAAGTGTAGTTGAAAACATAAGAAACGGAGATGAAAAACTCCAAGTATTTTAAGAGTTATGACGGAAATAGTTAGACTCGCCCTTTCGCCTAGCAGTTTACAGACCTACCTCCGATTGAATGACCATAACTCACTCAATTCAACCCGGAATTAATTGAAATTTGTTCCATTTCGAATGAGTAGAAGTGTAGTTTAAAACGAAAGAAACGGAGGTTAAAAAAGCCAAGTATTTCGGGAGTTATGATGGAAATAGTTAGACTCGCACTTTAGTGTAGCAGTTTACAGACTTACCTCCGATTGATTGACCATAACTCAGTCAATTCAACTCGGAATTTAGTCAAATTCATGCCGTTTCGAAGATGTCGAAGTGTAGTTGAAAACATAAGAAACGGAGATGAAAAACTCCAAGTAATTTAAGAGTTATGATGGACATAGTTAGACTCGCGCTTTCGCCTAGCAGTTTACAGACATACCTCCGAGTCAATGACCATAACTCACTCAATTCAACTCGGAATTCATTGAAATTTGTTCCATTTCGAAGGACTCGAACTGTAGTTTAAAACGGAAGAAACGGAGATGAAAAAAGCAAGTATTCTGAGAGTTATGGTGGAAATAGTTACACTCGCACTTTGGTCTAGCAGTTTACAGACCAACCTGCAATTGATTGACCATAACTTACTCAATTTAACTCGGAATTGATTCAAATTCATGCCATTTTGAAGGTGTGGAAGTGTAGTTGAAAACGAAAGAAACAGAGATGAAAAATTCCAAGTATCTTAAGAGTTATGATGGAAATAGTTAGACTCGCGCTTTGGTCTGGCAGTTTACAGACCTGCTTCCGATTCATTGACCATAAGTCACCCAATTCGACTCGGAATTTCTTCAAATTCATGCCATTTGGAAGATGTCGAAGAGTAGTTGAAAACGAAAGAAACGGAGACGAAAAACTCCAAGTATTTTAAGAGTTATGATAGAAATAGTTAGACTCGCGCTTTCGCCTAGCAGTTTATAGACCTACCTCCGATTTAATGACCACAACTCACTCAATTGAACATGTAATTCAATGAAATTTGTTGCATTTCGAAGTAGTCGAAGTGTAGTTTAAAACGGAAGAAACGGAGATGAAAAACTACTTGTATTTTGAGAGTTATGATGGAAATAGTTAGATTCGCGCTTTGGTCTAGCAGTTTGCAGACATACCTCCGATTGAATGACCATAACTCACTCAATTCAACCCGGAATTCATTGAAATTTATTCCATTTCGAAGGAGTCGAAGTGTAGTCTAAAACGGAAGAAACAGAGATGAAAAAGTCCTAGTATTTTGAGAGTTATGACAGAAATAGTTAGACTCGCGCTTTGGTCTAGCAGTTTATAGACCTACGTCCGGTTGATTGACCATAACTCAGTCAATTCAACTCGGAATTGAGTCAAATTCATGCCATTTCAAAGATGTCGAAGTGTAGTTGAAAACATTAGAAACGGAGATGAAAACTCCAAGTATTTTGAGAGTTATGGTGGAAATAGTTAGACTCGTGTTTTCGCCTAGCAGTTTACAGACCTACCTCCGATTGAATGATCATAAGTCACTAAATTCAACTCGGATTTCATTGAAATTTGTTCCATTTCGAAGCAGTCGAAGTGTAGTTTATAACGGAAGAAACGGAGATGCAAAAAGCCAAGTATTTTGAGAGTTATGGTGGAAATAGTTAGACTCGCACTTTGGTCTAGGAGTTTACAGACCTACCTCGGATTGATTGACCATAACTCACTCAATTCAACTCAGAATTGAATCAAATTCATGGCATTGCGAAGATGTCGAAGTGTAGTTGGAAATGGAGATGAAAAACTCCAAGTAATTTAAGAGTTATGATGGACATAGTTAGACTCGCGCTTTCGCCTAGCAGTTTACAGACATACCTCCGAGTCAATGACCATAACTCACTCAATTCAACTCGGAATTCATTGAAATTTGTTCCATTTCGAAGGACTCGAACTGTAGTTTAAAACGGAAGAAACGGAGATGAAAAAAGCCAAGTATTTTGAGAGTTATGGTGGAAATAGTTAGAGTCGCACTTTGGTCTAGCAGTTTACAGACCAACCTGCAATTGATTGACCATAACTTACTCAATTTAACTCGGAATTGATTCAAATTCATGCCATTTTGAAGGTGTGGAACTGTAGTTGAAAACGAAAGAAACAGAGATGAAAAATTCCAAGTATCTTAAGAGTTATGATGGAAATAGTTAGACTCGCGCTTTGGTCTAGCAGTTTACAGACCTGCTTCCGATTCATTCACCATAAGTCACTCAATTCGACTCGGAATTTATTCAAATTCATGCCATTTGGAAGATGTCGAAGAGTAGCTGAAAACGAAAGAAACGGAGACGAAAAACTCCAAGTATTTTAAGACTTATGATAGAAATAGTTAGACTCGCGCTTTCGCCTAGCAGTTTACAGACGTACCTCCGATTTAATGACCACAACTCACTCAATTGAACATGTAATTCAATGAAATTTGCTGCATTTCGAAAGAGTCGAAGTGTAGTTTAAAACGGAAGAAACGGAGATGAAAAACTACTTGTATTTTGAGAGGTATGATGGAAATAGTTAGATTCGCGCTTTGGTCTAGCAGTTTGCAGACATACCTCCGATTGAATGACCATAACTCACTCAATTCAACCCGGAATTCATTGAAATTTATTCCATTTCGAAGGAGTCGAAGTGTAATCTAAAACGGAAGAAACAGAGATGAAAAAGTCCTATTATTTTGAGAGTTATGACGGAAATAGTTAGACTCGCGCTTTGGTCTAGCAGTTTACAGACCTACGTCCGGTTGATTGACCATAACTCAGTCAATTCAACTCGGAATTGAGTCAAATTCATGCCATTTCGAAGATGTCGAAGTGTAGTTGAAAACATAAGAAACGGAGATGAAAAACTCCAAGTATTTTAAGAGTTATGACGGAAATAGTTAGACTCGCCCTTTCGCCTAGCAGTTTACAGACCTACCTCCGATTGAATGACCATAACTCACTCAATTCAACCCGGAATTAATTGAAATTTGTTCCATTTCGAATGAGTAGAAGTGTAGTTTAAAACGAAAGAAACGGAGGTTAAAAAAGCCAAGTATTTCGGGAGTTATGATGGAAATAGTTAGACTCGCACTTTAGTGTAGCAGTTTACAGACTTACCTCCGATTGATTGACCATAACTCAGTCAATTCAACTCGGAATTTAGTCAAATTCATGCCGTTTCGAAGATGTCGAAGTGTAGTTGAAAACATAAGAAACGGAGATGAAAAACTCCAAGTAATTTAAGAGTTATGATGGACATAGTTAGACTCGCGCTTTCGCCTAGCAGTTTACAGACATACCTCCGAGTCAATGACCATAACTCACTCAATTCAACTCGGAATTCATTGAAATTTGTTCCATTTCGAAGGACTCGAACTGTAGTTTAAAACGGAAGAAACGGAGATGAAAAAAGCAAGTATTCTGAGAGTTATGGTGGAAATAGTTACACTCGCACTTTGGTCTAGCAGTTTACAGACCAACCTGCAATTGATTGACCATAACTTACTCAATTTAACTCGGAATTGATTCAAATTCATGCCATTTTGAAGGTGTGGAAGTGTAGTTGAAAACGAAAGAAACAGAGATGAAAAATTCCAAGTATCTTAAGAGTTATGATGGAAATAGTTAGACTCGCGCTTTGGTCTGGCAGTTTACAGACCTGCTTCCGATTCATTGACCATAAGTCACCCAATTCGACTCGGAATTTCTTCAAATTCATGCCATTTGGAAGATGTCGAAGAGTAGTTGAAAACGAAAGAAACGGAGACGAAAAACTCCAAGTATTTTAAGAGTTATGATAGAAATAGTTAGACTCGCGCTTTCGCCTAGCAGTTTATAGACCTACCTCCGATTTAATGACCACAACTCACTCAATTGAACATGTAATTCAATGAAATTTGTTGCATTTCGAAGTAGTCGAAGTGTAGTTTAAAACGGAAGAAACGGAGATGAAAAACTACTTGTATTTTGAGAGTTATGATGGAAATAGTTAGATTCGCGCTTTGGTCTAGCAGTTTGCAGACATACCTCCGATTGAATGACCATAACTCACTCAATTCAACCCGGAATTCATTGAAATTTATTCCATTTCGAAGGAGTCGAAGTGTAGTCTAAAACGGAAGAAACAGAGATGAAAAAGTCCTAGTATTTTGAGAGTTATGACAGAAATAGTTAGACTCGCGCTTTGGTCTAGCAGTTTATAGACCTACGTCCGGTTGATTGACCATAACTCAGTCAATTCAACTCGGAATTGAGTCAAATTCATGCCATTTCAAAGATGTCGAAGTGTAGTTGAAAACATTAGAAACGGAGATGAAAACTCCAAGTATTTTGAGAGTTATGGTGGAAATAGTTAGACTCGTGTTTTCGCCTAGCAGTTTACAGACCTACCTCCGATTGAATGATCATAAGTCACTAAATTCAACTCGGATTTCATTGAAATTTGTTCCATTTCGAAGCAGTCGAAGTGTAGTTTATAACGGAAGAAACGGAGATGCAAAAAGCCAAGTATTTTGAGAGTTATGGTGGAAATAGTTAGACTCGCACTTTGGTCTAGGAGTTTACAGACCTACCTCGGATTGATTGACCATAACTCACTCAATTCAACTCAGAATTGAATCAAATTCATGGCATTGCGAAGATGTCGAAGTGTAGTTGGAAATGGAGATGAAAAACTCCAAGTAATTTAAGAGTTATGATGGACATAGTTAGACTCGCGCTTTCGCCTAGCAGTTTACAGACATACCTCCGAGTCAATGACCATAACTCACTCAATTCAACTCGGAATTCATTGAAATTTGTTCCATTTCGAAGGACTCGAACTGTAGTTTAAAACGGAAGAAACGGAGATGAAAAAAGCCAAGTATTTTGAGAGTTATGGTGGAAATAGTTAGAGTCGCACTTTGGTCTAGCAGTTTACAGACCAACCTGCAATTGATTGACCATAACTTACTCAATTTAACTCGGAATTGATTCAAATTCATGCCATTTTGAAGGTGTGGAACTGTAGTTGAAAACGAAAGAAACAGAGATGAAAAATTCCAAGTATCTTAAGAGTTATGATGGAAATAGTTAGACTCGCGCTTTGGTCTAGCAGTTTACAGACCTGCTTCCGATTCATTCACCATAAGTCACTCAATTCGACTCGGAATTTATTCAAATTCATGCCATTTGGAAGATGTCGAAGAGTAGCTGAAAACGAAAGAAACGGAGACGAAAAACTCCAAGTATTTTAAGACTTATGATAGAAATAGTTAGACTCGCGCTTTCGCCTAGCAGTTTACAGACGTACCTCCGATTTAATGACCACAACTCACTCAATTGAACATGTAATTCAATGAAATTTGCTGCATTTCGAAAGAGTCGAAGTGTAGTTTAAAACGGAAGAAACGGAGATGAAAAACTACTTGTATTTTGAGAGTTATGATGGAAATAGTTAGATTCGCGCTTTGGTCTAGCAGTTTGCAGACATACCTCCGATTGAATGACCATAACTCACTCAATTCAACCCGGAATTCATTGAAATTTATTCCATTTCGAAGGAGTCGAAGTGTAATCTAAAACGGAAGAAACAGAGATGAAAAAGTCCTAGTATTTTGAGAGTTATGACGGAAATAGTTAGACTCGCGCTTTGGTCTAGCAGTTTACAGACCTACGTCCGGTTGATTGACCATAACTCAGTCAATTCAACTCGGAATTGAGTCAAATTCATGCCATTTCGAAGATGTCGAAGTGTAGTTGAAAACATAAGAAACGGAGATGAAAAACTCCAAGTATTTTAAGAGTTATGACGGAAATAGTTAGACTCGCCCTTTCGCCTAGCAGTTTACAGACCTACCTCCGATTGAATGACCATAACTCACTCAATTCAACCCGGAATTAATTGAAATTTGTTCCATTTCGAATGAGTAGAAGTGTAGTTTAAAACGAAAGAAACGGAGGTTAAAAAAGCCAAGTATTTCGGGAGTTATGATGGAAATAGTTAGACTCGCACTTTAGTGTAGCAGTTTACAGACTTACCTCCGATTGATTGACCATAACTCAGTCAATTCAACTCGGAATTTAGTCAAATTCATGCCGTTTCGAAGATGTCGAAGTGTAGTTGAAAACATAAGAAACGGAGATGAAAAACTCCAAGTAATTTAAGAGTTATGATGGACATAGTTAGACTCGCGCTTTCGCCTAGCAGTTTACAGACATACCTCCGAGTCAATGACCATAACTCACTCAATTCAACTCGGAATTCATTGAAATTTGTTCCATTTCGAAGGACTCGAACTGTAGTTTAAAACGGAAGAAACGGAGATGAAAAAAGCAAGTATTCTGAGAGTTATGGTGGAAATAGTTACACTCGCACTTTGGTCTAGCAGTTCACAGACCAACCTGCAATTGATTGACCATAACTTACTCAATTTAACTCGGAATTGATTCAAATTCATGCCATTTTGAAGGTGTGGAAGTGTAGTTGAAAACGAAAGAAACAGAGATGAAAAATTCCAAGTATCTTAAGAGTTATGATGGAAATAGTTAGACTCGCGCTTTGGTCTAGCAGTTTACAGACCTGCTTCCGATTCATTGACCATAAGTCACCCAATTCGACTCGGAATTTCTTCAAATTCATGCCATTTGGAAGATGTCGAAGAGTAGTTGAAAACGAAAGAAACGGAGACGAAAAACTCCAAGTATTTTAAGAGTTATGATAGAAATAGTTAGACTCGCGCTTTCGCCTAGCAGTTTATAGACCTACCTCCGATTTAATGACCACAACTCACTCAATTGAACATGTAATTCAATGAAATTTGTTGCATTTCAAAGTAGTCGAAGTGTAGTTTAAAACGGAAGAAACGGAGATGAAAAACTACTTGTATTTTGAGAGTTATGATGGAAATAGTTAGATTCGCGCTTTGGTCTAGCAGTTTGCAGACATACCTCCGATTGAATGACCATAACTCACTCAATTCAACCCGGAATTCATTGAAATTTATTCCATTTCGAAGGAGTCGAAGTGTAGTCTAAAACGGAAGAAACAGAGATGAAAAAGTCCTAGTATTTTGAGAGTTATGACAGAAATAGTTAGACTCGCGCTTTGGTCTAGCAGTTTATAGACCTACGTCCGGTTGATTGACCATAACTCAGTCAATTCAACTCGGAATTGAGTCAAATTCATGCCATTTCAAAGATGTCGAAGTGTAGTTGAAAACATTAGAAACGGAGATGAAAACTCCAAGTATTTTGAGAGTTATGGTGGAAATAGTTAGACTCGTGTTTTCGCCTAGCAGTTTACAGACCTACCTCCGATTGAATGACCATAAGTCACTAAATTCAACTCGGATTTCATTGAAATTTGTTCCATTTCGAAGCAGTCGAAGTGTAGTTTATAACGGAAGAAACGGAGATGCAAAAAGCCAAGTATTTTGAGAGTTATGGTGGAAATAGTTAGACTCGCACTTTGGTCTAGGAGTTTACAGACCTACCTCGGATTGATTGACCATAACTCACTCAATTCAACTCAGAATTGAATCAAATTCATGGCATTGCGAAGATGTCGAAGTGTAGTTGGAAATGGAGATGAAAAACTCCAAGTAATTTAAGAGTTATGATGGACATAGTTAGACTCGCGCTTTCGCCTAGCAGTTTACAGACATACCTCCGAGTCAATGACCATAACTCACTCAATTCAACTCGGAATTCATTGAAATTTGTTCCATTTCGAAGGACTCGAACTGTAGTTTAAAACGGAAGAAACGGAGATGAAAAAAGCCAAGTATTTTGAGAGTTATGGTGGAAATAGTTAGACTCGCACTTTGGTCTAGCAGTTTACAGACCAACCTGCAATTGATTGACCATAACTTACTCAATTTAACTCGGAATTGATTCAAATTCATGCCATTTTGAAGGTGTGGAACTGTAGTTGAAAACGAAAGAAACAGAGATGAAAAATTCCAAGTATCTTAAGAGTTATGATGGAAATAGTTAGACTCGCGCTTTGGTCTAGCAGTTTACAGACCTGCTTCCGATTCATTCACCATAAGTCACTCAATTCGACTCGGAATTTATTCAAATTCATGCCATTTGGAAGATGTCGAAGAGTAGCTGAAAACGAAAGAAACGGAGACGAAAAACTCCAAGTATTTTAAGACTTATGATAGAAATAGTTAGACTCGCGCTTTCGCCTAGCAGTTTACAGACGTACCTCCGATTTAATGACCACAACTCACTCAATTGAACATGTAATTCAATGAAATTTGCTGCATTTCGAAAGAGTCGAAGTGTAGTTTAAAACGGAAGAAACGGAGATGAAAAACTACTTGTATTTTGAGAGTTATGATGGAAATAGTTAGATTCGCGCTTTGGTCTAGCAGTTTGCAGACATACCTCCGATTGAATGACCATAACTCACTCAATTCAACCCGGAATTCATTGAAATTTATTCCATTTCGAAGGAGTCGAAGTGTAATCTAAAACGGAAGAAACAGAGATGAAAAAGTCCTATTATTTTGAGAGTTATGACGGAAATAGTTAGACTCGCGCTTTGGTCTAGCAGTTTACAGACCTACGTCCGGTTGATTGACCATAACTCAGTCAATTCAACTCGGAATTGAGTCAAATTCATGCCATTTCGAAGATGTCGAAGTGTAGTTGAAAACATAAGAAACGGAGATGAAAAACTCCAAGTATTTTAAGAGTTATGACGGAAATAGTTAGACTCGCCCTTTCGCCTAGCAGTTTACAGACCTACCTCCGATTGAATGACCATAACTCACTCAATTCAACCCGGAATTAATTGAAATTTGTTCCATTTCGAATGAGTAGAAGTGTAGTTTAAAACGAAAGAAACGGAGGTTAAAAAAGCCAAGTATTTCGGGAGTTATGATGGAAATAGTTAGACTCGCACTTTAGTGTAGCAGTTTACAGACTTACCTCCGATTGATTGACCATAACTCAGTCAATTCAACTCGGAATTTAGTCAAATTCATGCCGTTTCGAAGATGTCGAAGTGTAGTTGAAAACATAAGAAACGGAGATGAAAAACTCCAAGTAATTTAAGAGTTATGATGGACATAGTTAGACTCGCGCTTTCGCCTAGCAGTTTACAGACATACCTCCGAGTCAATGACCATAACTCACTCAATTCAACTCGGAATTCATTGAAATTTGTTCCATTTCGAAGGACTCGAACTGTAGTTTAAAACGGAAGAAACGGAGATGAAAAAAGCAAGTATTCTGAGAGTTATGGTGGAAATAGTTACACTCGCACTTTGGTCTAGCAGTTTACAGACCAACCTGCAATTGATTGACCATAACTTACTCAATTTAACTCGGAATTGATTCAAATTCATGCCATTTTGAAGGTGTGGAAGTGTAGTTGAAAACGAAAGAAACAGAGATGAAAAATTCCAAGTATCTTAAGAGTTATGATGGAAATAGTTAGACTCGCGCTTTGGTCTGGCAGTTTACAGACCTGCTTCCGATTCATTGACCATAAGTCACCCAATTCGACTCGGAATTTCTTCAAATTCATGCCATTTGGAAGATGTCGAAGAGTAGTTGAAAACGAAAGAAACGGAGACGAAAAACTCCAAGTATTTTAAGAGTTATGATAGAAATAGTTAGACTCGCGCTTTCGCCTAGCAGTTTATAGACCTACCTCCGATTTAATGACCACAACTCACTCAATTGAACATGTAATTCAATGAAATTTGTTGCATTTCGAAGTAGTCGAAGTGTAGTTTAAAACGGAAGAAACGGAGATGAAAAACTACTTGTATTTTGAGAGTTATGATGGAAATAGTTAGATTCGCGCTTTGGTCTAGCAGTTTGCAGACATACCTCCGATTGAATGACCATAACTCACTCAATTCAACCCGGAATTCATTGAAATTTATTCCATTTCGAAGGAGTCGAAGTGTAGTCTAAAACGGAAGAAACAGAGATGAAAAAGTCCTAGTATTTTGAGAGTTATGACAGAAATAGTTAGACTCGCGCTTTGGTCTAGCAGTTTATAGACCTACGTCCGGTTGATTGACCATAACTCAGTCAATTCAACTCGGAATTGAGTCAAATTCATGCCATTTCAAAGATGTCGAAGTGTAGTTGAAAACATTAGAAACGGAGATGAAAACTCCAAGTATTTTGAGAGTTATGGTGGAAATAGTTAGACTCGTGTTTTCGCCTAGCAGTTTACAGACCTACCTCCGATTGAATGATCATAAGTCACTAAATTCAACTCGGATTTCATTGAAATTTGTTCCATTTCGAAGCAGTCGAAGTGTAGTTTATAACGGAAGAAACGGAGATGCAAAAAGCCAAGTATTTTGAGAGTTATGGTGGAAATAGTTAGACTCGCACTTTGGTCTAGGAGTTTACAGACCTACCTCGGATTGATTGACCATAACTCACTCAATTCAACTCAGAATTGAATCAAATTCATGGCATTGCGAAGATGTCGAAGTGTAGTTGGAAATGGAGATGAAAAACTCCAAGTAATTTAAGAGTTATGATGGACATAGTTAGACTCGCGCTTTCGCCTAGCAGTTTACAGACATACCTCCGAGTCAATGACCATAACTCACTCAATTCAACTCGGAATTCATTGAAATTTGTTCCATTTCGAAGGACTCGAACTGTAGTTTAAAACGGAAGAAACGGAGATGAAAAAAGCCAAGTATTTTGAGAGTTATGGTGGAAATAGTTAGACTCGCACTTTGGTCTAGCAGTTTACAGACCAACCTGCAATTGATTGACCATAACTTACTCAATTTAACTCGGAATTGATTCAAATTCATGCCATTTTGAAGGTGTGGAACTGTAGTTGAAAACGAAAGAAACAGAGATGAAAAATTCCAAGTATCTTAAGAGTTATGATGGAAATAGTTAGACTCGCGCTTTGGTCTAGCAGTTTACAGACCTGCTTCCGATTCATTCACCATAAGTCACTCAATTCGACTCGGAATTTATTCAAATTCATGCCATTTGGAAGATGTCGAAGAGTAGCTGAAAACGAAAGAAACGGAGACGAAAAACTCCAAGTATTTTAAGACTTATGATAGAAATAGTTAGACTCGCGCTTTCGCCTAGCAGTTTACAGACGTACCTCCGATTTAATGACCACAACTCACTCAATTGAACATGTAATTCAATGAAATTTGCTGCATTTCGAAAGAGTCGAAGTGTAGTTTAAAACGGAAGAAACGGAGATGAAAAACTACTTGTATTTTGAGAGTTATGATGGAAATAGTTAGATTCGCGCTTTGGTCTAGCAGTTTGCAGACATACCTCCGATTGAATGACCATAACTCACTCAATTCAACCCGGAATTCATTGAAATTTATTCCATTTCGAAGGAGTCGAAGTGTAATCTAAAACGGAAGAAACAGAGATGAAAAAGTCCTAGTATTTTGAGAGTTATGACGGAAATAGTTAGACTCGCGCTTTGGTCTAGCAGTTTACAGACCTACGTCCGGTTGATTGACCATAACTCAGTCAATTCAACTCGGAATTGAGTCAAATTCATGCCATTTCGAAGATGTCGAAGTGTAGTTGAAAACATAAGAAACGGAGATGAAAAACTCCAAGTATTTTAAGAGTTATGACGGAAATAGTTAGACTCGCCCTTTCGCCTAGCAGTTTACAGACCTACCTCCGATTGAATGACCATAACTCACTCAATTCAACCCGGAATTAATTGAAATTTGTTCCATTTCGAATGAGTAGAAGTGTAGTTTAAAACGAAAGAAACGGAGGTTAAAAAAGCCAAGTATTTCGGGAGTTATGATGGAAATAGTTAGACTCGCACTTTAGTGTAGCAGTTTACAGACTTACCTCCGATTGATTGACCATAACTCAGTCAATTCAACTCGGAATTTAGTCAAATTCATGCCGTTTCGAAGATGTCGAAGTGTAGTTGAAAACATAAGAAACGGAGATGAAAAACTCCAAGTAATTTAAGAGTTATGATGGACATAGTTAGACTCGCGCTTTCGCCTAGCAGTTTACAGACATACCTCCGAGTCAATGACCATAACTCACTCAATTCAACTCGGAATTCATTGAAATTTGTTCCATTTCGAAGGACTCGAACTGTAGTTTAAAACGGAAGAAACGGAGATGAAAAAAGCAAGTATTCTGAGAGTTATGGTGGAAATAGTTACACTCGCACTTTGGTCTAGCAGTTTACAGACCAACCTGCAATTGATTGACCATAACTTACTCAATTTAACTCGGAATTGATTCAAATTCATGCCATTTTGAAGGTGTGGAAGTGTAGTTGAAAACGAAAGAAACAGAGATGAAAAATTCCAAGTATCTTAAGAGTTATGATGGAAATAGTTAGACTCGCGCTTTGGTCTGGCAGTTTACAGACCTGCTTCCGATTCATTGACCATAAGTCACCCAATTCGACTCGGAATTTCTTCAAATTCATGCCATTTGGAAGATGTCGAAGAGTAGTTGAAAACGAAAGAAACGGAGACGAAAAACTCCAAGTATTTTAAGAGTTATGATAGAAATAGTTAGACTCGCGCTTTCGCCTAGCAGTTTATAGACCTACCTCCGATTTAATGACCACAACTCACTCAATTGAACATGTAATTCAATGAAATTTGTTGCATTTCGAAGTAGTCGAAGTGTAGTTTAAAACGGAAGAAACGGAGATGAAAAACTACTTGTATTTTGAGAGTTATGATGGAAATAGTTAGATTCGCGCTTTGGTCTAGCAGTTTGCAGACATACCTCCGATTGAATGACCATAACTCACTCAATTCAACCCGGAATTCATTGAAATTTATTCCATTTCGAAGGAGTCGAAGTGTAGTCTAAAACGGAAGAAACAGAGATGAAAAAGTCCTAGTATTTTGAGAGTTATGACAGAAATAGTTAGACTCGCGCTTTGGTCTAGCAGTTTATAGACCTACGTCCGGTTGATTGACCATAACTCAGTCAATTCAACTCGGAATTGAGTCAAATTCATGCCATTTCAAAGATGTCGAAGTGTAGTTGAAAACATTAGAAACGGAGATGAAAACTCCAAGTATTTTGAGAGTTATGGTGGAAATAGTTAGACTCGTGTTTTCGCCTAGCAGTTTACAGACCTACCTCCGATTGAATGACCATAAGTCACTAAATTCAACTCGGATTTCATTGAAATTTGTTCCATTTCGAAGCAGTCGAAGTGTAGTTTATAACGGAAGAAACGGAGATGCAAAAAGCCAAGTATTTTGAGAGTTATGGTGGAAATAGTTAGACTCGCACTTTGGTCTAGGAGTTTACAGACCTACCTCGGATTGATTGACCATAACTCACTCAATTCAACTCAGAATTGAATCAAATTCATGGCATTGCGAAGATGTCGAAGTGTAGTTGGAAATGGAGATGAAAAACTCCAAGTAATTTAAGAGTTATGATGGACATAGTTAGACTCGCGCTTTCGCCTAGCAGTTTACAGACATACCTCCGAGTCAATGACCATAACTCACTCAATTCAACTCGGAATTCATTGAAATTTGTTCCATTTCGAAGGACTCGAACTGTAGTTTAAAACGGAAGAAACGGAGATGAAAAAAGCCAAGTATTTTGAGAGTTATGGTGGAAATAGTTAGACTCGCACTTTGGTCTAGCAGTTTACAGACCAACCTGCAATTGATTGACCATAACTTACTCAATTTAACTCGGAATTGATTCAAATTCATGCCATTTTGAAGGTGTGGAACTGTAGTTGAAAACGAAAGAAACAGAGATGAAAAATTCCAAGTATCTTAAGAGTTATGATGGAAATAGTTAGACTCGCGCTTTGGTCTAGCAGTTTACAGACCTGCTTCCGATTCATTCACCATAAGTCACTCAATTCGACTCGGAATTTATTCAAATTCATGCCATTTGGAAGATGTCGAAGAGTAGCTGAAAACGAAAGAAACGGAGACGAAAAACTCCAAGTATTTTAAGACTTATGATAGAAATAGTTAGACTCGCGCTTTCGCCTAGCAGTTTACAGACGTACCTCCGATTTAATGACCACAACTCACTCAATTGAACATGTAATTCAATGAAATTTGCTGCATTTCGAAAGAGTCGAAGTGTAGTTTAAAACGGAAGAAACGGAGATGAAAAACTACTTGTATTTTGAGAGTTATGATGGAAATAGTTAGATTCGCGCTTTGGTCTAGCAGTTTGCAGACATACCTCCGATTGAATGACCATAACTCACTCAATTCAACCCGGAATTCATTGAAATTTATTCCATTTCGAAGGAGTCGAAGTGTAATCTAAAACGGAAGAAACAGAGATGAAAAAGTCCTAGTATTTTGAGAGTTATGACGGAAATAGTTAGACTCGCGCTTTGGTCTAGCAGTTTACAGACCTACGTCCGGTTGATTGACCATAACTCAGTCAATTCAACTCGGAATTGAGTCAAATTCATGCCATTTCGAAGATGTCGAAGTGTAGTTGAAAACATAAGAAACGGAGATGAAAAACTCCAAGTATTTTAAGAGTTATGACGGAAATAGTTAGACTCGCCCTTTCGCCTAGCAGTTTACAGACCTACCTCCGATTGAATGACCATAACTCACTCAATTCAACCCGGAATTAATTGAAATTTGTTCCATTTCGAATGAGTAGAAGTGTAGTTTAAAACGAAAGAAACGGAGGTTAAAAAAGCCAAGTATTTCGGGAGTTATGATGGAAATAGTTAGACTCGCACTTTAGTGTAGCAGTTTACAGACTTACCTCCGATTGATTGACCATAACTCAGTCAATTCAACTCGGAATTTAGTCAAATTCATGCCGTTTCGAAGATGTCGAAGTGTAGTTGAAAACATAAGAAACGGAGATGAAAAACTCCAAGTAATTTAAGAGTTATGATGGACATAGTTAGACTCGCGCTTTCGCCTAGCAGTTTACAGACATACCTCCGAGTCAATGACCATAACTCACTCAATTCAACTCGGAATTCATTGAAATTTGTTCCATTTCGAAGGACTCGAACTGTAGTTTAAAACGGAAGAAACGGAGATGAAAAAAGCAAGTATTCTGAGAGTTATGGTGGAAATAGTTACACTCGCACTTTGGTCTAGCAGTTTACAGACCAACCTGCAATTGATTGACCATAACTTACTCAATTTAACTCGGAATTGATTCAAATTCATGCCATTTTGAAGGTGTGGAAGTGTAGTTGAAAACGAAAGAAACAGAGATGAAAAATTCCAAGTATCTTAAGAGTTATGATGGAAATAGTTAGACTCGCGCTTTGGTCTGGCAGTTTACAGACCTGCTTCCGATTCATTGACCATAAGTCACCCAATTCGACTCGGAATTTCTTCAAATTCATGCCATTTGGAAGATGTCGAAGAGTAGTTGAAAACGAAAGAAACGGAGACGAAAAACTCCAAGTATTTTAAGAGTTATGATAGAAATAGTTAGACTCGCGCTTTCGCCTAGCAGTTTATAGACCTACCTCCGATTTAATGACCACAACTCACTCAATTGAACATGTAATTCAATGAAATTTGTTGCATTTCGAAGTAGTCGAAGTGTAGTTTAAAACGGAAGAAACGGAGATGAAAAACTACTTGTATTTTGAGAGTTATGATGGAAATAGTTAGATTCGCGCTTTGGTCTAGCAGTTTGCAGACATACCTCCGATTGAATGACCATAACTCACTCAATTCAACCCGGAATTCATTGAAATTTATTCCATTTCGAAGGAGTCGAAGTGTAGTCTAAAACGGAAGAAACAGAGATGAAAAAGTCCTAGTATTTTGAGAGTTATGACAGAAATAGTTAGACTCGCGCTTTGGTCTAGCAGTTTATAGACCTACGTCCGGTTGATTGACCATAACTCAGTCAATTCAACTCGGAATTGAGTCAAATTCATGCCATTTCAAAGATGTCGAAGTGTAGTTGAAAACATTAGAAACGGAGATGAAAACTCCAAGTATTTTGAGAGTTATGGTGGAAATAGTTAGACTCGTGTTTTCGCCTAGCAGTTTACAGACCTACCTCCGATTGAATGACCATAAGTCACTAAATTCAACTCGGATTTCATTGAAATTTGTTCCATTTCGAAGCAGTCGAAGTGTAGTTTATAACGGAAGAAACGGAGATGCAAAAAGCCAAGTATTTTGAGAGTTATGGTGGAAATAGTTAGACTCGCACTTTGGTCTAGGAGTTTACAGACCTACCTCGGATTGATTGACCATAACTCACTCAATTCAACTCAGAATTGAATCAAATTCATGGCATTGCGAAGATGTCGAAGTGTAGTTGGAAATGGAGATGAAAAACTCCAAGTAATTTAAGAGTTATGATGGACATAGTTAGACTCGCGCTTTCGCCTAGCAGTTTACAGACATACCTCCGAGTCAATGACCATAACTCACTCAATTCAACTCGGAATTCATTGAAATTTGTTCCATTTCGAAGGACTCGAACTGTAGTTTAAAACGGAAGAAACGGAGATGAAAAAAGCCAAGTATTTTGAGAGTTATGGTGAAAATAGTTAGACTCGCACTTTGGTCTAGCAGTTTACAGACCAACCTGCAATTGATTGACCATAACTTACTCAATTTAACTCGGAATTGATTCAAATTCATGCCATTTTGAAGGTGTGGAACTGTAGTTGAAAACGAAAGAAACAGAGATGAAAAATTCCAAGTATCTTAAGAGTTATGATGGAAATAGTTAGACTCGCGCTTTGGTCTAGCAGTTTACAGACCTGCTTCCGATTCATTCACCATAAGTCACTCAATTCGACTCGGAATTTATTCAAATTCATGCCATTTGGAAGATGTCGAAGAGTAGCTGAAAACGAAAGAAACGGAGACGAAAAACTCCAAGTATTTTAAGACTTATGATAGAAATAGTTAGACTCGCGCTTTCGCCTAGCAGTTTACAGACGTACCTCCGATTTAATGACCACAACTCACTCAATTGAACATGTAATTCAATGAAATTTGCTGCATTTCGAAAGAGTCGAAGTGTAGTTTAAAACGGAAGAAACGGAGATGAAAAACTACTTGTATTTTGAGAGGTATGATGGAAATAGTTAGATTCGCGCTTTGGTCTAGCAGTTTGCAGACATACCTCCGATTGAATGACCATAACTCACTCAATTCAACCCGGAATTCATTGAAATTTATTCCATTTCGAAGGAGTCGAAGTGTAATCTAAAACGGAAGAAACAGAGATGAAAAAGTCCTATTATTTTGAGAGTTATGACGGAAATAGTTAGACTCGCGCTTTGGTCTAGCAGTTTACAGACCTACGTCCGGTTGATTGACCATAACTCAGTCAATTCAACTCGGAATTGAGTCAAATTCATGCCATTTCGAAGATGTCGAAGTGTAGTTGAAAACATAAGAAACGGAGATGAAAAACTCCAAGTATTTTAAGAGTTATGACGGAAATAGTTAGACTCGCCCTTTCGCCTAGCAGTTTACAGACCTACCTCCGATTGAATGACCATAACTCACTCAATTCAACCCGGAATTAATTGAAATTTGTTCCATTTCGAATGAGTAGAAGTGTAGTTTAAAACGAAAGAAACGGAGGTTAAAAAAGCCAAGTATTTCGGGAGTTATGATGGAAATAGTTAGACTCGCACTTTAGTGTAGCAGTTTACAGACTTACCTCCGATTGATTGACCATAACTCAGTCAATTCAACTCGGAATTTAGTCAAATTCATGCCGTTTCGAAGATGTCGAAGTGTAGTTGAAAACATAAGAAACGGAGATGAAAAACTCCAAGTAATTTAAGAGTTATGATGGACATAGTTAGACTCGCGCTTTCGCCTAGCAGTTTACAGACATACCTCCGAGTCAATGACCATAACTCACTCAATTCAACTCGGAATTCATTGAAATTTGTTCCATTTCGAAGGACTCGAACTGTAGTTTAAAACGGAAGAAACGGAGATGAAAAAAGCAAGTATTCTGAGAGTTATGGTGGAAATAGTTACACTCGCACTTTGGTCTAGCAGTTTACAGACCAACCTGCAATTGATTGACCATAACTTACTCAATTTAACTCGGAATTGATTCAAATTCATGCCATTTTGAAGGTGTGGAAGTGTAGTTGAAAACGAAAGAAACAGAGATGAAAAATTCCAAGTATCTTAAGAGTTATGATGGAAATAGTTAGACTCGCGCTTTGGTCTGGCAGTTTACAGACCTGCTTCCGATTCATTGACCATAAGTCACCCAATTCGACTCGGAATTTCTTCAAATTCATGCCATTTGGAAGATGTCGAAGAGTAGTTGAAAACGAAAGAAACGGAGACGAAAAACTCCAAGTATTTTAAGAGTTATGATAGAAATAGTTAGACTCGCGCTTTCGCCTAGCAGTTTATAGACCTACCTCCGATTTAATGACCACAACTCACTCAATTGAACATGTAATTCAATGAAATTTGTTGCATTTCGAAGTAGTCGAAGTGTAGTTTAAAACGGAAGAAACGGAGATGAAAAACTACTTGTATTTTGAGAGTTATGATGGAAATAGTTAGATTCGCGCTTTGGTCTAGCAGTTTGCAGACATACCTCCGATTGAATGACCATAACTCACTCAATTCAACCCGGAATTCATTGAAATTTATTCCATTTCGAAGGAGTCGAAGTGTAGTCTAAAACGGAAGAAACAGAGATGAAAAAGTCCTAGTATTTTGAGAGTTATGACAGAAATAGTTAGACTCGCGCTTTGGTCTAGCAGTTTATAGACCTACGTCCGGTTGATTGACCATAACTCAGTCAATTCAACTCGGAATTGAGTCAAATTCATGCCATTTCAAAGATGTCGAAGTGTAGTTGAAAACATTAGAAACGGAGATGAAAACTCCAAGTATTTTGAGAGTTATGGTGGAAATAGTTAGACTCGTGTTTTCGCCTAGCAGTTTACAGACCTACCTCCGATTGAATGACCATAAGTCACTAAATTCAACTCGGATTTCATTGAAATTTGTTCCATTTCGAAGCAGTCGAAGTGTAGTTTATAACGGAAGAAACGGAGATGCAAAAAGCCAAGTATTTTGAGAGTTATGGTGGAAATAGTTAGACTCGCACTTTGGTCTAGGAGTTTACAGACCTACCTCGGATTGATTGACCATAACTCACTCAATTCAACTCAGAATTGAATCAAATTCATGGCATTGCGAAGATGTCGAAGTGTAGTTGGAAATGGAGATGAAAAACTCCAAGTAATTTAAGAGTTATGATGGACATAGTTAGACTCGCGCTTTCGCCTAGCAGTTTACAGACATACCTCCGAGTCAATGACCATAACTCACTCAATTCAACTCGGAATTCATTGAAATTTGTTCCATTTCGAAGGACTCGAACTGTAGTTTAAAACGGAAGAAACGGAGATGAAAAAAGCCAAGTATTTTGAGAGTTATGGTGAAAATAGTTAGACTCGCACTTTGGTCTAGCAGTTTACAGACCAACCTGCAATTGATTGACCATAACTTACTCAATTTAACTCGGAATTGATTCAAATTCATGCCATTTTGAAGGTGTGGAACTGTAGTTGAAAACGAAAGAAACAGAGATGAAAAATTCCAAGTATCTTAAGAGTTATGATGGAAATAGTTAGACTCGCGCTTTGGTCTAGCAGTTTACAGACCTGCTTCCGATTCATTCACCATAAGTCACTCAATTCGACTCGGAATTTATTCAAATTCATGCCATTTGGAAGATGTCGAAGAGTAGCTGAAAACGAAAGAAACGGAGACGAAAAACTCCAAGTATTTTAAGACTTATGATAGAAATAGTTAGACTCGCGCTTTCGCCTAGCAGTTTACAGACGTACCTCCGATTTAATGACCACAACTCACTCAATTGAACATGTAATTCAATGAAATTTGCTGCATTTCGAAAGAGTCGAAGTGTAGTTTAAAACGGAAGAAACGGAGATGAAAAACTACTTGTATTTTGAGAGGTATGATGGAAATAGTTAGATTCGCGCTTTGGTCTAGCAGTTTGCAGACATACCTCCGATTGAATGACCATAACTCACTCAATTCAACCCGGAATTCATTGAAATTTATTCCATTTCGAAGGAGTCGAAGTGTAATCTAAAACGGAAGAAACAGAGATGAAAAAGTCCTAGTATTTTGAGAGTTATGACGGAAATAGTTAGACTCGCACTTTGGTCTAGCAGTTTACAGACTTACGTCCGGTTGATTGACCATAACTCAGTCAATTCAACTCGGAATTGAGTCAAATTCATGCCATTTCGAAGATGTCGAAGTGTAGTTGAAAACATAAGAAACGGAGATGAAAAACTCCAAGTATTTTAAGAGTTATGACGGAAATAGTTAGACTCGCCCTTTCGCCTAGCAGTTTACAGACCTACCTCCGATTGAATGACCATAACTCACTCAATTCAACCCGGAATTAATTGAAATTTGTTCCATTTCGAATGAGTAGAAGTGTAGTTTAAAACGAAAGAAACGGAGGTTAAAAAAGCCAAGTATTTCGGGAGTTATGATGGAAATAGTTAGACTCGCACTTTAGTGTAGCAGTTTACAGACTTACCTCCGATTGATTGACCATAACTCAGTCAATTCAACTCGGAATTTAGTCAAATTCATGCCGTTTCGAAGATGTCGAAGTGTAGTTGAAAACATAAGAAACGGAGATGAAAAACTCCAAGTAATTTAAGAGTTATGATGGACATAGTTAGACTCGCGCTTTCGCCTAGCAGTTTACAGACATACCTCCGAGTCAATGACCATAACTCACTCAATTCAACTCGGAATTCATTGAAATTTGTTCCATTTCGAAGGACTCGAACTGTAGTTTAAAACGGAAGAAACGGAGATGAAAAAAGCAAGTATTCTGAGAGTTATGGTGGAAATAGTTACACTCGCACTTTGGTCTAGCAGTTTACAGACCAACCTGCAATTGATTGACCATAACTTACTCAATTTAACTCGGAATTGATTCAAATTCATGCCATTTTGAAGGTGTGGAAGTGTAGTTGAAAACGAAAGAAACAGAGATGAAAAATTCCAAGTATCTTAAGAGTTATGATGGAAATAGTTAGACTCGCGCTTTGGTCTGGCAGTTTACAGACCTGCTTCCGATTCATTGACCATAAGTCACCCAATTCGACTCGGAATTTCTTCAAATTCATGCCATTTGGAAGATGTCGAAGAGTAGTTGAAAACGAAAGAAACGGAGACGAAAAACTCCAAGTATTTTAAGAGTTATGATAGAAATAGTTAGACTCGCGCTTTCGCCTAGCAGTTTATAGACCTACCTCCGATTTAATGACCACAACTCACTCAATTGAACATGTAATTCAATGAAATTTGTTGCATTTCGAAGTAGTCGAAGTGTAGTTTAAAACGGAAGAAACGGAGATGAAAAACTACTTGTATTTTGAGAGTTATGATGGAAATAGTTAGATTCGCGCTTTGGTCTAGCAGTTTGCAGACATACCTCCGATTGAATGACCATAACTCACTCAATTCAACCCGGAATTCATTGAAATTTATTCCATTTCGAAGGAGTCGAAGTGTAGTCTAAAACGGAAGAAACAGAGATGAAAAAGTCCTAGTATTTTGAGAGTTATGACAGAAATAGTTAGACTCGCGCTTTGGTCTAGCAGTTTATAGACCTACGTCCGGTTGATTGACCATAACTCAGTCAATTCAACTCGGAATTGAGTCAAATTCATGCCATTTCAAAGATGTCGAAGTGTAGTTGAAAACATTAGAAACGGAGATGAAAACTCCAAGTATTTTGAGAGTTATGGTGGAAATAGTTAGACTCGTGTTTTCGCCTAGCAGTTTACAGACCTACCTCCGATTGAATGACCATAAGTCACTAAATTCAACTCGGATTTCATTGAAATTTGTTCCATTTCGAAGCAGTCGAAGTGTAGTTTATAACGGAAGAAACGGAGATGCAAAAAGCCAAGTATTTTGAGAGTTATGGTGGAAATAGTTAGACTCGCACTTTGGTCTAGGAGTTTACAGACCTACCTCGGATTGATTGACCATAACTCACTCAATTCAACTCAGAATTGAATCAAATTCATGGCATTGCGAAGATGTCGAAGTGTAGTTGGAAATGGAGATGAAAAACTCCAAGTAATTTAAGAGTTATGATGGACATAGTTAGACTCGCGCTTTCGCCTAGCAGTTTACAGACATACCTCCGAGTCAATGACCATAACTCACTCAATTCAACTCGGAATTCATTGAAATTTGTTCCATTTCGAAGGACTCGAACTGTAGTTTAAAACGGAAGAAACGGAGATGAAAAAAGCCAAGTATTTTGAGAGTTATGGTGGAAATAGTTAGAGTCGCACTTTGGTCTAGCAGTTTACAGACCAACCTGCAATTGATTGACCATAACTTACTCAATTTAACTCGGAATTGATTCAAATTCATGCCATTTTGAAGGTGTGGAACTGTAGTTGAAAACGAAAGAAACAGAGATGAAAAATTCCAAGTATCTTAAGAGTTATGATGGAAATAGTTAGACTCGCGCTTTGGTCTAGCAGTTTACAGACCTGCTTCCGATTCATTCACCATAAGTCACTCAATTCGACTCGGAATTTATTCAAATTCATGCCATTTGGAAGATGTCGAAGAGTAGCTGAAAACGAAAGAAACGGAGACGAAAAACTCCAAGTATTTTAAGACTTATGATAGAAATAGTTAGACTCGCGCTTTCGCCTAGCAGTTTACAGACGTACCTCCGATTTAATGACCACAACTCACTCAATTGAACATGTAATTCAATGAAATTTGCTGCATTTCGAAAGAGTCGAAGTGTAGTTTAAAACGGAAGAAACGGAGATGAAAAACTACTTGTATTTTGAGAGTTATGATGGAAATAGTTAGATTCGCGCTTTGGTCTAGCAGTTTGCAGACATACCTCCGATTGAATGACCATAACTCACTCAATTCAACCCGGAATTCATTGAAATTTATTCCATTTCGAAGGAGTCGAAGTGTAATCTAAAACGGAAGAAACAGAGATGAAAAAGTCCTAGTATTTTGAGAGTTATGACGGAAATAGTTAGACTCGCGCTTTGGTCTAGCAGTTTACAGACCTACGTCCGGTTGATTGACCATAACTCAGTCAATTCAACTCGGAATTGAGTCAAATTCATGCCATTTCGAAGATGTCGAAGTGTAGTTGAAAACATAAGAAACGGAGATGAAAAACTCCAAGTATTTTAAGAGTTATGACGGAAATAGTTAGACTCGCCCTTTCGCCTAGCAGTTTACAGACCTACCTCCGATTGAATGACCATAACTCACTCAATTCAACCCGGAATTAATTGAAATTTGTTCCATTTCGAATGAGTAGAAGTGTAGTTTAAAACGAAAGAAACGGAGGTTAAAAAAGCCAAGTATTTCGGGAGTTATGATGGAAATAGTTAGACTCGCACTTTAGTGTAGCAGTTTACAGACTTACCTCCGATTGATTGACCATAACTCAGTCAATTCAACTCGGAATTTAGTCAAATTCATGCCGTTTCGAAGATGTCGAAGTGTAGTTGAAAACATAAGAAACGGAGATGAAAAACTCCAAGTAATTTAAGAGTTATGATGGACATAGTTAGACTCGCGCTTTCGCCTAGCAGTTTACAGACATACCTCCGAGTCAATGACCATAACTCACTCAATTCAACTCGGAATTCATTGAAATTTGTTCCATTTCGAAGGACTCGAACTGTAGTTTAAAACGGAAGAAACGGAGATGAAAAAAGCAAGTATTCTGAGAGTTATGGTGGAAATAGTTACACTCGCACTTTGGTCTAGCAGTTCACAGACCAACCTGCAATTGATTGACCATAACTTACTCAATTTAACTCGGAATTGATTCAAATTCATGCCATTTTGAAGGTGTGGAAGTGTAGTTGAAAACGAAAGAAACAGAGATGAAAAATTCCAAGTATCTTAAGAGTTATGATGGAAATAGTTAGACTCGCGCTTTGGTCTGGCAGTTTACAGACCTGCTTCCGATTCATTGACCATAAGTCACCCAATTCGACTCGGAATTTCTTCAAATTCATGCCATTTGGAAGATGTCGAAGAGTAGTTGAAAACGAAAGAAACGGAGACGAAAAACTCCAAGTATTTTAAGAGTTATGATAGAAATAGTTAGACTCGCGCTTTCGCCTAGCAGTTTATAGACCTACCTCCGATTTAATGACCACAACTCACTCAATTGAACATGTAATTCAATGAAATTTGTTGCATTTCGAAGTAGTCGAAGTGTAGTTTAAAACGGAAGAAACGGAGATGAAAAACTACTTGTATTTTGAGAGTTATGATGGAAATAGTTAGATTCGCGCTTTGGTCTAGCAGTTTGCAGACATACCTCCGATTGAATGACCATAACTCACTCAATTCAACCCGGAATTCATTGAAATTTATTCCATTTCGAAGGAGTCGAAGTGTAGTCTAAAACGGAAGAAACAGAGATGAAAAAGTCCTAGTATTTTGAGAGTTATGACAGAAATAGTTAGACTCGCGCTTTGGTCTAGCAGTTTATAGACCTACGTCCGGTTGATTGACCATAACTCAGTCAATTCAACTCGGAATTGAGTCAAATTCATGCCATTTCAAAGATGTCGAAGTGTAGTTGAAAACATTAGAAACGGAGATGAAAACTCCAAGTATTTTGAGAGTTATGGTGGAAATAGTTAGACTCGTGTTTTCGCCTAGCAGTTTACAGACCTACCTCCGATTGAATGACCATAAGTCACTAAATTCAACTCGGATTTCATTGAAATTTGTTCCATTTCGAAGCAGTCGAAGTGTAGTTTATAACGGAAGAAACGGAGATGCAAAAAGCCAAGTATTTTGAGAGTTATGGTGGAAATAGTTAGACTCGCACTTTGGTCTAGGAGTTTACAGACCTACCTCGGATTGATTGACCATAACTCACTCAATTCAACTCAGAATTGAATCAAATTCATGGCATTGCGAAGATGTCGAAGTGTAGTTGGAAATGGAGATGAAAAACTCCAAGTAATTTAAGAGTTATGATGGACATAGTTAGACTCGCGCTTTCGCCTAGCAGTTTACAGACATACCTCCGAGTCAATGACCATAACTCACTCAATTCAACTCGGAATTCATTGAAATTTGTTCCATTTCGAAGGACTCGAACTGTAGTTTAAAACGGAAGAAACGGAGATGAAAAAAGCCAAGTATTTTGAGAGTTATGGTGGAAATAGTTAGAGTCGCACTTTGGTCTAGCAGTTTACAGACCAACCTGCAATTGATTGACCATAACTTACTCAATTTAACTCGGAATTGATTCAAATTCATGCCATTTTGAAGGTGTGGAACTGTAGTTGAAAACGAAAGAAACAGAGATGAAAAATTCCAAGTATCTTAAGAGTTATGATGGAAATAGTTAGACTCGCGCTTTGGTCTAGCAGTTTACAGACCTGCTTCCGATTCATTCACCATAAGTCACTCAATTCGACTCGGAATTTATTCAAATTCATGCCATTTGGAAGATGTCGAAGAGTAGCTGAAAACGAAAGAAACGGAGACGAAAAACTCCAAGTATTTTAAGACTTATGATAGAAATAGTTAGACTCGCGCTTTCGCCTAGCAGTTTACAGACGTACCTCCGATTTAATGACCACAACTCACTCAATTGAACATGTAATTCAATGAAATTTGCTGCATTTCGAAAGAGTCGAAGTGTAGTTTAAAACGGAAGAAACGGAGATGAAAAACTACTTGTATTTTGAGAGTTATGATGGAAATAGTTAGATTCGCGCTTTGGTCTAGCAGTTTGCAGACATACCTCCGATTGAATGACCATAACTCACTCAATTCAACCCGGAATTCATTGAAATTTATTCCATTTCGAAGGAGTCGAAGTGTAATCTAAAACGGAAGAAACAGAGATGAAAAAGTCCTATTATTTTGAGAGTTATGACGGAAATAGTTAGACTCGCGCTTTGGTCTAGCAGTTTACAGACCTACGTCCGGTTGATTGACCATAACTCAGTCAATTCAACTCGGAATTGAGTCAAATTCATGCCATTTCGAAGATGTCGAAGTGTAGTTGAAAACATAAGAAACGGAGATGAAAAACTCCAAGTATTTTAAGAGTTATGACGGAAATAGTTAGACTCGCCCTTTCGCCTAGCAGTTTACAGACCTACCTCCGATTGAATGACCATAACTCACTCAATTCAACCCGGAATTAATTGAAATTTGTTCCATTTCGAATGAGTAGAAGTGTAGTTTAAAACGAAAGAAACGGAGGTTAAAAAAGCCAAGTATTTCGGGAGTTATGATGGAAATAGTTAGACTCGCACTTTAGTGTAGCAGTTTACAGACTTACCTCCGATTGATTGACCATAACTCAGTCAATTCAACTCGGAATTTAGTCAAATTCATGCCGTTTCGAAGATGTCGAAGTGTAGTTGAAAACATAAGAAACGGAGATGAAAAACTCCAAGTAATTTAAGAGTTATGATGGACATAGTTAGACTCGCGCTTTCGCCTAGCAGTTTACAGACATACCTCCGAGTCAATGACCATAACTCACTCAATTCAACTCGGAATTCATTGAAATTTGTTCCATTTCGAAGGACTCGAACTGTAGTTTAAAACGGAAGAAACGGAGATGAAAAAAGCAAGTATTCTGAGAGTTATGGTGGAAATAGTTACACTCGCACTTTGGTCTAGCAGTTCACAGACCAACCTGCAATTGATTGACCATAACTTACTCAATTTAACTCGGAATTGATTCAAATTCATGCCATTTTGAAGGTGTGGAAGTGTAGTTGAAAACGAAAGAAACAGAGATGAAAAATTCCAAGTATCTTAAGAGTTATGATGGAAATAGTTAGACTCGCGCTTTGGTCTGGCAGTTTACAGACCTGCTTCCGATTCATTGACCATAAGTCACCCAATTCGACTCGGAATTTCTTCAAATTCATGCCATTTGGAAGATGTCGAAGAGTAGTTGAAAACGAAAGAAACGGAGACGAAAAACTCCAAGTATTTTAAGAGTTATGATAGAAATAGTTAGACTCGCGCTTTCGCCTAGCAGTTTATAGACCTACCTCCGATTTAATGACCACAACTCACTCAATTGAACATGTAATTCAATGAAATTTGTTGCATTTCGAAGTAGTCGAAGTGTAGTTTAAAACGGAAGAAACGGAGATGAAAAACTACTTGTATTTTGAGAGTTATGATGGAAATAGTTAGATTCGCGCTTTGGTCTAGCAGTTTGCAGACATACCTCCGATTGAATGACCATAACTCACTCAATTCAACCCGGAATTCATTGAAATTTATTCCATTTCGAAGGAGTCGAAGTGTAGTCTAAAACGGAAGAAACAGAGATGAAAAAGTCCTAGTATTTTGAGAGTTATGACAGAAATAGTTAGACTCGCGCTTTGGTCTAGCAGTTTATAGACCTACGTCCGGTTGATTGACCATAACTCAGTCAATTCAACTCGGAATTGAGTCAAATTCATGCCATTTCAAAGATGTCGAAGTGTAGTTGAAAACATTAGAAACGGAGATGAAAACTCCAAGTATTTTGAGAGTTATGGTGGAAATAGTTAGACTCGTGTTTTCGCCTAGCAGTTTACAGACCTACCTCCGATTGAATGACCATAAGTCACTAAATTCAACTCGGATTTCATTGAAATTTGTTCCATTTCGAAGCAGTCGAAGTGTAGTTTATAACGGAAGAAACGGAGATGCAAAAAGCCAAGTATTTTGAGAGTTATGGTGGAAATAGTTAGACTCGCACTTTGGTCTAGGAGTTTACAGACCTACCTCGGATTGATTGACCATAACTCACTCAATTCAACTCAGAATTGAATCAAATTCATGGCATTGCGAAGATGTCGAAGTGTAGTTGGAAATGGAGATGAAAAACTCCAAGTAATTTAAGAGTTATGATGGACATAGTTAGACTCGCGCTTTCGCCTAGCAGTTTACAGACATACCTCCGAGTCAATGACCATAACTCACTCAATTCAACTCGGAATTCATTGAAATTTGTTCCATTTCGAAGGACTCGAACTGTAGTTTAAAACGGAAGAAACGGAGATGAAAAAAGCCAAGTATTTTGAGAGTTATGGTGGAAATAGTTAGAGTCGCACTTTGGTCTAGCAGTTTACAGACCAACCTGCAATTGATTGACCATAACTTACTCAATTTAACTCGGAATTGATTCAAATTCATGCCATTTTGAAGGTGTGGAACTGTAGTTGAAAACGAAAGAAACAGAGATGAAAAATTCCAAGTATCTTAAGAGTTATGATGGAAATAGTTAGACTCGCGCTTTGGTCTAGCAGTTTACAGACCTGCTTCCGATTCATTCACCATAAGTCACTCAATTCGACTCGGAATTTATTCAAATTCATGCCATTTGGAAGATGTCGAAGAGTAGCTGAAAACGAAAGAAACGGAGACGAAAAACTCCAAGTATTTTAAGACTTATGATAGAAATAGTTAGACTCGCGCTTTCGCCTAGCAGTTTACAGACGTACCTCCGATTTAATGACCACAACTCACTCAATTGAACATGTAATTCAATGAAATTTGCTGCATTTCGAAAGAGTCGAAGTGTAGTTTAAAACGGAAGAAACGGAGATGAAAAACTACTTGTATTTTGAGAGTTATGATGGAAATAGTTAGATTCGCGCTTTGGTCTAGCAGTTTGCAGACATACCTCCGATTGAATGACCATAACTCACTCAATTCAACCCGGAATTCATTGAAATTTATTCCATTTCGAAGGAGTCGAAGTGTAATCTAAAACGGAAGAAACAGAGATGAAAAAGTCCTAGTATTTTGAGAGTTATGACGGAAATAGTTAGACTCGCACTTTGGTCTAGCAGTTTACAGACCTACGTCCGGTTGATTGACCATAACTCAGTCAATTCAACTCGGAATTGAGTCAAATTCATGCCATTTCGAAGATGTCGAAGTGTAGTTGAAAACATAAGAAACGGAGATGAAAAACTCCAAGTATTTTAAGAGTTATGACGGAAATAGTTAGACTCGCCCTTTCGCCTAGCAGTTTACAGACCTACCTCCGATTGAATGACCATAACTCACTCAATTCAACCCGGAATTAATTGAAATTTGTTCCATTTCGAATGAGTAGAAGTGTAGTTTAAAACGAAAGAAACGGAGGTTAAAAAAGCCAAGTATTTCGGGAGTTATGATGGAAATAGTTAGACTCGCACTTTAGTGTAGCAGTTTACAGACTTACCTCCGATTGATTGACCATAACTCAGTCAATTCAACTCGGAATTTAGTCAAATTCATGCCGTTTCGAAGATGTCGAAGTGTAGTTGAAAACATAAGAAACGGAGATGAAAAACTCCAAGTAATTTAAGAGTTATGATGGACATAGTTAGACTCGCGCTTTCGCCTAGCAGTTTACAGACATACCTCCGAGTCAATGACCATAACTCACTCAATTCAACTCGGAATTCATTGAAATTTGTTCCATTTCGAAGGACTCGAACTGTAGTTTAAAACGGAAGAAACGGAGATGAAAAAAGCAAGTATTCTGAGAGTTATGGTGGAAATAGTTACACTCGCACTTTGGTCTAGCAGTTCACAGACCAACCTGCAATTGATTGACCATAACTTACTCAATTTAACTCGGAATTGATTCAAATTCATGCCATTTTGAAGGTGTGGAAGTGTAGTTGAAAACGAAAGAAACAGAGATGAAAAATTCCAAGTATCTTAAGAGTTATGATGGAAATAGTTAGACTCGCGCTTTGGTCTGGCAGTTTACAGACCTGCTTCCGATTCATTGACCATAAGTCACCCAATTCGACTCGGAATTTCTTCAAATTCATGCCATTTGGAAGATGTCGAAGAGTAGTTGAAAACGAAAGAAACGGAGACGAAAAACTCCAAGTATTTTAAGAGTTATGATAGAAATAGTTAGACTCGCGCTTTCGCCTAGCAGTTTATAGACCTACCTCCGATTTAATGACCACAACTCACTCAATTGAACATGTAATTCAATGAAATTTGTTGCATTTCGAAGTAGTCGAAGTGTAGTTTAAAACGGAAGAAACGGAGATGAAAAACTACTTGTATTTTGAGAGTTATGATGGAAATAGTTAGATTCGCGCTTTGGTCTAGCAGTTTGCAGACATACCTCCGATTGAATGACCATAACTCACTCAATTCAACCCGGAATTCATTGAAATTTATTCCATTTCGAAGGAGTCGAAGTGTAGTCTAAAACGGAAGAAACAGAGATGAAAAAGTCCTAGTATTTTGAGAGTTATGACAGAAATAGTTAGACTCGCGCTTTGGTCTAGCAGTTTATAGACCTACGTCCGGTTGATTGACCATAACTCAGTCAATTCAACTCGGAATTGAGTCAAATTCATGCCATTTCAAAGATGTCGAAGTGTAGTTGAAAACATTAGAAACGGAGATGAAAACTCCAAGTATTTTGAGAGTTATGGTGGAAATAGTTAGACTCGTGTTTTCGCCTAGCAGTTTACAGACCTACCTCCGATTGAATGACCATAAGTCACTAAATTCAACTCGGATTTCATTGAAATTTGTTCCATTTCGAAGCAGTCGAAGTGTAGTTTATAACGGAAGAAACGGAGATGCAAAAAGCCAAGTATTTTGAGAGTTATGGTGGAAATAGTTAGACTCGCACTTTGGTCTAGGAGTTTACAGACCTACCTCGGATTGATTGACCATAACTCACTCAATTCAACTCAGAATTGAATCAAATTCATGGCATTGCGAAGATGTCGAAGTGTAGTTGGAAATGGAGATGAAAAACTCCAAGTAATTTAAGAGTTATGATGGACATAGTTAGACTCGCGCTTTCGCCTAGCAGTTTACAGACATACCTCCGAGTCAATGACCATAACTCACTCAATTCAACTCGGAATTCATTGAAATTTGTTCCATTTCGAAGGACTCGAACTGTAGTTTAAAACGGAAGAAACGGAGATGAAAAAAGCCAAGTATTTTGAGAGTTATGGTGGAAATAGTTAGACTCGCACTTTGGTCTAGCAGTTTACAGACCAACCTGCAATTGATTGACCATAACTTACTCAATTTAACTCGGAATTGATTCAAATTCATGCCATTTTGAAGGTGTGGAACTGTAGTTGAAAACGAAAGAAACAGAGATGAAAAATTCCAAGTATCTTAAGAGTTATGATGGAAATAGTTAGACTCGCGCTTTGGTCTAGCAGTTTACAGACCTGCTTCCGATTCATTCACCATAAGTCACTCAATTCGACTCGGAATTTATTCAAATTCATGCCATTTGGAAGATGTCGAAGAGTAGCTGAAAACGAAAGAAACGGAGACGAAAAACTCCAAGT
Organism: Tasmannia lanceolata; assembly: GCF_043159265.1. Taxonomy (NCBI): domain Eukaryota; kingdom Viridiplantae; phylum Streptophyta; class Magnoliopsida; order Canellales; family Winteraceae; genus Tasmannia; species Tasmannia lanceolata. The sequence continues at coordinate 841,611 of NW_027518749.1, read as the reverse complement.
ATTTTAAGACTTATGATAGAAATAGTTAGACTCGCGCTTTCGCCTAGCAGTTTACAGACGTACCTCCGATTTAATGACCACAACTCACTCAATTGAACATGTAATTCAATGAAATTTGCTGCATTTCGAAAGAGTCGAAGTGTAGTTTAAAACGGAAGAAACGGAGATGAAAAACTACTTGTATTTTGAGAGTTATGATGGAAATAGTTAGATTCGCGCTTTGGTCTAGCAGTTTGCAGACATACCTCCGATTGAATGACCATAACTCACTCAATTCAACCCGGAATTCATTGAAATTTATTCCATTTCGAAGGAGTCGAAGTGTAATCTAAAACGGAAGAAACAGAGATGAAAAAGTCCTAGTATTTTGAGAGTTATGACGGAAATAGTTAGACTCGCGCTTTGGTCTAGCAGTTTACAGACCTACGTCCGGTTGATTGACCATAACTCAGTCAATTCAACTCGGAATTGAGTCAAATTCATGCCATTTCGAAGATGTCGAAGTGTAGTTGAAAACATAAGAAACGGAGATGAAAAACTCCAAGTATTTTAAGAGTTATGACGGAAATAGTTAGACTCGCCCTTTCGCCTAGCAGTTTACAGACCTACCTCCGATTGAATGACCATAACTCACTCAATTCAACCCGGAATTAATTGAAATTTGTTCCATTTCGAATGAGTAGAAGTGTAGTTTAAAACGAAAGAAACGGAGGTTAAAAAAGCCAAGTATTTCGGGAGTTATGATAGAAATAGTTAGACTCGCACTTTAGTGTAGCAGTTTACAGACCTACCTCCGATTGATTGACCATAACTCAGTCAATTCAACTCGGAATTTAGTCAAATTCATGCCGTTTCGAAGATGTCGAAGTGTAGTTGAAAACATAAGAAACGAAGATGAAAAACTCCAAGTATTTTAAGAGTTACGATGGAAATAATTAGACTCGCGCTTTCGCCTAGCAGTTTACTTACCTACCTCCGATTGAATGACCATAACCCACTCAATTCAACTCGGAATTCATTGAAATTCATTTCATTACGAAGGAGTCGAAAGTGTAGCTGAAAACGGAAGAAACGGAGATGAAAACTCCAAGTATTTTGAGAGTTATGGTGGAAATAGTTAGACTCGCGTTTTCGCCTAGCAGTTTACAGACCTACCTCCGATTGAATGACCATAAGTCACTAAAATTCAACTCGGAATTCATTGAACTTTGTTCCATTTCGAAGGAGTCGAAGTGTAGTTTAAAACAGAAGAAACGGAGATAAAAAAACCAAGTATTTTGAGATTTATGGTGGAAATTGTTAGACTCGAACTTTGGTCTAGTAGTTTACAGACATACCTCCGATTGATTGACTATAACTCACTCAATTCAACTCGAAATTGATTCAAATTCATGCAATTTCGAAGATGTCGAAGTGAAGTTGAAAACGGAAGAAACGGAGATGAAACACTCCAAGTATTTTAAGAGTTATGATGGAAATAGTTGGACTCTTGCTTTCGCCTAGCAGTTTACAGACCTACCTCCGATTGAATGACCATAACTCACTCAATTCAACCCGGATTTCATTGAAATTTGTTCCATTTCGAAGGAGTCGAAGTGTAGTTTAAAACGGAAGAAACGGAGATGCAAAAAGCCAAGTATTTTGAGAGTTATGGTGGAAATAGTTAGACTCGCACTTTGGTCTAGCAGTTTACAGACCAACGTGCAATTGATTGACCATAACTTACTCAATTTAACTCGGAATTGATTCAAATTCATGCCATTTTGAAGGTGTGGAACTGTAGTTGAAAACGAAAGAAACAGAGATGAAAAATTCCAAGTATCTTAAGAGTTATGATGGAAATAGTTAGACTCGCGCTTTGGTCTAGCAGTTTACAGACCTGCTTCCGATTCATTCACCATAAGTCACTCAATTCGACTCGGAATTTATTCAAATTCATGCCATTTGGAAGATGTCGAAGAGTAGCTGAAAACGAAAGAAACGGAGACGAAAAACTCCAAGTATTTTAAGACTTATGATAGAAATAGTTAGACTCGCGCTTTCGCCTAGCAGTTTACAGACGTACCTCCGATTTAATGACCACAACTCACTCAATTGAACATGTAATTCAATGAAATTTGCTGCATTTCGAAAGAGTCGAAGTGTAGTTTAAAACGGAAGAAACGGAGATGAAAAACTACTTGTATTTTGAGAGTTATGATGGAAATAGTTAGATTCGCGCTTTGGTCTAGCAGTTTGCAGACATACCTCCGATTGAATGACCATAACTCACTCAATTCAACCCGGAATTCATTGAAATTTATTCCATTTCGAAGGAGTCGAAGTGTAGTCTAAAACGGAAGAAACAGAGATGAAAAAGTCCTAGTATTTTGAGAGTTATGACGGAAATAGTTAGACTCGCGCTTTGGTCTAGCAGTTTATAGACCTACGTCCGGTTGATTGACCATAACTCAGTCAATTCAACTCGGAATTGAGTCAAATTCATGCCATTTCGAAGATGTCGAAGTGTAGTTGAAAACATTAGAAACGGAGATGAAAACTCCAAGTATTTTGAGAGTTATGGTGGAAATAGTTAGACTCGTGTTTTCGCCTAGCAGTTTACAGACCTACCTCCGATTGAATGACCATAAGTCACTAAATTCAACTCGGATTTCATTGAAATTTGTTCCATTTCGAAGGAGTCGAAGTGTAGTTTATAACGGAAGAAACGGAGATGCAAAAAGCCAAGTATTTTGAGAGTTATGGTGGAAATAGTTAGACTCGCACTTTGGTCTAGGAGTTTACAGACCTACCTCGGATTGATTGACCATAACTCACTCAATTCAACTCAGAATTGAATCAAATTCATGCATTGCGAAGATGTCGAAGTGTAGTTGGAAATGGAGATGAAAAACTCCAAGTAATTTAAGAGTTATGATGGACATAGTTAGACTCGCGCTTTCGCCTAGCAGTTTACAGACATACCTCCGAGTCAATGACCATAACTCACTCAATTCAACTCCGAATTCATTGAAATTTGTTCCATTTCGAAGGACTCGAACTGTAGTTTAAAACGGAAGAAACGGAGATGAAAAAAGCCAAGTATTTTGAGAGTTATGGTTGAAATAGTTAGACTCGCACTTTGGTCTAGCAGTTTACAGACCAACCTGCAATTGATTGACCATAACTTACTCAATTTAACTCGGAATTAATTCAAATTCATGCCATTTTGAAGGTGTGGAAGTGTAGTTGAAAACGAAAGAAACAGAGATGAAAAATTCCAAGTATCTTAAGAGTTATGATAGAAATAGTTAGACTCGCGCTTTGGTCTAGCAGTTTACAGACCTGCTTCCGATTCATTCACCATAAGTCACTCAATTCGACTCGGAATTTATTCAAATTCATGCCATTTGGAAGATGTCGAAGAGTAGCTGAAAACGAAAGAAACGGATACGAAAAACTCCAAGTATTTTAAGAGTTATGATAGAAATAGTTAGACTCGCGCTTTCGCCTAGCAGTTTACAGACGTACCTCCGATTTAATGACCACAACTCACTCAATTGAACATGTAATTCAATGAAATTTGTTGCATTTCGAAAGAGTCGAAGTGTAGTTTAAAACGGAAGAAACGGAGATGAAAAACTACTTGTATTTTGAGAGTTATGATGGAAATAGTTAGATTCGCGCTTTGGTCTAGCAGTTTGCAGACATACCTCCGATTGAATGACCATAACTCACTCAATTCAACCCGGAATTCATTGAAATTTATTCCATTTCGAAGGAGTCGAAGTGTAATCTAAAACGGAAGAAACAGAGATGAAAAAGTCCTAGTATTTTGGGAGTGATGACGGAAATAGTTAGACTCGCGCTTTGGTCTAGTAGTTTACAGACCTACGTCCGGTTGATTGACCATAACTCAGTCAATTCAACTCGGAATTGAGTCAAATTCATGCCATTTGGAAGAAGTCGAAGTGTAGTTGAAAACATAAGAAACGGAGATGAAAAACTCCAAGTATTTTAAGAGTTATGACGGAAATAGTTAGACTCGCCCTTTCGCCTAGCAGTTTACAGACCTACCTCCGATTGAATGACCATAACTCACTCAATTCAACCCAGAATTAATTGAAATTTGTTCCATTTCGAATGAGTAGAAGTGTAGTTTAAAACGAAAGAAACGGAGGTTAAAAAAGCCAAGTATTTCGGGAGTTATGATGGAAATAGTTAGACTCGCACTTTAGTGTAGCAGTTTACACACCTACCTCCGATTGATTGACCATAACTCAGTCAATTCAACTCGGAATTTAGTCAAATTCATGCCGTTTCGAAGATGTCGAAGTGTAGTTGAAAACATAAGAAACGGAGATGAAAAACTCCAAGTATTTTAAGAGTTACGATGGAAATAATTAGACTCGCGCTTTCGCCTAGCAGTTTACTTACCTACCTCCGATTGAATGACCATAACCCACTCAATTCAACTCAGAATTCATTGAAATTCATTTCATTACAAAGGAGTCGAAAGTGTAGCTGAAAACGGAAGAAACGGAGATGAAAACTCCAAGTATTTTGAGAGTTATGGTGGAAATAGTTAGACTCGCGTTTTCGCCTAGCAGTTTACAGACCTACCTCCGATTGAATGACCATAAGTCATTAAAATTCAACTCGGAATTCATTGAACTTTGTTCCATTTCGAAGGAGTCGAAGTGTAGTTTAAAACAGAAGAAACGGAGATAAAAAAACCAAGTATTTTGAGATTTATGGTGGAAATTGTTAGACTCGAACTTTGGTCTAGTAGTTTACAGACATACCTCCGATTGATTGACTATAACTCACTCAATTCAACTCGAAATTGATTCAAATTCATTCAATTTCGAAGATGTCGAAGTGAAGTTGAAAACGGAAGAAACGGAGATGAAACACTCCAAGTATTTTAAGTGTTATGATGGAAATAGTTGGACTCTTGCTTTCGCCTAGCAGTTTACAGACCTACCTCCGATTGAATAACCATAACTCACTCAATTCAACCCGGATTTCATTGAAATTTGTTCCATTTCGAAGGAGTCGAAGTGTAGTTTAAAACGGAAGAAACGGAGATGCAAAAAGCCAAGTATTTTGAGAGTTATGGTGGAAATAGTTAGACTCGCACTTTGGTCTAGTAGTTTACAGACCCACCTCCGATTGATTGACCATAACTCACTCAATTCAACTCAGAATTGAATCAAATTCATGGCATTGCGAAGATGTCGAAGTGTAGTTGGAAATGGAGATGAAAAACTCCAAGTAATTTAAGAGTTATGATGGACATAGTTAGACTCGCGCTTTCGCCTAGCAGTTGACAGACCTACCTCCGAGTCAATGACCATAACTCACTCAATTCATCTCGGAATTCATTGAAATTTGTTCCATTTCGAAGGACTCGAACTGTAGTTTAAAACGGAAGAAACGGAGATGAAAAAAGCAAGTATTCTGAGAGTTATGGTGGAAATAGTTACACTCGCACTTTGGTCTAGCAGTTTACAGACCAACCTGCAATTGATTAACCATAACTTACTCAATTTAACTCGGAATTGATTCAAATTCATGCCATTTTGAAGGTGTGGAAATGTAGTTGAAAACGAAAGAAACAGAGATGAAAAATTCCAAGTATCTTAAGAGTTATGATGGAAATAGTTAGACTCGCGCTTTGGTCTAGCAGTTTACAGACCTGCTTCCGATTCATTGACCATAAGTCACTCAATTCGACTCGGAATTTATTCAAATTCATGCCATTCGGAAGATGTCGAAGAGTAGCTGAAAACGAAAGAAACGGAGACAAAAAACTCCAAGTATTTTAAGAGTTATGATAGAAATAGTTAGACTCGCGCTTTCGCCTAGCAGTTTACAGACCTACCTCCGATTTAATGACCACAACTCACTCAATTGAACATGTAATTCAATGAAATTTGTTGCATTTCGAAGTAGTCGAAGTGTAGTTTAAAACGGAAGAAACGGAGATGAAAAACTACTTGTATTTTGAGAGTTATGATGGAAATAGTTAGATTCGCGCTTTGGTCTAGCAGTTTGCAGACATACCTCCGATTGAATGACCATAACTCACTCAATTCAACCCGGAATTCATTGAAATTTATTCCATTTCGAAGGAGTCGAAGTGTAATCTAAAACGGAAGAAACAGAGATGAAAAAGTCCTAGTATTTTGAGAGTTATGACGGAAATAGTTAGACTCGCGCTTTGGTCTAGCAGTTTACAGACCTACGTCCGGTTGATTGACCATAACTCAGTCAATTCAACTCGGAATTGAGTCAAATTCATGCCATTTCGAAGATGTCGAAGTGTAGTTGAAAACATAAGAAACGGAGATGAAAAACTCCAAGTATTTTAAGAGTTATGACGGAAATAGTTAGACTCGCCCTTTCGCCTAGCAGTTTACAGACCTACCTCCGATTGAATGACCATAACTCACTCAATTCAACCCGGAATTAATTGAAATTTGTTCCATTTCGAATGAGTAGAAGTGTAGTTTAAAACGAAAGAAACGGAGGTTAAAAAAGCCAAGTATTTCGGGAGTTATGATGGAAATAGTTAGACTCGCACTTTAGTGTAGCAGTTTACAGACTTACCTCCGATTGATTGACCATAACTCAGTCAATTCAACTCGGAATTTAGTCAAATTCATGCCGTTTCGAAGATGTCGAAGTGTAGTTGAAAACATAAGAAACGGAGATGAAAAACTCCAAGTAATTTAAGAGTTATGATGGACATAGTCAGACTCGCGCTTTCGCCTAGCAGTTTACAGACATACCTCCGAGTCAATGACCATAACTCACTCAATTCAACTCGGAATTCATTGAAATTTGTTCCATTTCGAAGGACTCGAACTGTAGTTTAAAACGGAAGAAACGGAGATGAAAAAAGCAAGTATTCTGAGAGTTATGGTGGAAATAGTTACACTCGCACTTTGGTCTAGCAGTTTACAGACCAACCTGCAATTGATTGACCATAACTTACTCAATTTAACTCGGAATTGATTCAAATTCATGCCATTTTGAAGGTGTGGAACTGTAGTTGAAAACGAAAGAAACAGAGATGAAAAATTCCAAGTATCTTAAGAGTTATGATGGAAATAGTTAGACTCGCGCTTTGGTCTGGCAGTTTACAGACCTGCTTCCGATTCATTGACCATAAGTCACCCAATTCGACTCGGAATTTCTTCAAATTCATGCCATTTGGAAGATGTCGAAGAGTAGTTGAAAACGAAAGAAACGGAGACGAAAAACTCCAAGTATTTTAAGAGTTATGATAGAAATAGTTAGACTCGCGCTTTCGCCTAGCAGTTTAGAGACCTACCTCCGATTTAATGACCACAACTCACTCAATTGAACATGTAATTCAATGAAATTTGTTGCATTTCGAAGTAGTCGAAGTGTAGTTTAAAACGGAAGAAACGGAGATGAAAAACTACTTGTATTTTGAGAGTTATGATGGAAATAGTTAGATTCGCGCTTTGGTCTAGCAGTTTGCAGACATACCTCCGATTGAATGACCATAACTCACTCAATTCAACCCGGAATTCATTGAAATTTATTCCATTTCGAAGGAGTCGAAGTGTAGTCTAAAACGGAAGAAACAGAGATGAGAAAGTCCTAGTATTTTGAGAGTTATGACGGAAATAGTTAGACTCGCGCTTTGGTCTAGCAGTTTATAGACCTATGTCCGGTTGATTGACCATAACTCAGTCAATTCAACTCGGAATTGAGTCAAATTCATGCCATTTCAAAGATGTCGAAGTGTAGTTGAAAACATTAGAAACGGAGATGAAAACTCCAAGTATTTTGAGAGTTATGGTGGAAATAGTTAGACTCGTGTTTTCGCCTAGCAGTTTACAGACCTACCTCCGATTGAATGACCATAAGTCACTAAATTCAACTCGGATTTCATTGAAATTTGTTCCATTTCGAAGGAGTCGAAGTGTAGTTTATAACGGAAGAAACGGAGATGCAAAAAGCCAAGTATTTTGAGAGTTATGGTGGAAATAGTTAGACTCGCACTTTGGTCTAGGAGTTTACAGACCTACCTCGGATTGATTGACCATAACTCACTCAATTCAACTCAGAATTGAATCAAATTCATGCATTGCGAAGATGTCGAAGTGTAGTTGGAAATGGAGATGAAAAACTCCAAGTAATTTAAGAGTTATGATGGACATAGTTAGACTCGCGCTTTCGCCTAGCAGTTTACAGACATACCTCCGAGTCAATGACCATAACTCACTCAATTCAACTCGGAATTCATTGAAATTTGTTCCATTTCGAAGGACTCGAACTGTAGTTTAAAACGGAAGAAACGGAGATGAAAAAAGCCAAGTATTTTGAGAGTTATGGTGGAAATAGTTAGACTCGCACTTTGGTCTAGCAGTTTACAGACCAACCTGCAATTGATTGACCATAACTTACTCAATTTAACTCGGAATTAATTCAAATTCATGCCATTTTGAAGGTGTGGAACTGTAGTTGAAAACGAAAGAAACAGAGATGAAAAATTCCAAGTATCTTAAGAGTTATGATGGAAATAGTTAGACTCGCGCTTTGGTCTAGCAGTTTACAGACCTGCTTCCGATTCATTCACCATAAGTCACTCAATTCGACTCGGAATTTATTCAAATTCATGCCATTTGGAAGATGTCGAAGAGTAGCTGAAAACGAAAGAAACGGAGACGAAAAACTCCAAGTATTTTAAGACTTATGATAGAAATAGTTAGACTCGCGCTTTCGCCTAGCAGTTTACGGACGTACCTCCGATTTAATGACCACAACTCACTCAATTGAACATGTAATTCAATGAAATTTGCTGCATTTCGAAAGAGTCGAAGTGTAGTTTAAAACGGAAGAAACGGAGATGAAAAACTACTTGTATTTTGAGAGTTATGATGGAAATAGTTAGATTCGCGCTTTGGTCTAGCAGTTTGCAGACATACCTCCGATTGAATGACCATAACTCACTCAATTCAACCCGGAATTCATTGAAATTTATTCCATTTCGAAGGAGTCGAAGTGTAATCTAAAACGGAAGAAACAGAGATGAAAAAGTCCTAGTATTTTGAGAGTTATGACGGAAATAGTTAGACTCGCGCTTTGGTCTAGCAGTTTACAGACCTACGTCCGGTTGATTGACCATAACTCAGTCAATTCAACTCGGAATTGAGTCAAATTCATGCCATTTCGAAGATGTCGAAGTGTAGTTGAAAACATAAGAAACGGAGATGAAAAACTCCAAGTATTTTAAGAGTTATGACGGAAATAGTTAGACTCGCCCTTTCGCCTAGCAGTTTACAGACCTACCTCCGATTGAATGACCATAACTCACTCAATTCAACCCGGAATTAATTGAAATTTGTTCCATTTCGAATAAGTAGAAGTGTAGTTTAAAACGAAAGAAACGGAGGTTAAAAAAGCCAAGTATTTCGGGAGTTATGATGGAAATAGTTAGACTCGCACTTTAGTGTAGCAGTTTACAGACCTACCTCCGATTGATTGACCATAACTCAGTCAATTCAACTCGGAATTTAGTCAAATTCATGCCGTTTCGAAGATGTCGAAGTGTAGTTGAAAACATAAGAAACGGAGATGAAAAACTCCAAGTATTTTAAGAGTTATGATAGAAATAGTTAGACTCGCGCTTTCGCCTAGCAGTTTATAGACCTACCTCCGATTTATTGACCACAACTCACTCAATTGAACATGTAATTCAATGAAATTTGTTGCATTTCGAAGTAGTCGAAGTGTAGTTTAAAACGGAAGAAACGGAGATGAAAAACTACTTGTATTTTGAGAGTTATGATGGAAATAGTTAGATTCGCGCTTTGGTCTAGCAGTTTGCAGACATACCTCCGATTGAATGACCATAACTCACTCAATTCAACCCGGAATTCATTGAAATTTATTCCATTTCGAAGGAGTCGAAGTGTAGTCTAAAACGGAAGAAACAGAGATGAAAAAGTCCTAGTATTTTGAGAGTTATGACGGAAATAGTTAGACTCGCGCTTTGGTCTAGCAGTTTATAGACCTACGTCCGGTTGATTGACCATAACTCAGTCAATTCAACTCGGAATTGAGTCAAATTCATGCCATTTCGAAGATGTCGAAGTGTAGTTGAAAACATTTGAAACGGAGATGAAAACTCCAAGTATTTTGAGAGTTATGGTGGAAATAGTTAGACTCGTGTTTTCGCCTAGCAGTTTACAGACCTACCTCCGATTGAATGACCATAAGTCACTAAATTCAACTCGGATTTCATTGAAATTTGTTCCATTTCGAAGGAGTCGAAGTGTAGTTTATAACGGAAGAAACGGAGATGCAAAAAGCCAAGTATTTTGAGAGTTATGGTGGAAATAGTTAGACTCGCACTTTGGTCTAGGAGTTTACAGACCTACCTCGGATTGATTGACCATAACTCACTCAATTCAACTCAGAATTGAATCAAATTCATGGCATTGCGAAGATGTCGAAGTGTAGTTGGAAATGGAGATGAAAAACTCCAAGTAATTTAAGAGTTATGATGGACATAGTTAGACTCGCGCTTTCGCCTAGCAGTTTACAGACATACCTCCGAGTCAATGACCATAACTCACTCAATTCAACTCCGAATTCATTGAAATTTGTTCCATTTCGAAGGACTCGAACTGTAGTTTAAAACGGAAGAAACGGAGATGAAAAAAGCCAAGTATTTTGAGAGTTATGGTTGAAATAGTTAGACTCGCACTTTGGTCTAGCAGTTTACAGACCAACCTGCAATTGATTGACCATAACTTACTCAATTTAACTCGGAATTGATTCAAATTCATGCCATTTTGAAGGTGTGGAAGTGTAGTTGAAAACGAAAGAAACAGAGATGAAAAATTCCAAGTATCTTAAGAGTTATGATAGAAATAGTTAGACTCGCGCTTTGGTCTAGCAGTTTACAGACCTGCTTCCGATTCATTCACCATAAGTCACTCAATTCGACTCGGAATTTATTCAAATTCATGCCATTTGGAAGATGTCGAAGAGTAGCTGAAAACGAAAGAAACGGATACGAAAAACTCCAAGTATTTTAAGAGTTATGATAGAAATAGTTAGACTCGCGCTTTCGCCTAGCAGTTTACAGACGTACCTCCGATTTAATGACCACAACTCACTCAATTGAACATGTAATTCAATGAAATTTGTTGCATTTCGAAAGAGTCGAAGTGTAGTTTAAAACGGAAGAAACGGAGATGAAAAACTACTTGTATTTTGAGAGTTATGATGGAAATAGTTAGATTCGCGCTTTGGTCTAGCAGTTTGCAGACATACCTCCGATTGAATGACCATAACTCACTCAATTCAACCCGGAATTCATTGAAATTTATTCCATTTCGAAGGAGTCGAAGTGTAATCTAAAACGGAAGAAACAGAGATGAAAAAGTCCTAGTATTTTGGGAGTGATGACGGAAATAGTTAGACTCGCGCTTTGGTCTAGTAGTTTACAGACCTACGTCCGGTTGATTGACCATAACTCAGTCAATTCAACTCGGAATTGAGTCAAATTCATGCCATTTGGAAGATGTCGAAGTGTAGTTGAAAACATAAGAAACGGAGATGAAAAACTCCAAGTATTTTAAGAGTTATGACGGAAATAGTTAGACTCGCCCTTTCGCCTAGCAGTTTACAGACCTACCTCCGATTGAATGACCATAACTCACTCAATTCAACCCAGAATTAATTGAAATTTGTTCCATTTCGAATGAGTAGAAGTGTAGTTTAAAACGAAAGAAACGGAGGTTAAAAAAGCCAAGTATTTCGGGAGTTATGATGGAAATAGTTAGACTCGCACTTTAGTGTAGCAGTTTACAGACCTACCTCCGATTGATTGACCATAACTCAGTCAATTCAACTCGGAATTTAGTCAAATTCATGCCGTTTCGAAGATGTCGAAGTGTAGTTGAAAACATAAGAAACGGAGATGAAAAACTCCAAGTATTTTAAGAGTTACGATGGAAATAATTAGACTCGCGCTTTCGCCTAGCAGTTTACTTACCTACCTCCGATTGAATGACCATAACCCACTCAATTCAACTCAGAATTCATTGAAATTCATTTCATTACGAAGGAGTCGAAAGTGTAGCTGAAAACGGAAGAAACGGAGATGAAAACTCCAAGTATTTTGAGAGTTATGGTGGAAATAGTTAGACTCGCGTTTTCGCCTAGCAGTTTACAGACCTACCTCCGATTGAATGACCATAAGTCATTAAAATTCAACTCGGAATTCATTGAACTTTGTTCCATTTCGAAGGAGTCGAAGTGTAGTTTAAAACAGAAGAAACGGAGATAAAAAAACCAAGTATTTTGAGATTTATGGTGGAAATTGTTAGACTCGAACTTTGGTCTAGTAGTTTACAGACATACCTCCGATTGATTGACTATAACTCACTCAATTCAACTCGAAATTGATTCAAATTCATTCAATTTCGAAGATGTCGAAGTGAAGTTGAAAACGGAAGAAACGGAGATGAAACACTCCAAGTATTTTAAGTGTTATGATGGAAATAGTTGGACTCTTGCTTTCGCCTAGCAGTTTACAGACCTACCTCCGATTGAATAACCATAACTCACTCAATTCAACCCGGATTTCATTGAAATTTGTTCCATTTCGAAGGAGTCGAAGTGTAGTTTAAAACGGAAGAAACGGAGATGCAGAAAGCCAAGTATTTTGAGAGTTATGGTGGAAATAGTTAGACTCGCACTTTGGTCTAGTAGTTTACAGACCCACCTCCGATTGATTGACCATAACTCACTCAATTCAACTCAGAATTGAATCAAATTCCTGGCATTGCGAAGATGTCGAAGTGTAGTTGGAAATGGAGATGAAAAACTCCAAGTAATTTAAGAGTTATGATGGACATAGTTAGACTCGCGCTTTCGCCTAGCAGTTGACAGACCTACCTCCGAGTCAATGACCATAACTCACTCAATTCATCTCGGAATTCATTGAAATTTGTTCCATTTCGAAGGACTCGAACTGTAGTTTAAAACGGAAGAAACGGAGATGAAAAAAGCAAGTATTCTGAGAGTTATGGTGGAAATAGTTACACTCGCACTTTGGTCTAGCAGTTTACAGACCAACCTGCAATTGATTAACCATAACTTACTCAATTTAACTCGGAATTGATTCAAATTCATGCCATTTTGAAGGTGTGGAAATGTAGTTGAAAACGAAAGAAACAGAGATGAAAAATTCCAAGTATCTTAAGAGTTATGATGGAAATAGTTAGACTCGCGCTTTGGTCTAGCAGTTTACAGACCTGCTTCCGATTCATTGACCATAAGTCACTCAATTCGACTCGGAATTTATTCAAATTCATGCCATTCGGAAGATGTCGAAGAGTAGCTGAAAACGAAAGAAACGGAGACAAAAAACTCCAAGTATTTTAAGAGTTATGATAGAAATAGTTAGACTCGCGCTTTCGCCTAGCAGTTTACAGACCTACCTCCGATTTAATGACCACAACTCACTCAATTGAACATGTAATTCAATGAAATTTGTTGCATTTCGAAGTAGTCGAAGTGTAGTTTAAAACGGAAGAAACGGAGATGAAAAACTACTTGTATTTTGAGAGTTATGATGGAAATAGTTAGATTCGCGCTTTGGTCTAGCAGTTTGCAGACATACCTCCGATTGAATGACCATAACTCACTCAATTCAACCCGGAATTCATTGAAATTTATTCCATTTCGAAGGAGTCGAAGTGTAATCTAAAACGGAAGAAACAGAGATGAAAAAGTCCTAGTATTTTGAGAGTTATGACGGAAATAGTTAGACTCGCGCTTTGGTCTAGCAGTTTACAGACCTACGTCCGGTTGATTGACCATAACTCAGTCAATTCAACTCGGAATTGAGTCAAATTCATGCCATTTCGAAGATGTCGAAGTGTAGTTGAAAACATAAGAAACGGAGATGAAAAACTCCAAGTATTTTAAGAGTTATGACGGAAATAGTTAGACTCGCCCTTTCGCCTAGCAGTTTACAGACCTACCTCCGATTGAATGACCATAACTCACTCAATTCAACCCGGAATTAATTGAAATTTGTTCCATTTCGAATGAGTAGAAGTGTAGTTTAAAACGAAAGAAACGGAGGTTAAAAAAGCCAAGTATTTCGGGAGTTATGATGGAAATAGTTAGACTCGCACTTTAGTGTAGCAGTTTACAGACTTACCTCCGATTGATTGACCATAACTCAGTCAATTCAACTCGGAATTTAGTCAAATTCATGCCGTTTCGAAGATGTCGAAGTGTAGTTGAAAACATAAGAAACGGAGATGAAAAACTCCAAGTAATTTAAGAGTTATGATGGACATAGTCAGACTCGCGCTTTCGCCTAGCAGTTTACAGACATACCTCCGAGTCAATGACCATAACTCACTCAATTCAACTCGGAATTCATTGAAATTTGTTCCATTTCGAAGGACTCGAACTGTAGTTTAAAACGGAAGAAACGGAGATGAAAAAAGCAAGTATTCTGAGAGTTATGGTGGAAATAGTTACACTCGCACTTTGGTCTAGCAGTTTACAGACCAACCTGCAATTGATTGACCATAACTTACTCAATTTAACTCGGAATTGATTCAAATTCATGCCATTTTGAAGGTGTGGAACTGTAGTTGAAAACGAAAGAAACAGAGATGAAAAATTCCAAGTATCTTAAGAGTTATGATGGAAATAGTTAGACTCGCGCTTTGGTCTGGCAGTTTACAGACCTGCTTCCGATTCATTGACCATAAGTCACCCAATTCGACTCGGAATTTCTTCAAATTCATGCCATTTGGAAGATGTCGAAGAGTAGTTGAAAACGAAAGAAACGGAGACGAAAAACTCCAAGTATTTTAAGAGTTATGATAGAAATAGTTAGACTCGCGCTTTCGCCTAGCAGTTTAGAGACCTACCTCCGATTTAATGACCACAACTCACTCAATTGAACATGTAATTCAATGAAATTTGTTGCATTTCGAAGTAGTCGAAGTGTAGTTTAAAACGGAAGAAACGGAGATGAAAAACTACTTGTATTTTGAGAGTTATGATGGAAATAGTTAGATTCGCGCTTTGGTCTAGCAGTTTGCAGACATACCTCCGATTGAATGACCATAACTCACTCAATTCAACCCGGAATTCATTGAAATTTATTCCATTTCGAAGGAGTCGAAGTGTAGTCTAAAACGGAAGAAACAGAGATGAGAAAGTCCTAGTATTTTGAGAGTTATGACGGAAATAGTTAGACTCGCGCTTTGGTCTAGCAGTTTATAGACCTATGTCCGGTTGATTGACCATAACTCAGTCAATTCAACTCGGAATTGAGTCAAATTCATGCCATTTCAAAGATGTCGAAGTGTAGTTGAAAACATTAGAAACGGAGATGAAAACTCCAAGTATTTTGAGAGTTATGGTGGAAATAGTTAGACTCGTGTTTTCGCCTAGCAGTTTACAGACCTACCTCCGATTGAATGACCATAAGTCACTAAATTCAACTCGGATTTCATTGAAATTTGTTCCATTTCGAAGGAGTCGAAGTGTAGTTTATAACGGAAGAAACGGAGATGCAAAAAGCCAAGTATTTTGAGAGTTATGGTGGAAATAGTTAGACTCGCACTTTGGTCTAGGAGTTTACAGACCTACCTCGGATTGATTGACCATAACTCACTCAATTCAACTCAGAATTGAATCAAATTCATGCATTGCGAAGATGTCGAAGTGTAGTTGGAAATGGAGATGAAAAACTCCAAGTAATTTAAGAGTTATGATGGACATAGTTAGACTCGCGCTTTCGCCTAGCAGTTTACAGACATACCTCCGAGTCAATGACCATAACTCACTCAATTCAACTCGGAATTCATTGAAATTTGTTCCATTTCGAAGGACTCGAACTGTAGTTTAAAACGGAAGAAACGGAGATGAAAAAAGCCAAGTATTTTGAGAGTTATGGTGGAAATAGTTAGACTCGCACTTTGGTCTAGCAGTTTACAGACCAACCTGCAATTGATTGACCATAACTTACTCAATTTAACTCGGAATTAATTCAAATTCATGCCATTTTGAAGGTGTGGAACTGTAGTTGAAAACGAAAGAAACAGAGATGAAAAATTCCAAGTATCTTAAGAGTTATGATGGAAATAGTTAGACTCGCGCTTTGGTCTAGCAGTTTACAGACCTGCTTCCGATTCATTCACCATAAGTCACTCAATTCGACTCGGAATTTATTCAAATTCATGCCATTTGGAAGATGTCGAAGAGTAGCTGAAAACGAAAGAAACGGAGACGAAAAACTCCAAGTATTTTAAGACTTATGATAGAAATAGTTAGACTCGCGCTTTCGCCTAGCAGTTTACAGACGTACCTCCGATTTAATGACCACAACTCACTCAATTGAACATGTAATTCAATGAAATTTGCTGCATTTCGAAAGAGTCGAAGTGTAGTTTAAAACGGAAGAAACGGAGATGAAAAACTACTTGTATTTTGAGAGTTATGATGGAAATAGTTAGATTCGCGCTTTGGTCTAGCAGTTTGCAGACATACCTCCGATTGAATGACCATAACTCACTCAATTCAACCCGGAATTCATTGAAATTTATTCCATTTCGAAGGAGTCGAAGTGTAATCTAAAACGGAAGAAACAGAGATGAAAAAGTCCTAGTATTTTGAGAGTTATGACGGAAATAGTTAGACTCGCGCTTTGGTCTAGCAGTTTACAGACCTACGTCCGGTTGATTGACCATAACTCAGTCAATTCAACTCGGAATTGAGTCAAATTCATGCCATTTCGAAGATGTCGAAGTGTAGTTGAAAACATAAGAAACGGAGATGAAAAACTCCAAGTATTTTAAGAGTTATGACGGAAATAGTTAGACTCGCCCTTTCGCCTAGCAGTTTACAGACCTACCTCCGATTGAATGACCATAACTCACTCAATTCAACCCGGAATTAATTGAAATTTGTTCCATTTCGAATAAGTAGAAGTGTAGTTTAAAACGAAAGAAACGGAGGTTAAAAAAGCCAAGTATTTCGGGAGTTATGATGGAAATAGTTAGACTCGCACTTTAGTGTAGCAGTTTACAGACCTACCTCCGATTGATTGACCATAACTCAGTCAATTCAACTCGGAATTTAGTCAAATTCATGCCGTTTCGAAGATGTCGAAGTGTAGTTGAAAACATAAGAAACGGAGATGAAAAACTCCAAGTATTTTAAGAGTTATGATAGAAATAGTTAGACTCGCGCTTTCGCCTAGCAGTTTATAGACCTACCTCCGATTTATTGACCACAACTCACTCAATTGAACATGTAATTCAATGAAATTTGTTGCATTTCGAAGTAGTCGAAGTGTAGTTTAAAACGGAAGAAACGGAGATGAAAAACTACTTGTATTTTGAGAGTTATGATGGAAATAGTTAGATTCGCGCTTTGGTCTAGCAGTTTGCAGACATACCTCCGATTGAATGACCATAACTCACTCAATTCAACCCGGAATTCATTGAAATTTATTCCATTTCGAAGGAGTCGAAGTGTAGTCTAAAACGGAAGAAACAGAGATGAAAAAGTCCTAGTATTTTGAGAGTTATGACGGAAATAGTTAGACTCGCGCTTTGGTCTAGCAGTTTATAGACCTACGTCCGGTTGATTGACCATAACTCAGTCAATTCAACTCGGAATTGAGTCAAATTCATGCCATTTCGAAGATGTCGAAGTGTAGTTGAAAACATTTGAAACGGAGATGAAAACTCCAAGTATTTTGAGAGTTATGGTGGAAATAGTTAGACTCGTGTTTTCGCCTAGCAGTTTACAGACCTACCTCCGATTGAATGACCATAAGTCACTAAATTCAACTCGGATTTCATTGAAATTTGTTCCATTTCGAAGGAGTCGAAGTGTAGTTTATAACGGAAGAAACGGAGATGCAAAAAGCCAAGTATTTTGAGAGTTATGGTGGAAATAGTTAGACTCGCACTTTGGTCTAGGAGTTTACAGACCTACCTCGGATTGATTGACCATAACTCACTCAATTCAACTCAGAATTGAATCAAATTCATGGCATTGCGAAGATGTCGAAGTGTAGTTGGAAATGGAGATGAAAAACTCCAAGTAATTTAAGAGTTATGATGGACATAGTTAGACTCGCGCTTTCGCCTAGCAGTTTACAGACATACCTCCGAGTCAATGACCATAACTCACTCAATTCAACTCCGAATTCATTGAAATTTGTTCCATTTCGAAGGACTCGAACTGTAGTTTAAAACGGAAGAAACGGAGATGAAAAAAGCCAAGTATTTTGAGAGTTATGGTTGAAATAGTTAGACTCGCACTTTGGTCTAGCAGTTTACAGACCAACCTGCAATTGATTGACCATAACTTACTCAATTTAACTCGGAATTGATTCAAATTCATGCCATTTTGAAGGTGTGGAAGTGTAGTTGAAAACGAAAGAAACAGAGATGAAAAATTCCAAGTATCTTAAGAGTTATGATAGAAATAGTTAGACTCGCGCTTTGGTCTAGCAGTTTACAGACCTGCTTCCGATTCATTCACCATAAGTCACTCAATTCGACTCGGAATTTATTCAAATTCATGCCATTTGGAAGATGTCGAAGAGTAGCTGAAAACGAAAGAAACGGATACGAAAAACTCCAAGTATTTTAAGAGTTATGATAGAAATAGTTAGACTCGCGCTTTCGCCTAGCAGTTTACAGACGTACCTCCGATTTAATGACCACAACTCACTCAATTGAACATGTAATTCAATGAAATTTGTTGCATTTCGAAAGAGTCGAAGTGTAGTTTAAAACGGAAGAAACGGAGATGAAAAACTACTTGTATTTTGAGAGTTATGATGGAAATAGTTAGATTCGCGCTTTGGTCTAGCAGTTTGCAGACATACCTCCGATTGAATGACCATAACTCACTCAATTCAACCCGGAATTCATTGAAATTTATTCCATTTCGAAGGAGTCGAAGTGTAATCTAAAACGGAAGAAACAGAGATGAAAAAGTCCTAGTATTTTGGGAGTGATGACGGAAATAGTTAGACTCGCGCTTTGGTCTAGTAGTTTACAGACCTACGTCCGGTTGATTGACCATAACTCAGTCAATTCAACTCGGAATTGAGTCAAATTCATGCCATTTGGAAGATGTCGAAGTGTAGTTGAAAACATAAGAAACGGAGATGAAAAACTCCAAGTATTTTAAGAGTTATGACGGAAATAGTTAGACTCGCCCTTTCGCCTAGCAGTTTACAGACCTACCTCCGATTGAATGACCATAACTCACTCAATTCAACCCAGAATTAATTGAAATTTGTTCCATTTCGAATGAGTAGAAGTGTAGTTTAAAACGAAAGAAACGGAGGTTAAAAAAGCCAAGTATTTCGGGAGTTATGATGGAAATAGTTAGACTCGCACTTTAGTGTAGCAGTTTACAGACCTACCTCCGATTGATTGACCATAACTCAGTCAATTCAACTCGGAATTTAGTCAAATTCATGCCGTTTCGAAGATGTCGAAGTGTAGTTGAAAACAGAAGAAACGGAGATGAAAAACTCCAAGTATTTTAAGAGTTACGATGGAAATAATTAGACTCGCGCTTTCGCCTAGCAGTTTACTTACCTACCTCCGATTGAATGACCATAAGCCACTCAATTCAACTCAGAATTCATTGAAATTCATTTCATTACGAAGGAGTCGAAAGTGTAGCTGAAAACGGAAGAAACGGAGATGAAAACTCCAAGTATTTTGAGAGTTATGGTGGAAATAGTTAGACTCGCGTTTTCGCCTAGCAGTTTACAGACCTACCTCCGATTGAATGACCATAAGTCATTAAAATTCAACTCGGAATTCATTGAACTTTGTTCCATTTCGAAGGAGTCGAAGTGTAGTTTAAAACAGAAGAAACGGAGATAAAAAAACCAAGTATTTTGAGATTTATGGTGGAAATTGTTAGACTCGAACTTTGGTCTAGTAGTTTACAGACATACCTCCGATTGATTGACTATAACTCACTCAATTCAACTCGAAATTGATTCAAATTCATTCAATTTCGAAGATGTCGAAGTGAAGTTGAAAACGGAAGAAACGGAGATGAAACACTCCAAGTATTTTAAGTGTTATGATGGAAATAGTTGGACTCTTGCTTTCGCCTAGCAGTTTACAGACCTACCTCCGATTGAATAACCATAACTCACTCAATTCAACCCGGATTTCATTGAAATTTGTTCCATTTCGAAGGAGTCGAAGTGTAGTTTAAAACGGAAGAAACGGAGATGCAGAAAGCCAAGTATTTTGAGAGTTATGGTGGAAATAGTTAGACTCGCACTTTGGTCTAGTAGTTTACAGACCCACCTCCGATTGATTGACCATAACTCACTCAATTCAACTCAGAATTGAATCAAATTCCTGGCATTGCGAAGATGTCGAAGTGTAGTTGGAAATGGAGATGAAAAACTCCAAGTAATTTAAGAGTTATGATGGACATAGTTAGACTCGCGCTTTCGCCTAGCAGTTGACAGACCTACCTCCGAGTCAATGACCATAACTCACTCAATTCATCTCGGAATTCATTGAAATTTGTTCCATTTCGAAGGACTCGAACTGTAGTTTAAAACGGAAGAAACGGAGATGAAAAAAGCAAGTATTCTGAGAGTTATGGTGGAAATAGTTACACTCGCACTTTGGTCTAGCAGTTTACAGACCAACCTGCAATTGATTAACCATAACTTACTCAATTTAACTCGGAATTGATTCAAATTCATGCCATTTTGAAGGTGTGGAAATGTAGTTGAAAACGAAAGAAACAGAGATGAAAAATTCCAAGTATCTTAAGAGTTATGATGGAAATAGTTAGACTCGCGCTTTGGTCTAGCAGTTTACAGACCTGCTTCCGATTCATTGACCATAAGTCACTCAATTCGACTCGGAATTTATTCAAATTCATGCCATTCGGAAGATGTCGAAGAGTAGCTGAAAACGAAAGAAACGGAGACAAAAAACTCCAAGTATTTTAAGAGTTATGATAGAAATAGTTAGACTCGCGCTTTCGCCTAGCAGTTTACAGACCTACCTCCGATTTAATGACCACAACTCACTCAATTGAACATGTAATTCAATGAAATTTGTTGCATTTCGAAGTAGTCGAAGTGTAGTTTAAAACGGAAGAAACGGAGATGAAAAACTACTTGTATTTTGAGAGTTATGATGGAAATAGTTAGATTCGCGCTTTGGTCTAGCAGTTTGCAGACATACCTCCGATTGAATGACCATAACTCACTCAATTCAACCCGGAATTCATTGAAATTTATTCCATTTCGAAGGAGTCGAAGTGTAATCTAAAACGGAAGAAACAGAGATGAAAAAGTCCTAGTATTTTGAGAGTTATGACGGAAATAGTTAGACTCGCGCTTTGGTCTAGCAGTTTACAGACCTACGTCCGGTTGATTGACCATAACTCAGTCAATTCAACTCGGAATTGAGTCAAATTCATGCCATTTCGAAGATGTCGAAGTGTAGTTGAAAACATAAGAAACGGAGATGAAAAACTCCAAGTATTTTAAGAGTTATGACGGAAATAGTTAGACTCGCCCTTTCGCCTAGCAGTTTACAGACCTACCTCCGATTGAATGACCATAACTCACTCAATTCAACCCGGAATTAATTGAAATTTGTTCCATTTCGAATGAGTAGAAGTGTAGTTTAAAACGAAAGAAACGGAGGTTAAAAAAGCCAAGTATTTCGGGAGTTATGATGGAAATAGTTAGACTCGCACTTTAGTGTAGCAGTTTACAGACTTACCTCCGATTGATTGACCATAACTCAGTCAATTCAACTCGGAATTTAGTCAAATTCATGCCGTTTCGAAGATGTCGAAGTGTAGTTGAAAACATAAGAAACGGAGATGAAAAACTCCAAGTAATTTAAGAGTTATGATGGACATAGTTAGACTCGCGCTTTCGCCTAGCAGTTTACAGACATACCTCCGAGTCAATGACCATAACTCACTCAATTCAACTCGGAATTCATTGAAATTTGTTCCATTTCGAAGGACTCGAACTGTAGTTTAAAACGGAAGAAACGGAGATGAAAAAAGCAAGTATTCTGAGAGTTATGGTGGAAATAGTTACACTCGCACTTTGGTCTAGCAGTTTACAGACCAACCTGCAATTGATTGACCATAACTTACTCAATTTAACTCGGAATTGATTCAAATTCATGCCATTTTGAAGGTGTGGAACTGTAGTTGAAAACGAAAGAAACAGAGATGAAAAATTCCAAGTATCTTAAGAGTTATGATGGAAATAGTTAGACTCGCGCTTTGGTCTGGCAGTTTACAGACCTGCTTCCGATTCATTGACCATAAGTCACCCAATTCGACTCGGAATTTCTTCAAATTCATGCCATTTGGAAGATGTCGAAGAGTAGTTGAAAACGAAAGAAACGGAGATGAAAAACTCCAAGTATTTTAAGAGTTATGATAGAAATAGTTAGACTCGCGCTTTCGCCTAGCAGTTTAGAGACCTACCTCCGATTTAATGACCACAACTCACTCAATTGAACATGTAATTCAATGAAATTTGTTGCATTTCGAAGTAGTCGAAGTGTAGTTTAAAACGGAAGAAACGGAGATGAAAAACTACTTGTATTTTGAGAGTTATGATGGAAATAGTTAGATTCGCGCTTTGGTCTAGCAGTTTGCAGACATACCTCCGATTGAATGACCATAACTCACTCAATTCAACCCGGAATTCATTGAAATTTATTCCATTTCGAAGGAGTCGAAGTGTAGTCTAAAACGGAAGAAACAGAGATGAGAAAGTCCTAGTATTTTGAGAGTTATGACGGAAATAGTTAGACTCGCGCTTTGGTCTAGCAGTTTATAGACCTATGTCCGGTTGATTGACCATAACTCAGTCAATTCAACTCGGAATTGAGTCAAATTCATGCCATTTCAAAGATGTCGAAGTGTAGTTGAAAACATTAGAAACGGAGATGAAAACTCCAAGTATTTTGAGAGTTATGGTGGAAATAGTTAGACTCGTGTTTTCGCCTAGCAGTTTACAGACCTACCTCCGATTGAATGACCATAAGTCACTAAATTCAACTCGGATTTCATTGAAATTTGTTCCATTTCGAAGGAGTCGAAGTGTAGTTTATAACGGAAGAAACGGAGATGCAAAAAGCCAAGTATTTTGAGAGTTATGGTGGAAATAGTTAGACTCGCACTTTGGTCTAGGAGTTTACAGACCTACCTCGGATTGATTGACCATAACTCACTCAATTCAACTCAGAATTGAATCAAATTCATGCATTGCGAAGATGTCGAAGTGTAGTTGGAAATGGAGATGAAAAACTCCAAGTAATTTAAGAGTTATGATGGACATAGTTAGACTCGCGCTTTCGCCTAGCAGTTTACAGACATACCTCCGAGTCAATGACCATAACTCACTCAATTCAACTCGGAATTCATTGAAATTTGTTCCATTTCGAAGGACTCGAACTGTAGTTTAAAACGGAAGAAACGGAGATGAAAAAAGCCAAGTATTTTGAGAGTTATGGTGGAAATAGTTAGACTCGCACTTTGGTCTAGCAGTTTACAGACCAACCTGCAATTGATTGACCATAACTTACTCAATTTAACTCGGAATTAATTCAAATTCATGCCATTTTGAAGGTGTGGAACTGTAGTTGAAAACGAAAGAAACAGAGATGAAAAATTCCAAGTATCTTAAGAGTTATGATGGAAATAGTTAGACTCGCGCTTTGGTCTAGCAGTTTACAGACCTGCTTCCGATTCATTCACCATAAGTCACTCAATTCGACTCGGAATTTATTCAAATTCATGCCATTTGGAAGATGTCGAAGAGTAGCTGAAAACGAAAGAAACGGAGACGAAAAACTCCAAGTATTTTAAGACTTATGATAGAAATAGTTAGACTCGCGCTTTCGCCTAGCAGTTTACAGACGTACCTCCGATTTAATGACCACAACTCACTCAATTGAACATGTAATTCAATGAAATTTGCTGCATTTCGAAAGAGTCGAAGTGTAGTTTAAAACGGAAGAAACGGAGATGAAAAACTACTTGTATTTTGAGAGTTATGATGGAAATAGTTAGATTCGCGCTTTGGTCTAGCAGTTTGCAGACATACCTCCGATTGAATGACCATAACTCACTCAATTCAACCCGGAATTCATTGAAATTTATTCCATTTCGAAGGAGTCGAAGTGTAATCTAAAACGGAAGAAACAGAGATGAAAAAGTCCTAGTATTTTGAGAGTTATGACGGAAATAGTTAGACTCGCGCTTTGGTCTAGCAGTTTACAGACCTACGTCCGGTTGATTGACCATAACTCAGTCAATTCAACTCGGAATTGAGTCAAATTCATGCCATTTCGAAGATGTCGAAGTGTAGTTGAAAACATAAGAAACGGAGATGAAAAACTCCAAGTATTTTAAGAGTTATGACGGAAATAGTTAGACTCGCCCTTTCGCCTAGCAGTTTACAGACCTACCTCCGATTGAATGACCATAACTCACTCAATTCAACCCGGAATTAATTGAAATTTGTTCCATTTCGAATGAGTAGAAGTGTAGTTTAAAACGAAAGAAACGGAGGTTAAAAAAGCCAAGTATTTCGGGAGTTATGATGGAAATAGTTAGACTCGCACTTTAGTGTAGCAGTTTACAGACCTACCTCCGATTGATTGACCATAACTCAGTCAATTCAACTCGGAATTTAGTCAAATTCATGCCGTTTCGAAGATGTCGAAGTGTAGTTGAAAACATAAGAAACGGAGATGAAAAACTCCAAGTATTTTAAGAGTTATGATAGAAATAGTTAGACTCGCGCTTTCGCCTAGCAGTTTATAGACCTACCTCCGATTTAATGACCACAACTCACTCAATTGAACATGTAATTCAATGAAATTTGTTGCATTTCGAAGTAGTCGAAGTGTAGTTTAAAACGGAAGAAACGGAGATGAAAAACTACTTGTATTTTGAGAGTTATGATGGAAATAGTTAGATTCGCGCTTTGGTCTAGCAGTTTGCAGACATACCTCCGATTGAATGACCATAACTCACTCAATTCAACCCGGAATTCATTGAAATTTATTCCATTTCGAAGGAGTCGAAGTGTAGTCTAAAACGGAAGAAACAGAGATGAAAAAGTCCTAGTATTTTGAGAGTTATGACGGAAATAGTTAGACTCGCGCTTTGGTCTAGCAGTTTATAGACCTACGTCCGGTTGATTGACCATAACTCAGTCAATTCAACTCGGAATTGAGTCAAATTCATGCCATTTCGAAGATGTCGAAGTGTAGTTGAAAACATTTGAAACGGAGATGAAAACTCCAAGTATTTTGAGAGTTATGGTGGAAATAGTTAGACTCGTGTTTTCGCCTAGCAGTTTACAGACCTACCTCCGATTGAATGACCATAAGTCACTAAATTCAACTCGGATTTCATTGAAATTTGTTCCATTTCGAAGGAGTCGAAGTGTAGTTTATAACGGAAGAAACGGAGATGCAAAAAGCCAAGTATTTTGAGAGTTATGGTGGAAATAGTTAGACTCGCACTTTGGTCTAGGAGTTTACAGACCTACCTCGGATTGATTGACCATAACTCACTCAATTCAACTCAGAATTGAATCAAATTCATGGCATTGCGAAGATGTCGAAGTGTAGTTGGAAATGGAGATGAAAAACTCCAAGTAATTTAAGAGTTATGATGGACATAGTTAGACTCGCGCTTTCGCCTAGCAGTTTACAGACATACCTCCGAGTCAATGACCATAACTCACTCAATTCAACTCCGAATTCATTGAAATTTGTTCCATTTCGAAGGACTCGAACTGTAGTTTAAAACGGAAGAAACGGAGATGAAAAAAGCCAAGTATTTTGAGAGTTATGGTTGAAATAGTTAGACTCGCACTTTGGTCTAGCAGTTTACAGACCAACCTGCAATTGATTGACCATAACTTACTCAATTTAACTCGGAATTGATTCAAATTCATGCCATTTTGAAGGTGTGGAAGTGTAGTTGAAAACGAAAGAAACAGAGATGAAAAATTCCAAGTATCTTAAGAGTTATGATAGAAATAGTTAGACTCGCGCTTTGGTCTAGCAGTTTACAGACCTGCTTCCGATTCATTCACCATAAGTCACTCAATTCGACTCGGAATTTATTCAAATTCATGCCATTTGGAAGATGTCGAAGAGTAGCTGAAAACGAAAGAAACGGATACGAAAAACTCCAAGTATTTTAAGAGTTATGATAGAAATAGTTAGACTCGCGCTTTCGCCTAGCAGTTTACAGACGTACCTCCGATTTAATGACCACAACTCACTCAATTGAACATGTAATTCAATGAAATTTGTTGCATTTCGAAAGAGTCGAAGTGTAGTTTAAAACGGAAGAAACGGAGATGAAAAACTACTTGTATTTTGAGAGTTATGATGGAAATAGTTAGATTCGCGCTTTGGTCTAGCAGTTTGCAGACATACCTCCGATTGAATGACCATAACTCACTCAATTCAACCCGGAATTCATTGAAATTTATTCCATTTCGAAGGAGTCGAAGTGTAATCTAAAACGGAAGAAACAGAGATGAAAAAGTCCTAGTATTTTGGGAGTGATGACGGAAATAGTTAGACTCGCGCTTTGGTCTAGTAGTTTACAGACCTACGTCCGGTTGATTGACCATAACTCAGTCAATTCAACTCGGAATTGAGTCAAATTCATGCCATTTGGAAGATGTCGAAGTGTAGTTGAAAACATAAGAAACGGAGATGAAAAACTCCAAGTATTTTAAGAGTTATGACGGAAATAGTTAGACTCGCCCTTTCGCCTAGCAGTTTACAGACCTACCTCCGATTGAATGACCATAACTCACTCAATTCAACCCAGAATTAATTGAAATTTGTTCCATTTCGAATGAGTAGAAGTGTAGTTTAAAACGAAAGAAACGGAGGTTAAAAAAGCCAAGTATTTCGGGAGTTATGATGGAAATAGTTAGACTCGCACTTTAGTGTAGCAGTTTACAGACCTACCTCCGATTGATTGACCATAACTCAGTCAATTCAACTCGGAATTTAGTCAAATTCATGCCGTTTCGAAGATGTCGAAGTGTAGTTGAAAACAGAAGAAACGGAGATGAAAAACTCCAAGTATTTTAAGAGTTACGATGGAAATAATTAGACTCGCGCTTTCGCCTAGCAGTTTACTTACCTACCTCCGATTGAATGACCATAAGCCACTCAATTCAACTCAGAATTCATTGAAATTCATTTCATTACGAAGGAGTCGAAAGTGTAGCTGAAAACGGAAGAAACGGAGATGAAAACTCCAAGTATTTTGAGAGTTATGGTGGAAATAGTTAGACTCGCGTTTTCGCCTAGCAGTTTACAGACCTACCTCCGATTGAATGACCATAAGTCATTAAAATTCAACTCGGAATTCATTGAACTTTGTTCCATTTCGAAGGAGTCGAAGTGTAGTTTAAAACAGAAGAAACGGAGATAAAAAAACCAAGTATTTTGAGATTTATGGTGGAAATTGTTAGACTCGAACTTTGGTCTAGTAGTTTACAGACATACCTCCGATTGATTGACTATAACTCACTCAATTCAACTCGAAATTGATTCAAATTCATTCAATTTCGAAGATGTCGAAGTGAAGTTGAAAACGGAAGAAACGGAGATGAAACACTCCAAGTATTTTAAGTGTTATGATGGAAATAGTTGGACTCTTGCTTTCGCCTAGCAGTTTACAGACCTACCTCCGATTGAATAACCATAACTCACTCAATTCAACCCGGATTTCATTGAAATTTGTTCCATTTCGAAGGAGTCGAAGTGTAGTTTAAAACGGAAGAAACGGAGATGCAAAAAGCCAAGTATTTTGAGAGTTATGGTGGAAATAGTTAGACTCGCACTTTGGTCTAGTAGTTTACAGACCCACCTCCGATTGATTGACCATAACTCACTCAATTCAACTCAGAATTGAATCAAATTCATGGCATTGCGAAGATGTCGAAGTGTAGTTGGAAATGGAGATGAAAAACTCCAAGTAATTTAAGAGTTATGATGGACATAGTTAGACTCGCGCTTTCGCCTAGCAGTTGACAGACCTACCTCCGAGTCAATGACCATAACTCACTCAATTCATCTCGGAATTCATTGAAATTTGTTCCATTTCGAAGGACTCGAACTGTAGTTTAAAACGGAAGAAACGGAGATGAAAAAAGCAAGTATTCTGAGAGTTATGGTGGAAATAGTTACACTCGCACTTTGGTCTAGCAGTTTACAGACCAACCTGCAATTGATTAACCATAACTTACTCAATTTAACTCGGAATTGATTCAAATTCATGCCATTTTGAAGGTGTGGAAATGTAGTTGAAAACGAAAGAAACAGAGATGAAAAATTCCAAGTATCTTAAGAGTTATGATGGAAATAGTTAGACTCGCGCTTTGGTCTAGCAGTTTACAGACCTGCTTCCGATTCATTGACCATAAGTCACTCAATTCGACTCGGAATTTATTCAAATTCATGCCATTCGGAAGATGTCGAAGAGTAGCTGAAAACGAAAGAAACGGAGACAAAAAACTCCAAGTATTTTAAGAGTTATGATAGAAATAGTTAGACTCGCGCTTTCGCCTAGCAGTTTACAGACCTACCTCCGATTTAATGACCACAACTCACTCAATTGAACATGTAATTCAATGAAATTTGTTGCATTTCGAAGTAGTCGAAGTGTAGTTTAAAACGGAAGAAACGGAGATGAAAAACTACTTGTATTTTGAGAGTTATGATGGAAATAGTTAGATTCGCGCTTTGGTCTAGCAGTTTGCAGACATACCTCCGATTGAATGACCATAACTCACTCAATTCAACCCGGAATTCATTGAAATTTATTCCATTTCGAAGGAGTCGAAGTGTAATCTAAAACGGAAGAAACAGAGATGAAAAAGTCCTAGTATTTTGAGAGTTATGACGGAAATAGTTAGACTCGCGCTTTGGTCTAGCAGTTTACAGACCTACGTCCGGTTGATTGACCATAACTCAGTCAATTCAACTCGGAATTGAGTCAAATTCATGCCATTTCGAAGATGTCGAAGTGTAGTTGAAAACATAAGAAACGGAGATGAAAAACTCCAAGTATTTTAAGAGTTATGACGGAAATAGTTAGACTCGCCCTTTCGCCTAGCAGTTTACAGACCTACCTCCGATTGAATGACCATAACTCACTCAATTCAACCCGGAATTAATTGAAATTTGTTCCATTTCGAATGAGTAGAAGTGTAGTTTAAAACGAAAGAAACGGAGGTTAAAAAAGCCAAGTATTTCGGGAGTTATGATGGAAATAGTTAGACTCGCACTTTAGTGTAGCAGTTTACAGACTTACCTCCGATTGATTGACCATAACTCAGTCAATTCAACTCGGAATTTAGTCAAATTCATGCCGTTTCGAAGATGTCGAAGTGTAGTTGAAAACATAAGAAACGGAGATGAAAAACTCCAAGTAATTTAAGAGTTATGATGGACATAGTTAGACTCGCGCTTTCGCCTAGCAGTTTACAGACATACCTCCGAGTCAATGACCATAACTCACTCAATTCAACTCGGAATTCATTGAAATTTGTTCCATTTCGAAGGACTCGAACTGTAGTTTAAAACGGAAGAAACGGAGATGAAAAAAGCAAGTATTCTGAGAGTTATGGTGGAAATAGTTACACTCGCACTTTGGTCTAGCAGTTTGCAGACCAACCTGCAATTGATTGACCATAACTTACTCAATTTAACTCGGAATTGATTCAAATTCATGCCATTTTGAAGGTGTGGAACTGTAGTTGAAAACGAAAGAAACAGAGATGAAAAATTCCAAGTATCTTAAGAGTTATGATGGAAATAGTTAGACTCGCGCTTTGGTCTGGCAGTTTACAGACCTGCTTCCGATTCATTGACCATAAGTCACCCAATTCGACTCGGAATTTCTTCAAATTCATGCCATTTGGAAGATGTCGAAGAGTAGTTGAAAACGAAAGAAACGGAGATGAAAAACTCCAAGTATTTTAAGAGTTATGATAGAAATAGTTAGACTCGCGCTTTCGCCTAGCAGTTTAGAGACCTACCTCCGATTTAATGACCACAACTCACTCAATTGAACATGTAATTCAATGAAATTTGTTGCATTTCGAAGTAGTCGAAGTGTAGTTTAAAACGGAAGAAACGGAGATGAAAAACTACTTGTATTTTGAGAGTTATGATGGAAATAGTTAGATTCGCGCTTTGGTCTAGCAGTTTGCAGACATACCTCCGATTGAATGACCATAACTCACTCAATTCAACCCGGAATTCATTGAAATTTATTCCATTTCGAAGGAGTCGAAGTGTAGTCTAAAACGGAAGAAACAGAGATGAGAAAGTCCTAGTATTTTGAGAGTTATGACGGAAATAGTTAGACTCGCGCTTTGGTCTAGCAGTTTATAGACCTACGTCCGGTTGATTGACCATAACTCAGTCAATTCAACTCGGAATTGAGTCAAATTCATGCCATTTCGAAGATGTCGAAGTGTAGTTGAAAACATAAGAAACGGAGATGAAAAACTCCAAGTATTTTAAGAGTTATGACGGAAATAGTTTGACTCGCCCTTTCGCCTAGCAGTTTACAGACCTACCTCCGATTGAATGACCATAACTCACTCAATTCAACCCGGAATTAATTGAAATTTGTTCCATTTCGAATGAGTAGAAGTGTAGTTTAAAACGAAAGAAACGGAGGTTAAAAAAGCCAAGTATTTCGGGAGTTATGATGGAAATAGTTAGACTCGCACTTTAGTGTAGCAGTTTACAGACCTACCTCCGATTGATTGACCATAACTCAGTCAATTCAACTCGGAATTTAGTCAAATTCATGCCGTTTCGAAGATGTCGAAGTGTAGTTGAAAACATAAGAAACGGAGATGAAAAACTCCAAGTATTTTAAGAGTTATGATAGAAATAGTTAGACTCGCGCTTTCGCCTAGCAGTTTATAGACCTACCTCCGATTTATTGACCACAACTCACTCAATTGAACATGTAATTCAATGAAATTTGTTGCATTTCGAAGTAGTCGAAGTGTAGTTTAAAACGGAAGAAACGGAGATGAAAAACTACTTGTATTTTGAGAGTTATGATGGAAATAGTTAGATTCGCGCTTTGGTCTAGCAGTTTGCAGACATACCTCCGATTGAATGACCATAACTCACTCAATTCAACCCGGAATTCATTGAAATTTATTCCATTTCGAAGGAGTCGAAGTGTAGTCTAAAACGGAAGAAACAGAGATGAAAAAGTCCTAGTATTTTGAGAGTTATGACGGAAATAGTTAGACTCGCGCTTTGGTCTAGCAGTTTATAGACCTACGTCCGGTTGATTGACCATAACTCAGTCAATTCAACTCGGAATTGAGTCAAATTCATGCCATTTCGAAGATGTCGAAGTGTAGTTGAAAACATTTGAAACGGAGATGAAAACTCCAAGTATTTTGAGAGTTATGGTGGAAATAGTTAGACTCGTGTTTTCGCCTAGCAGTTTACAGACCTACCTCCGATTGAATGACCATAAGTCACTAAATTCAACTCGGATTTCATTGAAATTTGTTCCATTTCGAAGGAGTCGAAGTGTAGTTTATAACGGAAGAAACGGAGATGCAAAAAGCCAAGTATTTTGAGAGTTATGGTGGAAATAGTTAGACTCGCACTTTGGTCTAGGAGTTTACAGACCTACCTCGGATTGATTGACCATAACTCACTCAATTCAACTCAGAATTGAATCAAATTCATGGCATTGCGAAGATGTCGAAGTGTAGTTGGAAATGGAGATGAAAAACTCCAAGTAATTTAAGAGTTATGATGGACATAGTTAGACTCGCGCTTTCGCCTAGCAGTTTACAGACATACCTCCGAGTCAATGACCATAACTCACTCAATTCAACTCCGAATTCATTGAAATTTGTTCCATTTCGAAGGACTCGAACTGTAGTTTAAAACGGAAGAAACGGAGATGAAAAAAGCCAAGTATTTTGAGAGTTATGGTTGAAATAGTTAGACTCGCACTTTGGTCTAGCAGTTTACAGACCAACCTGCAATTGATTGACCATAACTTACTCAATTTAACTCGGAATTGATTCAAATTCATGCCATTTTGAAGGTGTGGAAGTGTAGTTGAAAACGAAAGAAACAGAGATGAAAAATTCCAAGTATCTTAAGAGTTATGATAGAAATAGTTAGACTCGCGCTTTGGTCTAGCAGTTTACAGACCTGCTTCCGATTCATTCACCATAAGTCACTCAATTCGACTCGGAATTTATTCAAATTCATGCCATTTGGAAGATGTCGAAGAGTAGCTGAAAACGAAAGAAACGGATACGAAAAACTCCAAGTATTTTAAGAGTTATGATAGAAATAGTTAGACTCGCGCTTTCGCCTAGCAGTTTACAGACGTACCTCCGATTTAATGACCACAACTCACTCAATTGAACATGTAATTCAATGAAATTTGTTGCATTTCGAAAGAGTCGAAGTGTAGTTTAAAACGGAAGAAACGGAGATGAAAAACTACTTGTATTTTGAGAGTTATGATGGAAATAGTTAGATTCGCGCTTTGGTCTAGCAGTTTGCAGACATACCTCCGATTGAATGACCATAACTCACTCAATTCAACCCGGAATTCATTGAAATTTATTCCATTTCGAAGGAGTCGAAGTGTAATCTAAAACGGAAGAAACAGAGATGAAAAA
This sequence comes from Tasmannia lanceolata, assembly GCF_043159265.1. NCBI lineage: Eukaryota > Viridiplantae > Streptophyta > Magnoliopsida > Canellales > Winteraceae > Tasmannia > Tasmannia lanceolata. Next base: position 808,805 of record NW_027518749.1, on the reverse strand, counting down.
GTCCTAGTATTTTGGGAGTGATGACGGAAATAGTTAGACTCGCGCTTTGGTCTAGTAGTTTACAGACCTACGTCCGGTTGATTGACCATAACTCAGTCAATTCAACTCGGAATTGAGTCAAATTCATGCCATTTGGAAGATGTCGAAGTGTAGTTGAAAACATAAGAAACGGAGATGAAAAACTCCAAGTATTTTAAGAGTTATGACGGAAATAGTTAGACTCGCCCTTTCGCCTAGCAGTTTACAGACCTACCTCCGATTGAATGACCATAACTCACTCAATTCAACCCAGAATTAATTGAAATTTGTTCCATTTCGAATGAGTAGAAGTGTAGTTTAAAACGAAAGAAACGGAGGTTAAAAAAGCCAAGTATTTCGGGAGTTATGATGGAAATAGTTAGACTCGCACTTTAGTGTAGCAGTTTACAGACCTACCTCCGATTGATTGACCATAACTCAGTCAATTCAACTCGGAATTTAGTCAAATTCATGCCGTTTCGAAGATGTCGAAGTGTAGTTGAAAACAGAAGAAACGGAGATGAAAAACTCCAAGTATTTTAAGAGTTACGATGGAAATAATTAGACTCGCGCTTTCGCCTAGCAGTTTACTTACCTACCTCCGATTGAATGACCATAAGCCACTCAATTCAACTCAGAATTCATTGAAATTCATTTCATTACGAAGGAGTCGAAAGTGTAGCTGAAAACGGAAGAAACGGAGATGAAAACTCCAAGTATTTTGAGAGTTATGGTGGAAATAGTTAGACTCGCGTTTTCGCCTAGCAGTTTACAGACCTACCTCCGATTGAATGACCATAAGTCATTAAAATTCAACTCGGAATTCATTGAACTTTGTTCCATTTCGAAGGAGTCGAAGTGTAGTTTAAAACAGAAGAAACGGAGATAAAAAAACCAAGTATTTTGAGATTTATGGTGGAAATTGTTAGACTCGAACTTTGGTCTAGTAGTTTACAGACATACCTCCGATTGATTGACTATAACTCACTCAATTCAACTCGAAATTGATTCAAATTCATTCAATTTCGAAGATGTCGAAGTGAAGTTGAAAACGGAAGAAACGGAGATGAAACACTCCAAGTATTTTAAGTGTTATGATGGAAATAGTTGGACTCTTGCTTTCGCCTAGCAGTTTACAGACCTACCTCCGATTGAATAACCATAACTCACTCAATTCAACCCGGATTTCATTGAAATTTGTTCCATTTCGAAGGAGTCGAAGTGTAGTTTAAAACGGAAGAAACGGAGATGCAAAAAGCCAAGTATTTTGAGAGTTATGGTGGAAATAGTTAGACTCGCACTTTGGTCTAGTAGTTTACAGACCCACCTCCGATTGATTGACCATAACTCACTCAATTCAACTCAGAATTGAATCAAATTCATGGCATTGCGAAGATGTCGAAGTGTAGTTGGAAATGGAGATGAAAAACTCCAAGTAATTTAAGAGTTATGATGGACATAGTTAGACTCGCGCTTTCGCCTAGCAGTTGACAGACCTACCTCCGAGTCAATGACCATAACTCACTCAATTCATCTCGGAATTCATTGAAATTTGTTCCATTTCGAAGGACTCGAACTGTAGTTTAAAACGGAAGAAACGGAGATGAAAAAAGCAAGTATTCTGAGAGTTATGGTGGAAATAGTTACACTCGCACTTTGGTCTAGCAGTTTACAGACCAACCTGCAATTGATTAACCATAACTTACTCAATTTAACTCGGAATTGATTCAAATTCATGCCATTTTGAAGGTGTGGAAATGTAGTTGAAAACGAAAGAAACAGAGATGAAAAATTCCAAGTATCTTAAGAGTTATGATGGAAATAGTTAGACTCGCGCTTTGGTCTAGCAGTTTACAGACCTGCTTCCGATTCATTGACCATAAGTCACTCAATTCGACTCGGAATTTATTCAAATTCATGCCATTCGGAAGATGTCGAAGAGTAGCTGAAAACGAAAGAAACGGAGACAAAAAACTCCAAGTATTTTAAGAGTTATGATAGAAATAGTTAGACTCGCGCTTTCGCCTAGCAGTTTACAGACCTACCTCCGATTTAATGACCACAACTCACTCAATTGAACATGTAATTCAATGAAATTTGTTGCATTTCGAAGTAGTCGAAGTGTAGTTTAAAACGGAAGAAACGGAGATGAAAAACTACTTGTATTTTGAGAGTTATGATGGAAATAGTTAGATTCGCGCTTTGGTCTAGCAGTTTGCAGACATACCTCCGATTGAATGACCATAACTCACTCAATTCAACCCGGAATTCATTGAAATTTATTCCATTTCGAAGGAGTCGAAGTGTAATCTAAAACGGAAGAAACAGAGATGAAAAAGTCCTAGTATTTTGAGAGTTATGACGGAAATAGTTAGACTCGCGCTTTGGTCTAGCAGTTTACAGACCTACGTCCGGTTGATTGACCATAACTCAGTCAATTCAACTCGGAATTGAGTCAAATTCATGCCATTTCGAAGATGTCGAAGTGTAGTTGAAAACATAAGAAACGGAGATGAAAAACTCCAAGTATTTTAAGAGTTATGACGGAAATAGTTAGACTCGCCCTTTCGCCTAGCAGTTTACAGACCTACCTCCGATTGAATGACCATAACTCACTCAATTCAACCCGGAATTAATTGAAATTTGTTCCATTTCGAATGAGTAGAAGTGTAGTTTAAAACGAAAGAAACGGAGGTTAAAAAAGCCAAGTATTTCGGGAGTTATGATGGAAATAGTTAGACTCGCACTTTAGTGTAGCAGTTTACAGACTTACCTCCGATTGATTGACCATAACTCAGTCAATTCAACTCGGAATTTAGTCAAATTCATGCCGTTTCGAAGATGTCGAAGTGTAGTTGAAAACATAAGAAACGGAGATGAAAAACTCCAAGTAATTTAAGAGTTATGATGGACATAGTTAGACTCGCGCTTTCGCCTAGCAGTTTACAGACATACCTCCGAGTCAATGACCATAACTCACTCAATTCAACTCGGAATTCATTGAAATTTGTTCCATTTCGAAGGACTCGAACTGTAGTTTAAAACGGAAGAAACGGAGATGAAAAAAGCAAGTATTCTGAGAGTTATGGTGGAAATAGTTACACTCGCACTTTGGTTTAGCAGTTTGCAGACCAACCTGCAATTGATTGACCATAACTTACTCAATTTAACTCGGAATTGATTCAAATTCATGCCATTTTGAAGGTGTGGAACTGTAGTTGAAAACGAAAGAAACAGAGATGAAAAATTCCAAGTATCTTAAGAGTTATGATGGAAATAGTTAGACTCGCGCTTTGGTCTGGCAGTTTACAGACCTGCTTCCGATTCATTGACCATAAGTCACCCAATTCGACTCGGAATTTCTTCAAATTCATGCCATTTGGAAGATGTCGAAGAGTAGTTGAAAACGAAAGAAACGGAGATGAAAAACTCCAAGTATTTTAAGAGTTATGATAGAAATAGTTAGACTCGCGCTTTCGCCTAGCAGTTTAGAGACCTACCTCCGATTTAATGACCACAACTCACTCAATTGAACATGTAATTCAATGAAATTTGTTGCATTTCAAAGTAGTCGAAGTGTAGTTTAAAACGGAAGAAACGGAGATGAAAAACTACTTGTATTTTGAGAGTTATGATGGAAATAGTTAGATTCGCGCTTTGGTCTAGCAGTTTGCAGACATACCTCCGATTGAATGACCATAACTCACTCAATTCAACCCGGAATTCATTGAAATTTATTCCATTTCGAAGGAGTCGAAGTGTAGTCTAAAACGGAAGAAACAGAGATGAGAAAGTCCTAGTATTTTGAGAGTTATGACGGAAATAGTTAGACTCGCGCTTTGGTCTAGCAGTTTATAGACCTACGTCCGGTTGATTGACCATAACTCAGTCAATTCAACTCGGAATTGAGTCAAATTCATGCCATTTCAAAGATGTCGAAGTGTAGTTGAAAACATTAGAAACGGAGATGAAAACTCCAAGTATTTTGAGAGTTATGGTGGAAATAGTTAGACTCGTGTTTTCGCCTAGCAGTTTACAGACCTACCTCCGATTGAATGACCATAAGTCACTAAATTCAACTCGGATTTCATTGAAATTTGTTCCATTTCGAAGGAGTCGAAGTGTAGTTTATAACGGAAGAAACGGAGATGCAAAAAGCCAAGTATTTTGAGAGTTATGGTGGAAATAGTTAGACTCGCACTTTGGTCTAGGAGTTTACAGACCTACCTCGGATTGATTGACCATAACTCACTCAATTCAACTCAGAATTGAATCAAATTCATGGCATTGCGAAGATGTCGAAGTGTAGTTGGAAATGGAGATGAAAAACTCCAAGTAATTTAAGAGTTATGATGGACATAGTTAGACTCGCGCTTTCGCCTAGCAGTTTACAGACATACCTCCGAGTCAATGACCATAACTCACTCAATTCAACTCGGAATTCATTGAAATTTGTTCCATTTCGAAGGACTCGAACTGTAGTTTAAAACGGAAGAAACGGAGATGAAAAAAGCCAAGTATTTTGAGAGTTATGGTGGAAATAGTTAGACTCGCACTTTGGTCTAGCAGTTTACAGACCAACCTGCAATTGATTGACCATAACTTACTCAATTTAACTCGGAATTGATTCAAATTCATGCCATTTTGAAGGTGTGGAACTGTAGTTGAAAACGAAAGAAACAGAGATGAAAAATTCCAAGTATCTTAAGAGTTATGATGGAAATAGTTAGACTCGCGCTTTGGTCTAGCAGTTTACAGACCTGCTTCCGATTCATTCACCATAAGTCACTCAATTCGACTCGGAATTTATTCAAATTCATGCCATTTGGAAGATGTCGAAGAGTAGCTGAAAACGAAAGAAACGGAGACGAAAAACTCCAAGTATTTTAAGACTTATGATAGAAATAGTTAGACTCGCGCTTTCGCCTAGCAGTTTACAGACGTACCTCCGATTTAATGACCACAACTCACTCAATTGAACATGTAATTCAATGAAATTTGCTGCATTTCGAAAGAGTCGAAGTGTAGTTTAAAACGGAAGAAACGGAGATGAAAAACTACTTGTATTTTGAGAGTTATGATGGAAATAGTTAGATTCGCGCTTTGGTCTAGCAGTTTGCAGACATACCTCCGATTGAATGACCATAACTCACTCAATTCAACCCGGAATTCATTGAAATTTATTCCATTTCGAAGGAGTCGAAGTGTAATCTAAAACGGAAGAAACAAAGATGAAAAAGTCCTAGTATTTTGAGAGTTATGACGGAAATAGTTAGACTCGCGCTTTGGTCTAGCAGTTTACAGACCTACGTCCGGTTGATTGACCATAACTCAGTCAATTCAACTCGGAATTGAGTCAAATTCATGCCATTTCGAAGATGTCGAAGTGTAGTTGAAAACATAAGAAACGGAGATGAAAAACTCCAAGTATTTTAAGAGTTATGACGGAAATAGTTAGACTCGCCCTTTCGCCTAGCAGTTTACAGACCTACCTCCGATTGAATGACCATAACTCACTCAATTCAACCCGGAATTAATTGAAATTTGTTCCATTTCGAATGAGTAGAAGTGTAGTTTAAAACGAAAGAAACGGAGGTTAAAAAAGCCAAGTATTTCGGGAGTTATGATGGAAATAGTTAGACTCGCACTTTAGTGTAGCAGTTTACAGACCTACCTCCGATTGATTGACCATAACTCAGTCAATTCAACTCGGAATTTAGTCAAATTCATGCCGTTTCGAAGATGTCGAAGTGTAGTTGAAAACATAAGAAACGGAGATGAAAAACTCCAAGTATTTTAAGAGTTACGATGGAAATAATTAGACTCGCGCTTTCGCCTAGCAGTTTACTTACCTACCTCCAATTGAATGACCATAACCCACTCAATTCAACTCGGAATTCATTGAAATTCATTTCATTACGAAGGAGTCGAAAGTGTAGCTGAAAACGGAAGAAACGGAGATGAAAACTCCAAGTATTTTGAGAGTTATGGTGGAAATAGTTAGACTCGCGTTTTCGCCTAGCAGTTTACAGACCTACCTCCGATTGAATGACCATAAGTCACTAAAATTCAACTCGGAATTCATTGAACTTTGTTCCATTTCGAAGGAGTCGAAGTGTAGTTTAAAACAGAAGAAACGGAGATAAAAAAACCAAGTATTTTGAGATTTATGGTGGAAATTGTTAGACTCGAACTTTGGTCTAGTAGTTTACAGACATACCTCCGATTGATTGACTATAACTCACTCAATTCAACTCGAAATTGATTCAAATTCATGCAATTTCGAAGATGTCGAAGTGAAGTTGAAAACGGAAGAAACGGAGATGAAACACTCCAAGTATTTTAAGAGTTATGATGGAAATAGTTGGACTCTTGCTTTCGCCTAGCAGTTTACAGACCTACCTCCGATTGAATGACCATAACTCACTCAATTCAACCCGGATTTCATTGAAATTTGTTCCATTTCGAAGGAGTCGAAGTGTAGTTTAAAACGGAAGAAACGGAGATGCAAAAAGCCAAGTATTTTGAGAGTTATGGTGGAAATAGTTAGACTCGCACTTTGGTCTAGTAGTTTACAGACCCACCTCCGATTGATTGACCATAACTCACTCAATTCAACTCAGAATTGAATCAAATTCATGGCATTGCGAAGATGTCGAAGTGTAGTTGGAAATGGAGATGAAAAACTCCAAGTAATTTAAGAGTTATGATGGACATAGTTAGACTCGCGCTTTCGCCTAGCAGTTGACAGACCTACCTCCGAGTCAATGACCATAACTCACTCAATTCATCTCGGAATTCATTGAAATTTGTTCCATTTCGAAGGACTCGAACTGTAGTTTAAAACGGAAGAAACGGAGATGAAAAAAGCAAGTATTCTGAGAGTTATGGTGGAAATAGTTACACTCGCACTTTGGTCTAGCAGTTTACAGACCAACCTGCAATTGATTAACCATAACTTACTCAATTTAACTCGGAATTGATTCAAATTCATGCCATTTTGAAGGTGTGGAAATGTAGTTGAAAACGAAAGAAACAGAGATGAAAAATTCCAAGTATCTTAAGAGTTATGATGGAAATAGTTAGACTCGCGCTTTGGTCTAGCAGTTTACAGACCTGCTTCCGATTCATTGACCATAAGTCACTCAATTCGACTCGGAATTTATTCAAATTCATGCCATTCGGAAGATGTCGAAGAGTAGCTGAAAACGAAAGAAACGGAGACAAAAAACTCCAAGTATTTTAAGAGTTATGATAGAAATAGTTAGACTCGCGCTTTCGCCTAGCAGTTTACAGACCTACCTCCGATTTAATGACCACAACTCACTCAATTGAACATGTAATTCAATGAAATTTGTTGCATTTCGAAGTAGTCGAAGTGTAGTTTAAAACGGAAGAAACGGAGATGAAAAACTACTTGTATTTTGAGAGTTATGATGGAAATAGTTAGATTCGCGCTTTGGTCTAGCAGTTTGCAGACATACCTCCGATTGAATGACCATAACTCACTCAATTCAACCCGGAATTCATTGAAATTTATTCCATTTCGAAGGAGTCGAAGTGTAGTCTAAAACGGAAGAAACAGAGATGAAAAAGTCCTAGTATTTTGAGAGTTATGACGGAAATAGTTAGACTCGCGCTTTGGTCTAGCAGTTTATAGACCTACGTCCGGTTGATTGACCATAACTCAGTCAATTCAACTCGGAATTGAGTCAAATTCATGCCATTTCGAAGATGTCGAAGTGTAGTTGAAAACATTAGAAATGGAGATGAAAACTCCAAGTATTTTGAGAGTTATGGTGGAAATAGTTAGACTCGTGTTTTCGCCTAGCAGTTTACAGACCTACCTCCGATTGAATGACCATAAGTCACTAAATTCAACTCGGATTTCATTGAAATTTGTTCCATTTCGAAGGAGTCGAAGTGTAGTTTATAACGGAAGAAACGGAGATGCAAAAAGCCAAGTATTTTGAGAGTTATGGTGGAAATAGTTAGACTCGCACTTTGGTCTAGGAGTTTACAGACCTACCTCGGATTGATTGACCATAACTCACTCAATTCAACTCAGAATTGAATCAAATTCATGGCATTGCGAAGATGTCGAAGTGTAGTTGGAAATGGAGATGAAAAACTCCAAGTAATTTAAGAGTTATGATGGACATAGTTAGACTCGCGCTTTCGCCTAGCAGTTTACAGACATACCTCCGAGTCAATGACCATAACTCACTCAATTCAACTCAGAATTCATTGAAATTTGTTCCATTTCGAAGGACTCGAACTGTAGTTTAAAACGGAAGAAACGGAGATGAAAAAAGCCAAGTATTTTGAGAGTTATGGTTGAAATAGTTAGACTCGCACTTTGGTCTAGCAGTTTACAGACCAACCTGCAATTGATTGACCATAACTTACTCAATTTAACTCGGAATTGATTCAAATTCATGCCATTTTGAAGGTGTGGAAGTGTAGTTGAAAACGAAAGAAACAGAGATGAAAAATTCCAAGTATCTTAAGAGTTATGATAGAAATAGTTAGACTCGCGCTTTGGTCTAGCAGTTTACAGACCTGCTTCCGATTCATTCACCATAAGTCACTCAATTCGACTCGGAATTTATTCAAATTCATGCCATTTGGAAGATGTCGAAGAGTAGCTGAAAACGAAAGAAACGGATACGAAAAACTCCAAGTATTTTAAGAGTTATGATAGAAATAGTTAGACTCGCGCTTTCGCCTAGCAGTTTACAGACGTACCTCCGATTTAATGACCACAACTCACTCAATTGAACATGTAATTCAATAAAATTTGTTGCATTTCGAAAGAGTCGAAGTGTAGTTTAAAACGGAAGAAACGGAGATGAAAAACTACTTGTATTTTGAGAGTTATGATGGAAATAGTTAGATTCGCGCTTTGGTCTAGCAGTTTGCAGACATACCTCCGATTGAATGACCATAACTCACTCAATTCAACCCGGAATTCATTGAAATTTATTCCATTTCGAAGGAGTCGAAGTGTAATCTAAAACGGAAGAAACAGAGATGAAAAAGTCCTAGTATTTTGGGAGTGATGACGGAAATAGTTAGACTCGCGCTTTGGTCTAGTAGTTTACAGACCTACGTCCGGTTGATTGACCATAACTCAGTCAATTCAACTCGGAATTGAGTCAAATTCATGCCATTTGGAAGATGTCGAAGTGTAGTTGAAAACATAAGAAACGGAGATGAAAAACTCCAAGTATTTTAAGAGTTATGACGGAAATAGTTAGACTCGCCCTTTCGCCTAGCAGTTTACAGACCTACCTCCGATTGAATGACCATAACTCACTCAATTCAACCCAGAATTAATTGAAATTTGTTCCATTTCGAATGAGTAGAAGTGTAGTTTAAAACGAAAGAAACGGAGGTTAAAAAAGCCAAGTATTTCGGGAGTTATGATGGAAATAGTTAGACTCGCACTTTAGTGTAGCAGTTTACAGACCTACCTCCGATTGATTGACCATAACTCAGTCAATTCAACTCGGAATTTAGTCAAATTCATGCCGTTTCGAAGATGTCGAAGTGTAGTTGAAAACATAAGAAACGGAGATGAAAAACTCCAAGTATTTTAAGAGTTACGATGGAAATAATTAGACTCGCGCTTTCGCCTAGCAGTTTACTTACCTACCTCCGATTGAATGACCATAACCCACTCAATTCAACTCAGAATTCATTGAAATTCATTTCATTACGAAGGAGTCGAAAGTGTAGCTGAAAACGGAAGAAACGGAGATGAAAACTCCAAGTATTTTGAGAGTTATGGTGGAAATAGTTAGACTCGCGTTTTCGCCTAGCAGTTTACAGACCTACCTCCGATTGAATGACCATAAGTCATTAAAATTCAACTCGGAATTCATTGAACTTTGTTCCATTTCGAAGGAGTCGAAGTGTAGTTTAAAACAGAAGAAACGGAGATAAAAAAACCAAGTATTTTGAGATTTATGGTGGAAATTGTTAGACTCGAACTTTGGTCTAGTAGTTTACAGACATACCTCCGATTGATTGACTATAACTCACTCAATTCAACTCGAAATTGATTCAAATTCATTCAATTTCGAAGATGTCGAAGTGAAGTTGAAAACGGAAGAAACGGAGATGAAACACTCCAAGTATTTTAAGTGTTATGATGGAAATAGTTGGACTCTTGCTTTCGCCTAGCAGTTTACAGACCTACCTCCGATTGAATAAGCATAACTCACTCAATTCAACCCGGATTTCATTGAAATTTGTTCCATTTCGAAGGAGTCGAAGTGTAGTTTAAAACGGAAGAAACGGAGATACAAAAAGCCAAGTATTTTGAGAGTTATGGTGGAAATAGTTAGACTCGCACTTTGGTCTAGTAGTTTACAGACCCACCTCCGATTGATTGACCATAACTCACTCAATTCAACTCAGAATTGAATCAAATTCATGGCATTGCGAAGATGTCGAAGTGTAGTTGGAAATGGAGATGAAAAACTCCAAGTAATTTAAGAGTTATGATGGACATAGTTAGACTCGCGCTTTCGCCTAGCAGTTGACAGACCTACCTCCGAGTCAATGACCATAACTCACTCAATTCATCTCGGAATTCATTGAAATTTGTTCTATTTCGAAGGACTCGAACTGTAGTTTAAAACGGAAGAAACGGAGATGAAAAAAGCAAGTATTCTGAGAGTTATGGTGGAAATAGTTACACTCGCACTTTGGTCTAGCAGTTTACAGACCAACCTGCAATTGATTAACCATAACTTACTCAATTTAACTCGGAATTGATTCAAATTCATGCCATTTTGAAGGTGTGGAAATGTAGTTGAAAACGAAAGAAACAGAGATGAAAAATTCCAAGTATCTTAAGAGTTATGATGGAAATAGTTAGACTCGCGCTTTGGTCTAGCAGTTTACAGACCTGCTTCCGATTCATTGACCATAAGTCACTCAATTCGACTAGGAATTTATTCAAATTCATGCCATTCGGAAGATGTCGAAGAGTAGCTGAAAACGAAAGAAACGGAGACAAAAAACTCCAAGTATTTTAAGAGTTATGATAGAAATAGTTAGACTCGCGCTTTCTCCTAGCAGTTTACAGACCTACCTCCGATTTAATGACCACAACTCACTCAATTGAACATGTAATTCAATGAAATTTGTTGCATTTCGAAGTAGTCGAAGTGTAGTTTAAAACGGAAGAAACGGAGATGAAAAACTACTTGTATTTTGAGAGTTATGATGGAAATAGTTAGATTCGCGCTTTGGTCTAGCAGTTTGCAGACATACCTCCGATTGAATGACCATAACTCACTCAATTCAACCCGGAATTCATTGAAATTTATTCCATTTCGAAGGAGTCGAAGTGTAATCTAAAACGGAAGAAACAGAGATGAAAAAGTCCTAGTATTTTGAGAGTTATGACGGAAATAGTTAGACTCGCGCTTTGGTCTAGCAGTTTACAGACCTACGTCCGGTTGATTGACCATAACTCAGTCAATTCAACTCGGAATTGAGTCAAATTCATGCCATTTCGAAGATGTCGAAGTGTAGTTGAAAACATAAGAAATGGAGATGAAAAACTCCAAGTATTTTAAGAGTTATGACGGAAATAGTTAGACTCGCCCTTTCGCCTAGCAGTTTACAGACCTACCTCCGATTGAATGACCATAACTCACTCAATTCAACCCGGAATTAATTGAAATTTGTTCCATTTCGAATGAGTAGAAGTGTAGTTTAAAACGAAAGAAACGGAGGTTAAAAAAGCCAAGTATTTCGGGAGTTATGATGGAAATAGTTAGACTCGCACTTTAGTGTAGCAGTTTACAGACTTACCTCCGATTGATTGACCATAACTCAGTCAATTCAACTCGGAATTTAGTCAAATTCATGCCGTTTCGAAGATGTCGAAGTGTAGTTGAAAACATAAGAAACGGAGATGAAAAACTCCAAGTAATTTAAGAGTTATGATGGACATAGTTAGACTCGCGCTTTCGCCTAGCAGTTTACAGACATACCTCCGAGTCAATGACCATAACTCACTCAATTCAACTCGGAATTCATTGAAATTTGTTCCATTTCGAAGGACTCGAACTGTAGTTTAAAACGGAAGAAACGGAGATGAAAAAAGCAAGTATTCTGAGAGTTATGGTGGAAATAGTTACACTCGCACTTTGGTCTAGCAGTTTACAGACCAACCTGCAATTGATTGACCATAACTTACTCAATTTAACTCGGAATTGATTCAAATTCATGCCATTTTGAAGGTGTGGAAGTGTAGTTGAAAACGAAAGAAACAGAGATGAAAAATTCCAAGTATCTTAAGAGTTATGATGGAAATAGTTAGACTCGCGCTTTGGTCTGGCAGTTTACAGACCTGCTTCCGATTCATTGACCATAAGTCACCCAATTCGACTCGGAATTTCTTCAAATTCATGCCATTTGGAAGATGTCGAAGAGTAGTTGAAAACGAAAGAAACGGAGACGAAAAACTCCAAGTATTTTAAGAGTTATGATAGAAATAGTTAGACTCGCGCTTTCGCCTAGCAGTTTATAGACCTACCTCCGATTTAATGACCACAACTCACTCAATTGAACATGTAATTCAATGAAATTTGTTGCATTTCGAAGTAGTCGAAGTGTAGTTTAAAACGGAAGAAACGGAGATGAAAAACTACTTGTATTTTGAGAGTTATGATGGAAATAGTTAGATTCGCGCTTTGGTCTAGCAGTTTGCAGACATACCTCCGATTGAATGACCATAACTCACTCAATTCAACCCGGAATTCATTGAAATTTATTCCATTTCGAAGGAGTCGAAGTGTAGTCTAAAACGGAAGAAACAGAGATGAAAAAGTCCTAGTATTTTGAGAGTTATGACGGAAATAGTTAGACTCGCGCTTTGGTCTAGCAGTTTATAGACCTACGTCCGGTTGATTGACCATAACTCAGTCAATTCAACTCGGAATTGAGTCAAATTCATGCCATTTCAAAGATGTCGAAGTGTAGTTGAAAACATTAGAAACGGAGATGAAAACTCCAAGTATTTTGAGAGTTATGGTGGAAATAGTTAGACTCGTGTTTTCGCCTAGCAGTTTACAGACCTACCTCCGATTGAATGACCATAAGTCACTAAATTCAACTCAGATTTCATTGAAATTTGTTCCATTTCGAAGGAGTCGAAGTGTAGTTTATAACGGAAGAAACGGAGATGCAAAAAGCCAAGTATTTTGAGAGTTATGGTGGAAATAGTTAGACTCGCACTTTGGTCTAGGAGTTTACAGACCTACCTCGGATTGATTGACCATAACTCACTCAATTCAACTCAGAATTGAATCAAATTCATGGCATTGCGAAGATGTCGAAGTGTAGTTGGAAATGGAGATGAAAAACTCCAAGTAATTTAAGAGTTATGATGGACATAGTTAGACTCGCGCTTTCGCCTAGCAGTTTACAGACATACCTCCGAGTCAATGACCATAACTCACTCAATTCAACTCGGAATTCATTGAAATTTGTTCCATTTCGAAGGACTCGAACTGTAGTTTAAAACGGAAGAAACGGAGATGAAAAAAGCCAAGTATTTTGAGAGTTATGGTGGAAATAGTTAGACTCGCACTTTGGTCTAGCAGTTTACAGACCAACCTGCAATTGATTGACCATAACTTACTCAATTTAACTCGGAATTGATTCAAATTCATGCCATTTTGAAGGTGTGGAAGTGTGTTGAAAACGAAAGAAACAGAGATGAAAAATTCCAAGTATCTTAAGAGTTATGATGGAAATAGTTAGACTCGCGCTTTGGTCTAGCAGTTTACAGACCTGCTTCCGATTCATTCACCATAAGTCACTCAATTCGACTCGGAATTTATTCAAATTCATGCCATTTGGAAGATGTCGAAGAGTAGCTGAAAACGAAAGAAACGGAGACGAAAAACTCCAAGTATTTTAAGACTTATGATAGAAATAGTTAGACTCGCGCTTTCGCCTAGCAGTTTACAGACGTACCTCCGATTTAATGACCACAACTCACTCAATTGAACATGTAATTCAATGAAATTTGCTGCATTTCGAAAGAGTCGAAGTGTAGTTTAAAACGGAAGAAACGGAGATGAAAAACTACTTGTATTTTGAGAGTTATGATGGAAATAGTTAGATTCGCGCTTTGGTCTAGCAGTTTGCAGACATACCTCCGATTGAATGACCATAACTCACTCAATTCAACCCGGAATTCATTGAAATTTATTCCATTTCGAAGGAGTCGAAGTGTAATCTAAAACGGAAGAAACAGAGATGAAAAAGTCCTAGTATTTTGAGAGTTATGACGGAAATAGTTAGACTCGCGCTTTGGTCTAGCAGTTTACAGACCTACGTCCGGTTGATTGACCATAACTCAGTCAATTCAACTCGGAATTGAGTCAAATTCATGCCATTTCGAAGATGTCGAAGTGTAGTTGAAAACATAAGAAATGGAGATGAAAAACTCCAAGTATTTTAAGAGTTATGACGGAAATAGTTAGACTCGCCCTTTCGCCTAGCAGTTTACAGACCTACCTCCGATTGAATGACCATAACTCACTCAATTCAACCCAGAATTAATTGAAATTTGTTCCATTTCGAATGAGTAGAAGTGTAGTTTAAAATGAAAGAAACGGAGGTTAAAAAAGCCAAGTATTTCGGGAGTTATGATGGAAATAGTTAGACTCGCACTTTAGTGTAGCAGTTTACAGACCTACCTCCGATTGATTGACCATAACTCAGTCAATTCAACTCGGAATTTAGTCAAATTCATGCCGTTTCGAAGATGTCGAAGTGTAGTTGAAAACATAAGAAACGGAGATGAAAAACTCCAAGTATTTTAAGAGTTACGATGGAAATAATTAGACTCGCGCTTTCGCCTAGCAGTTTACTTACCTACCTCCGATTGAATGACCATAACCCACTCAATTCAACTCAGAATTCATTGAAATTCATTTCATTACGAAGGAGTCGAAAGTGTAGCTGAAAACGGAAGAAACGGAGATGAAAACTCCAAGTATTTTGAGAGTTATGGTGGAAATAGTTAGACTCGCGTTTTCGCCTAGCAGTTTACAGACCTACCTCCGATTGAATGACCATAAGTCATTAAAATTCAACTCGGAATTCATTGAACTTTGTTCCATTTCGAAGGAGTCGAAGTGTAGTTTAAAACAGAAGAAACGGAGATAAAAAAACCAAGTATTTTGAGATTTATGGTGGAAATTGTTAGACTCGAACTTTGGTCTAGTAGTTTACAGACATACCTCCGATTGATTGACTATAACTCACTCAATTCAACTCGAAATTGATTCAAATTCATTCAATTTCAAAGATGTCGAAGTGAAGTTGAAAACGGAAGAAACGGAGATGAAACACTCCAAGTATTTTAAGTGTTATGATGGAAATAGTTGGACTCTTGCTTTCGCCTAGCAGTTTACAGACCTACCTCCGATTGAATAACCATAACTCACTCAATTCAACCCGGATTTCATTGAAATTTGTTCCATTTCGAAGGAGTCGAAGTGTAGTTTAAAACGGAAGAAACGGAGATGCAAAAAGCCAAGTATTTTGAGAGTTATGGTGGAAATAGTTAGACTCGCACTTTGGTCTAGTAGTTTACAGACCCACCTCCGATTGATTGACCATAACTCACTCAATTCAACTCAGAATTGAATCAAATTCATGGCATTGCGAAGATGTCGAAGTGTAGTTGGAAATGGAGATGAAAAACTCCAAGTAATTTAAGAGTTATGATGGACATAGTTAGACTCGCGCTTTCGCCTAGCAGTTGACAGACCTACCTCCGAGTCAATGACCATAACTCACTCAATTCATCTCGGAATTCATTGAAATTTGTTCCATTTCGAAGGACTCGAACTGTAGTTTAAAACGGAAGAAACGGAGATGAAAAAAGCAAGTATTCTGAGAGTTATGGTGGAAATAGTTACACTCGCACTTTGGTCTAGCAGTTTACAGACCAACCTGCAATTGATTAACCATAACTTACTCAATTTAACTCGGAATTGATTCAAATTCATGCCATTTTGAAGGTGTGGAAATGTAGTTGAAAACGAAAGAAACAGAGATGAAAAATTCCAAGTATCTTAAGAGTTATGATGGAAATAGTTAGACTCGCGCTTTGGTCTAGCAGTTTACAGACCTGCTTCCGATTCATTGACCATAAGTCACTCAATTCGACTAGGAATTTATTCAAATTCATGCCATTCGGAAGATGTCGAAGAGTAGCTGAAAACGAAAGAAACGGAGACAAAAAACTCCAAGTATTTTAAGAGTTATGATAGAAATAGTTAGACTCGCGCTTTCGCCTAGCAGTTTACAGACCTACCTCCGATTTAATGACCACAACTCACTCAATTGAACATGTAATTCAATGAAATTTGTTGCATTTCGAAGTAGTCGAAGTGTAGTTTAAAACGGAAGAAACGGAGATGAAAAACTACTTGTATTTTGAGAGTTATGATGGAAATAGTTAGATTCGCGCTTTGGTCTAGCAGTTTGCAGACATACCTCCGATTGAATGACCATAACTCACTCAATTCAACCCGGAATTCATTGAAATTTATTCCATTTCGAAGGAGTCGAAGTGTAATCTAAAACGGAAGAAACAGAGATGAAAAAGTCCTAGTATTTTGAGAGTTATGACGGAAATAGTTAGACTCGCGCTTTGGTCTAGCAGTTTACAGACCTACGTCCGGTTGATTGACCATAACTCAGTCAATTCAACTCGGAATTGAGTCAAATTCATGCCATTTCGAAGATGTCGAAGTGTAGTTGAAAACATAAGAAATGGAGATGAAAAACTCCAAGTATTTTAAGAGTTATGACGGAAATAGTTAGACTCGCCCTTTCGCCTAGCAGTTTACAGACCTACCTCCGATTGAATGACCATAACTCACTCAATTCAACCCGGAATTAATTGAAATTTGTTCCATTTCGAATGAGTAGAAGTGTAGTTTAAAACGAAAGAAACGGAGGTTAAAAAAGCCAAGTATTTCGGGAGTTATGATGGAAATAGTTAGACTCGCACTTTAGTGTAGCAGTTTACAGACTTACCTCCGATTGATTGACCATAACTCAGTCAATTCAACTCGGAATTTAGTCAAATTAATGCCGTTTCGAAGATGTCGAAGTGTAGTTGAAAACATAAGAAACGGAGATGAAAAACTCCAAGTAATTTAAGAGTTATGATGGACATAGTTAGACTCGCGCTTTCGCCTAGCAGTTTACAGACATACCTCCGAGTCAATGACCATAACTCACTCAATTCAACTCGGAATTCATTGAAATTTGTTCCATTTCGAAGGACTCGAACTGTAGTTTAAAACGGAAGAAACGGAGATGAAAAAAGCAAGTATTCTGAGAGTTATGGTGGAAATAGTTACACTCGCACTTTGGTCTAGCAGTTTACAGACCAACCTGCAATTGATTGACCATAACTTACTCAATTTAACTCGGAATTGATTCAAATTCATGCCATTTTGAAGGTGTGGAAGTGTAGTTGAAAACGAAAGAAACAGAGATGAAAAATTCCAAGTATCTTAAGAGTTATGATGGAAATAGTTAGACTCGCGCTTTGGTCTGGCAGTTTACAGACCTGCTTCCGATTCATTGACCATAAGTCACCCAATTCGACTCGGAATTTCTTCAAATTCATGCCATTTGGAAGATGTCGAAGAGTAGTTGAAAACGAAAGAAACGGAGACGAAAAACTCCAAGTATTTTAAGAGTTATGATAGAAATAGTTAGACTCGCGCTTTCGCCTAGCAGTTTATAGACCTACCTCCGATTTAATGACCACAACTCACTCAATTGAACATGTAATTCAATGAAATTTGTTGCATTTCGAAGTAGTCGAAGTGTAGTTTAAAACGGAAGAAACGGAGATGAAAAACTACTTGTATTTTGAGAGTTATGATGGAAATAGTTAGATTCGCGCTTTGGTCTAGCAGTTTGCAGACATACCTCCGATTGAATGACCATAACTCACTCAATTCAACCCGGAATTCATTGAAATTTATTCCATTTCGAAGGAGTCGAAGTGTAGTCTAAAACGGAAGAAACAGAGATGAAAAAGTCCTAGTATTTTGAGAGTTATGACGGAAATAGTTAGACTCGCGCTTTGGTCTAGCAGTTTATAGACCTACGTCCGGTTGATTGACCATAACTCAGTCAATTCAACTCGGAATTGAGTCAAATTCATGCCATTTCAAAGATGTCGAAGTGTAGTTGAAAACATTAGAAACGGAGATGAAAACTCCAAGTATTTTGAGAGTTATGGTGGAAATAGTTAGACTCGTGTTTTCGCCTAGCAGTTTACAGACCTACCTCCGATTGAATGACCATAAGTCACTAAATTCAACTCGGATTTCATTGAAATTTGTTCCATTTCGAAGGAGTCGAAGTCTAGTTTATAACGGAAGAAACGGAGATGCAAAAAGCCAAGTATTTTGAGAGTTATGGTGGAAATAGTTAGACTCGCACTTTGGTCTAGGAGTTTACAGACCTACCTCGGATTGATTGACCATAACTCACTCAATTCAACTCAGAATTGAATCAAATTCATGGCATTGCGAAGATGTCGAAGTGTAGTTGGAAATGGAGATGAAAAACTCCAAGTAATTTAAGAGTTATGATGGACATAGTTAGACTCGCGCTTTCGCCTAGCAGTTTACAGACATACCTCCGAGTCAATGACCATAACTCACTCAATTCAACTCGGAATTCATTGAAATTTGTTCCATTTCGAAGGACTCGAACTGTAGTTTAAAACGGAAGAAACGGAGATGAAAAAAGCCAAGTATTTTGAGAGTTATGGTGGAAATAGTTAGACTCGCACTTTGGTCTAGCAGTTTACAGACCAACCTGCAATTGATTGACCATAACTTACTCAATTTAACTCGGAATTGATTCAAATTCATGCCATTTTGAAGGTGTGGAAGTGTGTTGAAAACGAAAGAAACAGAGATGAAAAATTCCAAGTATCTTAAGAGTTATGATGGAAATAGTTAGACTCGCGCTTTGGTCTAGCAGTTTATAGACCTGCTTCCGATTCATTCACCATAAGTCACTCAATTCGACTCGGAATTTATTCAAATTCATGCCATTTGGAAGATGTCGAAGAGTAGCTGAAAACGAAAGAAACGGAGACGAAAAACTCCAAGTATTTTAAGACTTATGATAGAAATAGTTAGACTCGCGCTTTCGCCTAGCAGTTTACAGACGTACCTCCGATTTAATGACCACAACTCACTCAATTGAACATGTAATTCAATGAAATTTGCTGCATTTCGAAAGAGTCGAAGTGTAGTTTAAAACGGAAGAAACGGAGATGAAAAACTACTTGTATTTTGAGAGTTATGATGGAAATAGTTAGATTCGCGCTTTGGTCTAGCAGTTTGCAGACATACCTCCGATTGAATGACCATAACTCACTCAATTCAACCCGGAATTCATTGAAATTTATTCCATTTCGAAGGAGTCGAAGTGTAATCTAAAACGGAAGAAACAGAGATGAAAAAGTCCTAGTATTTTGAGAGTTATGACGGAAATAGTTAGACTCGCGCTTTGGTCTAGCAGTTTATAGACCTACGTCCGGTTGATTGACCATAACTCAGTCAATTCAACTCGGAATTGAGTCAAATTCATGCCATTTCAAAGATGTCGAAGTGTAGTTGAAAACATTAGAAACGGAGATGAAAACTCCAAGTATTTTGAGAGTTATGGTGGAAATAGTTAGACTCGTGTTTTCGCCTAGCAGTTTACAGACCTACCTCCGATTGAATGACCATAACTCACTCAATTCAACCCGGAATTAATTGAAATTTGTTCCATTTCGAATGAGTAGAAGTGTAGTTTAAAACGAAAGAAACGGAGGTTAAAAAAGCCAAGTATTTCGGGAGTTATGATGGAAATAGTTAGACTCGCACTTTAGTGTAGCATTTTACAGACTTACCTCCGATTGATTGACCATAACTCAGTCAATTCAACTCGGAATTTAGTCAAATTCATGCCGTTTCGAAGATGTCGAAGTGTAGTTGAAAACATAAGAAACGGAGATGAAAAACTCCAAGTAATTTAAGAGTTATGATGGACATAGTTAGACTCGCGCTTTCGCCTAGCAGTTTACAGACATACCTCCGAGTCAATGACCATAACTCACTCAATTCAACTCGGAATTCATTGAAATTTGTTCCATTTCGAAGGACTCGAACTGTAGTTTAAAACGGAAGAAACGGAGATGAAAAAAGCAAGTATTCTGAGAGTTATGGTGGAAATAGTTACACTCGCACTTTGGTCTAGCAGTTTACAGACCAACCTGCAATTGATTGACCATAACTTACTCAATTTAACTCGGAATTGATTCAAATTCATGCCATTTTGAAGGTGTGGAAGTGTAGTTGAAAACGAAAGAAACAGAGATGAAAAATTCCAAGTATCTTAAGAGTTATGATGGAAATAGTTAGACTCGCGCTTTGGTCTGGCAGTTTACAGACCTGCTTCCGATTCATTGACCATAAGTCACCCAATTCGACTCGGAATTTCTTCAAATTCATGCCATTTGGAAGATGTCGAAGAGTAGTTGAAAACGAAAGAAACGGAGACGAGAAACTCCAAGTATTTTAAGAGTTATGATAGAAATAGTTAGACTCGCGCTTTCGCCTAGCAGTTTATAGACCTACCTCCGATTTAATGACCACAACTCACTCAATTGAACATGTAATTCAATGAAATTTGTTGCATTTCGAAGTAGTCGAAGTGTAGTTTAAAACGGAAGAAACGGAGATGAAAAACTACTTGCATTTTGAGAGTTATGATGGAAATAGTTAGATTCGCGCTTTGGTCTAGCAGTTTGCAGACATACCTCCGATTGAATGACCATAACTCACTCAATTCAACCCGGAATTCATTGAAATTTATTCCATTTCGAAGGAGTCGAAGTGTAGTCTAAAACGGAAGAAACAGAGATGAAAAAGTCCTAGTATTTTGAGAGTTATGACAGAAATAGTTAGACTCGCGCTTTGGTCTAGCAGTTTATAGACCTACGTCCGGTTGATTGACCATAACTCAGTCAATTCAACTCGGAATTGAGTCAAATTCATGCCATTTCAAAGATGTCGAAGTGTAGTTGAAAACATTAGAAACGGAGATGAAAACTCCAAGTATTTTGAGAGTTATGGTGGAAATAGTTAGACTCGTGTTTTCGCCTAGCAGTTTACAGACCTACCTCCGATTGAATGACCATAAGTCACTAAATTCAACTCGGATTTCATTGAAATTTGTTCCATTTCGAAGCAGTCGAAGTGTAGTTTATAACGGAAGAAACGGAGATGCAAAAAGCCAAGTATTTTGAGAGTTATGGTGGAAATAGTTAGACTCGCACTTTGGTCTAGGAGTTTACAGACCTACCTCGGATTGATTGACCATAACTCACTCAATTCAACTCAGAATTGAATCAAATTCATGGCATTGCGAAGATGTCGAAGTGTAGTTGGAAATGGAGATGAAAAACTCCAAGTAATTTAAGAGTTATGATGGACATAGTTAGACTCGCGCTTTCGCCTAGCAGTTTACAGACATACCTCCGAGTCAATGACCATAACTCACTCAATTCAACTCAGAATTCATTGAAATTTGTTCCATTTCGAAGGACTCGAACTGTAGTTTAAAATGGAAGAAACGGAGATGAAAAAAGCCAAGTATTTTGAGAGTTATGGTGGAAATAGTTAGACTCGCACTTTGGTCTAGCAGTTTACAGACCAACGTGCAATTGATTGACCATAACTTACTCAATTTAACTCGGAATTGATTCAAATTCATGCCATTTTGAAGGTGTGGAACTGTAGTTGAAAACGAAAGAAACAGAGATGAAAAATTCCAAGTATCTTAAGAGTTATGATGGAAATAGTTAGACTCGCGCTTTGGTCTAGCAGTTTACAGACCTGCTTCCGATTCATTCACCATAAGTCACTCAATTCGACTCGGAATTTATTCAAATTCATGCCATTTGGAAGATGTCGAAGAGTAGCTGAAAACGAAAGAAACGGAGACGAAAAACTCCAAGTATTTTAAGACTTATGATAGAAATAGTTAGACTCGCGCTTTCGCCTAGCAGTTTACAGACGTACCTCCGATTTAATGACCACAACTCACTCAATTGAACATGTAATTCAATGAAATTTGCTGCATTTCGAAAGAGTCGAAGTGTAGTTTAAAACGGAAGAAACGGAGATGAAAAACTACTTGTATTTTGAGAGTTATGATGGAAATAGTTAGATTCGCGCTTTGGTCTAGCAGTTTGCAGACATACCTCCGATTGAATGACCATAACTCACTCAATTCAACCCGGAATTCATTGAAATTTATTCCATTTCGAAGGAGTCGAAGTGTAATCTAAAACGGAAGAAACAGAGATGAAAAAGTCCTAGTATTTTGAGAGTTATGACGGAAATAGTTAGACTCGCGCTTTGGTCTAGCAGTTTACAGACCTACGTCCGGTTGATTGACCATAACTCAGTCAATTCAACTCGGAATTGAGTCAAATTCATGCCATTTCGAAGATGTCGAAGTGTAGTTGAAAACATAAGAAACGGAGATGAAAAACTCCAAGTATTTTAAGAGTTATGACGGAAATAGTTAGACTCGCCCTTTCGCCTAGCAGTTTACAGACCTACCTCCGATTGAATGACCATAACTCACTCAATTCAAACCGGAATTAATTAAAATTTGTTCCATTTCGAATGAGTAGAAGTGTAGTTTAAAACGAAAGAAACGGAGGTTAAAAAAGCCAAGTATTTCGGGAGTTATGATGGAAATAGTTAGACTCGCACTTTAGTGTAGCAGTTTACAGACCTACCTCCGATTGATTGACCATAACTCAGTCAATTCAACTCGGAATTTAGTCAAATTCATGCCGTTTCGAAGATGTCGAAGTGTAGTTGAAAACATAAGAAACGGAGATGAAAAACTCCAAGTATTTTAAGAGTTACGATGGAAATAATTAGACTCGCGCTTTCGCCTAGCAGTTTACTTACCTACCTCCGATTGAATGACCATAACCCACTCAATTCAACTCGGAATTCATTGAAATTCATTTCATTACGAAGGAGTCGAAAGTGTAGCTGAAAACGGAAGAAACGGAGAAGAAAACTCCAAGTATTTTGAGAGTTATGGTGGAAATAGTTAGACTCGCGTTTTCGCCTAGCAGTTTACAGACCTACCTCCGATTGAATGACCATAAGTCACTAAAATTCAACTCGGAATTCATTGAACTTTGTTCCATTTCGAAGGAGTCGAAGTGTAGTTTAAAACAGAAGAAACGGAGATAAAAAAACCAAGTATTTTGAGATTTATGGTGGAAATTGTTAGACTCGAACTTTGGTCTAGTAGTTTACAGACATACCTCCGATTGATTGACTATAACTCACTCAATTCAACTCGAAATTGATTCAAATTCATGCAATTTCGAAGATGTCGAAGTGAAGTTGAAAACGGAAGAAACGGAGATGAAACACTCCAAGTATTTTAAGAGTTATGATGGAAATAGTTGGACTCTTGCTTTCGCCTAGCAGTTTACAGACCTACCTCCGATTGAATGACCATAACTCACTCAATTCAACCCGGATTTCATTGAAATTTGTTCCATTTCGAAGGAGTCGAAGTGTAGTTTAAAACGGAAGAAACGGAGATGCAAAAAGCCAAGTATTTTGAGAGTTATGGTGGAAATAGTTAGACTCGCACTTTGGTCTAGCAGTTTACAGACCAACGTGCAATTGATTGACCATAACTTACTCAATTTAACTCGGAATTGATTCAAATTCATGCCATTTTGAAGGTGTGGAACTGTAGTTGAAAACGAAAGAAACAGAGATGAAAAATTCCAAGTATCTTAAGAGTTATGATGGAAATAGTTAGACTCGCGCTTTGGTCTAGCAGTTTACAGACCTGCTTCCGATTCATTCACCATAAGTCACTCAATTCGACTCGGAATTTATTCAAATTCATGCCATTTGGAAGATGTCGAAGAGTAGCTGAAAACGAAAGAAACGGAGACGAAAAACTCCAAGTATTTTAAGACTTATGATAGAAATAGTTAGACTCGCGCTTTCGCCTAGTAGTTTACAGACGTACCTCCGATTTAATGACCACAACTCACTCAATTGAACATGTAATTCAATGAAATTTGCTGCATTTCGAAAGAGTCGAAGTGTAGTTTAAAAAGGAAGAAACGGAGATGAAAAACTACTTGTATTTTGAGAGTTATGATGGAAATAGTTAGATTCGCGCTTTGGTCTAGCAGTTTGCAGACATACCTCCGATTGAATGACCATAACTCACTCAATTCAACCCGGAATTCATTGAAATTTATTCCATTTCGAAGGAGTCGAAGTGTAGTCTAAAACGGAAGAAACAGAGATGAAAAAGTCCTAGTATTTTGAGAGTTATGACGGAAATAGTTAGACTCGCGCTTTGGTCTAGCAGTTTATAGACCTACGTCCGGTTGATTGACCATAACTCAGTCAATTCAACTCGGAATTGAGTCAAATTCATGCCATTTCAAAGATGTCGAAGTGTAGTTGAAAACATTAGAAACGGAGATGAAAACTCCAAGTATTTTGAGAGTTATGGTGGAAATAGTTAGACTCGTGTTTTCGCCTAGCAGTTTACAGACCTACCTCCGATTGAATGACCATAAGTCACTAAATTCAACTCGGAATTCATTGAACTTTGTTCCATTTCGAAGGAGTCGAAGTGTAGTTTATAACGGAAGAAACGGAGATGCAAAAAGCCAAGTATTTTGAGAGTTATGGTGGAAATAGTTAGACTCGCACTTTGGTCTAGGAGTTTACAGACCTACCTCGGATTGATTGACCATAACTCACTCAATTCAACTCAGAATTGAATCAAATTCATGCATTGCGAAGATGTCGAAGTGTAGTTGGAAATGGAGATGAAAAACTCCAAGTAATTTAAGAGTTATGATGGACATAGTTAGACTCGCGCTTTCGCCTAGCAGTTTACAGACATACCTCCGAGTCAATGACCATAACTCACTCAATTCAACTCGGAATTCATTGAAATTTGTTCCATTTCGAAGGACTCGAACTGTAGTTTAAAACGGAAGAAACGGAGATGAAAAAAGCCAAGTATTTTGAGAGTTATGGTGGAAATAGTTAGACTCGCACTTTGGTCTAGCAGTTTACAGACCAACGTGCAATTGATTGACCATAACTTACTCAATTTAACTCGGAATTGATTCAAATTCATGCCATTTTGAAGGTGTGGAACTGTAGTTGAAAACGAAAGAAACAGAGATGAAAAATTCCAAGTATCTTAAGAGTTATGATGGAAATAGTTAGACTCGCGCTTTGGTCTAGCAGTTTACAGACCTGCTTCCGATTCATTCACCATAAGTCACTCAATTCGACTCGGAATTTATTCAAATTCATGCCATTTGGAAGATGTCGAAGAGTAGCTGAAAACGAAAGAAACGGAGACGAAAAACTCCAAGTATTTTAAGACTTATGATAGAAATAGTTAGACTCGCGCTTTCGCCTAGCAGTTTACAGACGTACCTCCGATTTAATGACCACAACTCACTCAATTGAACATGTAATTCAATGAAATTTGCTGCATTTCGAAAGAGTCGAAGTGTAGTTTAAAACGGAAGAAACGGAGATGAAAAACTACTTGTATTTTGAGAGTTATGATGGAAATAGTTAGATTCGCGCTTTGGTCTAGCAGTTTGCAGACATACCTCCGATTGAATGACCATAACTCACTCAATTCAACCCGGAATTCATTGAAATTTATTCCATTTCGAAGGAGTCGAAGTGTAATCTAAAATGGAAGAAACAGAGATGAAAAAGTCCTAGTATTTTGAGAGTTATGACGGAAATAGTTAGACTCGCGCTTTGGTCTAGCAGTTTACAGACCTACGTCCGGTTGATTGACCATAACTCAGTCAATTCAACTCGGAATTGAGTCAAATTCATGCCATTTCGAAGATGTCGAAGTGTAGTTGAAAACATAAGAAACGGAGATGAAAAACTCCAAGTATTTAAGAGTTATGACGGAAATAGTTAGACTCGCCCTTTCGCCTAGCAGTTTACAGACCTACCTCCGATTGAATGACCATAACTCACTCAATTCAACCCGGAATTAATTGAAATTTGTTCCATTTCGAATGAGTAGAAGTGTAGTTTAAAACGAAAGAAACGGAGGTTAAAAAAGCCAAGTATTTCGGGAGTTATGATGGAAATAGTTAGACTCGCACTTTAGTGTAGCAGTTTACAGACCTACCTCCGATTGATTGACAATAACTCAGTCAATTCAACTCGGAATTTAGTCAAATTCATGCCGTTTCGAAGATGTCGAAGTGTAGTTGAAAACATAAGAAACGGAGATGAAAAACTCCAAGTATTTTAAGAGTTACGATGGAAATAATTAGACTCGCGCTTTCGCCTAGCAGTTTACTTACCTACCTCCAATTGAATGACCATAACCCACTCAATTCAACTCGGAATTCATTGAAATTCATTTCATTACGAAGGAGTCGAAAGTGTAGCTGAAAACGGAAGAAACGGAGATGAAAACTCCAAGTATTTTGAGAGTTATGGTGGAAATAGTTAGACTCGCGTTTTCGCCTAGCAGTTTACAGACCTACCTCCGATTGAATGACCATAAGTCACTAAAATTCAACTCGGAATTCATTGAACTTTGTTCCATTTCGAAGGAGTCGAAGTGTAGTTTAAAACAGAAGAAACGGAGATAAAAAAACCAAGTATTTTGAGATTTATGGTGGAAATTGTTAGACTCGAACTTTGGTCTAGTAGTTTACAGACATACCTCCGATTGATTGACTATAACTCACTCAATTCAACTCGAAATTGATTCAAATTCATGCAATTTCGAAGATGTCGAAGTGAAGTTGAAAACGGAAGAAACGGAGATGAAACACTCCAAGTATTTTAAGAGTTATGATGGAAATAGTTGGACTCTTGCTTTCGCCTAGCAGTTTACAGACCTACCTCCGATTGAATGACCATAACTCACTCAATTCAACCCGGATTTCATTGAAATTTGTTCCATTTCGAAGGAGTCGAAGTGTAGTTTAAAACGGAAGAAACGGAGATGCAAAAAGCCAAGTATTTTGAGAGTTATGGTGGAAATAGTTAGACTCGCACTTTGGTCTAGTAGTTTACAGACCCACCTCCGATTGATTGACCATAACTCACTCAATTCAACTCAGAATTGAATCAAATTCATGGCATTGCAAAGATGTCGAAGTGTAGTTGGAAATGGAGATGAAAAACTCCAAGTAATTTAAGAGTTATGATGGACATAGTTAGACTCGCGCTTTCGCCTAGCAGTTTACAGACATACCTCCGAGTCAATGACCATAACTCACTCAATTCAACTCGGAATTCATTGAAATTTGTTCCATTTCGAAGGACTCGAACTGTAGTTTAAAACGGAAGAAACGGAGATGAAAAAAGCAAGTATTCTGAGAGTTATGGTGGAAATAGTTACACTCGCACTTTGGTCTAGTAGTTTACAGACCAACCTGCAATTGATTGACCATAACTTACTCAATTTAACTCGGAATTGATTCAAATTCATGCCATTTTGAAGGTGTGGAAGTGTAGTTGAAAACGAAAGAAACAGAGATGAAAAATTCCAAGTATCTTAAGAGTTATGATGGAAATAGTTAGACTCGCGCTTTGGTCTAGCAGTTTACAGACCTGCTTCCGATTCATTGACCATAAGTCACCCAATTCGACTCGGAATTTCTTCAAATTCATGCCATTTGGAAGATGTCGAAGAGTAG
Organism: Tasmannia lanceolata; assembly: GCF_043159265.1. Taxonomy (NCBI): domain Eukaryota; kingdom Viridiplantae; phylum Streptophyta; class Magnoliopsida; order Canellales; family Winteraceae; genus Tasmannia; species Tasmannia lanceolata. The sequence goes on along the minus strand of NW_027518749.1, from coordinate 780,925 downwards.
CTGAAAACGAAAGAAACGGAGACGAAAAACTCCAAGTATTTTAAGAGTTATGATAGAAATAGTTAGACTCGCGCTTTCGCCTAGCAGTTTACAGACCTACCTCCAATTTAATGACCACAACTCACTCAATTGAACATGTAATTCAATGAAATTTGTTGCATTTCGAAGTAGTCGAAGTGTAGTTTAAAACGGAAGAAACGGAGATGAAAAACTACTTGTATTTTGAGAGTTATGATGGAAATAGTTAGATTCGCGCTTTGGTCTAGCAGTTTGCAGACATACCTCCGATTGAATGACCATAACTCACTCAATTCAACCCGGAATTCATTGAAATTTATTCCATTTCGAAGGAGTCGAAGTGTAGTCTAAAACGGAAGAAACAGAGATGAAAAAGTCCTAGTATTTTGAGAGTTATGACGGAAATAGTTAGACTCGCGCTTTGGTCTAGCAGTTTATAGACCTACGTCCGGTTGATTGACCATAACTCAGTCAATTCAACTCGGAATTGAGTCAAATTCATGCCATTTCGAAGATGTCGAAGTGTAGTTGAAAACATTAGAAACGGAGATGAAAACTCCAAGTATTTTGAGAGTTATGGTGGAAATAGTTAGACTCGTGTTTTCGCCTAGCAGTTTACAGACCTACCTCCGATTGAATGACCATAAGTCACTAAATTCAACTCGGATTTCATTGAAATTTGTTCCATTTCGAAGGAGTCGAAGTGTAGTTTATAACGGAAGAAACGGAGATGCAAAAAGCCAAGTATTTTGAGAGTTATGGTGGAAATAGTTAGACTCGCACTTTGGTCTAGGAGTTTACAGACCTACCTCGGATTGATTGACCATAACTCACTCAATTCAACTCAGAATTGAATCAAATTCATGGCATTGCGAAGATGTCGAAGTGTAGTTGGAAATGGAGATGAAAAACTCCAAGTAATTTAAGAGTTATGATGGACATAGTTAGACTCGCGCTTTCGCCTAGCAGTTTACAGACATACCTCCGAGTCAATGACCATAACTCACTCAATTCAACTCGGAATTCATTGAAATTTGTTCCATTTCGAAGGACTCGAACTGTAGTTTAAAACGGAAGAAACGGAGATGAAAAAAGCCAAGTATTTTGAGAGTTATGGTTGAAATAGTTAGACTCGCACTTTGGTCTAGCAGTTTACAGACCAACCTGCAATTGATTGACCATAACTTACTCAATTTAACTCGGAATTGATTCAAATTCATGCCATTTTGAAGGTGTGGAAGTGTAGTTGAAAACGAAAGAAACAGAGATGAAAAATTCCAAGTATCTTAAGAGTTATGATAGAAATAGTTAGACTCGCGCTTTGGTCTAGCAGTTTACAGACCTGCTTCCGATTCATTCACCATAAGTCACTCAATTCGACTCGGAATTTATTCAAATTCATGCCATTTGGAAGATGTCGAAGAGTAGCTGAAAACGAAAGAAACGGATACGAAAAACTCTAAGTATTTTAAGACTTATGATAGAAATAGTTAGACTCGCGCTTTCGCCTAGCAGTTTACAGACGTACCTCCGATTTAATGACCACAACTCACTCAATTGAACATGTAATTCAATGAAATTTGTTGCATTTCGAAAGAGTCGAAGTGTAGTTTAAAACGGAAGAAACGGAGATGAAAAACTACTTGTATTTTGAGAGTTATGATGGAAATAGTTAGATTCGCGCTTTGGTCTAGCAGTTTGCAGACATACCTCCGATTGAATGACCATAACTCACTCAATTCAACCCGGAATTCATTGAAATTTATTCCATTTCGAAGGAGTCGAAGTGTAATCTAAAACGGAAGAAACAGAGATGAAAAAGTCCTAGTATTTTGGGAGTGATGACGGAAATAGTTAGACTCGCGCTTTGGTCTAGTAGTTTACAGACCTACGTCCGGTTGATTGACCATAACTCAGTCAATTCAACTCGGAATCGAGTCAAATTCATGCCATTTGGAAGATGTCGAAGTGTAGTTGAAAACATAAGAAACGGAGATGAAAAACTCCAAGTATTTTAAGAGTTATGACGGAAATAGTTAGACTCGCCCTTTCGCCTAGCAGTTTACAGACCTACCTCCGATTGAATGACCATAACTCACTCAATTCAACCCAGAATTAATTAAAATTTGTTCCATTTCGAATGAGTAGAAGTGTAGTTTAAAACGAAAGAAACGGAGGTTAAAAAAGCCAAGTATTTCGGGAGTTATGATGGAAATAGTTAGACTCGCACTTTAGTGTAGCAGTTTACAGACCTACCTCCGATTGATTGACCATAACTCAGTCAATTCAACTCGGAATTTAGTCAAATTCATGCCGTTTCAAAGATGTCGAAGTGTAGTTGAAAACATAAGAAACGGAGATGAAAAACTCCAAGTATTTTAAGAGTTACGATGGAAATAATTAGACTCGCGCTTTCGCCTAGCAGTTTACTTACCTACCTCCGATTGAATGACCATAACCCACTCAATTCAACTCAGAATTCATTGAAATTCATTTCATTACGAAGGAGTCGAAAGTGTAGCTGAAAACGGAAGAAACGGAGATGAAAACTCCAAGTATTTTGAGAGTTATGGTGGAAATAGTTAGACTCGCGTTTTCGCCTAGCAGTTTACAGACCTACCTCCGATTGAATGACCATAAGTCATTAAAATTCAACTCGGAATTCATTGAACTTTGTTCCATTTCGAAGGAGTCGAAGTGTAGTTTAAAACAGAAGAAACGGAGATAAAAAAACCAAGTATTTTGAGATTTATGGTGGAAATTGTTAGACTCGAACTTTGGTCTAGTAGTTTACAGACATACCTCCGATTGATTGACTATAACTCACTCAATTCAACTCGAAATTGATTCAAATTCATGCAATTTCGAAGATGTCGAAGTGAAGTTGAAAACGGAAGAAACGGAGATGAAACACTCCAAGTATTTTAAGTGTTATGATGGAAATAGTTGGACTCTTGCTTTCGCCTAGCAGTTTACAGACCTACCTCCGATTGAATAACCATAACTCACTCAATTCAACCCGGATTTCATTGAAATTTGTTCCATTTCGAAGGAGTCGAAGTGTAGTTTAAAACGGAAGAAACGGAGATGCAAAAAGCCAAGTATTTTGAGAGTTATGGTGGAAATAGTTAGACTCGCACTTTGGTCTAGTAGTTTACAGACCCACCTCCGATTGATTGACCATAACTCACTCAATTCAACTCAGAATTGAATCAAATTCATGGCATTGCGAAGATGTCGAAGTGTAGTTGGAAATGGAGATGAAAAACTCCAAGTAATTTAAGAGTTATGATGGACATAGTTAGACTCGCGCTTTCGCCTAGCAGTTGACAGACCTACCTCCGAGTCAATGACCATAACTCACTCAATTCATCTCGGAATTCATTGAAATTTGTTCCATTTCGAAGGACTCGAACTGTAGTTTAAAACGGAAGAAACGGAGATGAAAAAAGCAAGTATTCTGAGAGTTATGGTGGAAATAGTTACACTCGCACTTTGGTCTAGCAGTTTACAGACCAACCTGCAATTGATTAACCATAACTTACTCAATTTAACTCGGAATTGATTCAAATTCATGCCATTTTGAAGGTGTGGAAATGTAGTTGAAAATGAAAGAAACAGAGATGAAAAATTCCAAGTATCTTAAGAGTTATGATGGAAATAGTTAGACTCGCGCTTTGGTCTAGCAGTTTACAGACCTGCTTCCGATTCATTGACCATAAGTCACTCAATTCGACTCGGAATTTATTCAAATTCATGCCATTCGGAAGATGTCGAAGAGTAGCTGAAAACGAAAGAAACGGAGACAAAAAACTCCAAGTATTTTAAGAGTTATGATAGAAATAGTTAGACTCGCGCTTTCGCCTAGCAGTTTACAGACCTACCTCCGATTTAATGACCACAACTCACTCAATTGAACATGTAATTCAATGAAATTTGTTGCATTTCGAAGTAGTCGAAGTGTAGTTTAAAACGGAAGAAACGGAGATGAAAAACTACTTGTATTTTGAGAGTTATGATGGAAATAGTTAGATTCGCGCTTTGGTCTAGCAGTTTGCAGACATACCTCCGATTGAATGACCATAACTCACTCAATTCAATCCGGAATTCATTGAAATTTATTCCATTTCGAAGGAGTCGAAGTGTTGTCTAAAACGGAAGAAACAGAGATGAAAAAGTCCTAGTATTTTGAGAGTTATGACGAAAATAGTTAGACTCAAGCTTTGGTCTAGCAGTTTATAGACTTACGTCCGGTTGATTGACCATAACTCAGTCAATTCAACTCGGAATTGAGTCAAATTCATGCCATTTCGAAGATGCCGAAGTGTAGTTGAAAACATTAGAAACGGAGATGAAAAACTCCAAGTATTTTAAGAGTTATGACGGAAATAGTTAGACTCGCCCTTTCGCCTAGCAGTTTACAGACCTATCTCCGATTGAATGACCATAACTCACTCAATTCAACCCGGAATTAATTGAAATTTGTTCCATTTCGAATGAGTAGAAGTGTAGTTTAAAAAGAAAGAAACGGAGGTTAAAAAAGCCGAGTATTTCGGGAGTTATGATGGAAATAGTTAGACTCGCACTTTAGTGTAGCAGTTTACAGACCTACCTCCGATTGATTGACCATAACTCTGTCAATTCAACTCGGAATTTAGTCAAATTCATGCCGTTTCGAAGATGTCGAAGTGTAGTTGAAAACATAAGAAACGGAGATTAAAAACTCCAAGTATTTTAAGAGTTACGATGGAAATAGTTAGACTCGCGCTTTCGCCTAGCAGTTTACTGACCTACCTCCGATTGAATGACCATAACCCACTCAATTCAACTCGGAATTCATTGAAATTCGTTCCATTACGAAGGAGTCGAAAGTGTAGCTAAAAACGGAAGAAACGGAGATGAAAACTCCAAGTATTTTGAGAGTTATGGTGGAAATAGTTAGACTCGTGTTTTCGCGTAGCAGTTTAGAGACCTACCTCCGATTGAATGACCATAAGTCACTAAATTCAACTCGGATTTCATTGAAATTTGTTCCATTTCGAAGGAGTAGAAGTATAGTTTATAACGGAAGAAACGGAGATGCAAAAAGCCAAGTATTTTGAGAGTTATGGTGGAAATAGTTAGACTCGCACTTTGGTCTAGGAGTTTACAGACCTACCTCCGATTGATTGACCATAACTCACTCAATTCAACTCAGAATTGAATCAAATTCATGGCATTGCGAAGAAGTCGAAGTGTAGTTGGAAATGGAGATGAAAAACTCCAAGTAATTTAAGAGTTATGATGGACATAGTTAGACTCGCACTTTCGCCTAGCAGTTTACAGACATACCTCCGAGTCAATGACCATAACTCACTCAATTCAACTCGGAATTCATTGAAATTTGTTCCATTTCGAAGGACTCGAACTGTAGTTTAAAACGGAAGAAACGGAGATGAAAAAAGTCAAGTATTTTGAGAGTTATGGTGGAAATAGTTAGACTCCCACTTTGGTCTAGAAGTTTACAGAGCAACCTGCAATTGATTGACCATAACTTACTCAATTTAACTCGAAATTGATTCAAATTCATGCCATTTTGAAGTTGTGGAAGTGTAGTTAAAAACGAAAGAAACAGAGATGAAAAATTCCAAGTATCTTAAGAGTTATGATGGAAATAGTTAGACTCGCGCTTTGGTCTAGCAGTTTACAGACCTGCTTCCGATTCATTCACCATAAGTCACTCAATTCGACTCAGAATTTATTCAAATTCATGCCATTAGGAAGATGTCGAAGAGTAGCTGAAAACGAAAGAAACGGAGACGAAAAACTCCAAGTATTTTAAGAGTTATGATAGAAATAGTTAGACTCGCACTTTCGCCTAGCAGTTTACAGACGTACCTCCGATTTAATGACCACAACTCACTCAATTGAACATGTAATTCAATGAAATTTGTTGCATTTCGAAAGAGTCAAAGTGTAGTTTAAAACGGAAGAAACGGAGATGAAAAACTACTTGTATTTTGAGAGTTATGATGGAAATAGTTAGATTCGCGCTTTGGTCTAGCAGTTTGCAGACATACCTCCAATTGAATGACCATAACTCACTCAATTCAACCCGGAATTCATTGAAATTTATTCCATTTCGAAGGAGTCGAAGTGTAGTCTAAAACGGAAGAAACAGAGATGAAAAAGTCCTAGTATTTTGAGAGTTATGACGGAAATAGTTAGACTCGCGCTTTGGTCTAGCAGTTTATAGACCTACGTCCGGTTGATTGACCATAACTCAGTCAATTCAACTCGGAATTGAGTCAAATTCATGCCATTTCGAAGATGTCGAAGTGTAGTTGAAAACATTAGAAACGGAGATGAAAAACTCCAAGTATTTTAAGAGTTATGACGGAAATAGTTAGACTCGCCCTTTCGCCTAGCAGTTTACAGACCTATCTCCGATTGAATGACCATAACTCACTCAATTCAACCCGGAATTAATTGAAATTTGTTCCATTTCGAATGAGTAGAAGTGTAGTTTAAAAAGAAAGAAACGGAGGTTAAAAAAGCCGAGTATTTCGGGAGTTATGATCGAAATAGTTAGACTCGCACTTTAGTGTAGCAGGTTACAGACCTACCTCCGATTGATTGACCATAACTCTGTGAATTCAACTCGGAATTTAGTCAAATTCATGCCGTTTCGAAGATGTCGAAGTGTAATTGAAAACATAAGAAACGGAGATGAAAAACTCCAAGTATTTTAAGAGTTACGATGGAAATAGTTAGACTCGCGCTTTCGCCTAGCAGTTTACTGACCTACCTCCGATTGAATGACCATAACCCACTCAATTCAACTCGGAATTCATTGAAATTCGTTCCATTACGAAGGAGTCGAAAGTGTAGCTAAAAACGGAAGAAACGGAGATGAAAACTCCAAGTATTTTGAGAGTTATGGTGGAAATAGTTAGACTCGTGTTTTCGCCTAGCAGTTTAGAGACCTACCTCCGATTGAATGACCATAAGTCACTAAATTCAACTCGGATTTCATTGAAATTTGTTCCATTTCGAAGGAGTCGAAGTGTAGTTTATAACGGAAGAAACGGAGATGCAAAAAGCCAAGTATTTTGAGAGTTATGGTGGAAATAGTTAGACTCGCACTTTGGTCTAGGAGTTTACAGACCTACCTCGGATTGATTGACCATAACTCACTCAATTCAACTCAGAATTGAATCAAATTCATGGCATTGCGAAGATGTCGAAGTGTAGTTGGAAATGGAGATGAAAAACTCCAAGTAATTTAAGAGTTATGATGGACATAGTTAGACTCGCGCTTTTGCCTAGCAGTTTACAGACATACCTCCGAGTCAATGACCATAACTCACTCAATTCAACTCGGAATTCATTGAAATTTGTTCCATTTCGAAGGACTCGAACTGTAGTTCAAAACGGAAGAAACGGAGATGAAAAAAGCCAAGTATTTTGAGAGTTATGGTGGAAATAGTTAGACTCGCACTTTGGTCTAGCAGTTTACAGACCAACCTGCAATTGATTGACCATAACTTACTCAATTTAACTCGGAATTTATTCAAATTCATGCCATTTTGAAGGTGTGGAAGTGTAGTTGAAAACGAAAGAAACAGAGATGAAAAATTCCAAGTATCTTAAGAGTTATGATGGAAATAGTTAGACTCGCGCTTTGGTCTAGCAGTTTACAGACCTGCTTCCGATTCATTCACCATAAGTCACTCAATTCGACTCGGAATTTATTCAAATTCATGCCATTTGGAAGATGTCGAAGAGTAGCTGAAAACGAAAGAAACGGAGACGAAAAACTCCAAGTATTTTAAGACTTATGATAGAAATAGTTAGACTCGCGCTTTCGCCTAGCAGTTTACAGACGTACCTCCGATTTAATGACCACAACTCACTCAATTGAACATGTAATTCAATGAAATTTGCTGCATTTCGAAAGAGTCGAAGTGTAGTTTAAAACGGAAGAAACGGAGATGAAAAACTACTTGTATTTTGAGAGTTATGATGGAAATAGTTAGATTCGCGCTTTGGTCTAGCAGTTTGCAGACATACCTCCGATTGAATGACCATAACTCACTCAATTCAACCCGGAATTCATTGAAATTTATTCCATTTCGAAGGAGTCAAAGTGTAATCTAAAACGGAAGAAACAGAGATGAAAAAGTCCTAGTATTTTGAGAGTTATGACGGAAATAGTTAGACTCGCGCTTTGGTCTAGCAGTTTACAGACCTACGTCCGGTTGATTGACCATAACTCACTCAATTCAACTTGGAATTGAGTCAAATTCATGCCATTTCGAAGATGTCGAAGTGTAGTTGAAAACATAAGAAACGGAGATGAAAAACTCCAAGTATTTTAAGAGTTATGACGGAAATAGTTAGACTCGCCCTTTCGCCTAGCAGTTTACAGACCTACCTCCGATTGAATGACCATAACTCACTCAATTCAACCCGGAATTAATTGAAATTTGTTCCATTTCGAATGAGTAGAAGTGTAGTTTAAAACGAAAGAAACGGAGGTTAAAAAAGCCAAGTATTTCGGGAGTTATGATGGAAATAGTTAGACTCGCACTTTAGTGTAGCAGTTTACAGACCTACCTCCGATTGATTGACCATAACTCAGTCAATTCAACTCGGAATTTAGTCAAATTCATGCCGTTTCGAAGATGTCGAAGTGTAGTTGAAAACATAAGAAACGGAGATGAAAAACTCCAAGTATTTTAAGAGTTACGATGGAAATAGTTAGACTCGCGCTTTCGCCTAGCAGTTTACTGACCTACCTCCGATTGAATGACCATAACCCACTCAATTCAACTCGGAATTCATTGAAATTCGTTCCATTACGAAGGAGTCGAAAGTGTAGCTGAAAACGGAAGAAACGGAGATGAAAACTCCAAGTATTTTGAGAGTTATGGTGGAAATAGTTAGACTCGCGTTTTCGCCTAGCAGTTTACAGACCTACCTCCGATTGAATGACCATAAGTGACTAAAATTCAACTCGGAATTCATTGAACTTTGTTCCATTTTGAAGGAGTCGAAGTGTAGTTTAAAACAGAAGAAACGGAGATAAAAAAAACCAAGTATTTTGAGATTTATGGTGGAAATTGTTAGACTCGCACTTTGGTCTAGCAGTTTACAGACACACCTCCGATTGATTGACTATAACTCACTCAATTCAACTCGAAATTGATTCAAATTCATGCAATTTCGAAGATGTCGAAGTGAAGTTGAAAACGGAAGAAACGGAGATGAAACACTCCAAGTATTTTAAGAGTTATGATGGAAATAGTTGGACTCTTGCTTTCGCCTAACAGTTTACAGACCTACCTCCGATTGAATAAACATAACTCACTCAATTCAACCCGGATTTCATTGAAATTTGTTCCATTTCGAAGGAGTCGAAGTGTAGTTTAAAATGGAAGAAACGGAGATGCAAAAAGCCAAGTATTGTGGACCCCGATCCGAGAGAGGCGGCGGCGGTGAGGGACGAGCCCCACGCGCTAAGGTCTCTATGGATCATCCACGTGAATGGAGAGCTCTACCAAGGAACTCTCGAAAGAAATGCCTCTCACAGCATGAGTGGCGATAAAAAGGTGAGATACCTCTCGATTCGGGGACTAGCCCAGATTCGAGGCGTACCTTAAACAAAGAAGAGTCGCCATCCAAGGAAAAAGGTAAATGGGCCCTGGATCCCATACTATGCTCTGTTGCAACGGATAACCAGAGATATAAAATAAGGTTCGTGCCTGGTTACGAATTCGGAAGGTCTAAAGAGCACCTCATCCGCCCAAGTGCAAACACCTGGTCTCTTATGCCATTTACTTAATAATTTTGAAGAGTTTTGGGCGAAAATCATATGAAATGGGAACACAAATCTCCGAGAAGACGTCTATCTAATCATGCATGTCTCGGAGGAATAATAAACACACATAAAAGAAATAAAAGTGTCACCTGAGAATAACTAGGTTATAAGTGACATGCCTAATGGGTGTCTAAGTTCTGATGAACAAACACATGCATGCTACAGCTAAAAGCATAAGGTCTGCGCAATAAAGTAAGAAAACACTGCAAAACATAGAAAATGACTCGATACTATACAATCCTAAGACTCTAATCTATACCTAGGCCCGAGTCTTTAGATGATCTGATGTTCATCCAAAGAAGCCTACGTATCCCCGCCTCCACGAGAATCAAGGCAACGTAGTTCTTCGCACCTATTCTAAGCTATGATGCCTAAGACACCTAGCCCTCTATCTTAGACTCGATCTAAAAGACCGGACCAGTTATTAAAGTTTCCTATACGATTATTTAAGTTCCAGTGAATTGTGGATTTTTAGGACACCCTATATGCCCTAACTAAATGCAGATTAGCCCTAGGCTAATGCAGGTGGTTCCTACAACCTATGTGTAACTAGGCTGTATTCCTAAAGAAAACAATGGGATCACTAACGCATCTTAGACCTAGTCATCAGTCGGCGATCTGAATCGCCAACTGACCGGACGGAGGCGCTCCTATAACTCTAGGACAAACACAAACACAAATAAAACACACAACAATCAAACAACACACCAAGGACGAAATTCTTAACCCTAAAACAAACGTAAACAAACACATAACAACTCAAAGACTAAAACCAAACACAAACCCCTAACTCTAAAACTCTCATTCTAAGACAAAGTCCTAACTCTAGAGGAAGATTTTTCGAAAACAGGTTTATGAAATATTTTTGTACTTTTTTAAAGAGTTTGAATGATTTATTTATAAAGGTTTAGCTGGACCTGGGATAAGAATCCCAAGCTGCACTACGTACCTCGTGAAAGAGGATCAAGCCAACGTAGTTCGAAATATATTCCGAGATAAAGACACTAAACAAGTACACAAGGGTGATTCACAAACAAGTAAACTAGTGTGCTCACAAACAGGTACACCAGCGTGGTCACAAACAAGTAAACTAGCATGATCACAAACAAATGAAACATCAATCAGATAAAACATGTCTAAAGGGAATATCCTAAAGACTTGAAAATCAAGAGGATAATCAAGAGGGAAGAATGGTCCTAACCATTCACAGAGTAAACCAAATGAGGCAAAATTCTCAGGGTCTAAGCAAAAAGAAAATTCACAAGTAAACAGGAAAAATCAAATTCAGATTCCCAACATTGTACTTTCAGGTAATAAATGAGATGACCCCTTTTGTATAAGAACTTCACTATTTATAAAAGAAAAAAAAACCAATTAGAAAAGAATGCACAATAATGTAAAGGTCAGCTATTAGGAATATCTATTCAAACATGACTTTGTGCCTAACAGTGCAATCTTCTTATCTTGTCCACCTTGAAACATTAAATTTCATAGAAGAGATTTAAAGGACCAAATAACAGGGATCACATTTCCATTGTCATGCTTAAATTATCCCCATAAGACTATCACAGGTTATTATGGTTAATAGGCAGATTTTTCCAAAAACCAATTGAAGAGAAAAAGACAAATGCAAAATCGTGTAGTCAAATAATTAGGCTAATGTCATTTCTAAAAAAAAAATCTTTTAAACCATTAACATCAACCCAACCAAACATTGCCAGTTGTGATGTTCCTTGACCTCAATTATCCTTCAACAGATTGTAACAGGTTCATAAAAAGATGAGAGGCCTTAGTATTAAAATAAAAGAATTGTGGCTCTAATGTAGACACAAATCCGAATGAGTTGGCTGGAGCAAGGATTTAATGAATATAGGGTGAGGGCTGCCATTATCAAGAATATGAGGGCTGCCACTATCATAAGATTGTGAGGGCTGCCAATATCAAAGGGTGTATGGGCTGCTAATATCAAAAGGGTGAGGGTGGTTAATATCAAGATACAATTAGATTGAATAAAGAAATGATATTAGCACCTCCACTAGGGTATCTTTTAAAAGGCAATTAAATGACCTTGACAACTCTCATAAACTGTACAGGAAAATGATCCCCACATTGACATGCTTTTAGACATTTCAAGAACCATTTTAAACAAAATGAAAGGATAAGGTAAGTCTGTACATTTGATAAAACATAATAGTGGCAACACCAAGTGACAGTAAAGGAGAATTGATACAAACCTCATAAATAACAAATTAATATAACAATAAATAAATAAAATAAGCACCATTATTAGAAAAAATAAAAAATAAAAAAATGTACACTATCATATTTTGTTGAGATTGCCTCTTATGGCTATCAAAGTTTCAAAGGAAATTATTATAACCCAGTTAATAATAAAAAATGGTTTTGTGCAATTATTAAACTGGATGTTACCAATACTAAGGGATGATTTTTAATACTCCCCTCCAATTAGATATGGGTTGCACATGTTGCACACTACACAATTAAAACCACCAACAGAATTAATCACAAGAGTTTTCAAAGGCGGATAAATAGTAACACCAAATGCTACAGTTTCAACTGAAAATAAAACAACATTTGGAAAATTTTCATTGCACAGGATCAAGATTTATCCAACTCAATCAAAAATTCTACAGACCCTATTTTATTTTATTTTATTTTTTCTTCTTTTGATTTCTATTCAACTATCTAGATCATAACAGGCAAGTGACCCTTATTGTCTTATTCCATTAATTGTGCTATCGTTTCTCTCATTACCAAGGAAAATGAATCCAACAGCTATCAAAATCACGACAATTCTAAGCATAAAAAAATTTGATGAAACTACCAAAGCACAACAGCATTCTTACCATCAATAAAAGGATAAGCTATTATGGGTTTTATCATGTCTTAGAAATATGAAAATTTACCTTATCAACTAGTACTTAATAGTCCCTAAAAAAATTTTAATTCATGTGAACCAACTAAGTGCTGTAGATCATTAACTCTATCAAATGAAGTCACAAGAACATTATTTACCCAAGGAATAAACGAAATGAAACCAAGAAAATGGATGCTACCAACAAGTAAATAGTAGCACCTGCACCAATAACCTCTTTTATTTTGAAGGTAAAATTCAATATCTCATATTACCATTACAAATTTAATGCCTAAAACATTCCAACACAAAGAGAATCATTCAAGAGCATATGATCTAAAACTTGTACATGACCTTTGGAGAAACATCAATACACTTCTTATGAAACTTATACAGGCAACTCTATGGTCATGAAAACACCATCACATGTATATGCAAATGCCATTTTCATAAGGAATATAAATGAACCATTCTGTTTTAAGCTATGGTACTTTACATTACCAGTTTTTACTATTTGTATACAGACTCATTTTATATGAGATGAGTTGTGCAAATGACTTCTTAAAAAAAATTGAATGTCTCCAACATTGAATTAGTAACTTAATATTTAATAAATAAAAACCAACTCAAAATCTTTAATGTAAGTAAACTATAACCATTTAGTGGCTAATCAAAAGTACTCAAATAAAGTGCTGGCCAAATCAACATGATAAAAAAATGCACAATTCTCAAAGAAAATCATTTGATGAATTCATGTCTCTTGATGAAATAAAAAAATAAAAAATCATTTAGAGAGTAAACACAATGTAATTTTCCAAACAAGCAAGTCATTTCTATGAAAATTTCTCAATCAGACCAATCTTATCATCTTAATATCATTGAGACATACCAATCACTATCATGGATTTTAACTAGCTCTATGGCCTGTGTAACCCCCTAAAAGGATGACCCTGTTTATGATTTCTTAAAACACAATAAGCTAACTTTTTAAAGAAAAATAAAGGTGGGTATGGGACCCCTTTCACAACTGTCCATTCTAGTGTATTTAATGACCACCTCTTTTATTCCATAAAAGGATGGTCCTGATAGAGTATACCCTTTAAACAAGCATAATTATCCCTCCTTTATTCCCTGGACAAACACCTTAGTGTACCTTTACTCTCCTTTTATACTACAAAAAGGAAGTGGTTCGGTTAAGTCAATCCAAAAAAAAATGTTATATTTGACCTCCTTTTCTATCTATGAATTGCCTTTTGTAGTATATTTACAACTATTCTCCTCACTCTACAGGGGTGTGCAAATAACAAGATTTACTCAGGCTAATACTACAAGTGTGTTCCATCTAAAAAAAATGACATCATTACAGCCCTCCCCAAAACCGCTCAACTCAAACTGTCTTATGTTATTAAAAAGAAAATTATCAACTGACCTTTACCACTTCTGAAAGGGATTCTTACAAAAAAATAAAATTGGAAGTAATATAAACACCCTCGCATTCACAAGCCAACATAAAAAAAAAAAAACAGGAGGAGGTGCACAGTTGACCAAATGTAACTGAACTAATATCATTTTCCTCTAAAATATTAGACAAGCTAGAGCTGGATAAGTGGAAAGACATGGTTGGATTACCATCACTTTCATCAAATACAAAACAATCCTGAGCTAAATAAGTAAATAAGATCACGCTATTAACTCCTTATAATCATTCCAAATTGTATTCCAATAATTACTTATCTGAATATAGCTTGAACAAAAGTAGCTATGATAGAATACAAAGCACAACAGAAATAGGCTCAATTAACAAGTCTCTCTTTTTTTCCTTAAGAACAAAAAAAAATTAACTTTCAAAAAAAAAAAAAATAATAATTTCCGAACTAATCAAGGATCTGCTTTCATTACTGTGTCTAAACAACTATTTTCAGCCCATTTTAGTTCTCTATACAGGTCATAAGTGTTAAAAAAAAATTAATCCAATGAGCAGAAATAAAATAAAATCAAACCTGTAACAAACATAGTAATTCTGAAATATTTTTTAGTTTCCAAACAAAAAATAAATAAAATCTTAATCTAAATTCAGATTAAAGGACTATCCAAAACGTAAATTCAAGAAGCTAATTAAGAACTATGATAAATCTAAACAGAGTATATAAAGTATATAAAATTTAGATCTAAACATATTTCAACTTAAACAGATGATCATCATAATTAACACAGATTCCAGATCTAACTAATAAACAACCAAAGAACCTCTATTTGCCTTATGAGAATCACAAAATGAGCATAAAAAACATAGTACCTGATCTCAATATGGATTCGAGCCTTTCTTCTTTCTTCTTTTTAGTAATTTACCTTTTCTCTAGAAGCTCCAGCTTTGAATTGATAGCAAACAGCAAAGAGAACATAGATCTTCTAACCAGAATCCATCAGATAGGCAATTGATCGTATAGAAGAAGAAGAGCAAAATCTCTCTCGAGCAGCTAGGGTTTCGGGAAAAAAAAAAAAAACTAAGATTTAGATGCTTAGCATCAAGAATTTAACAGATCTCATGTTGTAGGCTAAGATCTAGGATTTTTGACCTAGGAAGGCAGGATTTCAAGGTTCAAATAGTAAAAAAAAACAGAGTGGAAAATGACAATAACATGCTGGCCGGAGTTTTGGTCGATGTATGACCAGAGAATGACCGAAAAAAATGACCGGAGATGATGAGATTCGGTCGGAGAAGATGTGAATTTAGGGTTTCAACTTCGAGGATTTGGGGATTTTGCTCTGCTAGGGTTTTCTAAAAAAACGAGATCTGAAAAAAATGAGTTCCCCCTTCTCTTTTGCAAGCTAATGTCTATTTATAGATATTCGGGCAAAGCTTTCGGGCCCCTTAAATTGCTGAGACAACCCCATATATCTTTTGATTACCCAAATGGGGGTGGTCCATAGGAAAATTTTAAGGAAAAAAATGAGGGAATAAATTCGTGCCCCTTTAATTGCCCAGAGACACCCTCCTGCAACAAATTACCCCTGCTTTAATCCCACCAGGTCACCTCCTGGTCAGGATAATGCACACCCCTTCTGCGACACTAAATTTATACAACACTACCTACCCTGCTTGTTCGCTAGGCAAACCGCGACAGATTTTTCTAAAATTTTAGAGGGATCTAAATGGGACCATAACCTACCTTGAGGCACAATTTGGGACTCTTGAACACTTGTTCACCAGGGTTTCTAATCCACCAATGCTATTAGGGTTCGGTCAAAATGGGGTGTCTACAGATGCCCCTCTTTGACAAAACGTGTGTAACGCGCGAATGTCAAAGCTGAACAGACAACACATTTTGATCGACCTGAAAGCAAATTTTTGGGTTTTTGATTCAAAAATGGTATTCACAAAGGTAGCACAACAAAGATGACAATTAACAAGACTTCTAAGACTGCAGACAATAAGGAGATGACCTCTCACTGACTCTTGACATGACAATCAATGACATCTCAAAAAGATAACCTCTCTGTAATCCATTAATTGTGTGATCCACAACAGTTAACAAGGACTTTTATTGAAAACAAATATGCATAAAATACTTCTCCCTCTTCTTCTTTTTTTACTGTTAAACCAAAAGTCTGGTTAAACATAAAATGAATCACTAAAAGAATAGAATCACATTACAGACATATTTGTATCGACGAATAACGGTTTTTGCGGACAATCAGACCAAATATCGCTCAGTCAATTGCGAAAAATGATATCTTTTAAAATGATGAGCAAGTCTTAACGATCAGACCAAATATTGCTTGGTCAGTCGTCAAAACTACCTCAAAACAAAAGGGCGATAACTACACAGACCATTGCTAAAAATCCGTCTGTTTAGCCATCCAGATAATCCTGACTCCTCTCTTTCAAGGTAGCGGATCATCCAAGATTGATATGGTCCTGCAAAAAGGGGTCCATATAAATCCACGCAGATATACCTGACTCCCAATCTCAGTAGGTAGCGGTACATTGCGAAGTGACAATTAGACAGGCCAAAATGTGGCATTTCACTGCTAAGTGTCACGGGCGAAGAAGGAAAGACCAGACTCCAAACACACGAAGCTCAATTTCACTGGTAGTTTCGTACTTCTAAAAAACTCTTCATGGTTAAAGAAAAGCCCAGACTCCAAACATGCGGAGCTACTTCACTGGAAATTCCTTTAAGAAGAAATCCTTTTCAAATGATGAAAAAATTACCAGACTCCAAATCACAGAGTCATTGGCGAAAACGTTTTGAAAATCTTTCAAATGATAAAAGAAAAGACCAATCTCCAAATTACGGAGCCATTGGCAAACATTTATAAGATGATAAAAGAAAAAATGCCAAACTCCAAATCACGGAGCTAATGGCGAAAATAAAATTCATTGAAATGATTGAAGAAATGACCAACTTTGATCGATTTCACCAGATGAATAAATCATTTCTGCCTGAGAATGATTGAAAATGCACGATCTGTGCTGAAGACAAAACTCAAGCAAGGATGAAGAAATTTTCGAGTACTGACCCTTAAAATAATGGAAAAGAAATCTGCTGGAATTTTGAAAATTGCAGGAATGAATTCTAGACTCCGCTGGGAGTAAAGATTTTATGAAAACTTGACTCAGAAAGATAACAATTTGATTGAAGAGCTTGAACCAGAAGAATGTATTCAAGTTCCTCTATTCTCTATTTGATGAGAATTGCCATCTCAAATATCATTGTTTGATTGATATCTTTTATGACGCAAGTCATAAAAGATGCCCCTAGTATGATTACTTCCATGACAAAATTCATTGGAGAGCAACAATAAAGGGATCAAAAGGATAAGCAGAAAGCTTTCATTAATGAACTCTTGGGATTACAAAGTTTTTCTCATGAACACTTGGATTTACAAAATTTTCTCATGTACAAGAAACTGGTTTTGCTCAGAAACTTTCTTCATCTCTGCCAACCACTGATACTTCAGACGGGTTTTAAGAGCCTGCCACATTCTGAATTCTGCTTTGGTTTACATTATAAACAAGAGGCACGGATTCTCTTCTTTCCCTCCCTTTTACCACCCCGGCTTTGGGAGGACATTGACTAAACAAGACCTCAAAACTTGACCTAAACTCGACAAAATAAAGACTTTGACAAACGACAAACGAGGACTTTGACAAAAACACAAGACATGAACACTAAGAGAGACCGAATCTGCTTCTTAGCCTGATAAAATATTTCAAGATGGTAAAAGTCTACCACTCTTAGATTCTTTTGGTTACCGTGTTTAAAGGTGTTTCATTCCTTTTTTCGGTATTTCTGTCATGGTTATTATCCCTTTAGATTGCTTAGTTTCAATCTCCTTAACTCAAAAAGTACCAAAGGAAGCTTTGCTGGTGCTTACTCAAACATTAGAATGATGCCAAAGAAAATGAAAGTCTAACTGGCTCTTCAAAGCTATGTCCTCTCTGCATGAAGTCACTGCCATGACCAAATCGCCTTTCTAGGTTTTCGATTTGGCGGACCGTATGCCTTATATTTTGCCTGGACTGTCTGCCCTTGCAGATTTTCCATCCAGCAGGCTCAGCACCCTGATTTTTGCCTAAGCCGCCCTTTCGGGTTTCCAGCTTAGCGGGTGAATAACCCTAACTTTTGCCTAGACCGCCCTTGCGGGTTTTCAGTCTAGCGGGTCTAAGACTCCATCATTTTTCTTTCTTTCTGTTTCTCTACAATCCTGGGCCTAAAATACACCAGAAAGACTTTAAGGTAGGCTTAGATTCAAGCAGGATAAACTTTGGTTTGATTGCATGTATTTTAAACCGAATCTGGACCTTCCAGACTGCCTACGTATCCCTGAAGAAATGGGAATCAGGTTTGCGTAGTTCGCCCATTTGGGGTTTCAAAAAATTTTATTTTCAAAATGCTACGAAAGATATGACCGATCCTGAATTAATCAGGCTACCTACGTACCCTTAAAAAGGGATCAGGTCATAATGTAGTTCAAGTTCAATATCTTTTATGACGCAAGTCATAAAAGATGCCCCTGGTTTGAATTTGTCAAAGAAATGGAGTATTATTTTTTTATTGGCCCAAAGGGTTTGCAAATGGTTTTAAACATATAGGTTGTTGGCTCAAAGCTCAAATCGATCAAAGATGGCTTTCTGGTGTAATTAAGCATAATACTTCTTTAATTGATCCAGGTTTGTAGGTTCATTTAATTTTTCTCCACTTTCATCGAGGAGTCTTACGGCTTTTCCAGGCAGGACCTCATCGACGATGTAAGGACCAGACCAGTTTGGCCTGAATTTCCCTCGAGGATCAAATACCGGTGCCCTATAGGACTTTAAGACGATATCTCCTGGCTTCAAATCTCGAACCTTGACCTTCTTGTTAAAGGCTCTTTCGATTCTCCTTTGATACCCTTGGATGTGATACAAGGCTCTCAACCTCTTTTCGTCAATCATCTGCAATTCTTGATGTCTAGCTCTTGCCCACTCAGACTCTGACAGATTCGCTTCCATCATAACTCTTAGGGACGGGATTCTCACTTCAACAGGGAGGACTGCTTCCATTCCATACACTAGAGAATATGGAGTTACACCTGTAGAGGATCTGATCGATGTCCGATAAGCCCACAAGGCATAAGGGAGTTTATTCGACCAGTCTTTATAAGTCTCAGTCATCTTACTGATAATGACTTTGATATTCTTGTTCGCTGCCTCTACAGCACCATTTGTTTGAGGTCTGTAAGGAGATGACTTGTGATGTCTTATCTCGAATTCTTCACACAGGTGTAATACCTCTTTCTTGAATTGCGACCCATTATCTGAAATCAACTCATGAGGTATTCCGTATCTGCAAATAATGTTGGTGCGGATAAACTTCGCAACTGTATTCGAAGTGATGGAAGCGTATGAAGCAGCTTCAATCCATTTCGTAAAATAGTCAATCACGACTAAAATGTACTCATGCCCGCTTGAAGACCTCGGATAAACTTTTCCAATGATATCAATCCCCCATACTGAAAATGGCCACGGCGAAGTCAAAGAATGCAATTCTGACGGAGGAACATGAATAAGATTCGCATAAACTTGGCACTTATGGCATTTCTTCACAAAGGCAAAGCAATCTGCTTCCATTGTGAGCCAATAAAATCCAAGTCTTAAAATTTTTCTAGATAACATCTTGCCATTCATATGCGGTCCACAAACTCCCTCATGAGTCTGTTCAATAAGCTCCACAGCTTTGTCTTCATCAACACATAAAAGTTGAATTTCGTCAAAAGATCGCCTATACAGCTCTTCACCACAAATGATGAAGTTGGTAGCTAGCCTCTGAAGAGTTTTCCTCTCTTTGCTTGAAGCGTCAGGAGGGTGACCCTTGCCAGAAATGAAGTTCTTGATATCCGTATACCAGGGTTTCCCATCCGGACATCTTGCCAATATTTCTATCGCATTCACATGCGCAGGAGCCCACTGCAATCTGACAGCTAACGGCTGAACCTCCATAGTTGCAGAGATGTCTAGCATCGAAGCCAAAGTTGCTAAAGCATCAGCAAAATGGTTCCTGGTTCTAGACAAGTGAGTAAAAGTGATATTCCTGAATTTTTTAACCAGAGATTCCAAATATGCGTTATAAGGGATCAATTTATCCTCCCGAGTTTTCCATTGCCCATTGGTTTGACAAATAATGAGCATTGAGTCCCCAAACACATCTATATCTTGAACTTGAAGAGCTAAAGCTGCCTCGAGTCCTGCTATACAAGCTTCATATTCTGCCATGTTGTTCGTGCACTCAAACTGCAACTTAATGGATAAAGGGATATACTCTTTCTTTGGAGATATCAACACTGCACCCACTCCTCGACCTTGGTTATTGACTGCTCCGTCAAAATACATCAACCATTTGGTACTTGGAGTGTCTTCTTCAATATCCATTATTTCTTCATCAGGAAACTCAGTTTTCAGGAAAACATTCTCCTCTGTAGGAGAATCAGCCAGCTGCTCAGCTATAACCCGTCCTTTGATGGACTTCTGAGTGACATAAATGATGTCAAACTCAGATAACAATAACAACCAACTTGCGGTTCTTCCAGTAAGGGCGGGTTTCTCAAACAAGTACTTCAACGGATCCATCCGTGAAAGTAAAAGAACCTTGTTTGACAACAAATAGTGTCTAAGCCTTTGAGTAGCCCAAACCAATGCTAGACAAGTTTTCTCCAAAACAGAGTACTTTATCTCATATTCCAACATCTTCTTACTGATATAATAGATAGGCTTTTCTCGCTTAGACTCTGGATCTTTCTGAGCAAGCATACAACCCATTGCAGTGTTTGTAATCGACAAATACATCAACAAGGGTTGACCCTGAATGACGGGTGATAGAACAGGAGGCAAAGATAAACATTGCTTAACCTTTTCAAACGCTTCCTGACATTCATCATTCCACTTCTTCGAAGAATTCTTCTTCAAAAGCTTGAAAATTGGTTCACATGTCATAGTCAAATGAGATATGAACCTTCTCAAGTATTGAACTTTCCCAAGAAAACCTCTGATCTGCTTTTCTGTCTTAGGCGGTTCCATTTCCTGGATTGCCTTGATCTTTTGAGGATCCACCTCAATTCCCCTTTCACTGACCATAAATCCAAGGAGTTTTCCTGATGTAACTCCAAATACACACTTGTTTGGATTCAGGCGAAGCTGATATTTCCTGATTCTCTCAAAGAATTTTCTCAAGGCAACTGTATGCTCTGGTCTAGTCTTTGCTTTAACGATCATGTCATCTACATAGACTTCGACTTCTTTGTGAATCATATCATGAAGAAGAGTAGTTGCAGCTCTCTGGTAAGTGGCACCAGCATTCTTTAAACCAAACGGCATTACTCTGTAGCAGTATGTACCCCACTGAGTAATGAATGCTGTTTTCATCATGTCCTCAGGTGCCATCTTGATCTGGTTATATCCCGAGAACCCATCCATAAAGGATAAGAGAGCATGTCCAGCAGTATTATCTACCAAGAGATTAATGTTTGGCAATGGGAAATCATCTTTTGGACTTGCTTTGTTCAGGTCCCGAAAATCAACGTACATTCGAACTTTCCCATCCTTTTTGGGTACTGGTACTACATTAGCGAGCCATTCGGGGTATTCAACCACTTGGATGAATTTCACCTCTAGAAGTTTCTTGACTTCTTCATAAACTTTCAACTCCCATTCTGTCTTGAGTTTTCGGAGTTTCTGCTTCTTTGGCTTGATGCCAGGGATTAATGGTAATCGATGCTGAACAATCTCCTCATTCAATCCCGGCATGTCATCGTAAGACCAAGCGAAAACCTCCTTGAACTCTTTAAGTAAGGCGATTAATTCTTCGCGCTCTTCAGGAGATAAAGTTTTGCCAATCTTTATTTCTCGAATCAAAGTTTCATCACCTATATTCACGGTTTCAACTTCCTCTTCGAGTGGTTTTGCTCGGCGACTCCCCTCCTGTTGAATCAGATGTTTGATTTCAAGGGGAGGTTCGTAGGCATCCTCATCAGAGGGGGAGTCTTGATTATTATTATTATTATCAGGTTTTAAAGCAGATTCAGTAGAAGAAATTGAAACAGGAAAGTACAATGAAGAGTCCTTTATTTCATTGAAAGATGAATTGAATACATCAGATGATGAATAGCCCACATCAGGCTTTACAGACTCTGGAATTGTATTTACAAACTTAGAAACAGACATGTTGACATCAGTGTCAACATACTCAGAAATATGTACATGAGAAGCATCAAGTACATCAGTAAAAATATCTTCAAACTCGACCTCACTAGCAGGAGACACACCACCGACTCCAAGGGTTAACTTGACCTCTACAGTACCTGCATCAAAAGAAGAGTTAGAAATGACAGACTTTGTATCTGACTCGGAAACAGACTCATACTTAGACCTTACTAACTCTTTCGAAGAAGTATGACCATACTGAAAGGTAACCTGAGGTAGGACCTGAGAGGTCCAGTTAGTCAAAGGTCCCTCCGCCGAGGTGATAAGATGTGTCGGGTTCAGAATTACTGTGCTCTTGTCAATAACAGCTACCATCTGTGACCCGTCCTCAAAAAGTGAGTTCAGAAATTCTGGCACCTTGCAATCAGCCCAATCTGTCTCTGACTCTATCTCTGCGATCTGTACACTTACTAACTCATTTTTTGGTAACTCGAGGTCAAAGAAAATTTCAAACCCTGGCAACCTTTGCCCAGTCGACTCATCAACCCAAACCTCAGCGAAACCACAGAATGGAACATCCGCTCCCTCCTTGCGAAAATGACCATTCATTGTCAAATTCAGAGGTCCCATAGGCAAGTCTAAGCCACGGCGACGACACTCGGCCCACTTCAACATGTAGCGCTTCATCTCTATGATCTCCTTCTTGGTGGGTTCGTATCCTAACCCAAACAGGCCATTGAAGGTCTTGAGCATTGGGAACTCAATCATACCTTGATGATATTTGCCCAACCCGGCACCAGGCATATATCCTTGCTTGCGAATTATCTTGACAACTTTGGAATTGGTACTACTTAGGAAGAAGATCTCTTCATTCATCGCCTCTTCCATAGTGATAGCGGTCACCTCCAGAGAAAAGCCGGTTAAGCTTATATCGTCTGTTTTGTCAACAACCAACTCCTGAGAAATTTGGCCTATTTCCAAATCAGGGTCGCCTTTCACAGTAACCACCCTGTTATTTCGAACAAATTTCAACTTCTGATGCAGCGTGGATGGTATGACCCCAACCTTGTGCAACCATGGGCGACCAAGCAGCAACAAGAAGGATGCCTTGATATCGAGGACTTGGAATTCTATTTCAAATTCCTCACCTCCTATTTGGATTTCGGTGACCAAAGTCCCGATGACATCACGACGGGTTCCATCGTATGCTAGAATGCCTTGCTCAGAGGGGACAAAATTCTCCGGTCCGAATCCAAGGGTAGTTGCCGTGCTCAATGGGCAAACATTCAGAGCAGACCCATTGTCTACTAATACCTCAGGAACTTTCTTCTTATTACAAATTAAAGTGATTTTGAGAGGTTTAGTATGGTCTTTACCCTCAGGGGGAAGGTCTTCATCTGTGAAGGATAAAACCTTAGATGTTCTGGCTGGAGTGACCAGGCTCACCAACTCATCAGGTGTAACATCAATAGATACTTGTGCAGCATTTAACTCCTTGAGTATTACTTTCCTGTGCTTGGAAGAAGACATAAGCAGGCCCCATATGGAAATATTCGCTTGGGTTTTCTTTAACTGTTTCAACAAATTATCATCCTCCTCCTCCACAATGGGCTTATTCAGCCTCTGATTTCCTGCAGCCCTTGCTATTTCTGCTGGATTCTCTGCACTCAACTCTGGAGGCTTGAATACACGACCACCCCTTGTGACGTGCTGAAGCTCATCACATTGGTCATCAAGGAACAACAAATCATCATCCTCGATTCTCAGTACATATGGTGTTTTGTTCATCTGCTCTTCTTCAACATCTCCACAATGAAGTATATAAGATCGAGAAGAAGACTCTGCAAAATCACCATCAGCCAGGGAAATGACATAAGGCTTTTCCCTCGTCAAATCTTCGATCTCCTCATCATCCAACCTCAGCACATAGGGTTTATCGGATGTTATAGCACAAATGAGATTTGAAGGGTCAAGAATAGGTTCATTGACAAAAATAGCATTGATTACAGGCGGAGGAACAGCACGATGATTTGGGAGGGGGTTTTGAGTAGTACTAGGTCGCTCCACTTCCAAATCTTTATTATCTATCATCTTCTAAATAGCATACTTCAGAGCTAGGCATCTTTCTGTCAGATGGCCCGAATTCCGATGATATTCGCAATATTGGTCTAATCTCCAATACTTAGGCAATGGATCCGGTACTGGCCTGATATCAGGAAGCTTTATTTTCTTATCCCTAATTAGTTTCTTCAAAATAACAGGGTAAGGATAAGGAAGCGGATCAAATTGCTTAGGCGCCTGCCTCTCTGCCGGTCTTGACACCTCAGTTACTGCTCTTGCCACTGGTCTGACATAGTTCACACTATTCACCTCTTTCTGTATAACCATTGGCCGCTTGCCCTCTCTGACTTCGGATGACGATGGTCTAGCCCTTAGACCTTTGCCGATGGCATCCTCAGTTTGTGTTCCCGTCTGAATCAAATGATCGAAATTAGGATAATGTTGGGGCGCCATGAAATGGAAATATTGAGTAGACAAACTCTTGACCACCAACTTTATCTGATCCTTTTCTGATAATCTCTGATTTAACTGGGCAGATTTGCGCCTCCAGCGCCTGATAAATGAGGTGAAGGTCTCTTGAGGACCTTGCTTCAATTGTTTGAGGTCTCTCTTTGTGACCTCTATCCCCTCCTCCATTGAAAATTGTTCAATAAGCTGGTCAGAGATGTCTTCCATGGTCCTGACCTCATCTGGTTTCAGTCTGAGGAACCATTTCTTTGCTATCCCTACCAGAGAAATAGGAAATAGCTGAGCCATCTGCTCATGATTCAGGCCATATTGCTGTGAGAGGATGATAAACCACCTTATATGGTTCCGAGGACATCCACTCCCGTCATACTTATCGTAATCTGGGACTTTGAAATTATGTGGTAAAACCACTGCAGAGGACATCATCAATTCGGAGACGTCAAATTTTTTCGGTCCCTGGACTTTCATGTGCTCCATCTCTTGAGCCAACTTCCCGAACTTCTTAGACATCTCTCTCTCAAATTTCTCATACATTTATTTCTCCTTATTGATCCTAGGGATACAATACTCTTCAGCGTATTGTCCATCATCCATATCAACTTCTAATGGCGAGATAGTGGGTCTATTCAACTCTGGAGATGCAACACGAGGAGGTTGATGAAACGTTGGTCCTCCTTTTGAAGCAGAAGCCTTATCACTAATCTGGGTCTTCATGTGAGTCATTTCTTCCTTCATACTTGCCATGTCACGAGTGAGGCCTATTAACATCTCTTGGATAGCTATCATAGGATTAGCGGGATCTGCCATTGAGACTGGGGTGGGTTGGATGGGCGAGAGTATTTCTTGAAAATGAGACACAGGTAATGCTGGAGAAGTAAATGAAACAGGCGACAAAGATTGTCTACTCAGCCTGGAATCAGAAGACTGACGGGACCAGGTTGGTTTTGGAAAGGTAATTTTCTTTGGAGCAATGGTTGCTCAGTCAAGAATCCTGAGAAGAAATATGAACACTAGATTAAAAATTTGATAATTGAGATAAACTATTCTCACCAAATAATGACAAGAGAAACAAAAAACACACATTCATTGATAAGAAATTTGGGATTACAATTGATGAAAACATCAGTCTTTGATTTCAATTAGATAAACAAATGGTAATTGAAGAAATCAATACGACAAAAAATATGATAAGGTCTTCAAGGTCTTTCGATACGGGCTCTCTTTCCCTCGGGTTCTTCTGAAAAATCATTCCGCTCGATCTTAGACGATAGAGCAAATCTCTGACTGATGACTTTGTTTCTCCAGGCAGTTACAATGGACTGGATGAGATCAGGAGTAAGTTTCTCGCAAAGAGGAGGAGTTACGATTCTGGGAAGATATGGCTTTCCCGTAATCTGGTAAAGCAAACGCATGGGTGCGTAGAAGGTTGATTTTTCCAAACCCATAAGATATACAAAGGAATATGGGTAAGTACTAGTAATGACCTGAAGGCATGAATGACTCACCATGTGAAGTTGGTCATGGTCTACATGCTCCAACCAATGGTGCCATTCGTCAATGGATTGGGGTTGGTTGGCCATTGATTGCCATGACGAATGATCCTTAAGGGTATACTTAATGGAATTTTGTGGCTTAAGAATAATAAGCTTTTCACAAAGCCACAAATAAAGTAGTTTAGCACACCCATAGAAACTATTTTGGACTTTTGAAGGATCAATACGATCTAGTCCTAAGATAGTTTCTGCTAACATAGTAGGAATAGGATTTCTTCCTTTGTTGATCTGGTCTACTATGCCCAGCAAAGCCAATGGGGCAACACGGGGGTCGCCACGAATGATATGGCGAGCAAAAACTCCAAAGATTAAGGCACTACGCCGACAGCTTTGGAAACGGGAGTTAGTAGGGTCAGTGTTTTTAGAAAAACTTTCAATAAGGATATGGACCTCTACATGCGTGCCTTTGAAGCAAGGTAAGGCATCAACGATATCATTTTTGAATAACCCGCAAAAAAGGGAATTAGAAGAGTTTATGTTTGCAGGTTGAATCCAGAGTCCTTCAGATGTGATCTCTAGCAAGGCGCACCAATCTTCAAAGATTGGGCAAAGTTCAAAGGAACCGAATCGAAACACATGAAGAATGGGATCCCAAAGCTTTGCAACTGCCTGAAGAAATTTCCAATTTATACCAGATACGCTCAAGTAATTGAACGTGCTTATGAACCGATCGATCATGCTTCGCTCATGCTCACGCGGAAGGGTTCTGATGACTTCACTTATCCAAATCTTCAACATATTATTCGACATGATTGAACCTGACATTCAGATAAGATAGAGATTATGAAGGAATAAGAAGGACCTTGCAAATGATAAGAATAATTTGACAATCATTTATATAGGAAGGATACGATTGGTGACAATGGATTTTTCATCTATGATCAGAATGATCAACAGATCAGAAAATAGAACACAGTCATGGAATGACAGAAGTAGGTCATAGGCTGGATCTAAATCTGGCGATGAATATTAACTTTACGATCAAGGAGATCAAGATGATAGATCATGGTCATGAGGATAACAAAGAAGCCATCGGCCAGATCTCAAAACGAAACAGGTAGACAACAAATATATGCACAAATTGAATCTATGATACAACACAAGAATGGTTATCCTCCAAAAAAGGATAATAAAATAGATTATGAGCAACAATGACATGTATGGGTCACTGACGAAAGAACGTGAACGCAATTGATCAAATCAAAGATTCCCATTAAGAGTGAAATTTTAAGCTAACTGATACTGAAAATAGGAATCGAAACAATGCAAACTGACTCTAAAGACTAGCAGTCATGCTCAAAATGATTTG
Source organism: Tasmannia lanceolata (assembly GCF_043159265.1). Classification (NCBI taxonomy): domain Eukaryota; kingdom Viridiplantae; phylum Streptophyta; class Magnoliopsida; order Canellales; family Winteraceae; genus Tasmannia; species Tasmannia lanceolata. The sequence goes on along the minus strand of NW_027518749.1, from coordinate 753,097 downwards.
GATAAAATCCGGCAGCATAACGGCTATACAGGGAGGTCAGGGTAAAGTAAACTCATGAGGCAATGATAAGATAGGCTCATGGTTATCTAACTCTATCCACAAAAGGTTCTAGGTAAAATTTGACAGCATGACAGTGCTACAAAGGGTATATGGGTAAGAAGAAATAGTAATGTAGCACTCTGAACAAGAATACTAATCATCTCGAAATGACAGTGTTACGAGAAGAAGGTAATTGGATAAAATTTGACCAAAGTTGAGTCTATGTGACACAGGGTCTAATCCAATAGCTGAAAGATCGAATAACAGATCATGACGATGATAATGGACAAATAAGAGTCAAAGACTAGATCTGAGACTGGATAATAAGTGGAGATAACCTAGTGAAATGAATAAGGATTCCTAACTAAAGGGAGAGAGGAGAACCCTAATCTAACAATCAAAATATACATATATATATACACATATATATCCTAACCAGGGGCACCAGCCCTAAATATATCCAAACAGAGTCAAGATACTTGACTCAAGACAGACATGTGAGTGTACTAGGACCGCATTGTAACCACATAAGGTAAGTTACAATAATCTATACACAGGACAAGGCTCCTAAATCTAGGCTCCAACATGTATAAGCAACACATGTTCGCTCCTATATGAATAAAATACATATATTAGTACAAGCAAGTCCTAATTGGGTTTTTACTAGGTTAGCAAATATACTCATGTACATAATATATGTAAAAGGAAAGTAGAGCTCCGGACTCAATCAGGTACTATGCATATGATCCATACTTAGTATGTATAACACAAGTGCACCGAGTGCTATACATAGTATGCTTCATTGCTCATCGGCTGCTGTAAACACAAGTGCACCGAGTGTTTACGGGTGCAGCACGAGCGCATAGCTTGGAAATAGATACAACAGCACCAACAGGGTAATGACATCCCATGTGGCACGCATTGTTTCTATCCCGTGGAGCCAATTATAATAAAATCAATAAAAGAAAATAAAGAACAAAATGATGTATGCTGTGCAGTGTGTGAATCCCTTGTTTTAAACACCTATTTGGTACCCCTGGATTCTAAGCGATTGAATTCCAATTTATAATGATTTTAGCTCAAAATTCTTCAAAATTAATAACAAATGGCATTTTAACAGAGTTAGGCAATGTTCCAAGAAATCCCCAGCAGAGTCGCCAGCCTGTGGACCCCGATCCGAGAGAGGCGGCGGCGGTGAGGGACGAGCCCCACGCGCTAAGGTCTCTATGGATCATCCACGTGAATGGAGAGCTCTACCAAGGAACTCTCGAAAGAAATGCCTCTCACAGCATGAGTGGCGATAAAAAGGTGAGATACCTCTCGATTCGGGGACTAGCCCAGATTCGAGGCGTACCTTAAACAAAGAAGAGTCGCCATCCAAGGAAAAAGGTAAATGGGCCCTGGATCCCATACTATGCTCTGTTGCAACGGATAACCAGAGATATAAAATAAGGTTCGTGCCTGGTTACGAATTCGGAAGGTCTAAAGAGCACCTCATCCGCCCAAGTGCAAACACCTGGTCTCTTATGCCATTTACTTAATAATTTTGAAGAGTTTTGGGCGAAAATCATATGAAATGGGAACACAAATCTCCGAGAAGACGTCTATCTAATCATGCATGTCTCGGAGGAATAATAAACACACATAAAAGAAATAAAAGTGTCACCTGAGAATAACTAGGTTATAAGTGACATGCCTAATGGGTGTCTAAGTTCTGATGAACAAACACATGCATGCTACAGCTAAAAGCATAAGGTCTGCGCAATAAAGTAAGAAAACACTGCAAAACATAGAAAATGACTCGATACTATACAATCCTAAGACTCTAATCTATACCTAGGCCCGAGTCTTTAGATGATCTGATGTTCATCCAAAGAAGCCTACGTATCCCCGCCTCCACGAGAATCAAGGCAACGTAGTTCTTCGCACCTATTCTAAGCTATGATGCCTAAGACACCTAGCCCTCTATCTTAGACTCGATCTAAAAGACCGGACCAGTTATTAAAGTTTCCTATACGATTATTTAAGTTCCAGTGAATTGTGGATTTTTAGGACACCCTATATGCCCTAACTAAATGCAGATTAGCCCTAGGCTAATGCAGGTGGTTCCTACAACCTATGTGTAACTAGGCTGTATTCCTAAAGAAAACAATGGGATCACTAACGCATCTTAGACCTAGTCATCAGTCGGCGATCTGAATCGCCAACTGACCGGACGGAGGCGCTCCTATAACTCTAGGACAAACACAAACACAAATAAAACACACAACAATCAAACAACACACCAAGGACGAAACTCTTAACCCTAAAACAAACGTAAACAAACACATAACAACTCAAAGACTAAAACCAAACACAAACCCCTAACTCTAAAACTCTCATTCTAAGACAAAGTCCTAACTCTAGAGGAAGATTTTTCGAAAACAGGTTTATGAAATATTTTTGTACTTTTTTAAAGAGTTTGAATGATTTATTTATAAAGGTTTAGCTGGACCTGGGATAAGAATCCCAAGCTGCACTACGTACCTCGTGAAAGAGGATCAAGCCAACGTAGTTCGAAATATATTCCGAGATAAAGACACTAAACAAGTACACAAGGGTGATTCACAAACAAGTAAACTAGTGTGCTCACAAACAGGTACACCAGCGTGGTCACAAACAAGTAAACTAGCATGATCACAAACAAATGAAACATCAATCAGATAAAACATGTCTAAAGGGAATATCCTAAAGACTTGAAAATCAAGAGGATAATCAAGAGGGAAGAATGGTCCTAACCATTCACAGAGTAAACCAAATGAGGCAAAATTCTCAGGGTCTAAGCAAAAAGAAAATTCACAAGTAAACAGGAAAAATCAAATTCAGATTCCCAACATTGTACTTTCAGGTAATAAATGAGATGACCCCTTTTGTATAAGAACTTCACTATTTATAAAAGAAAAAAAAAAACCAATTAGAAAAGAATGCACAATAATGTAAAGGTCAGCTATTAGGAATATCTATTCAAACATGACTTTGTGCCTAACAGTGCAATCTTCTTATCTTGTCCACCTTGAAACATTAAATTTCATAGAAGAGATTTAAAGGACCAAATAACAGGGATCACATTTCCATTGTCATGCTTAAATTATCCCCATAAGACTATCACAGGTTATTATGGTTAATAGGCAGATTTTTCCAAAAACCAATTGAAGAGAAAAAGACAAATGCAAAATCGTGTAGTCAAATAATTAGGCTAATGTCATTTCTAAAAAAAAAATCTTTTAAACCATTAACATCAACCCAACCAAACATTGCCAGTTGTGATGTTCCTTGACCTCAATTATCCTTCAACAGATTGTAACAGGTTCATAAAAAGATGAGAGGCCTTAGTATTAAAATAAAAGAATTGTGGCTCTAATGTAGACACAAATCCGAATGAGTTGGCTGGAGCAAGGATTTAATGAATATAGGGTGAGGGCTGCCATTATCAAGAATATGAGGGCTGCCACTATCATAAGATTGTGAGGGCTGCCAATATCAAAGGGTGTATGGGCTGCTAATATCAAAAGGGTGAGGGTGGTTAATATCAAGATACAATTAGATTGAATAAAGAAATGATATTAGCACCTCCACTAGGGTATCTTTTAAAAGGCAATTAAATGACCTTGACAACTCTCATAAACTGTACAGGAAAATGATCCCCACATTGACATGCTTTTAGACATTTCAAGAACCATTTTAAACAAAATGAAAGGATAAGGTAAGTCTGTACATTTGATAAAACATAATAGTGGCAACACCAAGTGACAGTAAAGGAGAATTGATACAAACCTCATAAATAACAAATTAATATAACAATAAATAAATAAAATAAGCACCATTATTAGAAAAAATAAAAAATAAAAAAATGTACACTATCATATTTTGTTGAGATTGCCTCTTATGGCTATCAAAGTTTCAAAGGAAATTATTATAACCCAGTTAATAATAAAAAATGGTTTTGTGCAATTATTAAACTGGATGTTACCAATACTAAGGGATGATTTTTAATACTCCCCTCCAATTAGATATGGGTTGCACATGTTGCACACTACACAATTAAAACCACCAACAGAATTAATCACAAGAGTTTTCAAAGGCGGATAAATAGTAACACCAAATGCTACAGTTTCAACTGAAAATAAAACAACATTTGGAAAATTTTCATTGCACAGGATCAAGATTTATCCAACTCAATCAAAAATTCTACAGACCCTATTTTATTTTATTTTATTTTTTCTTCTTTTGATTTCTATTCAACTATCTAGATCATAACAGGCAAGTGACCCTTATTGTCTTATTCCATTAATTGTGCTATCGTTTCTCTCATTACCAAGGAAAATGAATCCAACAGCTATCAAAATCACGACAATTCTAAGCATAAAAAAATTTGATGAAACTACCAAAGCACAACAGCATTCTTACCATCAATAAAAGGATAAGCTATTATGGGTTTTATCATGTCTTAGAAATATGAAAATTTACCTTATCAACTAGTACTTAATAGTCCCTAAAAAAATTTTAATTCATGTGAACCAACTAAGTGCTGTAGATCATTAACTCTATCAAATGAAGTCACAAGAACATTATTTACCCAAGGAATAAACGAAATGAAACCAAGAAAATGGATGCTACCAACAAGTAAATAGTAGCACCTGCACCAATAACCTCTTTTATTTTGAAGGTAAAATTCAATATCTCATATTACCATTACAAATTTAATGCCTAAAACATTCCAACACAAAGAGAATCATTCAAGAGCATATGATCTAAAACTTGTACATGACCTTTGGAGAAACATCAATACACTTCTTATGAAACTTATACAGGCAACTCTATGGTCATGAAAACACCATCACATGTATATGCAAATGCCATTTTCATAAGGAATATAAATGAACCATTCTGTTTTAAGCTATGGTACTTTACATTACCAGTTTTTACTATTTGTATACAGACTCATTTTATATGAGATGAGTTGTGCAAATGACTTCTTAAAAAAAATTGAATGTCTCCAACATTGAATTAGTAACTTAATATTTAATAAATAAAAACCAACTCAAAATCTTTAATGTAAGTAAACTATAACCATTTAGTGGCTAATCAAAAGTACTCAAATAAAGTGCTGGCCAAATCAACATGATAAAAAAATGCACAATTCTCAAAGAAAATCATTTGATGAATTCATGTCTCTTGATGAAATAAAAAAATAAAAAATCATTTAGAGAGTAAACACAATGTAATTTTCCAAACAAGCAAGTCATTTCTATGAAAATTTCTCAATCAGACCAATCTTATCATCTTAATATCATTGAGACATACCAATCACTATCATGGATTTTAACTAGCTCTATGGCCTGTGTAACCCCCTAAAAGGATGACCCTGTTTATGATTTCTTAAAACACAATAAGCTAACTTTTTAAAGAAAAATAAAGGTGGGTATGGGACCCCTTTCACAACTGTCCATTCTAGTGTATTTAATGACCACCTCTTTTATTCCATAAAAGGATGGTCCTGATAGAGTATACCCTTTAAACAAGCATAATTATCCCTCCTTTATTCCCTGGACAAACACCTTAGTGTACCTTTACTCTCCTTTTATACTACAAAAAGGAAGTGGTTCGGTTAAGTCAATCCAAAAAAAAAATGTTATATTTGACCTCCTTTTCTATCTATGAATTGCCTTTTGTAGTATATTTACAACTATTCTCCTCACTCTACAGGGGTGTGCAAATAACAAGATTTACTCAGGCTAATACTACAAGTGTGTTCCATCTAAAAAAAATGACATCATTACAGCCCTCCCCAAAACCGCTCAACTCAAACTGTCTTATGTTATTAAAAAGAAAATTATCAACTGACCTTTACCACTTCTGAAAGGGATTCTTACAAAAAAATAAAATTGGAAGTAATATAAACACCCTCGCATTCACAAGCCAACATAAAAAAAAAAAAACAGGAGGAGGTGCACAGTTGACCAAATGTAACTGAACTAATATCATTTTCCTCTAAAATATTAGACAAGCTAGAGCTGGATAAGTGGAAAGACATGGTTGGATTACCATCACTTTCATCAAATACAAAACAATCCTGAGCTAAATAAGTAAATAAGATCACGCTATTAACTCCTTATAATCATTCCAAATTGTATTCCAATAATTACTTATCTGAATATAGCTTGAACAAAAGTAGCTATGATAGAATACAAAGCACAACAGAAATAGGCTCAATTAACAAGTCTCTCTTTTTTTCCTTAAGAACAAAAAAAAATTAACTTTCAAAAAAAAAAAAATAATAATTTCCGAACTAATCAAGGATCTGCTTTCATTACTGTGTCTAAACAACTATTTTCAGCCCATTTTAGTTCTCTATACAGGTCATAAGTGTTAAAAAAAAATTAATCCAATGAGCAGAAATAAAATAAAATCAAACCTGTAACAAACATAGTAATTCTGAAATATTTTTTAGTTTCCAAACAAAAAATAAATAAAATCTTAATCTAAATTCAGATTAAAGGACTATCCAAAACGTAAATTCAAGAAGCTAATTAAGAACTATGATAAATCTAAACAGAGTATATAAAGTATATAAAATTTAGATCTAAACATATTTCAACTTAAACAGATGATCATCATAATTAACACAGATTCCAGATCTAACTAATAAACAACCAAAGAACCTCTATTTGCCTTATGAGAATCACAAAATGAGCATAAAAAACATAGTACCTGATCTCAATATGGATTCGAGCCTTTCTTCTTTCTTCTTTTTAGTAATTTACCTTTTCTCTAGAAGCTCCAGCTTTGAATTGATAGCAAACAGCAAAGAGAACATAGATCTTCTAACCAGAATCCATCAGATAGGCAATTGATCGTATAGAAGAAGAAGAGCAAAATCTCTCTCGAGCAGCTAGGGTTTCGGGAAAAAAAAAAAAAACTAAGATTTAGATGCTTAGCATCAAGAATTTAACAGATCTCATGTTGTAGGCTAAGATCTAGGATTTTTGACCTAGGAAGGCAGGATTTCAAGGTTCAAATAGTAAAAAAAAACAGAGTGGAAAATGACAATAACATGCTGGCCGGAGTTTTGGTCGATGTATGACCAGAGAATGACCGAAAAAAATGACCGGAGATGATGAGATTCGGTCGGAGAAGATGTGAATTTAGGGTTTCAACTTCGAGGATTTGGGGATTTTGCTCTGCTAGGGTTTTCTAAAAAAACGAGATCTGAAAAAAATGAGTTCCCCCTTCTCTTTTGCAAGCTAATGTCTATTTATAGATATTCGGGCAAAGCTTTCGGGCCCCTTAAATTGCTGAGACAACCCCATATATCTTTTGATTACCCAAATGGGGGTGGTCCATAGGAAAATTTTAAGGAAAAAAATGAGGGAATAAATTCGTGCCCCTTTAATTGCCCAGAGACACCCTCCTGCAACAAATTACCCCTGCTTTAATCCCACCAGGTCACCTCCTGGTCAGGATAATGCACACCCCTTCTGCGACACTAAATTTATACAACACTACCTACCCTGCTTGTTCGCTAGGCAAACCGCGACAGATTTTTCTAAAATTTTAGAGGGATCTAAATGGGACCATAACCTACCTTGAGGCACAATTTGGGACTCTTGAACACTTGTTCACCAGGGTTTCTAATCCACCAATGCTATTAGGGTTCGGTCAAAATGGGGTGTCTACAGATGCCCCTCTTTGACAAAACGTGTGTAACGCGCGAATGTCAAAGCTGAACAGACAACACATTTTGATCGACCTGAAAGCAAATTTTTGGGTTTTTGATTCAAAAATGGTATTCACAAAGGTAGCACAACAAAGATGACAATTAACAAGACTTCTAAGACTGCAGACAATAAGGAGATGACCTCTCACTGACTCTTGACATGACAATCAATGACATCTCAAAAAGATAACCTCTCTGTAATCCATTAATTGTGTGATCCACAACAGTTAACAAGGACTTTTATTGAAAACAAATATGCATAAAATACTTCTCCCTCTTCTTCTTTTTTTACTGTTAAACCAAAAGTCTGGTTAAACATAAAATGAATCACTAAAAGAATAGAATCACATTACAGACATATTTGTATCGACGAATAACGGTTTTTGCGGACAATCAGACCAAATATCGCTCAGTCAATTGCGAAAAATGATATCTTTTAAAATGATGAGCAAGTCTTAACGATCAGACCAAATATTGCTTGGTCAGTCGTCAAAACTACCTCAAAACAAAAGGGCGATAACTACACAGACCATTGCTAAAAATCCGTCTGTTTAGCCATCCAGATAATCCTGACTCCTCTCTTTCAAGGTAGCGGATCATCCAAGATTGATATGGTCCTGCAAAAAGGGGTCCATATAAATCCACGCAGATATACCTGACTCCCAATCTCAGTAGGTAGCGGTACATTGCGAAGTGACAATTAGACAGGCCAAAATGTGGCATTTCACTGCTAAGTGTCACGGGCGAAGAAGGAAAGACCAGACTCCAAACACACGAAGCTCAATTTCACTGGTAGTTTCGTACTTCTAAAAAACTCTTCATGGTTAAAGAAAAGCCCAGACTCCAAACATGCGGAGCTACTTCACTGGAAATTCCTTTAAGAAGAAATCCTTTTCAAATGATGAAAAAATTACCAGACTCCAAATCACAGAGTCATTGGCGAAAACGTTTTGAAAATCTTTCAAATGATAAAAGAAAAGACCAATCTCCAAATTACGGAGCCATTGGCAAACATTTATAAGATGATAAAAGAAAAAATGCCAAACTCCAAATCACGGAGCTAATGGCGAAAATAAAATTCATTGAAATGATTGAAGAAATGACCAACTTTGATCGATTTCACCAGATGAATAAATCATTTCTGCCTGAGAATGATTGAAAATGCACGATCTGTGCTGAAGACAAAACTCAAGCAAGGATGAAGAAATTTTCGAGTACTGACCCTTAAAATAATGGAAAAGAAATCTGCTGGAATTTTGAAAATTGCAGGAATGAATTCTAGACTCCGCTGGGAGTAAAGATTTTATGAAAACTTGACTCAGAAAGATAACAATTTGATTGAAGAGCTTGAACCAGAAGAATGTATTCAAGTTCCTCTATTCTCTATTTGATGAGAATTGCCATCTCAAATATCATTGTTTGATTGATATCTTTTATGACGCAAGTCATAAAAGATGCCCCTAGTATGATTACTTCCATGACAAAATTCATTGGAGAGCAACAATAAAGGGATCAAAAGGATAAGCAGAAAGCTTTCATTAATGAACTCTTGGGATTACAAAGTTTTTCTCATGAACACTTGGATTTACAAAATTTTCTCATGTACAAGAAACTGGTTTTGCTCAGAAACTTTCTTCATCTCTGCCAACCACTGATACTTCAGACGGGTTTTAAGAGCCTGCCACATTCTGAATTCTGCTTTGGTTTACATTATAAACAAGAGGCACGGATTCTCTTCTTTCCCTCCCTTTTACCACCCCGGCTTTGGGAGGACATTGACTAAACAAGACCTCAAAACTTGACCTAAACTCGACAAAATAAAGACTTTGACAAACGACAAACGAGGACTTTGACAAAAACACAAGACATGAACACTAAGAGAGACCGAATCTGCTTCTTAGCCTGATAAAATATTTCAAGATGGTAAAAGTCTACCACTCTTAGATTCTTTTGGTTACCGTGTTTAAAGGTGTTTCATTCCTTTTTTCGGTATTTCTGTCATGGTTATTATCCCTTTAGATTGCTTAGTTTCAATCTCCTTAACTCAAAAAGTACCAAAGGAAGCTTTGCTGGTGCTTACTCAAACATTAGAATGATGCCAAAGAAAATGAAAGTCTAACTGGCTCTTCAAAGCTATGTCCTCTCTGCATGAAGTCACTGCCATGACCAAATCGCCTTTCTAGGTTTTCGATTTGGCGGACCGTATGCCTTATATTTTGCCTGGACTGTCTGCCCTTGCAGATTTTCCATCCAGCAGGCTCAGCACCCTGATTTTTGCCTAAGCCGCCCTTTCGGGTTTCCAGCTTAGCGGGTGAATGACCCTAACTTTTGCCTAGACCGCCCTTGCGGGTTTTCAGTCTAGCGGGTCTAAGACTCCATCATTTTTCTTTCTTTCTGTTTCTCTACAATCCTGGGCCTAAAATACACCAGAAAGACTTTAAGGTAGGCTTAGATTCAAGCAGGATAAACTTTGGTTTGATTGCATGTATTTTAAACCGAATCTGGACCTTCCAGACTGCCTACGTATCCCTGAAGAAATGGGAATCAGGTTTGCGTAGTTCGCCCATTTGGGGTTTCAAAAAATTTTATTTTCAAAATGCTACGAAAGATATGACCGATCCTGAATTAATCAGGCTACCTACGTACCCTTAAAAAGGGATCAGGTCATAATGTAGTTCAAGTTCAATATCTTTTATGACGCAAGTCATAAAAGATGCCCCTGGTTTGAATTTGTCAAAGAAATGGAGTATTATTTTTTTATTGGCCCAAAGGGTTTGCAAATGGTTTTAAACATATAGGTTGTTGGCTCAAAGCTCAAATCGATCAAAGATGGCTTTCTGGTGTAATTAAGCATAATACTTCTTTAATTGATCCAGGTTTGTAGGTTCATTTAATTTTTCTCCACTTTCATCGAGGAGTCTTACGGCTTTTCCAGGCAGGACCTCATCGACGATGTAAGGACCAGACCAGTTTGGCCTGAATTTCCCTCGAGGATCAAATACCGGTGCCCTATAGGACTTTAAGACGATATCTCCTGGCTTCAAATCTCGAACCTTGACCTTCTTGTTAAAGGCTCTTTCGATTCTCCTTTGATACCCTTGGATGTGATACAAGGCTCTCAACCTCTTTTCGTCAATCATCTGCAATTCTTGATGTCTAGCTCTTGCCCACTCAGACTCTGACAGATTCGCTTCCATCATAACTCTTAGGGACGGGATTCTCACTTCAACAGGGAGGACTGCTTCCATTCCATACACTAGAGAATATGGAGTTACACCTGTAGAGGATCTGATCGATGTCCGATAAGCCCACAAGGCATAAGGGAGTTTATTCGACCAGTCTTTATAAGTCTCAGTCATCTTACTGATAATGACTTTGATATTCTTGTTCGCTGCCTCTACAACACCATTTGTTTGAGGTCTGTAAGGAGATGACTTGTGATGTCTTATCTCGAATTCTTCACACAGGTGTAATACCTCTTTCTTGAATTGCGACCCATTATCTGAAATCAACTCATGAGGTATTCCGTATCTGCAAATAATGTTGGTGCGGATAAACTTCGCAACTGTATTCGAAGTGATGGAAGCGTACGAAGCAGCTTCAATCCATTTCGTAAAATAGTCAATCGCGACTAAAATGTACTCATGCCCGCTTGAAGACCTCGGATAAACTTTTCCAATGATATCAATCCCCCATACTGAAAATGGCCACGGCGAAGTCAAAGAATGCAATTCTGACGGAGGAACATGAATAAGATTCGCATAAACTTGGCACTTATGGCATTTCTTCACAAAGGCAAAGCAATCTGCTTCCATTGTGAGCCAATAAAATCCAAGTCTTAAAATTTTTCTAGATAACATCTTGCCATTCATATGCGGTCCACAAACTCCCTCATGAGTCTGTTCAATAAGCTCCACAGCTTTGTCTTCATCAACACATAAAAGTTGAATTCCGTCAAAAGATCGCCTATACAGCTCTTCACCACAAATGATGAAGTTGGTAGCTAGCCTCTGAAGAGTTTTCCTCTCTTTGCTTGAAGCGTCAGGAGGGTGACCCTTGCCAGAAATGAAGTTCTTGATATCCGTATACCAGGGTTTCCCATCCGGACATCTTGCCAATATTTCTATCGCATTCACATGCGCAGGAGCCCACTGCAATCTGACAGCTAACGGCTGAACCTCCATAGTTGCAGAGATGTCTAGCATCGAAGCCAAAGTTGCTAAAGCATCAGCAAAATGGTTCCTGGTTCTAGACAAGTGAGTAAAAGTGATATTCCTGAATTTTTTAACCAGAGATTCCAAATATGCGTTATAAGGGATCAATTTATCCTCCCGAGTTTTCCATTGCCCATTGGTTTGACAAATAATGAGCATTGAGTCCCCAAACACATCTATATCTTGAACTTGAAGAGCTAAAGCTGCCTCGAGTCCTGCTATACAAGCTTCATATTCTGCCATGTTGTTCGTGCACTCAAACTGCAACTTAATGGATAAAGGGATATACTCTTTCTTTGGAGATATCAACACTGCACCCACTCCTCGACCTTGGTTATTGACTGCTCCGTCAAAATACATCAACCATTTGGTACTTGGAGTGTCTTCTTCAATATCCATTATTTCTTCATCAGGAAACTCAGTTTTCAGGAAAACATTCTCCTCTGTAGGAGAATCAGCCAGCTGCTCAGCTATAACCCGTCCTTTGATGGACTTCTGAGTGACATAAATGATGTCAAACTCAGATAACAATAACAACCAACTTGCGGTTCTTCCAGTAAGGGCGGGTTTCTCAAACAAGTACTTCAACGGATCCATCCGTGAAAGTAAAAGAACCTTGTTTGACAACAAATAGTGTCTAAGCCTTTGAGTAGCCCAAACCAATGCTAGACAAGTTTTCTCCAAAACAGAGTACTTTATCTCATATTCCAACATCTTCTTACTGATATAATAGATAGGCTTTTCTTGCTTAGACTCTGGATCTTTCTGAGCAAGCATACAACCCATTGCAGTGTTTGTAATCGACAAATACATCAACAAGGGTTGACCCTGAATGACGGGTGATAGAACAGGAGGCAAAGATAAACATTGCTTAACCTTTTCAAACGCTTCCTGACATTCATCATTCCACTTCTTCGAAGAATTCTTCTTCAAAAGCTTGAAAATTGGTTCACATGTCATAGTCAAATGAGATATGAACCTTCTCAAGTATTGAACTTTCCCAAGAAAACCTCTGATCTGCTTTTCTGTCTTAGGCGGTTCCATTTCCTGGATTGCCTTGATCTTTTGAGGATCCACCTCAATTCCCCTTTCACTGACCATAAATCCAAGGAGTTTTCCTGATGTAACTCCAAATACACACTTGTTTGGATTCAGGCGAAGCTGATATTTCCTGATTCTCTCAAAGAATTTTCTCAAGGCAACTGTATGCTCTGGTCTAGTCTTTGCTTTAACGATCATGTCATCTACATAGACTTCGACTTCTTTGTGAATCATATCATGAAGAAGAGTAGTTGCAGCTCTCTGGTAAGTGGCACCAGCATTCTTTAAACCAAACGGCATTACTCTGTAGCAGTATGTACCCCACTGAGTAATGAATGCTGTTTTCATCATGTCCTCAGGTGCCATCTTGATCTGGTTATATCCCGAGAACCCATCCATAAAGGATAAGAGAGCATGTCCAGCAGTATTATCTACCAAGAGATTAATGTTTGGCAATGGGAAATCATCTTTTGGACTTGCTTTGTTCAGGTCCCGAAAATCAACGCACATTCGAACTTTCCCATCCTTTTTGGGTACTGGTACTACATTAGCGAGCCATTCGGGGTATTCAACCACTTGGATGAATTTCACCTCTAGAAGTTTCTTGACTTCTTCATAAACTTTCAACTCCCATTCTGTCTTGAGTTTTCGGAGTTTCTGCTTCTTTGGCTTGATGCCAGGGATTAATGGTAATCGATGCTGAACAATCTCCTCATTCAATCCCGGCATGTCATCGTAAGACCAAGCGAAAACCTCCTTGAACTCTTTAAGTAAGGCGATTAATTCTTCGCGCTCTTCAGGAGATAAAGTTTTGCCAATCTTTATTTCTCGAATCAAAGTTTCATCACCTATATTCACGGTTTCAACTTCCTCTTCGAGTGGTTTTGCTCGGCGACTCCCCTCCTGTTGAATCAGATGTTTGATTTCAAGGGGAGGTTCGTAGGCATCCTCATCAGAGGGGGAGTCTTGATTATTATTATTATTATCAGGTTTTAAAGCAGATTCAGTAGAAGAAATTGAAACAGGAAAGTACAATGAAGAGTCCTTTATTTCATTGAAAGATGAATTGAATACATCAGATGATGAATAGCCCACATCAGGCTTTACAGACTCTAGAATTGTATTTACAAACTTAGAAACAGACATGTTGACATCAGTGTCAACATACTCAGAAATATGTACATGAGAAGCATCAAGTACATCAGTAAAAATATCTTCAAACTCGACCTCACTAGCAGGAGACACACCACCGACTCCAAGGGTTAACTTGACCTCTACAGTACCTGCATCAAAAGAAGAGTTAGAAATGACAGACTTTGTATCTGACTCGGAAACAGACTCATACTTAGACCTTACTAACTCTTTCGAAGAAGTATGACCATACTGAAAGGTAACCTGAGGTAGGACCTGAGAGGTCCAGTTAGTCAAAGGTCCCTCCGCCGAGGTGATAAGATGTGTCGGGTTCAGAATTACTGTGCTCTTGTCAATAACAGCTACCATCTGTGACCCGTCCTCAAAAAGTGAGTTCAGAAATTCTGGCACCTTGCAATCAGCCCAATCTGTCTCTGACTCTATCTCTGCGATCTGTACACTTACTAACTCATTTTTTGGTAACTCGAGGTCAAAGAAAATTTCAAACCCTGGCAACCTTTGCCCAGTCGACTCATCAACCCAAACCTCAGCGAAACCACAGAATGGAACATCCGCTCCCTCCTTGCGAAAATGACCATTCATTGTCAAATTCAGAGGTCCCATAGGCAAGTCTAAGCCACGGCGACGACACTCGGCCCACTTCAACATGTAGCGCTTCATCTCTATGATCTCCTTCTTGGTGGGTTCGTATCCTAACCCAAACAGGCCATTGAAGGTCTTGAGCATTGGGAACTCAATCATACCTTGATGATATTTGCCCAACCCGGCACCAGGCATATATCCTTGCTTGCGAATTATCTTGACAACTTTGGAATTGGTACTACTTAGGAAGAAGATCTCTTCATTCATCGCCTCTTCCATAGTGATAGCGGTCACCTCCAGAGAAAAGCCGGTTAAGCTTATATCGTCTGTTTTGTCAACAACCAACTCCTGAGAAATTTGGCCTATTTCCAAATCAGGGTCGCCTTTCACAGTAACCACCCTGTTATTTCGAACAAATTTCAACTTCTGATGCAGCGTGGATGGTATGACCCCAACCTTGTGCAACCATGGGCGACCAAGCAGCAACAAGAAGGATGCCTTGATATCGAGGACTTGGAATTCTATTTCAAATTCCTCACCTCCTATTTGGATTTCGGTGACCAAAGTCCCGATGACATCACGACGGGTTCCATCGTATGCTAGAATGCCTTGCTCAGAGGGGACAAAATTCTCCGGTCCGAATCCAAGGGTAGTTGCCGTGCTCAATGGGCAAACATTCAGAGCAGACCCATTGTCTACTAATACCTCAGGAACTTTCTTCTTATTACAAATTAAAGTGATTTTGAGAGGTTTAGTATGGTCTTTACCCTCAGGGGGAAGGTCTTCATCTGTGAAGGATAAAACCTTAGATGTTCTGGCTGGAGTGACCAGGCTCACCAACTCATCAGGTGTAACATCAATAGATACTTGTGCAGCATTTAACTCCTTGAGTATTACTTTCCTGTGCTTGGAAGAAGACATAAGCAGGCCCCATATGGAAATATTCGCTTGGGTTTTCTTTAACTGTTTCAACAAATTATCATCCTCCTCCTCCACAATGGGCTTATTCAGCCTCTGATTTCCTGCAGCCCTTGCTATTTCTGCTGGATTCTCTGCACTCAACTCTGGAGGCTTGAATACACGACCACCCCTTGTGACGTGCTGAAGCTCATCACATTGGTCATCAAGGAACAACAAATCATCATCCTCGATTCTCAGTACATATGGTGTTTTGTTCATCTGCTCTTCTTCAACATCTCCACAATGAAGTATATAAGATCGAGAAGAAGACTCTGCAAAATCACCATCAGCCAGGGAAATGACATAAGGCTTTTCCCTCGTCAAATCTTCGATCTCCTCATCATCCAACCTCAGCACATAGGGTTTATCGGATGTTATAGCACAAATGAGATTTGAAGGGTCAAGAATAGGTTCATTGACAAAAATAGCATTGATTACAGGCGGAGGAACAGCACGATGATTTGGGAGGGGGTTTTGAGTAGTACTAGGTCGCTCCACTTCCAAATCTTTATTATCTATCATCTTCTAAATAGCATACTTCAGAGCTAGGCATCTTTCTGTCAGATGGCCCGAATTCCGATGATATTCGCAATATTGGTCTAATCTCCAATACTTAGGCAATGGATCCGGTACTGGCCTGATATCAGGAAGCTTTATTTTCTTATCCCTAATTAGTTTCTTCAAAATAACAGGGTAAGGATAAGGAAGCGGATCAAATTGCTTAGGCGCCTGCCTCTCTGCCGGTCTTGACACCTCAGTTACTGCTCTTGCCACTGGTCTGACATAGTTCACACTATTCACCTCTTTCTGTATAACCATTGGCCGCTTGCCCTCTCTGACTTCGGATGACGATGGTCTAGCCCTTAGACCTTTGCCGATGGCATCCTCAGTTTGTGTTCCCGTCTGAATCAAATGATCGAAATTAGGATAATGTTGGGGCGCCATGAAATGGAAATATTGAGTAGACAAACTCTTGACCACCAACTTTATCTGATCCTTTTCTGATAATCTCTGATTTAACTGGGCAGATTTGCGCCTCCAGCGCCTGATAAATGAGGTGAAGGTCTCTTGAGGACCTTGCTTCAATTGTTTGAGGTCTCTCTTTGTGACCTCTATCCCCTCCTCCATTGAAAATTGTTCAATAAGCTGGTCAGAGATGTCTTCCATGGTCCTGACCTCATCTGGTTTCAGTCTGAGGAACCATTTCTTTGCTATCCCTACCAGAGAAATAGGAAATAGCTGAGCCATCTGCTCATGATTCAGGCCATATTGCTGTGAGAGGATGATAAACCACCTTATATGGTTCCGAGGACATCCACTCCCGTCATACTTATCGTAATCTGGGACTTTGAAATTATGTGGTAAAACCACTGCAGAGGACATCATCAATTCGGAGACGTCAAATTTTTTCGGTCCCTGGACTTTCATGTGCTCCATCTCTTGAGCCAACTTCCCGAACTTCTTAGACATCTCTCTCTCAAATTTCTCATACATTTATTTCTCCTTATTGATCCTAGGGATACAATACTCTTCAGCGTATTGTCCATCATCCATATCAACTTCTAATGGCGAGATAGTGGGTCTATTCAACTCTGGAGATGCAACACGAGGAGGTTGATGAAACGTTGGTCCTCCTTTTGAAGCAGAAGCCTTATCACTAATCTGGGTCTTCATGTGAGTCATTTCTTCCTTCATACTTGCCATGTCACGAGTGAGGCCTATTAACATCTCTTGGATAGCTATCATAAGATTAGCGGGATCTGCCATTGAGACTGGGGTGGGTTGGATGGGCGAGAGTATTTCTTGAAAATGAGACACAGGTAATGCTGGAGAAGTAAATGAAACAGGCGACAAAGATTGTCTACTCAGCCTGGAATCAGAAGACTGACGGGACCAGGTTGGTTTTGGAAAGGTAATTTTCTTTGGAGCAATGGTTGCTCAGTCAAGAATCCTGAGAAGAAATATGAACACTAGATTAAAAATTTGATAATTGAGATAAACTATTCTCACCAAATAATGACAAGAGAAACAAAAAACACACATTCATTGATAAGAAATTTGGGATTACAATTGATGAAAACATCAGTCTTTGATTTCAATTAGATAAACAAATGGTAATTGAAGAAATCAATACGACAAAAAATATGATAAGGTCTTCAAGGTCTTTCGATACGGGCTCTCTTTCCCTCGGGTTCTTCTGAAAAATCATTCCGCTCGATCTTAGACGATAGAGCAAATCTCTGACTGATGACTTTGTTTCTCCAGGCAGTTACAATGGACTGGATGAGATCAGGAGTAAGTTTCTCGCAAAGAGGAGGAGTTACGATTCTGGGAAGATATGGCTTTCCCGTAATCTGGTAAAGCAAACGCATGGGTGCGTAGAAGGTTGATTTTTCCAAACCCATAAGATATACAAAGGAATATGGGTAAGTACTAGTAATGACCTGAAGGCATGAATGACTCACCATGTGAAGTTGGTCATGGTCTACATGCTCCAACCAATGGTGCCATTCGTCAATGGATTGGGGTTGGTTGGCCATTGATTGCCATGACGAATGATCCTTAAGGGTATACTTAATGGAATTTTGTGGCTTAAGAATAATAAGCTTTTCACAAAGCCACAAATAAAGTAGTTTAGCACACCCATAGAAACTATTTTGGACTTTTGAAGGATCAATACGATCTAGTCCTAAGATAGTTTCTGCTAACATAGTAGGAATAGGATTTCTTCCTTTGTTGATCTGGTCTACTATGCCCAGCAAAGCCAATGGGGCAACACGGGGGTCGCCACGAATGATATGGCGAGCAAAAACTCCAAAGATTAAGGCACTACGCCGACAGCTTTGGAAACGGGAGTTAGTAGGGTCAGTGTTTTTAGAAAAACTTTCAATAAGGATATGGACCTCTACATGCGTGCCTTTGAAGCAAGGTAAGGCATCAACGATATCATTTTTGAATAACCCGCAAAAAAGGGAATTAGAAGAGTTTATGTTTGCAGGTTGAATCCAGAGTCCTTCAGATGTGATCTCTAGCAAGGCGCACCAATCTTCAAAGATTGGGCAAAGTTCAAAGGAACCGAATCGAAACACATGAAGAATGGGATCCCAAAGCTTTGCAACTGCCTGAAGAAATTTCCAATTTATACCAGATACGCTCAAGTAATTGAACGTGCTTATGAACCGATCGATCATGCTTCGCTCATGCTCACGCGGAAGGGTTCTGATGACTTCACTTATCCAAATCTTCAACATATTATTCGACATGATTGAACCTGACATTCAGATAAGATAGAGATTATGAAGGAATAAGAAGGACCTTGCAAATGATAAGAATAATTTGACAATCATTTATATAGGAAGGATACGATTGGTGACAATGGATTTTTCATCTATGATCAGAATGATCAACAGATCAGAAAATAGAACACAGTCATGGAATGACAGAAGTAGGTCATAGGCTGGATCTAAATCTGGCGATGAATATTAACTTTACGATCAAGGAGATCAAGATGATAGATCATGGTCATGAGGATAACAAAGAAGCCATCGGCCAGATCTCAAAACGAAACAGGTAGACAACAAATATATGCACAAATTGAATCTATGATACAACACAAGAATGGTTATCCTCCAAAAAAGGATAATAAAATAGATTATGAGCAACAATGACATGTATGGGTCACTGACGAAAGAACGTGAACGCAATTGATCAAATCAAAGATTCCCATTAAGAGTGAAATTTTAAGCTAACTGATACTGAAAATAGGAATCGAAACAATGCAAACTGACTCTAAAGACTAGCAGTCATGCTCAAAATGATTTGGATAAAATCCGGCAGCATAACGGCTATACAGGGAGGTCAGGGTAAAGTAAACTCATGAGGCAATGATAAGATAGGCTCATGGTTATCTAACTCTATCCACAAAAGGTTCTAGGTAAAATTTGACAGCATGACAGTGCTACAAAGGGTATATGGGTAAGAAGAAATAGTAATGTAGCACTCTGAACAAGAATACTAATCATCTCGAAATGACAGTGTTACGAGAAGAAGGTAATTGGATAAAATTTGACCAAAGTTGAGTCTATGTGACACAGGGTCTAATCCAATAGCTGAAAGATCGAATAACAGATCATGACGATGATAATGGACAAATAAGAGTCAAAGACTAGATCTGAGACTGGATAATAAGTGGAGATAACCTAGTGAAATGAATAAGGATTCCTAACTAAAGGGAGAGAGGAGAACCCTAATCTAACAATCAAAATATACATATATATATACACATATATATCCTAACCAGGGGCACCAGCCCTAAATATATCCAAACAGAGTCAAGATACTTGACTCAAGACAGACATGTGAGTGTACTAGGACCGCATTGTAACCACATAAGGTAAGTTACAATAATCTATACACAGGACAAGGCTCCTAAATCTAGGCTCCAACATGTATAAGCAACACATGTTCGCTCCTATATGAATAAAATACATATATTAGTACAAGCAAGTCCTAATTGGGTTTTTACTAGGTTAGCAAATATACTCATGTACATAATATATGTAAAAGGAAAGTAGAGCTCCGGACTCAATCAGGTACTATGCATATGATCCATACTTAGTATGTATAACACAAGTGCACCGAGTGCTATACATAGTATGCTTCATTGCTCATCGGCTGCTGTAAACACAAGTGCACCGAGTGTTTACGGGTGCAGCACGAGCGCATAGCTTGGAAATAGATACAACAGCACCAACAGGGTAATGACATCCCATGTGGCACGCATTGTTTCTATCCCGTGGAGCCAATTATAATAAAATCAATAAAAGAAAATAAAGAACAAAATGATGTATGCTGTGCAGTGTGTGAATCCCTTGTTTTAAACACCTATTTGGTACCCCTGGATTCTAAGCGATTGAATTCCAATTTATAATGATTTTAGCTCAAAATTCTTCAAAATTAATAACAAATGGCATTTTAACAGAGTTAGGCAATGTTCCAAGAAATCCCCAGCAGAGTCGCCAGCCTGTGGACCCCGATCCGAGAGAGGCGGCGGCGGTGAGGGACGAGCCCCACGCGCTAAGGTCTCTATGGATCATCCACGTGAATGGAGAGCTCTACCAAGGAACTCTCGAAAGAAATGCCTCTCACAGCATGAGTGGCGATAAAAAGGTGAGATACCTCTCGATTCGGGGACTAGCCCAGATTCGAGGCGTACCTTAAACAAAGAAGAGTCGCCATCCAAGGAAAAAGGTAAATGGGCCCTGGATCCCATACTATGCTCTGTTGCAACGGATAACCAGAGATATAAAATAAGGTTCGTGCCTGGTTACGAATTCGGAAGGTCTAAAGAGCACCTCATCCGCCCAAGTGCAAACACCTGGTCTCTTATGCCATTTACTTAATAATTTTGAAGAGTTTTGGGCGAAAATCATATGAAATGGGAACACAAATCTCCGAGAAGACGTCTATCTAATCATGCATGTCTCGGAGGAATAATAAACACACATAAAAGAAATAAAAGTGTCACCTGAGAATAACTAGGTTATAAGTGACATGCCTAATGGGTGTCTAAGTTCTGATGAACAAACACATGCATGCTACAGCTAAAAGCATAAGGTCTGCGCAATAAAGTAAGAAAACACTGCAAAACATAGAAAATGACTCGATACTATACAATCCTAAGACTCTAATCTATACCTAGGCCCGAGTCTTTAGATGATCTGATGTTCATCCAAAGAAGCCTACGTATCCCCGCCTCCACGAGAATCAAGGCAACGTAGTTCTTCGCACCTATTCTAAGCTATGATGCCTAAGACACCTAGCCCTCTATCTTAGACTCGATCTAAAAGACCGGACCAGTTATTAAAGTTTCCTATACGATTATTTAAGTTCCAGTGAATTGTGGATTTTTAGGACACCCTATATGCCCTAACTAAATGCAGATTAGCCCTAGGCTAATGCAGGTGGTTCCTACAACCTATGTGTAACTAGGCTGTATTCCTAAAGAAAACAATGGGATCACTAACGCATCTTAGACCTAGTCATCAGTCGGCGATCTGAATCGCCAACTGACCGGACGGAGGCGCTCCTATAACTCTAGGACAAACACAAACACAAATAAAACACACAACAATCAAACAACACACCAAGGACGAAACTCTTAACCCTAAAACAAACGTAAACAAACACATAACAACTCAAAGACTAAAACCAAACACAAACCCCTAACTCTAAAACTCTCATTCTAAGACAAAGTCCTAACTCTAGAGGAAGATTTTTCGAAAACAGGTTTATGAAATATTTTTGTACTTTTTTAAAGAGTTTGAATGATTTATTTATAAAGGTTTAGCTGGACCTGGGATAAGAATCCCAAGCTGCACTACGTACCTCGTGAAAGAGGATCAAGCCAACGTAGTTCGAAATATATTCCGAGATAAAGACACTAAACAAGTACACAAGGGTGATTCACAAACAAGTAAACTAGTGTGCTCACAAACAGGTACACCAGCGTGGTCACAAACAAGTAAACTAGCATGATCACAAACAAATGAAACATCAATCAGATAAAACATGTCTAAGGGGAATATCCTAAAGACTTGAAAATCAAGAGGATAATCAAGAGGGAAGAATGGTCCTAACCATTCACAGAGTAAACCAAATGAGGCAAAATTCTCAGGGTCTAAGCAAAAAGAAAATTCACAAGTAAACAGGAAAAATCAAATTCAGATTCCCAACATTGTACTTTCAGGTAATAAATGAGATGACCCCTTTTGTATAAGAACTTCACTATTTATAAAAGAAAAAAAAAACCAATTAGAAAAGAATGCACAATAATGTAAAGGTCAGCTATTAGGAATATCTATTCAAACATGACTTTGTGCCTAACAGTGCAATCTTCTTATCTTGTCAACCTTGAAACATTAAATTTCATAGAAGAGATTTAAAGGACCAAATAACAGGGATCACATTTCCATTGTCATGCTTAAATTATCCCCATAAGACTATCACAGGTTATTATGGTTAATAGGCAGATTTTTCCAAAAACCAATTGAAGAGAAAAAGACAAATGCAAAATCGTGTAGTCAAATAATTAGGCTAATGTCATTTCTAAAAAAAAAATCTTTTAAACCATTAACATCAACCCAACCAAACATTGCCAGTTGTGATGTTCCTTGACCTCAATTATCCTTCAACAGATTGTAACAGGTTCATAAAAAGATGAGAGGCCTTAGTATTAAAATAAAAGAATTGTGGCTCTAATGTAGACACAAATCCGAATGAGTTGGCTGGAGCAAGGATTTAATGAATATAGGGTGAGGGCTGCCATTATCAAGAATATGAGGGCTGCCACTATCATAAGATTGTGAGGGCTGCCAATATCAAAGGGTGTATGGGCTGCTAATATCAAAAGGGTGAGGGTGGTTAATATCAAGATACAATTAGATTGAATAAAGAAATGATATTAGCACCTCCACTAGGGTATCTTTTAAAAGGCAATTAAATGACCTTGACAACTCTCATAAACTGTACAGGAAAATGATCCCCACATTGACATGCTTTTAGACATTTCAAGAACCATTTTAAACAAAATGAAAGGATAAGGTAAGTCTGTACATTTGATAAAACATAATAGTGGCAACACCAAGTGACAGTAAAGGAGAATTGATACAAACCTCATAAATAACAAATTAATATAACAATAAATAAATAAAATAAGCACCATTATTAGAAAAAATAAAAAATAAAAAAATGTACACTATCATATTTTGTTGAGATTGCCTCTTATGGCTATCAAAGTTTCAAAGGAAATTATTATAACCCAGTTAATAATAAAAAATGGTTTTGTGCAATTATTAAACTGGATGTTACCAATACTAAGGGATGATTTTTAATACTCCCCTCCAATTAGATATGGGTTGCACATGTTGCACACTACACAATTAAAACCACCAACAGAATTAATCACAAGAGTTTTCAAAGGCGGATAAATAGTAACACCAAATGCTACAGTTTCAACTGAAAATAAAACAACATTTGGAAAATTTTCATTGCACAGGATCAAGATTTATCCAACTCAATCAAAAATTCTACAGACCCTATTTTATTTTATTTTATTTTTTCTTCTTTTGATTTCTATTCAACTATCTAGATCATAACAGGCAAGTGACCCTTATTGTCTTATTCCATTAATTGTGCTATCGTTTCTCTCATTACCAAGGAAAATGAATCCAACAGCTATCAAAATCACGACAATTCTAAGCATAAAAAAATTTGATGAAACTACCAAAGCACAACAGCATTCTTACCATCAATAAAAGGATAAGCTATTATGGGTTTTATCATGTCTTAGAAATATGAAAATTTACCTTATCAACTAGTACTTAATAGTCCCTAAAAAAATTTTAATTCATGTGAACCAACTAAGTGCTGTAGATCATTAACTCTATCAAATGAAGTCACAAGAACATTATTTACCCAAGGAATAAACGAAATGAAACCAAGAAAATGGATGCTACCAACAAGTAAATAGTAGCACCTGCACCAATAACCTCTTTTATTTTGAAGGTAAAATTCAATATCTCATATTACCATTACAAATTTAATGCCTAAAACATTCCAACACAAAGAGAATCATTCAAGAGCATATGATCTAAAACTTGTACATGACCTTTGGAGAAACATCAATACACTTCTTATGAAACTTATACAGGCAACTCTATGGTCATGAAAACACCATCACATGTATATGCAAATGCCATTTTCATAAGGAATATAAATGAACCATTCTGTTTTAAGCTATGGTACTTTACATTACCAGTTTTTACTATTTGTATACAGACTCATTTTATATGAGATGAGTTGTGCAAATGACTTCTTAAAAAAAATTGAATGTCTCCAACATTGAATTAGTAACTTAATATTTAATAAATAAAAACCAACTCAAAATCTTTAATGTAAGTAAACTATAACCATTTAGTGGCTAATCAAAAGTACTCAAATAAAGTGCTGGCCAAATCAACATGATAAAAAAATGCACAATTCTCAAAGAAAATCATTTGATGAATTCATGTCTCTTGATGAAATAAAAAAATAAAAAATCATTTAGAGAGTAAACACAATGTAATTTTCCAAACAAGCAAGTCATTTCTATGAAAATTTCTCAATCAGACCAATCTTATCATCTTAATATCATTGAGACATACCAATCACTATCATGGATTTTAACTAGCTCTATGGCCTGTGTAACCCCCTAAAAGGATGACCCTGTTTATGATTTCTTAAAACACAATAAGCTAACTTTTTAAAGAAAAATAAAGGTGGGTATGGGACCCCTTTCACAACTGTCCATTCTAGTGTATTTAATGACCACCTCTTTTATTCCATAAAAGGATGGTCCTGATAGAGTATACCCTTTAAACAAGCATAATTATCCCTCCTTTATTCCCTGGACAAACACCTTAGTGTACCTTTACTCTCCTTTTATACTACAAAAAGGAAGTGGTTCGGTTAAGTCAATCCAAAAAAAAAATGTTATATTTGACCTCCTTTTCTATCTATGAATTGCCTTTTGTAGTATATTTACAACTATTCTCCTCACTCTACAGGGGTGTGCAAATAACAAGATTTACTCAGGCTAATACTACAAGTGTGTTCCATCTAAAAAAAATGACATCATTACAGCCCTCCCCAAAACCGCTCAACTCAAACTGTCTTATGTTATTAAAAAGAAAATTATCAACTGACCTTTACCACTTCTGAAAGGGATTCTTACAAAAAAAATAAAATTGGAAGTAATATAAACACCCTCGCATTCACAAGCCAACATAAAAAAAAAAAAACAGGAGGAGGTGCACAGTTGACCAAATGTAACTGAACTAATATCATTTTCCTCTAAAATATTAGACAAGCTAGAGCTGGATAAGTGGAAAGACATGGTTGGATTACCATCACTTTCATCAAATACAAAACAATCCTGAGCTAAATAAGTAAATAAGATCACGCTATTAACTCCTTATAATCATTCCAAATTGTATTCCAATAATTACTTATCTGAATATAGCTTGAACAAAAGTAGCTATGATAGAATACAAAGCACAACAGAAATAGGCTCAATTAACAAGTCTCTCTTTTTTTCCTTAAGAACAAAAAAAAATTAACTTTCAAAAAAAAAATAATAATAATTTCCGAACTAATCAAGGATCTGCTTTCATTACTGTGTCTAAACAACTATTTTCAGCCCATTTTAGTTCTCTATACAGGTCATAAGTGTTAAAAAAAAATTAATCCAATGAGCAGAAATAAAATAAAATCAAACCTGTAACAAACATAGTAATTCTGAAATATTTTTTAGTTTCCAAACAAAAAATAAATAAAATCTTAATCTAAATTCAGATTAAAGGACTATCCAAAACGTAAATTCAAGAAGCTAATTAAGAATTATGATAAATCTAAACAGAGTATATAAAGTATATAAAATTTAGATCTAAACATATTTCAACTTAAACAGATGATCATCATAATTAACACAGATTCCAGATCTAACTAATAAACAACCAAAGAACCTCTATTTGCCTTATGAGAATCACAAAATGAGCATAAAAAACATAGTACCTGATCTCAATATGGATTCGAGCCTTTCTTCTTTCTTCTTTTTAGTAATTTACCTTTTCTCTAGAAGCTCCAGCTTTGAATTGATAGCAAACAGCAAAGAGAACATAGATCTTCTAACCAGAATCCATCAGATAGGCAATTGATCGTATAGAAGAAGAAGAGCAAAATCTCTCTCGAGCAGCTAGGGTTTCGGGAAAAAAAAAAAAAACTAAGATTTAGATGCTTAGCATCAAGAATTTAACAGATCTCATGTTGTAGGCTAAGATCTAGGATTTTTGACCTAGGAAGGCAGGATTTCAAGGTTCAAATAGTAAAAAAAACAGAGTGGAAAATGACAATAACATGCTGGCCGGAGTTTTGGTCGATGTATGACCAGAGAATGACCGAAAAAAATGACCGGAGATGATGAGATTCGGTCGGAGAAGATGTGAATTTAGGGTTTCAACTTCGAGGATTTGGGGATTTTGCTCTGCTAGGGTTTTCTAAAAAAACGAGATCTGAAAAAAATGAGTTCCCCCTTCTCTTTTGCAAGCTAATGTCTATTTATAGATATTCGGGCAAAGCTTTCGGGCCCCTTAAATTGCTGAGACAACCCCATATATCTTTTGATTACCCAAATGGGGGTGGTCCATAGGAAAATTTTAAGGAAAAAAATGAGGGAATAAATTCGTGCCCCTTTAATTGCCCAGAGACACCCTCCTGCAACAAATTACCCCTGCTTTAATCCCACCAGGTCACCTCCTGGTCAGGATAATGCACACCCCTTCTGCGACACTAAATTTATACAACACTACCTACCCTGCTTGTTCCCTAGGCAAACCGCGACAGATTTTTCTAAAATTTTAGAGGGATCTAAATGGGACCATAACCTACCTTGAGGCACAATTTGGGACTCTTGAACACTTGTTCACCAGGGTTTCTAATCCACCAATGCTATTAGGGTTCGGTCAAAATGGGGTGTCTACAGATGCCCCTCTTTGACAAAACGTGTGTAACGCGCGAATGTCAAAGCTGAACAGACAACACATTTTGATCGACCTGAAAGCAAATTTTTGGGTTTTTGATTCAAAAATGGTATTCACAAAGGTAGCACAACAAAGATGACAATTAACAAGACTTCTAAGACTGCAGACAATAAGGAGATGACCTCTCACTGACTCTTGACATGACAATCAATGACATCTCAAAAAGATAACCTCTCTGTAATCCATTAATTGTGTGATCCACAACAGTTAACAAGGACTTTTATTGAAAACAAATATGCATAAAATACTTCTCCCTCTTCTTCTTTTTTTACTGTTAAACCAAAAGTCTGGTTAAACATAAAATGAATCACTAAAAGAATAGAATCACATTACAGACATATTTGTATCGACGAATAACGGTTTTTGCGGACAATCAGACCAAATATCGCTCAGTCAATTGCGAAAAATGATATCTTTTAAAATGATGAGCAAGTCTTAACGATCAGACCAAATATTGCTTGGTCAGTCGTCAAAACTACCTCAAAACAAAAGGGCGATAACTACACAGACCATTGCTAAAAATCCGTCTGTTTAGCCATCCAGATAATCCTGACTCCTCTCTTTCAAGGTAGCGGATCATCCAAGATTGATATGGTCCTGCAAAAAGGGGTCCATATAAATCCACGCAGATATACCTGACTCCCAATCTCAGTAGGTAGCGGTACATTGCGAAGTGACAATTAGACAGGCCAAAATGTGGCATTTCACTGCTAAGTGTCACGGGCGAAGAAGGAAAGACCAGACTCCAAACACACGAAGCTCAATTTCACTGGTAGTTTCGTACTTCTAAAAAACTCTTCATGGTTAAAGAAAAGCCCAGACTCCAAACATGCGGAGCTACTTCACTGGAAATTCCTTTAAGAAGAAATCCTTTTCAAATGATGAAAAAATTACCAGACTCCAAATCACAGAGTCATTGGCGAAAACGTTTTGAAAATCTTTCAAATGATAAAAGAAAAGACCAATCTCCAAATTACGGAGCCATTGGCAAACATTTATAAGATGATAAAAGAAAAAATGCCAAACTCCAAATCACGGAGCTAATGGCGAAAATAAAATTCATTGAAATGATTGAAGAAATGACCAACTTTGATCGATTTCACCAGATGAATAAATCATTTCTGCCTGAGAATGATTGAAAATGCACGATCTGTGCTGAAGACAAAACTCAAGCAAGGATGAAGAAATTTTCGAGTACTGACCCTTAAAATAATGGAAAAGAAATCTGCTGGAATTTTGAAAATTGCAGGAATGAATTCTAGACTCCGCTGGGAGTAAAGATTTTATGAAAACTTGACTCAGAAAGATAACAATTTGATTGAAGAGCTTGAACCAGAAGAATGTATTCAAGTTCCTCTATTCTCTATTTGATGAGAATTGCCATCTCAAATATCATTGTTTGATTGATATCTTTTATGACGCAAGTCATAAAAGATGCCCCTAGTATGATTACTTCCATGACAAAATTCATTGGAGAGCAACAATAAAGGGATCAAAAGGATAAGCAGAAAGCTTTCATTAATGAACTCTTGGGATTACAAAGTTTTTCTCATGAACACTTGGATTTACAAAATTTTCTCATGTACAAGAAACTGGTTTTGCTCAGAAACTTTCTTCATCTCTGCCAACCACTGATACTTCAGACGGGTTTTAAGAGCCTGCCACATTCTGAATTCTGCTTTGGTTTACATTATAAACAAGAGGCACGGATTCTCTTCTTTCCCTCCCTTTTACCACCCCGGCTTTGGGAGGACATTGACTAAACAAGACCTCAAAACTTGACCTAAACTCGACAAAATAAAGACTTTGACAAACGACAAACGAGGACTTTGACAAAAACACAAGACATGAACACTAAGAGACACCGAATCTGCTTCTTAGCCTGATAAAATATTTCAAGATGGTAAAAGTCTACCACTCTTAGATTCTTTTGGTTACCGTGTTTAAAGGTGTTTCATTCCTTTTTTCGGTATTTCTGTCATGGTTATTATCCCTTTAGATTGCTTAGTTTCAATCTCCTTAACTCAAAAAGTACCAAAGGAAGCTTTGCTGGTGCTTACTCAAACATTAGAATGATGCCAAAGAAAATGAAAGTCTAACTGGCTCTTCAAAGCTATGTCCTCTCTGCATGAAGTCACTGCCATGACCAAATCGCCTTTCTAGGTTTTCGATTTGGCGGACCGTATGCCTTATATTTTGCCTGGACTGTCTGCCCTTGCAGATTTTCCATCCAGCAGGCTCAGCACCCTGATTTTTGCCTAAGCCGCCCTTTCGGGTTTCCAGCTTAGCGGGTGAATGACCCTAACTTTTGCCTAGACCGCCCTTGCGGGTTTTCAGTCTAGCGGGTCTAAGACTCCATCATTTTTCTTTCTTTCTGTTTCTCTACAATCCTGGGCCTAAAATACAGACCCGCACTTTGGTCTAGCAGTTTACAGACCAACCTGCAATTGATTGACCATAACTTACTTAATTTAACTCGGAATTGATTCAAATTCATGCCATTTTGAAGGTGTGGAACTGTAGTTGAAAACGAAAGAAACAGAGATGAAAAATTCCAAGTATCTTAAGAGTTATGATGGAAATAGTTAGACTCGCGCTTTGGTCTAGCAGTTTACAGACCTGCTTCCGATTCATTCACCATAAGTCACTCAATTCGACTCGGAATTTATTCAAATTCATGCCATTTGGAAGATGTCGAAGAGTAGCTGAAAACGAAAGAAACGGAGACGAAAAACTCCAAGTATTTTAAGACTTATGATAGAAATAGTTAGACTCGCGCTTTCGCCTAGCAGTTTACAGACGTACCTCCGATTTAATGACCACAACTCACTCAATTGAACATGTAATTCAATGAAATTTGCTGCATTTCGAAAGAGTCGAAGTGTAGTTTAAAACGGAAGAAACGGAGATGAAAAACTACTTGTATTTTGAGAGTTATGATGGAAATAGTTAGATTCGCGCTTTGGTCTAGCAGTTTGCAGACATACCTCC
Source organism: Tasmannia lanceolata (assembly GCF_043159265.1). Taxonomy (NCBI): domain Eukaryota; kingdom Viridiplantae; phylum Streptophyta; class Magnoliopsida; order Canellales; family Winteraceae; genus Tasmannia; species Tasmannia lanceolata. Next base: position 722,726 of record NW_027518749.1, on the reverse strand, counting down.
GATTGAATGACCATAACTCACTCAATTCAACCCGGAATTCATTGAAATTTATTCCATTTCGAAGGAGTCGAAGTGTAATCTAAAACGGAAGAAACAGAGATGAAAAAGTCCTAGTATTTTGAGAGTTATGACGGAAATAGTTAGACTCGCGCTTTGGTCTAGCAGTTTACAGACCTACGTCCGGTTGATTGACCATAACTCACTCAATTCAACTTGGAATTGAGTCAAATTCATGCCATTTCGAAGATGTCGAAGTGTAGTTGAAAACATAAGAAACGGAGATGAAAAACTCCAAGTATTTTAAGAGTTATGACGAAAATAGTTAGACTCGCCCTTTCGCCTAGCAGTTTACAGACCTACCTCCGATTGAATGACCATAACTCACTCAATTCAACCCGGAATTAATTGAAATTTGTTCCATTTCGAATGAGTAGAAGTGTAGTTTAAAACGAAAGAAACGGAGGTTAAAAAAGCCAAGTATTTCGGGAGTTATGATGGAAATAGTTAGACTCGCACTTTAGTGTAGCAGTTTACAGACCTACCTCCGATTGATTGACCATAACTCAGTCAATTCAACTCGGAATTTAGTCAAATTCATGCCGTTTCGAAGATGTCGAAGTGTAGTTGAAAACATAAGAAACGGAGATGAAAAACTCCAAGTATTTTAAGAGTTACGATGGAAATAGTTAGACTCGCGCTTTCGCCTAGCAGTTTACTGACCTACCTCCGATTGAATGACCATAACCCACTCAATTCAACTCGTAATTCATTGAAATTCGTTCCATTACGAAGGAGTCGAAAGTGTAGCTGAAAACGGAAGAAACGGAGATGAAAACTCCAAGTATTTTGAGAGTTATGGTGGAAATAGTTAGACTCGCGTTTTCGCCTAGCAGTTTACAGACCTACCTCCGATTGAATGACCATAAGTCACTAAAATTCAACTCGGAATTCATTGAACTTTGTTCCATTTCGAAGGAGTCGAAGTGTAGTTTAAAACAGAAGAAACGGAGATAAAAAAAACTAAGTATTTTGAGATTTATGGTGGAAATTGTTAGACTCGCACTTTGGTCTAGCAGTTTACAGACATACCTCCGATTGATTGACTATAACTCACTCAATTCAACTCGAAATTGATTCAAATTCATTCAATTTCGAAGATGTCGAAGTGAAGTTGAAAACGGAAGAAACGGAGATGAAACACTCCAAGTATTTTAAGAGTTATGATGGAAATAGTTGGACTCTTGCTTTCGCCTAGCAGTTTACAGACCTACCTCCGATTGAATGACCATAAGTCACTCAATTCAACCCGGATTTCATTGAAATTTGTTCCATTTCGAAGGAGTCGAAGTGTAGTTTAAAACGGAAGAAACGGAGATGCAAAAAGCCAAGTATTTTGAGAGTTATGGTGGAAATAGTTAGACTCGCACTTTGGTCTATGAGTTTACAGACCTACCTCGGATTGATTGACCATAACTCACTCAATTCAACTCAGAATTGAATCAAATTCATGGCATTGCGAAGATGTCGAAGTGTAGTTGGAAATGGAGATGAAAAACTCCAAGTAATTTAAGAGTTATGATGGACATAGTTAGACTCGCGCTTTCGCCTAGCAGTTTACAGACATACCTCCGAGTCAATGACCATAACTCGCTCAATTCAACTCGGAATTCATTGAAATTTGTTCCATTTCGAAGGACTCGAACTGTAGTTCAAAACGGAAGAAACGGAGATGAAAAAAGCCAAGTATTTTGAGAGTTATGGTGGAAATAGTTAGACTCGCACTTTGGTCTAGCAGTTTACAGACCAACCTGCAATTGATTGACCATAACTTACTCAATTTAACTCGGAATTTATTCAAATTCATGCCATTTTGAAGGTGTGGAAGTGTAGTTGAAAACGAAAGAAACAGAGATGAAAAATTCCAAGTATCTTAAGAGTTATGATGGAAATAGTTAGACTCGCGCTTTGGTCTAGCAGTTTACAGACCTGCTTCCGATTCATTCACCATAAGTCACTCAATTCGACTCGGAATTTATTCAAATTCATGCCATTTGGAAGATGTCGAAGAGTAGCTGAAAACGAAAGAAACGGAGACGAAAAACTCCAAGTATTTTAAGACTTATGATAGAAATAGTTAGACTCGCGCTTTCGCCTAGCAGTTTACAGACGTACCTCCGATTTAATGACCACAACTCACTCAATTGAACATGTAATTCAATGAAATTTGCTGCATTTCGAAAGAGTCGAAGTGTAGTTTAAAACGGAAGAAACGGAGATGAAAAACTACTTGTATTTTGAGAGTTATGATGGAAATAGTTAGATTCGCGCTTTGGTCTAGCAGTTTGCAGACATACCTCCGATTGAATGACCATAACTCACTCAATTCAACCCGGAATTCATTGAAATTTATTCCATTTCGAAGGAGTCGAAGTGTAATCTAAAACGGAAGAAACAGAGATGAAAAAGTCCTAGTATTTTGAGAGTTATGACGGAAATAGTTAGACTCGCGCTTTGGTCTAGCAGTTTACAGACCTACGTCCGGTTGATTGACCATAACTCAGTCAATTCAACTCGGAATTGAGTCAAATTTATGCCATTTCGAAGATGTCGAAGTGTAGTTGAAAACATAAGAAACGGAGATGAAAAACTCCAAGTATTTTAAGAGTTATGACAGAAATAGTTAGACTCGCCCTTTCGCCTAGCAGTTTACAGACCTACCTCCGAGTCAATGACCATAACTCACTCAATTCAACTCGGAATTCATTGAAATTTGTTCCATTTCGAAGGACTCTAACTGTAGTTTAAAACGGAAGAAACGGAGATGAAAAAAGCCAAGTATTTTGAGAGTTATAGTGGAAATAGTTAGACTCGCACTTTGGTCTAGCAGTTTACAGACCAACCTGCAATTGATTGACCATAACTTACTCAATTTAACTCGGAATTGATTCAAATTCATGCCATTTTGAAGGTGTGGAAGTGTAGTTGAAAACGAAAGAAACAGAGATGAAAAATTCCAAGTATCTTAAGAGTTATGATGGAAATAGTTAGACTCGCGCTTTGGTCTAGCAGTTTACAGACCTGCTTCCGATTCATTCACCATAAGTCACTCAATTCGACTCGGAATTTATTCAAATTCATGCCATTTGGAAGATGTCGAAGAGTAGCTGAAAACGAAAGAAACGGAGACGAAAAACTCCAAGTATTTTAAGACTTATGATAGAAATAGTTAGACTCGCTCTTTCGCCTAGCAGTTTACAGACGTACCTCCGATTTAATGACCACAACTCACTCAATTGAACATGTAATTCAATGAAATTTGCTGGATTTCGAAAGAGTCGAAGTGTAGTTTAAAACGGAAGAAACGGAGATGAAAAACTACTTGTATTTTGAGAGTTATGATGGAAATAGTTAGATTCGCGCTTTGGTCTAGCAGTTTGCAGACATACCTCCGATTGAATGACCATAACTCACTCAATTCAACCCGGAATTCATTGAAATTTATTTCGAAGGAGTCGAAGTGTAATCTAAAACGGAAGAAACAGAGATGAAAAAGTCCTAGTATTTTGAGAGTTATGACGGAAATAGTTAGACTCACGCTTTGGTCTAGCAGTTTACAGACCTACGTCCGGTTGATTGACCATAACTCAGTCAATTCAACTCGGAATTGAGTCAAATTCATGCCATTTCGAAGATGTCGAAGTGTAGTTGAAAACATAAGAAACGGAGATGAAAAACTCCAAGTATTTTAAGAGTTATGACGGAAATAGTTAGACTCGCCCTTTCGCCTAGCAGTTTACAGACCTACCTCCGATTGAATGACCATAACTCACTCAATTCAACCCGGAATTAATTGAAATTTGTTCCATTTCGAATGAGTAGAAGTCTAGTTTAAAACGAAAGAAACAGAGGTTAAAAAAGCCAAGTATTTCGGGAGTTATGATGGAAATAGTTAGACTCGCACTTTAGTGTAGCAGTTTACAGACCTACCTCCGATTGATTGACCATAACTCAGTCAATTCAACTCGGAATTTAGTCAAATTCATGCCGTTTCGAAGATGTCGAAGTGTAGTTGAAAACATAAGAAACGGAGATGAAAAACTCCAAGTATTTTAAGAGTTACGATGGAAATAGTTAGACTCGCGCTTTCACCTAGCAGTTTACTGACCCACCTCCGATTGAATGACCATAACCCACTCAATTCAACTCGGAATTTATTGAAATTCGTTCCATTACGAATGAGTCGAAAGTGTAGCTGAAAACGGAAGAAACGGAGGAAAACTCCAAGTATTTTGAGAGTTATGGTGGAAATAGTTAGACTCGCGTTTTCGCCTAGCAGTTTACAGACCTACCTCCGATTGAATGACCATAAGTCACTAAAATTCAACTCGGAATTCATTGAACTTTGTTCCATTTCGAAGGAGTCGAAGTGTAGTTTAAAACAGAAGAAACGGAGATAAAAAAAACCAAGTATTTTGAGATTTATGGTGGAAATTGTTAGACTCGCACTTTGGTCTAGCAGTTTACAGACATACCTCCGATTGATTGACTATAACTCACTCAATTCAACTCGAAATTGATTCAAATTCATTCAATTTCGAAGATGTCGAAGTGAAGTTGAAAACGGAAGAAACGGAGATGAAACACTCCAAGTATTTTAAGAGTTATGATGGAAATAGTTGGACTCTTGCTTTCGCCTAGCAGTTTACAGACCTACCTCCGATTGAATGACCATAACTCATTGAATTCAACCCGGATTTCATTGAAATTTGTTCCATTTCGAAGGAGTCGAAGTGTAGTTTAAAACGGAAGAAACGGAGATGCAAAAAGCCAAGTATTTTGAGAGTATTGGTGGAAATAGTTAGACTCGCACTTTGGTCTAGTAGTTTACAGACCCACCTCCGATTGATTGACCATAACTCACTCAATTCAACTCAGAATTGAATCAAATTCATGGCATTGCGAAGATGTCGAAGTGTAGTTGGAAATGGAGATGAAAAACTCCAAGTAATTTAAGAGTTATGATGGACATAGTTAGACTCGCGCTTTCGCCTAGCAGTTTACAGACCTACCTCCGAGTCAATGACAATAACTCACTCAATTCAACTCGGAATTCATTGAAATTTGTTCCATTTCGAAGGACTCGAACTGTAGTTTAAAACGGAAGAAACGGAGATGAAAAAAGCAAGTATTCTGAGAGTTATGGTGGAAATAGTTACACTCGCACTTTGGTCTGGCAGTTTACAGACCAACCTGCAATTGATTGACCATAACTTACTCAATTTAACTCGGAATTGATTCAAATTCATGCCATTTTGAAGGTGTGGAAATGTAGTTGAAAACGAAAGAAACAGAGATGAAAAATTCCAAGTATCTTAAGAGTTATGATGGAAATAGTTAGACTCGCGCTTTGGTCTAGCAGTTTACAGACCTGCTTCCGATTCATTGACCATAAGTCACTCAATTCGACTCGGAATTTATTCAAATTCATGCCATTTGGAAGATGTCGAAGAGTCGCTGAAAACGAAAGAAACGGAGACGAAAAACTCCAAGTATTTTAAGAGTTATGATAGAAATAGTTAGACTCGCGCTTTCGCCTAGCAGTTTACAGACCTACCTCCGATTTAATGACCACAACTCACTCAATTGAACATGTAATTCAATGAAATTTGTTGCATTTCGAAGTAGTCGAAGTGTAGTTTAAAACGGAAGAAACGGAGATGAAAAACTACTTGTATTTTGAGAGTTATGATGGAAATAGTTAGATTCGCGCTTTGGTCTAGCAGTTTGCAGACATACCTCCGATTGAATGACCATAACTCACTCAATTCAACCCGGAATTCATTGAAATTTATTCCATTTCGAAGGAGTCGAAGTGTAGTCTAAAACGGAAGAAACAGAGATGAAAAAGTCCTAGTATTTTGAGAGTTATGACGGAAATAGTTAGACTCGCGCTTTGGTCTAGCAGTTTATAGACCTACGTCCGGTTGATTGACCATAACTCAGTCAATTCAACTCGGAATTGAGTCAAATTCATGCCATTTCGAAGATGTCGAAGTGTAGTTGAAAACATTAGAAACGGAGATGAAAAACTCCAAGTATTTTAAGAGTTATGACGGAAATAGTTAGACTCGCCCTTTCGCCTAGCAGTTTACAGACCTATCTCCGATTGAATGACCATGACTCACTCAATTCAACCCGGAATTAATTGAAATTTGTTTCATTTTGAATGAGTAGAAGTGTAGTTTAAAAAGAAAGAAACGGAGGTTAAAAAAGCCGAGTATTTCGGGAGTTATGATCGAAATAGTTAGACTCGCACTTTAGTGTAGCAGTTTACAGACCTACCTCCGATTGATTGACCATAACTCTGTCAATTCAACTCGGAATTTAGTCAAATTCATGCCGTTTCGAAGATGTCGAAGTGTAGTTGAAAACATAAGAAACGAAGATGAAAAACTCCAAGTATTTTAAGAGTTACGATGGAAATAGTTAGACTCGCGCTTTCGCCTAGCAGTTTACTGACCTACCTCCGATTGAATGACCATAACCCACTCAATTCAACTCGGAATTCATTGAAATTCGTTCCATTACGAAGGAGTCGAAAGTGTAGCTGAAAACGGAAGAAACGGAGAAGAAAACTCCAAGTATTTTGAGAGTTATGGTGGAAATAGTTAGACTCGTGTTTTCGCCGAGCAGTTTACAGACCTACCTCCGATTGAATGACCATAAGTCACTAAATTCAACTCGGATTTCATTGAAATTTGTTCCATTTCGAAGGAGTCGAAGTGTAGTTTATAACGGAAGAAACGGAGATGCAAAAAGCCAAGTATTTTGAGAGTTATGGTGGAAATAGTTAGACTCGCACTTTGGTCTAGGAGTTTACAGACCTACCTCGGATTGATTGACCATAACTCACTCAATTCAACTCAGAATTGAATCCAATTCATGGCATTGCGAAGATGTCGAATTGTAGTTGGAAATGGAGATGAAAAACTCCAAGTAATTTAAGAGTTATGATGGACATAGTTCGACTCGCGCTTTCGCCTAGCAGTTTACAGACATACCTCCGAGTCAATGACCATAACTCACTCAATTCAACTCGGAATTCATTGAAATTTGTTCCATTTCGAAGGACTCTAACTGTAGTTTAAAACGGAAGAAACGGAGATGAAAAAAGCCAAGTATTTTGAGAGTTATGGTGGAAATAGTTGGACTCGCACTTTGGTCTAGCAGTTTACAGACCAACCTGCAATTGATTGACCATAACTTACTCAATTTAACTCGGAATTGATTCAAATTCATGCCATTTTGAAGGTGTGGAAGTGTAGTTGAAAACGAAAGAAACAGAGATGAAAAATTCCAAGTATCTTAAGAGTTATGATGGAAATAGTTAGACTCGCGCTTTGGTCTAGCAGTTTACAGACCTGCTTCCGATTCATTCACCATAAGTCACTCAATTCGACTCGGAATTTATTCAAATTCATGCCATTTGGAAGATGTCGAAGAGTAGCTGAAAACGAAAGAAACGGAGACGAAAAACTCCAAGTATTTTAAGACTTATGATAGAAATAGTTAGACTCGCGCTTTCGCCTAGCAGTTTACAGACGTACCTCCGATTTAATGACCACAACTCACTCAATTGAACATGTAATTCAATGAAATTTGCTGCATTTCGAAAGAGTCGAAGTGTAGTTTAAAACGGAAGAAACGGAGATGAAAAACTACTTGTATTTTGAGAGTTATGATGGAAATAGTTAGATTCGCGCTTTGGTCTAGCAGTTTGCAGACATACCTCCGATTGAATGACCATAACTCACTCAATTCAACCCGGAATTCATTGAAATTTATTCCATTTCGAAGGAGTCGAAGTGTAATCTAAAACGGAAGAAACAGAGATGAAAAAGTCCTAGTATTTTGAGAGTTATGACGGAAATAGTTAGACTCGCGCTTTGGTCTAGCAGTTTACAGACCTACGTCCGGTTGATTGACCATAACTCACTCAATTCAACTTGGAATTGAGTCAAATTCATGCCATTTCGAAGATGTCGAAGTGTAGTTGAAAACATAAGAAACGGAGATGAAAAACTCCAAGTATTTTAAGAGTTATGACGGAAATAGTTAGACTCGCCCTTTCGCCTAGCAGTTTACAGACCTACCTCCGATTGAATGACCATAACTCACTCAATTCAACCCGGAATTAATTGAAATTTGTTCCATTTCGAATGAGTAGAAGTGTAGTTTAAAACGAAAGAAACGGAGGTTAAAAAAGCCAAGTATTTCGGGAGTTATGATGGAAATAGTTAGACTCGCACTTTAGTGTAGCAGTTTACAGACCTACCTCCGATTGATTGACCATAACTCAGTCAATTCAACTCGGAATTTAGTCAAATTCATGCCGTTTCGAAGATGTCGAAGTGTAGTTGAAAACATAAGAAACGGAGATGAAAAACTCCAAGTATTTTAAGAGTTACGATGGAAATAGTTAGACTCGCGCTTTCGCCTAGCAGTTTACTGACCTACCTCCGATTGAATGACCATAACCCACTCAATTCAACTCGGAATTCATTGAAATTCGTTCCATTACGAAGGAGTCGAAAGTGTAGCTGAAAACGGAAGAAACGGAGATGAAAACTCCAAGTATTTTGAGAGTTATGGTGGAAATAGTTAGACTCGCGTTTTCGCCTAGCAGTTTACAGACCTACCTCCGATTGAATGACCATAAGTCACTAAAATTCAACTCGGAATTCATTGAACTTTGTTCCATTTCGAAGGAGTCGAAGTGTAGTTTAAAACAGAAGAAACGGAGATAAAAAAAACCAAGTATTTTGAGATTTATGGTGGAAATTGTTAGACTCGCACTTTGGTCTAGCAGTTTACAGACATACCTCCGATTGATTGACTATAACTCAATCAATTCAACTCGAAATTGATTCAAATTCATTCAATTTCGAAGATGTCGAAGTGAAGTTGAAAACGGAAGAAACGGAGATGAAACACTCCAAGTATTTTAAGAGTTATGATGGAAATAGTTGGACTCTTGCTTTCGCCTAGCAGTTTACAGACCTACCTCCGATTGAATGACCATAAGTCACTCAATTCAACCCGGATTTCATTGAAATTTGTTCCATTTCGAAGGAGTCGAAGTGTACTTTAAAACGGAAGAAACGGAGATGCAAAAAGCCAAGTATTTTGAGAGTTATGGTGGAAATAGTTAGACTCGCACTTTGGTCTAGGAGTTTACAGACCTACCTCGGATTGATTGACCATAACTCACTCAATTCAACTCAGAATTGAATCAAATTCATGGCATTGCGAAGATGTCGAAGTGTAGTTGGAAATGGAGATGAAAAACTCCAAGTAATTTAAGAGTTATGATGGACATAGTTAGACTCGCGCTTTCGCCTAGCAGTTTACAGACATACCTCCGAGTCAATGACCATAACTCGCTCAATTCAACTCGGAATTCATTGAAATTTGTTCCATTTCGAAGGACTCGAACTGTAGTTCAAAACGGAAGAAACGGAGATGAAAAAAGCCAAGTATTTTGAGAGTTATGGTGGAAATAGTTAGACTCGCACTTTGGTCTAGCAGTTTACAGACCAACCTGCAATTGATTGACCATAACTTACTCAATTTAACTCGGAATTTATTCAAATTCATGCCATTTTGAAGGTGTGGAAGTGTAGTTGAAAACGAAAGAAACAGAGATGAAAAATTCCAAGTATCTTAAGAGTTATGATGGAAATAGTTAGACTCGCGCTTTGGTCTAGCAGTTTACAGACCTGCTTCCGATTCATTCACCATAAGTCACTCAATTCGACTCGGAATTTATTCAAATTCATGCCATTTGGAAGATGTCGAAGAGTAGCTGAAAACGAAAGAAACGGAGACGAAAAACTCCAAGTATTTTAAGACTTATGATAGAAATAGTTAGACTCGCGCTTTCGCCTAGCAGTTTACAGACGTACCTCCGATTTAATGACCACAACTCACTCAATTGAACATGTAATTCAATGAAATTTGCTGCATTTCGAAAGAGTCGAAGTGTAGTTTAAAACGGAAGAAACGGAGATGAAAAACTACTTGTATTTTGAGAGTTATGATGGAAATAGTTAGATTCGCGCTTTGGTCTAGCAGTTTGCAGACATACCTCCGATTGAATGACCATAACTCACTCAATTCAACCCGGAATTCATTGAAATTTATTCCATTTCGAAGGAGTCGAAGTGTAATCTAAAACGGAAGAAACAGAGATGAAAAAGTCCTAGTATTTTGAGAGTTATGACGGAAATAGTTAGACTCGCGCTTTGGTCTAGCAGTTTACAGACCTACGTCCGGTTGATTGACCATAACTCACTCAATTCAACTTGGAATTGAGTCAAATTCATGCCATTTCGAAGATGTCGAAGTGTAGTTGAAAACATAAGAAACGGAGATGAAAAACTCCAAGTATTTTAAGAGTTATGACGGAAATAGTTAGACTCGCCCTTTCGCCTAGCAGTTTACAGACCTACCTCCGATTGAATGACCATAACTCACTCAATTCAACCCGGAATTAATTGAAATTTGTTCCATTTCGAATGAGTAGAAGTGTAGTTTAAAACGAAAGAAACGGAGGTTAAAAAAGCCAAGTATTTCGGGAGTTATGATGGAAATAGTTAGACTCGCACTTTAGTGTAGCAGTTTACAGACCTACCTCCGATTGATTGACCATAACTCAGTCAATTCAACTCGGAATTTAGTCAAATTCATGCCGTTTCGAAGATGTCGAAGTGTAGTTGAAAACATAAGAAACGGAGATGAAAAACTCCAAGTATTTTAAGAGTTACGATGGAAATAGTTAGACTCGCGCTTTCGCCTAGCAGTTTACTGACCTACCTCCGATTGAATGACCATAACCCACTCAATTCAACTCGGAATTCATTGAAATTCGTTCCATTACGAAGGAGTCGAAAGTGTAGCTGAAAACGGAAGAAACGGAGATGAAAACTCCAAGTATTTTGAGAGTTATGGTGGAAATAGTTAGACTCGCGTTTTCGCCTAGCAGTTTACAGACCTACCTCCGATTGAATGACCATAAGTCACTAAAATTCAACTCGGAATTCATTGAACTTTGTTCCATTTCGAAGGAGTCGAAGTGTAGTTTAAAACAGAAGAAACGGAGATAAAAAAAACCAAGTATTTTGAGATTTATGGTGGAAATTGTTAGACTCGCACTTTGGTCTAGCAGTTTACAGACATACCTCCGATTGATTGACTATAACTCACTCAATTCAACTCGAAATTGATTCAAATTCATTCAATTTCGAAGATGTCGAAGTGAAGTTGAAAACGGAAGAAACGGAGATGAAACACTCCAAGTATTTTAAGAGTTATGATGGAAATAGTTGGACTCTTGCTTTCGCCTAGCAGTTTACAGACCTACCTCCGATTGAATGACCATAAGTCACTCAATTCAACCCGGATTTCATTGAAATTTGTTCCATTTCGAAGGAGTCGAAGTGTAGTTTAAAACGGAAGAAACGGAGATGCAAAAAGCCAAGTATTTTGAGAGTTATGGTGGAAATAGTTAGACTCGCACTTTGGTCTAGTAGTTTACAGACCCACCTCCGATTGATTGACCATAACTCACTCAATTCAACTCAGAATTGAATCAAATTCATGGCATTGCGAAGATGTCGAAGTGTAGTTGGAAATGGAGATGAAAAACTCCAAGTAATTTAAGAGTTATGATGGACATAGTTAGACTCGCGCTTTCGCCTAGCAGTTTACAGACCTACCTCCGAGTCAATGACCATAACTCACTCAATTCAACTCGGAATTCATTGAAATTTGTTCCATTTCGAAGGACTCGAACTGTAGTTCAAAACGGAAGAAACGGAGATGAAAAAAGCCAAGTATTTTGAGAGTTATGGTGGAAATAGTTAGACTCGCACTTTGGTCTAGCAGTTTACAGACCAACCTGCAATTGATTGACCATAACTTACTCAATTTAACTCGGAATTGATTCAAATTCATGCCATTTTGAAGGTGTGGAAGTGTAGTTGAAAACGAAAGAAACAGAGATGAAAAATTCCAAGTATCTTAAGAGTTATGATGGAAATAGTTAGACTCGCGCTTTGGTCTAGCAGTTTACAGACCTGCTTCCGATTCATTCACCATAAGTCACTCAATTCGACTCGGAATTTATTCAAATTCATGCCATTTGGAAGATGTCGAAGAGTAGCTGAAAACGAAAGAAACGGAGACGAAAAACTCCAAGTATTTTAAGACTTATGATAGAAATAGTTAGACTCGCGCTTTCGCCTAGCAGTTTACAGACGTACCTCCGATTTAATGACCACAACTCACTCAATTGAACATGTAATTCAATGAAATTTGCTGCATTTCGAAAGAGTCGAAGTGTAGTTTAAAACGGAAGAAACGGAGATGAAAAACTACTTGTATTTTGAGAGTTATGATGGAAATAGTTAGATTCGCGCTTTGGTCTAGCAGTTTGCAGACATACCTCCGATTGAATGACCATAACTCACTCAATTCAACCCGGAATTCATTGAAATTTATTCCATTTCGAAGGAGTCGAAGTGTAATCTAAAACGGAAGAAACAGAGATGAAAAAGTCCTAGTATTTTGAGAGTTATGACGGAAATAGTTAGACTCGCGCTTTGGTCTAGCAGTTTACAGACCTACGTCCGGTTGATTGACCATAACTCACTCAATTCAACTTGGAATTGAGTCAAATTCATGCCATTTCGAAGATGTCGAAGTGTAGTTGAAAACATAAGAAACGGAGATGAAAAACTCCAAGTATTTTAAGAGTTATGACGGAAATAGTTAGACTCGCCCTTTCGCCTAGCAGTTTACAGACCTACCTCCGATTGAATGACCATAACTCACTCAATTCAACCCGGAATTAATTGAAATTTGTTCCATTTCGAATGAGTAGAAGTGTAGTTTAAAACGAAAGAAACGGAGGTTAAAAAAGCCAAGTATTTCGGGAGTTATGATGGAAATAGTTAGACTCGCACTTTAGTGTAGCAGTTTACAGACCTACCTCCGATTGATTGACCATAACTCAGTCAATTCAACTCGGAATTTAGTCAAATTCATGCCGTTTCGAAGATGTCGAAGTGTAGTTGAAAACATAAGAAACGGAGATGAAAAACTCCAAGTATTTTAAGAGTTACGATGGAAATAGTTAGACTCGCGCTTTCGCCTAGCAGTTTACTGACCTACCTCCGATTGAATGACCATAACCCACTCAATTCAACTCGGAATTCATTGAAATTCGTTCCATTACGAAGGAGTCGAAAGTGTAGCTGAAAACGGAAGAAACGGAGATGAAAACTCCAAGTATTTTGAGAGTTATGGTGGAAATAGTTAGACTCGCGTTTTCGCCTAGCAGTTTACAGACCTACCTCCGATTGAATGACCATAAGTCACTAAAATTCAACTCGGAATTCATTGAACTTTGTTCCATTTCGAAGGAGTCGAAGTGTAGTTTAAAACAGAAGAAACGGAGATAAAAAAAACCAAGTATTTTGAGATTTATGGTGGAAATTGTTAGACTCGCACTTTGGTCTAGCAGTTTACAGACATACCTCCGATTGATTGACTATAACTCACTCAATTCAACTCGAAATTGATTCAAATTCATTCAATTTCGAAGATGTCGAAGTGAAGTTGAAAACGGAAGAAACGGAGATGAAACACTCCAAGTATTTTAAGAGTTATGATGGAAATAGTTGGACTCTTGCTTTCGCCTAGCAGTTTACAGACCTACCTCCGATTGAATGACCATAAGTCACTCAATTCAACCCGGATTTCATTGAAATTTGTTCCATTTCGAAGGAGTCGAAGTGTAGTTTAAAACGGAAGAAACGGAGATGCAAAAAGCCAAGTATTTTGAGAGTTATGGTGGAAATAGTTAGACTCGCACTTTGGTCTAGTAGTTTACAGACCCACCTCCGATTGATTGACCATAACTCACTCAATTCAACTCAGAATTGAATCAAATTCATGGCATTGCGAAGATGTCGAAGTGTAGTTGGAAATGGAGATGAAAAACTCCAAGTAATTTAAGAGTTATGATGGACATAGTTAGACTCGCGCTTTCGCCTAGCAGTTTACAGACCTACCTCCGAGTCAATGACCATAACTCACTCAATTCAACTCGGAATTCATTGAAATTTGTTCCATTTCGAAGGACTCGAACTGTAGTTTAAAACGGAAGAAACGGAGATGAAAAAAGCAAGTATTCTGAGAGTTATGGTGGAAATAGTTACACTCGCACTTTGGTCTAGCAGTTTACAGACCAACCTGCAATTGATTGACCATAACTTACTCAATTTAACTCGGAATTGATTCAAATTCATGCCATTTTGAAGGTGTGGAAATGTAGTTGAAAACGAAAGAAACAGAGATGAAAAATTCCAAGTATCTTAAGAGTTATGATGGAAATAGTTAGACTCGCGCTTTGGTCTAGCAGTTTACAGACCTGCTTCCGATTCATTGACCATAAGTCACTCAATTCGACTCGGAATTTATTCAAATTCATGCCATTTGGAAGATGTCGAAGAGTCGCTGAAAACGAAAGAAACGGAGACGAAAAACTCCAAGTATTTTAAGAGTTATGATAGAAATAGTTAGACTCGCGCTTTCGCCTAGCAGTTTACAGACCTACCTCCGATTTAATGACCACAACTCACTCAATTGAACATGTAATTCAATGAAATTTGTTGCATTTCGAAGTAGTCGAAGTGTAGTTTAAAACGGAAGAAACGGAGATGAAAAACTACTTGTATTTTGAGAGTTATGATGGAAATAGTTAGATTCGCGCTTTGGTCTAGCAGTTTGCAGACATACCTCCGATTGAATGACCATAACTCACTCAATTCAACCCGGAATTCATTGAAATTTATTCCATTTCGAAGGAGTCGAAGTGTAGTCTAAAACGGAAGAAACAGAGATGAAAAAGTCCTAGTATTTTGAGAGTTATGACGGAAATAGTTAGACTCGCGCTTTGGTCTAGCAGTTTATAGACCTACGTCCGGTTGATTGACCATAACTCAGTCAATTCAACTCGGAATTGAGTCAAATTCATGCCATTTCGAAGATGTCGAAGTGTAGTTGAAAACATTAGAAACGGAGATGAAAAACTCCAAGTATTTTAAGAGTTATGACGGAAATAGTTAGACTCGCCCTTTCGCCTAGCAGTTTACAGACCTATCTCCGATTGAATGACCATGACTCACTCAATTCAACCCGGAATTAATTGAAATTTGTTTCATTTCGAATGAGTAGAAGTGTAGTTTAAAAAGAAAGAAACGGAGGTTAAAAAAGCCGAGTATTTCGGGAGTTATCATCGAAATAGTTAGACTCGCACTTTAGTGTAGCAGTTTACAGACCTACCTCCGATTGATTGACCATAACTCTGTCAATTCAACTCGGAATTTAGTCAAATTCATGCCGTTTCGAAGATGTCGAAGTGTAGTTGAAAACATAAGAAACGGAGATGAAAAACTCCAAGTATTTTAAGAGTTACGATGGAAATAGTTAGACTCGCGCTTTCGCCTAGCAGTTTACTGACCTACCTCCGATTGAATGACCATAACCCACTCAATTCAACTCGGAATTCATTGAAATTCGTTCCATTACGAAGGAGTCGAAAGAGTAGCTGAAAACGGAAGAAACGGAGATGAAAACTCTAAGTATTTTGAGAGTTATGGTGGAAATAGTTAGACTCGTGTTTTTGCCTAGCAGTTTACAGACCTACCTCCGATTGAATGACCATAAGTCACTAAATTCAACTCGGATTTCATTGAAATTTGTTCCATTTCGAAGGAGTCGAAGTGTAGTTTATAACGGAAGAAACGGAGATGCAAAAAGCCAAGTATTTTGATAGTTATGGTGGAAATAGTTAGACTCGCACTTTGGTCTAGGAGTTTACAGACCTACCTCGGATTTATTGACCATAACTCACTCAATTCAACTCAGAATTGAATCAAATTCATGGCATTGCGAAGATGTCGAATTGTAGTTGGAAATGGAGATGAAAAACTCCACGTAATTTAAGAGTTATGATGGACATAGTTCGACTCGCGCTTTCGCCTAGCAGTTTACAGACGTACCTCCGATTTAATGACCACAACTCACTCAATTGAACATGTAATTCAATGAAATTTGCTGCATTTCGAAAGAGTCGAAGTGTAGTTTAAAACGGAAGAAACGGAGATGAAAAACTACTTGTATTTTGAGAGTTATGATGGAAATAGTTAGATTCGCGCTTTGGTCTAGCAGTTTGCAGACATACCTCCGATTGAATGACCATAACTCACTCAATTCAACCCGGAATTCATTGAAATTTATTCCATTTCGAAGGAGTCGAAGTGTAATCTAAAACGGAAGAAACGGAGATGAAAAAGTCCTAGTATTTTGAGAGTTATGACGGAAATAGTTAGACTCGCGCTTTGGTCTAGCAGTTTACAGACCTACGTCCGGTTGATTGACCATAACTCACTCAATTCAACTTGGAATTGAGTCAAATTCATGCCATTTCGAAGATGTCGAAGTGTAGTTGAAAACATAAGAAACGGAGATGAAAAACTCCAAGTATTTTAAGAGTTATGACGGAAATAGTTAGACTCGCCCTTTCGCCTAGCAGTTTACAGACCTACCTCCGATTGAATGACCATAACTCACTCAATTCAACCCGGAATTAATTGAAATTTGTTCCATTTCGAATGAGTAGAAGTGTAGTTTAAAACGAAAGAAACGGAGGTTAAAAAAGCCAAGTATTTCGGGAGTTATGATGGAAATAGTTAGACTCGCACTTTAGTGTAGCAGTTTACAGACCTACCTCCGATTGATTGACCATAACTCAGTCAATTCAACTCGGAATTTAGTCAAATTCATGCCGTTTCGAAGATGTCGAAGTGTAGTTGAAAACATAAGAAACGGAGATGAAAAACTCCAAGTATTTTAAGAGTTACGATGGAAATAGTTAGACTCGCGCTTTCGCCTAGCAGTTTACTGACCTACCTCCGATTGAATGACCATAACCCACTCAATTCAACTCGGAATTCATTGAAATTCGTTCCATTACGAAGGAGTCGAAAGTGTAGCTGAAAACGGAAGAAACGGAGATGAAAACTCCAAGTATTTTGAGAGTTATGGTGGAAATAGTTAGACTCGCGTTTTCGCCTAGCAGTTTACAGACCTACCTCCGATTGAATGACCATAAGTCACTAAAATTCAACTCGGAATTCATTGAACTTTGTTCCATTTCGAAGGAGTCGAAGTGTAGTTTAAAACAGAAGAAACGGAGATAAAAAAAACCAAGTATTTTGAGATTTATGGTGGAAATTGTTAGACTCGCACTTTGGTCTAGCAGTTTACAGACATACCTCCGATTGATTGACTATAACTCACTCAATTCAACTCGAAATTGATTCAAATTCATTCAATTTCGAAGATGTCGAAGTGAAGTTGAAAACGGAAGAAACGGAGATGAAACACTCCAAGTATTTTAAGAGTTATGATGGAAATAGTTGGACTCTTGCTTTCGCCTAGCAGTTTACAGACCTACCTCCGATTGAATGACCATAAGTCACTCAATTCAACCCGGATTTCATTGAAATTTGTTCCATTTCGAAGGAGTCGAAGTGTAGTTTAAAACGGAAGAAACGGAGATGCAAAAAGCCAAGTATTTTGAGAGTTATGGTGGAAATAGTTAGACTCGCACTTTGGTCTAGGAGTTTACAGACCTACCTCGGATTGATTGACCATAACTCACTCAATTCAACTCAGAATTGAATCAAATTCATGGCATTGCGAAGATGTCGAAGTGTAGTTGGAAATGGAGATGAAAAACTCCAAGTAATTTAAGAGTTATGATGGACATAGTTAGACTCGCGCTTTCGCCTAGCAGTTTACAGACATACCTCCGAGTCAATGACCATAACTCACTCAATTCAACTCGGAATTCATTGAAATTTGTTCCATTTCGAAGGACTCGAACTGTAGTTCAAAACGGAAGAAACGGAGATGAAAAAAGCCAAGTATTTTGAGAGTTATGGTGGAAATAGTTAGACTCGCACTTTGGTCTAGCAGTTTACAGACCAACCTGCAATTGATTGACCATAACTTACTCAATTTAACTCGGAATTGATTCAAATTCATGCCATTTTGAAGGTGTGGAAGTGTAGTTGAAAACGAAAGAAACAGAGATGAAAAATTCCAAGTATCTTAAGAGTTATGATGGAAATAGTTAGACTCGTGCTTTGGTCTAGCAGTTTACAGACCTGCTTCCGATTCATTCACCATAAGTCACTCAATTCGACTCGGAATTTATTCAAATTCATGCCATTTGGAAGATGTCGAAGAGTAGCTGAAAACGAAAGAAACGGAGACGAAAAACTCCAAGTATTTTAAGACTTATGATAGAAATAGTTAGACTCGCGCTTTCGCCTAGCAGTTTACAGACGTACCTCCGATTTAATGACCACAACTCACTCAATTGAACATGTAATTCAATGAAATTTGCTGCATTTCGAAAGAGTCGAAGTGTAGTTTAAAACGGAAGAAACGGAGATGAAAAACTACTTGTATTTTGAGAGTTATGATGGAAATAGTTAGATTCGCGCTTTGGTCTAGCAGTTTGCAGACATACCTCCGATTGAATGACCATAACTCACTCAATTCAACCCGGAATTCATTGAAATTTATTCCATTTCGAAGGAGTCGAAGTGTAATCTAAAACGGAAGAAACAGAGATGAAAAAGTCCTAGTATTTTGAGAGTTATGACGGAAATAGTTAGACTCGCGCTTTGGTCTAGCAGTTTACAGACCTACGTCCGGTTGATTGACCATAACTCACTCAATTCAACTTGGAATTGAGTCAAATTCATGCCATTTCGAAGATGTCGAAGTGTAGTTGAAAACATAAGAAACGGAGATGAAAAACTCCAAGTATTTTAAGAGTTATGACGGAAATAGTTAGACTCGCCCTTTCGCCTAGCAGTTTACAGACCTACCTCCGATTGAATGACCATAACTCACTCAATTCAACCCGGAATTAATTGAAATTTGTTCCATTTCGAATGAGTAGAAGTGTAGTTTAAAACGAAAGAAACGGAGGTTAAAAAAGCCAAGTATTTCGGGAGTTATGATGGAAATAGTTAGACTCGCACTTTAGTGTAGCAGTTTACAGACCTACCTCCGATTGATTGACCATAACTCAGTCAATTCAACTCGGAATTTAGTCAAATTCATGCCGTTTCGAAGATGTCGAAGTGTAGTTGAAAACATAAGAAACGGAGATGAAAAACTCCAAGTATTTTAAGAGTTACGATGGAAATAGTTAGACTCGCGCTTTCGCCTAGCAGTTTACTGACCTACCTCCGATTGAATGACCATAACCCACTCAATTCAACTCGGAATTCATTGAAATTCGTTCCATTACGAAGGAGTCGAAAGTGTAGCTGAAAACGGAAGAAACGGAGATGAAAACTCCAAGTATTTTGAGAGTTATGGTGGAAATAGTTAGACTCGCGTTTTCGCCTAGCAGTTTACAGACCTACCTCCGATTGAATGACCATAAGTCACTAAAATTCAACTCGGAATTCATTGAACTTTGTTCCATTTCGAAGGAGTCGAAGTGTAGTTTAAAACAGAAGAAACGGAGATAAAAAAAACCAAGTATTTTGAGATTTATGGTGGAAATTGTTAGACTCGCACTTTGGTCTAGCAGTTTACAGACATACCTCCGATTGATTGACTATAACTCACTCAATTCAACTCGAAATTGATTCAAATTCATTCAATTTCGAAGATGTCGAAGTGAAGTTGAAAACGGAAGAAACGGAGATGAAACACTCCAAGTATTTTAAGAGTTATGATGGAAATAGTTGGACTCTTGCTTTCGCCTAGCAGTTTACAGACCTACCTCCGATTGAATGACCATAAGTCACTCAATTCAACCCGGATTTCATTGAAATTTGTTCCATTTCGAAGGAGTCGAAGTGTAGTTTAAAACGGAAGAAACGGAGATGCAAAAAGCCAAGTATTTTGAGAGTTATGGTGGAAATAGTTAGACTCGCACTTTGGTCTAGGAGTTTACAGACCTACCTCGGATTGATTGACCATAACTCACTCAATTCAACTCAGAATTGAATCAAATTCATGGCATTGCGAAGATGTCGAAGTGTAGTTGGAAATGGAGATGAAAAACTCCAAGTAATTTAAGAGTTATGATGGACATAGTTAGACTCGCGCTTTCGCCTAGCAGTTTACAGACATACCTCCGAGTCAATGACCATAACTCGCTCAATTCAACTCGGAATTCATTGAAATTTGTTCCATTTCGAAGGACTCGAACTGTAGTTCAAAACGGAAGAAACGGAGATGAAAAAAGCCAAGTATTTTGAGAGTTATGGTGGAAATAGTTAGACTCGCACTTTGGTCTAGCAGTTTACAGACCAACCTGCAATTGATTGACCATAACTTACTCAATTTAACTCGGAATTTATTCAAATTCATGCCATTTTGAAGGTGTGGAAGTGTAGTTGAAAACGAAAGAAACAGAGATGAAAAATTCCAAGTATCTTAAGAGTTATGATGGAAATAGTTAGACTCGCGCTTTGGTCTAGCAGTTTACAGACCTGCTTCCGATTCATTCACCATAAGTCACTCAATTCGACTCGGAATTTATTCAAATTCATGCCATTTGGAAGATGTCGAAGAGTAGCTGAAAACGAAAGAAACGGAGACGAAAAACTCCAAGTATTTTAAGACTTATGATAGAAATAGTTAGACTCGCGCTTTCGCCTAGCAGTTTACAGACGTACCTCCGATTTAATGACCACAACTCACTCAATTGAACATGTAATTCAATGAAATTTGCTGCATTTCGAAAGAGTCGAAGTGTAGTTTAAAACGGAAGAAACGGAGATGAAAAACTACTTGTATTTTGAGAGTTATGATGGAAATAGTTAGATTCGCGCTTTGGTCTAGCAGTTTGCAGACATACCTCCGATTGAATGACCATAACTCACTCAATTCAACCCGGAATTCATTGAAATTTATTCCATTTCGAAGGAGTCGAAGTGTAATCTAAAACGGAAGAAACGGAGATGAAAAAGTCCTAGTATTTTGAGAGTTATGACGGAAATAGTTAGACTCGCGCTTTGGTCTAGCAGTTTACAGACCTACGTCCGGTTGATTGACCATAACTCACTCAATTCAACTTGGAATTGAGTCAAATTCATGCCATTTCGAAGATGTCGAAGTGTAGTTGAAAACATAAGAAACGGAGATGAAAAACTCCAAGTATTTTAAGAGTTATGACGGAAATAGTTAGACTCGCCCTTTCGCCTAGCAGTTTACAGACCTACCTCCGATTGAATGACCATAACTCACTCAATTCAACCCGGAATTAATTGAAATTTGTTCCATTTCGAATGAGTAGAAGTGTAGTTTAAAACGAAAGAAACGGAGGTTAAAAAAGCCAAGTATTTCGGGAGTTATGATGGAAATAGTTAGACTCGCACTTTAGTGTAGCAGTTTACAGACCTACCTCCGATTGATTGACCATAACTCAGTCAATTCAACTCGGAATTTAGTCAAATTCATGCCGTTTCGAAGATGTCGAAGTGTAGTTGAAAACATAAGAAACGGAGATGAAAAACTCCAAGTATTTTAAGAGTTACGATGGAAATAGTTAGACTCGCGCTTTCGCCTAGCAGTTTACTGACCTACCTCCGATTGAATGACCATAACCCACTCAATTCAACTCGGAATTCATTGAAATTCGTTCCATTACGAAGGAGTCGAAAGTGTAGCTGAAAACGGAAGAAACGGTGATGAAAACTCCAAGTATTTTGAGAGTTATGGTGGAAATAGTTAGACTCGCGTTTTCGCCTAGCAGTTTACAGACCTACCTCCGATTGAATGACCATAAGTCACTAAAATTCAACTCGGAATTCATTGAACTTTGTTCCATTTCGAAGGAGTTGAAGTGTAGTTTAAAACAGAAGAAACGGAGATAAAAAAAACCAAGTATTTTGAGATTTATGGTGGAAATTGTTAGACTCGCACTTTGGTCTAGCAGTTTACAGACATACCTCCGATTGATTGACTATAACTCACTCAATTCAACTCGAAATTGATTCAAATTCATTCAATTTCGAAGATGTCGAAGTGAAGTTGAAAACGGAAGAAACGGAGATGAAACACTCCAAGTATTTTAAGAGTTATGATGGAAATAGTTGGACTCTTGCTTTCGCCTAGCAGTTTACAGACCTACCTCCGATTGAATGACCATAAGTCACTCAATTCAACCCGGATTTCATTGAAATTTGTTCCATTTCGAAGGAGTCGAAGTGTAGTTTAAAACGGAAGAAACGGAGATGCAAAAAGCCAAGTATTTTGAGAGTTATGGTGGAAATAGTTAGACTCGCACTTTGGTCTAGGAGTTTACAGACCTACCTCGGATTGATTGACCATAACTCACTCAATTCAACTCAGAATTGAATCAAATTCATGGCATTGCGAAGATGTCGAAGTGTAGTTGGAAATGGAGATGAAAAACTCCAAGTAATTTAAGAGTTATGATGGACATAGTTAGACTCGCGCTTTCGCCTAGCAGTTTACAGACATACCTCCGAGTCAATGACCATAACTCGCTCAATTCAACTCGGAATTCATTGAAATTTGTTCCATTTCGAAGGACTCGAACTGTAGTTCAAAACGGAAGAAACGGAGATGAAAAAAGCCAAGTATTTTGAGAGTTATGGTGGAAATAGTTAGACTCGCACTTTGGTCTAGCAGTTTACAGACCAACCTGCAATTGATTGACCATAACTTACTCAATTTAACTCGGAATTTATTCAAATTCATGCCATTTTGAAGGTGTGGAAGTGTAGTTGAAAACGAAAGAAACAGAGATGAAAAATTCCAAGTATCTTAAGAGTTATGATGGAAATAGTTAGACTCGCGCTTTGGTCTAGCAGTTTACAGACCTGCTTCCGATTCATTCACCATAAGTCACTCAATTCGACTCGGAATTTATTCAAATTCATGCCATTTGGAAGATGTCGAAGAGTAGCTGAAAACGAAAGAAACGGAGACGAAAAACTCCAAGTATTTTAAGACTTATGATAGAAATAGTTAGACTCGCGCTTTCGCCTAGCAGTTTACAGACGTACCTCCGATTTAATGACCACAACTCACTCAATTGAACATGTAATTCAATGAAATTTGCTGCATTTCGAAAGAGTCGAAGTGTAGTTTAAAACGGAAGAAACGGAGATGAAAAACTACTTGTATTTTGAGAGTTATGATGGAAATAGTTAGATTCGCGCTTTGGTCTAGCAGTTTGCAGACATACCTCCGATTGAATGACCATAACTCACTCAATTCAACCCGGAATTCATTGAAATTTATTCCATTTCGAAGGAGTCGAAGTGTAATCTAAAACGGAAGAAACGGAGATGAAAAAGTCCTAGTATTTTGAGAGTTATGACGGAAATAGTTAGACTCGCGCTTTGGTCTAGCAGTTTACAGACCTACGTCCGGTTGATTGACCATAACTCACTCAATTCAACTTGGAATTGAGTCAAATTCATGCCATTTCGAAGATGTCGAAGTGTAGTTGAAAACATAAGAAACGGAGATGAAAAACTCCAAGTATTTTAAGAGTTATGACGGAAATAGTTAGACTCGCCCTTTCGCCTAGCAGTTTACAGACCTACCTCCGATTGAATGACCATAACTCACTCAATTCAACCCGGAATTAATTGAAATTTGTTCCATTTCGAATGAGTAGAAGTGTAGTTTAAAACGAAAGAAACGGAGGTTAAAAAAGCCAAGTATTTCGGGAGTTATGATGGAAATAGTTAGACTCGCACTTTAGTGTAGCAGTTTACAGACCTACCTCCGATTGATTGACCATAACTCAGTCAATTCAACTCGGAATTTAGTCAAATTCATGCCGTTTCGAAGATGTCGAAGTGTAGTTGAAAACATAAGAAACGGAGATGAAAAACTCCAAGTATTTTAAGAGTTACGATGGAAATAGTTAGACTCGCGCTTTCGCCTAGCAGTTTACTGACCTACCTCCGATTGAATGACCATAACCCACTCAATTCAACTCGGAATTCATTGAAATTCGTTCCATTACGAAGGAGTCGAAAGTGTAGCTGAAAACGGAAGAAACGGTGATGAAAACTCCAAGTATTTTGAGAGTTATGGTGGAAATAGTTAGACTCGCGTTTTCGCCTAGCAGTTTACAGACCTACCTCCGATTGAATGACCATAAGTCACTAAAATTCAACTCGGAATTCATTGAACTTTGTTCCATTTCGAAGGAGTTGAAGTGTAGTTTAAAACAGAAGAAACGGAGATAAAAAAAACCAAGTATTTTGAGATTTATGGTGGAAATTGTTAGACTCGCACTTTGGTCTAGCAGTTTACAGACATACCTCCGATTGATTGACTATAACTCACTCAATTCAACTCGAAATTGATTCAAATTCATTCAATTTCGAAGATGTCGAAGTGAAGTTGAAAACGGAAGAAACGGAGATGAAACACTCCAAGTATTTTAAGAGTTATGATGGAAATAGTTGGACTCTTGCTTTCGCCTAGCAGTTTACAGACCTACCTCCGATTGAATGACCATAAGTCACTCAATTCAACCCGGATTTCATTGAAATTTGTTCCATTTCGAAGGAGTCGAAGTGTAGTTTAAAACGGAAGAAACGGAGATGCAAAAAGCCAAGTATTTTGAGAGTTATGGTGGAAATAGTTAGACTCGCACTTTGGTCTATGAGTTTACAGACCTACCTCGTATTGATTGACCATAACTCACTCAATTCAACTCAGAATTGAATCAAATTCATGGCATTGCGAAGATGTCGAAGTGTAGTTGGAAATGGAGATGAAAAACTCCAAGTAATTTAAGAGTTATGATGGACATAGTTAGACTCGCGCTTTCGCCTAGCAGTTTACAGACATACCTCCGAGTCAATGACCATAACTCGCTCAATTCAACTCGGAATTCATTGAAATTTGTTCCATTTCGAAGGACTCGAACTGTAGTTCAAAACGGAAGAAACGGAGATGAAAAAAGCCAAGTATTTTGAGAGTTATGGTGGAAATAGTTAGACTCGCACTTTGGTCTAGCAGTTTACAGACCAACCTGCAATTGATTGACCATAACTTACTCAATTTAACTCGGAATTTATTCAAATTCATGCCATTTTGAAGGTGTGGAAGTGTAGTTGAAAACGAAAGAAACAGAGATGAAAAATTCCAAGTATCTTAAGAGTTATGATGGAAATAGTTAGACTCGCGCTTTGGTCTAGCAGTTTACAGACCTGCTTCCGATTCATTCACCATAAGTCACTCAATTCGACTCGGAATTTATTCAAATTCATGCCATTTGGAAGATGTCGAAGAGTAGCTGAAAACGAAAGAAACGGAGACGAAAAACTCCAAGTATTTTAAGACTTATGATAGAAATAGTTAGACTCGCTCTTTCGCCTAGCAGTTTACAGACGTACCTCCGATTTAATGACCACAACTCACTCAATTGAACATGTAATTCAATGAAATTTGCTGGATTTCGAAAGAGTCGAAGTGTAGTTTAAAACGGAAGAAACGGAGATGAAAAACTACTTGTATTTTGAGAGTTATGATGGAAATTGTTAGATTCGCGCTTTGGTCTAGCAGTTTGCAGACATACCTCCGATTGAATGACCATAACTCACTCAATTCAACCCGGAATTCATTGAAATTTATTTCGAAGGAGTCGAAGTGTAATCTAAAACGGAAGAAACAGAGATGAAAAAGTCCTAGTATTTTGAGAATTATGACGGAAATAGTTAGACTCACGCTTTGGTCTAGCAGTTTACAGACCTACGTCCGGTTGATTGACCATAACTCAGTCAATTCAACTCGGAATTGAGTCAAATTCATGCCATTTCGAAGATGTCGAAGTGTAGTTGAAAACATAAGAAACGGAGATGAAAAACTCCAAGTACTTTAAGAGTTATGACGGAAATAATTAGACTCGCCCTTTCGCCTAGCAGTTTACAGACCTACCTCCGATTGAATGACCATAACTCACTCAATTCAACCCGGAATTAATTGAAATTTGTTCCATTTCGAATGAGTAGAAGTGTAGTTTAAAACGAAAGAAACAGAGGTTAAAAAAGCCAAGTATTTCGGGAGTTATGATGGAAATAGTTAGACTCGCACTTTAGTGTAGCAGTTTACAGACCTACCTCCGATTGATTGACCATAACTCAGTCAATTCAACTCGGAATTTAGTCAAATTCATGCCGTTTCGAAGATGTCGAAGTGTAGTTGAAAACATAAGAAACGGAGATGAAAAACTCCAAGTATTTTAAGAGTTACGATGGAAATAGTTAGACTCGCGCTTTCACCTAGCAGTTTACTGACCCACCTCCGATTGAATGACCATAACCCACTCAATTCAACTCGGAATTCATTGAAATTCGTTACATTACGAATGAGTCGAAAGTGTAGCTGAAAACGGAAGAAACGGAGATGAAAACTCCAAGTATTTTGAGAGTTATGGTGGAAATAGTTAGACTCGCGTTTTCGCCTAGCAGTTTACAGACCTACCTCCGATTGAATGACCATAAGTCACTAAAATTCAACTCGGAATTCATTGAACTTTGTTCCATTTCGAAGGAGTCGAAGTGTAGTTTAAAACAGAAGAAACGGAGATAAAAAAAACCAAGTATTTTGAGATTTATGGTGGAAATTGTTAGACTCGCACTTTGGTCTAGCAGTTTACAGACATACCTCCGATTGATTGACTATAACTCACTCAATTCAACTCGAAATTGATTCAAATTCATTCAATTTCGAAGATGTCGAAGTGAAGTTGAAAACGGAAGAAACGGAGATGAAACACTCCAAGTATTTTAAGAGTTATGATGGAAATAGTTGGACTCTTGCTTTCGCCTAGCAGTTTACAGACCTACCTCCGATTGAATGACCATAACTCACTGAATTCAACCCGGATTTCATTGAAATTTGTTCCATTTCGAAGGAGTCGAAGTGTAGTTTAAAACGGAAGAAACGGAGATGCAAAAAGCCAAGTATTTTGAGAGTTATGGTGGAAATAGTTAGACTCGCACTTTGGTCTAGTAGTTTACAGACCCACCTCCGATTGATTGACCATAACTCACTCAATTCAACTCAGAATTGAATCAAATTCATGGCATTGCGAAGATGTCGAAGTGTAGTTGGAAATGGAGATGAAAAACTCCAAGTAATTTAAGAGTTATGATGGACATAGTTAGACTCGCGCTTTCGCCTAGCAGTTTACAGACCTACCTCCGAGTCAATGACCATAACTCACTCAATTCAACTCGGAATTCATTGAAATTTGTTCCATTTCGAAGGACTCGAACTGTAGTTTAAAACGGAAGAAACGGAGATGAAAAAAGCAAGTATTCTGAGAGTTATGGTGGAAATAGTTACACTCGCACTTTGGTCTAGCAGTTTACAGACCAACCTGCAATTGATTGACCATAACTTACTCAATTTAACTCGGAATTGATTCAAATTCATGCCATTTTGAAGGTGTGGAAATGTAGTTGAAAACGAAAGAAACAGAGATGAAAAATTCCAAGTATCTTAAGAGTTATGATGGAAATAGTTAGACTCGCGCTTTGGTCTAGCAGTTTACAGACCTGCTTCCGATTGATTGACCATAAGTCACTCAATTCGACTCGGAATTTATTCAAATTCATGCCATTTGGAAGATGTCGAAGAGTAGCTGAAAACGAAAGAAACGGAGACGAAAAACTCCAAGTATTTTAAGAGTTATGATAGAAATAGTTAGACTCGCGCTTTCGCCTAGCAGTTTACAGACCTACCTCCGATTTAATGACCACAACTCACTCAATTGAACATGTAATTCAATGAAATTTGTTGCATTTCGAAGTAGTCGAAGTGTAGTTTAAAACGGAAGAAACGGAGATGAAAAACTACTTGTATTTTGAGAGTTATGATGGAAATAGTTAGATTCGCGCTTTGGTCTAGCAGTTTGCAGACATACCTCCGATTGAATGACCATAACTCACTCAATTCAACCCGGAATTCATTGAAATTTATTCCATTTCGAAGGAGTCGAAGTGTAGTCTAAAACGGAAGAAACAGAGATGAAAAAGTCCTAGTATTTTGAGAGTTATGACGGAAATAGTTAGACTCGCGCTTTGGTCTAGCAGTTTATAGACCTACGTCCGGTTGATTGACCATAACTCAGTCAATTCAACTCGGAATTGAGTCAAATTCATGCCATTTCGAAGATGTCGAAGTGTAGTTGAAAACATTAGAAACGGAGATGAAAAACTCCAAGTATTTTAAGAGTTATGACGGAAATAGTTAGACTCGCCCTTTCGCCTAGCAGTTTACAGACCTATCTCCGATTGAATGACCATGACTCACTCAATTCAACCCGGAATTAATTGAAATTTGTTTCATTTCGAATGAGTAGAAGTGTAGTTTAAAAAGAAAGAAACGGAGGTTAAAAAAGCCGAGTATTTCGGGAGTTATGATCGAAATCGTTAGACTCGCACTTTAGTGTAGCAGTTTACAGACCTACCTCCGATTGATTGACCATAACTCTGTCAATTCAACTCGGAATTTAGTCAAATTCATGCCGTTTCGAAGATGTCGAAGTGTAGTTGAAAACATAAGAAACGGAGATGAAAAACTCCAAGTATTTTAAGAGTTACGATGGAAATAGTTAGACTCGCGCTTTCGCCTATCAGTTTACTGACCTACCTCCGATTGAATGACCATAACCCACTCAATTCAACTCGGAATTCATTGAAATTCGTTCCATTACGAAGGAGTCGAAAGTGTAGCTGAAAACGGAAGAAACGGAGATGAAAACTCTAAGTATTTTGAGAGTTATGGTGGAAATAGTTAGACTCGTGTTTTCGCCTAGCAGTTTACAGACCTACCTCCGATTGAATGACCATAAGTCACTAAATTCAACTCGGATTTCATTGAAATTTGTTCCATTTCGAAGGAGTCGAAGTGTAGTTTATAACGGAAGAAACGGAGATGCAAAAAGCCAAGTATTTTGATAGTTATGGTGGAAATAGTTAGACTCGCACTTTGGTCTAGGAGTTTACAGACCTACCTCGGATTTATTGACCATAACTCACTCAATTCAACTCAGAATTGAATCAAATTCATGGCATTGCGAAGATGTCGAATTGTAGTTGGAAATGGAGATGAAAAACTCCAAGTAATTTAAGAGTTATGATGGACATAGTTCGACTCGCGCTTTCGCCTAGCAGTTTACAGACATACCTCCGAGTCAATGACCATAACTCACTCAATTCAACTCGGAATTCATTGAAATTTGTTCCATTTCGAAGGACTCTAACTGTAGTTTAAAACGGAAGAAACGGAGATGAAAAAAGCCAAGTATTTTGAGAGTTATGGTGGAAATAGTTGGACTCGCACTTTGGTCTAGCAGTTTACAGACCAACCTGCAATTGATTGACCATAACTTACTCAATTTAACTCGGAATTGATTCAAATTCATGCCATTTTGAAGGTGTGGAAGTGTAGTTGAAAACGAAAGAAACAGAGATGAAAAATTCCAAGTATCTTAAGAGTTATGATTGAAAATAGTTAGACTCGCGCTTTGGTCTAGCAGTTTGCAGACATACCTCCGATTGAATGACCATAACTCACTCAATTCAACCCGGAATTCATTGAAATTTATTCCATTTCGAAGGAGTCGAAGTGTAGTCTAAAACGGAAGAAACAGAGATGAAAAAGTCCTAGTATTTTGAGAGTTATGACGGAAATAGTTAGACTCGCGCTTTGGTCTAGCAGTTTATAGACCTACGTCCGGTTGATTGACCATAACTCAGTCAATTCAACTCGGAATTGAGTCAAATTCATGCCATTTCGAAGATGTCGAAGTGTAGTTGAAAACATTAGAAACGGAGATGAAAAACTCCAAGTATTTTAAGAGTTATGACGGAAATAGTTAGACTCGCCCTTTCGCCTAGCAGTTTACAGACCTATCTCCGATTGAATGACCATGACTCACTCAATTCAACCCGGAATTAATTGAAATTTGTTTCATTTCGAATGAGTAGAAGTGTAGTTTAAAAAGAAAGAAACGGAGGTTAAAAAAGCCGAGTATTTCGGGAGTTATGATCGAAATCGTTAGACTCGCACTTTAGTGTAGCAGTTTACAGACCTACCTCCGATTGATTGACCATAACTCTGTCAATTCAACTCGGAATTTAGTCAAATTCATGCCGTTTCGAAGATGTCGAAGTGTAGTTGAAAACATAAGAAACGGAGATGAAAAACTCCAAGTATTTTAAGAGTTACGATGGAAATAGTTAGACTCGCGCTTTCGCCTATCAGTTTACTGACCTACCTCCGATTGAATGACCATAACCCACTCAATTCAACTCGGAATTCATTGAAATTCGTTCCATTACGAAGGAGTCGAAAGTGTAGCTGAAAACGGAAGAAACGGAGATGAAAACTCTAAGTATTTTGAGAGTTATGGTGGAAATAGTTAGACTCGTGTTTTCGCCTAGCAGTTTACAGACCTACCTCCGATTGAATGACCATAAGTCACTAAATTCAACTCGGATTTCATTGAAATTTGTTCCATTTCGAAGGAGTCGAAGTGTAGTTTATAACGGAAGAAACGGAGATGCAAAAAGCCAAGTATTTTGATAGTTATGGTGGAAATAGTTAGACTCGCACTTTGGTCTAGGAGTTTACAGACCTACCTCGGATTTATTGACCATAACTCACTCAATTCAACTCAGAATTGAATCAAATTCATGGCATTGCGAAGATGTCGAATTGTAGTTGGAAATGGAGATGAAAAACTCCAAGTAATTTAAGAGTTATGATGGACATAGTTCGACTCGCGCTTTCGCCTAGCAGTTTACAGACATACCTCCGAGTCAATGACCATAACTCACTCAATTCAACTCGGAATTCATTGAAATTTGTTCCATTTCGAAGGACTCTAACTGTAGTTTAAAACGGAAGAAACGGAGATGAAAAAAGCCAAGTATTTTGAGAGTTATGGTGGAAATAGTTGGACTCGCACTTTGGTCTAGCAGTTTACAGACCAACCTGCAATTGATTGACCATAACTTACTCAATTTAACTCGGAATTGATTCAAATTCATGCCATTTTGAAGGTGTGGAAGTGTAGTTGAAAACGAAAGAAACAGAGATGAAAAATTCCAAGTATCTTAAGAGTTATGATTGAAAATAGTTAGACTCGCGCTTTGGTCTAGCAGTTTGCAGACATACCTCCGATTGAATGACCATAACTCACTCAATTCAACCCGGAATTCATTGAAATTTATTCCATTTCGAAGGAGTCGAAGTGTAGTCTAAAACGGAAGAAACAGAGATGAAAAAGTCCTAGTATTTTGAGAGTTATGACGGAAATAGTTAGACTCGCGCTTTGGTCTAGCAGTTTATAGACCTACGTCCGGTTGATTGACCATAACTCAGTCAATTCAACTCGGAATTGAGTCAAATTCATGCCATTTCGAAGATGTCGAAGTGTAGTTGAAAACATTAGAAACGGAGATGAAAAACTCCAAGTATTTTAAGAGTTATGACGGAAATAGTTAGACTCGCCCTTTCGCCTAGCAGTTTACAGACCTATCTCCGATTGAATGACCATGACTCACTCAATTCAACCCGGAATTAATTGAAATTTGTTTCATTTCGAATGAGTAGAAGTGTAGTTTAAAAAGAAAGAAACGGAGGTTAAAAAAGCCGAGTATTTCGGGAGTTATGATCGAAATCGTTAGACTCGCACTTTAGTGTAGCAGTTTACAGACCTACCTCCGATTGATTGACCATAACTCTGTCAATTCAACTCGGAATTTAGTCAAATTCATGCCGTTTCGAAGATGTCGAAGTGTAGTTGAAAACATAAGAAACGGAGATGAAAAACTCCAAGTATTTTAAGAGTTACGATGGAAATAGTTAGACTCGCGCTTTCGCCTATCAGTTTACTGACCTACCTCCGATTGAATGACCATAACCCACTCAATTCAACTCGGAATTCATTGAAATTCGTTCCATTACGAAGGAGTCGAAAGTGTAGCTGAAAACGGAAGAAACGGAGATGAAAACTCTAAGTATTTTGAGAGTTATGGTGGAAATAGTTAGACTCGTGTTTTCGCCTAGCAGTTTACAGACCTACCTCCGATTGAATGACCATAAGTCACTAAATTCAACTCGGATTTCATTGAAATTTGTTCCATTTCGAAGGAGTCGAAGTGTAGTTTATAACGGAAGAAACGGAGATGCAAAAAGCCAAGTATTTTGATAGTTATGGTGGAAATAGTTAGACTCGCACTTTGGTCTAGGAGTTTACAGACCTACCTCGGATTTATTGACCATAACTCACTCAATTCAACTCAGAATTGAATCAAATTCATGGCATTGCGAAGATGTCGAATTGTAGTTGGAAATGGAGATGAAAAACTCCAAGTAATTTAAGAGTTATGATGGACATAGTTCGACTCGCGCTTTCGCCTAGCAGTTTACAGACATACCTCCGAGTCAATGACCATAACTCACTCAATTCAACTCGGAATTCATTGAAATTTGTTCCATTTCGAAGGACTCTAACTGTAGTTTAAAACGGAAGAAACGGAGATGAAAAAAGCCAAGTATTTTGAGAGTTATGGTGGAAATAGTTGGACTCGCACTTTGGTCTAGCAGTTTACAGACCAACCTGCAATTGATTGACCATAACTTACTCAATTTAACTCGGAATTGATTCAAATTCATGCCATTTTGAAGGTGTGGAAGTGTAGTTGAAAACGAAAGAAACAGAGATGAAAAATTCCAAGTATCTTAAGAGTTATGATTGAAAATAGTTAGACTCGCGCTTTGGTCTAGCAGTTTGCAGACATACCTCCGATTGAATGACCATAACTCACTCAATTCAACCCGGAATTCATTGAAATTTATTCCATTTCGAAGGAGTCGAAGTGTAGTCTAAAACGGAAGAAACAGAGATGAAAAAGTCCTAGTATTTTGAGAGTTATGACGGAAATAGTTAGACTCGCGCTTTGGTCTAGCAGTTTATAGACCTACGTCCGGTTGATTGACCATAACTCAGTCAATTCAACTCGGAATTGAGTCAAATTCATGCCATTTCGAAGATGTCGAAGTGTAGTTGAAAACATTAGAAACGGAGATGAAAAACTCCAAGTATTTTAAGAGTTATGACGGAAATAGTTAGACTCGCCCTTTCGCCTAGCAGTTTACAGACCTATCTCCGATTGAATGACCATGACTCACTCAATTCAACCCGGAATTAATTGAAATTTGTTTCATTTCGAATGAGTAGAAGTGTAGTTTAAAAAGAAAGAAACGGAGGTTAAAAAAGCCGAGTATTTCGGGAGTTATGATCGAAATCGTTAGACTCGCACTTTAGTGTAGCAGTTTACAGACCTACCTCCTCGTTAGACTCGCACTTTGATTGACCATAACTCTGTCAATTCAACTCGGAATTTAGTCAAATTCATGCCGTTTCGAAGATGTCGAAGTGTAGTTGAAAACATAAGAAACGGAGATGAAAAACTCCAAGTATTTTAAGAGTTACGATGGAAATAGTTAGACTCGCGCTTTCGCCTATCAGTTTACTGACCTACCTCCGATTGAATGACCATAACCCACTCAATTCAACTCGGAATTCATTGAAATTCGTTCCATTACGAAGGAGTCGAAAGTGTAGCTGAAAACGGAAGAAACGGAGATGAAAACTCTAAGTATTTTGAGAGTTATGGTGGAAATAGTTAGACTCGTGTTTTCGCCTAGCAGTTTACAGACCTACCTCCGATTGAATGACCATAAGTCACTAAATTCAACTCGGATTTCATTGAAATTTGTTCCATTTCGAAGGAGTCGAAGTGTAGTTTATAACGGAAGAAACGGAGATGCAAAAAGCCAAGTATTTTGATAGTTATGGTGGAAATAGTTAGACTCGCACTTTGGTCTAGGAGTTTACAGACCTACCTCGGATTTATTGACCATAACTCACTCAATTCAACTCAGAATTGAATCAAATTCATGGCATTGCGAAGATGTCGAATTGTAGTTGGAAATGGAGATGAAAAACTCCAAGTAATTTAAGAGTTATGATGGACATAGTTCGACTCGCGCTTTCGCCTAGCAGTTTACAGACATAC
Organism: Tasmannia lanceolata; assembly: GCF_043159265.1. Taxonomy (NCBI): domain Eukaryota; kingdom Viridiplantae; phylum Streptophyta; class Magnoliopsida; order Canellales; family Winteraceae; genus Tasmannia; species Tasmannia lanceolata. Next base: position 688,464 of record NW_027518749.1, on the reverse strand, counting down.
CTCCGAGTCAATGACCATAACTCACTCAATTCAACTCGGAATTCATTGAAATTTGTTACATTTCGAAGGACTCTAACTGTAGTTTAAAACGGAAGAAACGGAGATGAAAAAAGCCAAGTATTTTGAGAGTTATGGTGGAAATAGTTGGACTCGCACTTTGGTCTAGCAGTTTACAGACCAACCTGCAATTGATTGACCATAACTTACTCAATTTAACTCGGAATTGATTCAAATTCATGCCATTTTGAAGGTGTGGAAGTGTAGTTGAAAACGAAAGAAACAGAGATGAAAAATTCCAAGTATCTTAAGAGTTATGATGGAAATAGTTAGACTCGCGCTTTGGTCTAGCAGTTTGCAGACATACCTCCGATTGAATGACCATAACTCACTCAATTCAACCCGGAATTCATTGAAATTTATTCCATTTCGAAGGAGTCGAAGTGTAGTCTAAAACGGAAGAAACAGAGATGAAAAAGTCCTAGTATTTTGAGAGTTATGACGGAAATAGTTAGACTCGCGCTTTGGTCTAGCAGTTTATAGACCTACGTCCGGTTGATTGACCATAACTCAGTCAATTCAACTCGGAATTGAGTCAAATTCATGCCATTTCGAAGATGTCGAAGTGTAGTTGAAAACATTAGAAACGGAGATGAAAAACTCCAAGTATTTTAAGAGTTATGACGGAAATAGTTAGACTCGCCCTTTCGCCTAGCAGTTTACAGACCTATCTCCGATTGAATGACCATGACTCACTCAATTCAACCCGGAATTAATTGAAATTTGTTTCATTTCGAATGAGTAGAAGTGTAGTTTAAAAAGAAAGAAACGGAGGTTAAAAAAGCCGAGTATTTCGGGAGTTATGATCGAAATCGTTAGACTCGCACTTTAGTGTAGCAGTTTACAGACCTACCTCCGATTGATTGACCATAACTCTGTCAATTCAACTCGGAATTTAGTCAAATTCATGCCGTTTCGAAGATGTCGAAGTGTAGTTGAAAACATAAGAAACGGAGATGAAAAACTCCAAGTATTTTAAGAGTTACGATGGAAATAGTTAGACTCGCGCTTTCGCCTATCAGTTTACTGACCTACCTCCGATTGAATGACCATAACCCACTCAATTCAACTCGGAATTCATTGAAATTCGTTCCATTACGAAGGAGTCGAAAGTGTAGCTGAAAACGGAAGAAACGGAGATGAAAACTCTAAGTATTTTGAGAGTTATGGTGGAAATAGTTAGACTCGTGTTTTCGCCTAGCAGTTTACAGACCTACCTCCGATTGAATGACCATAAGTCACTAAATTCAACTCGGATTTCATTGAAATTTGTTCCATTTCGAAGGAGTCGAAGTGTAGTTTATAACGGAAGAAACGGAGATGCAAAAAGCCAAGTATTTTGATAGTTATGGTGGAAATAGTTAGACTCGCACTTTGGTCTAGGAGTTTACAGACCTACCTCGGATTTATTGACCATAACTCACTCAATTCAACTCAGAATTGAATCAAATTCATGGCATTGCGAAGATGTCGAATTGTAGTTGGAAATGGAGATGAAAAACTCCAAGTAATTTAAGAGTTATGATGGACATAGTTCGACTCGCGCTTTCGCCTAGCAGTTTACAGACATACCTCCGAGTCAATGACCATAACTCACTCAATTCAACTCGGAATTCATTGAAATTTGTTCCATTTCGAAGGACTCTAACTGTAGTTTAAAACGGAAGAAACGGAGATGAAAAAAGCCAAGTATTTTGAGAGTTATGGTGGAAATAGTTGGACTCGCACTTTGGTCTAGCAGTTTACAGACCAACCTGCAATTGATTGACCATAACTTACTCAATTTAACTCGGAATTGATTCAAATTCATGCCATTTTGAAGGTGTGGAAGTGTAGTTGAAAACGAAAGAAACAGAGATGAAAAATTCCAAGTATCTTAAGAGTTATGATGGAAATAGTTAGACTCGCGCTTTGGTCTAGCAGTTTACAGACCTGCTTCCGATTCATTCACCATAAGTCACTCAATTCGACTCGGAATTTATTCAAATTCATGCCATTTGGAAGATGTCGAAGAGTAGCTGAAAACGAAAGAAACGGAGACGAAAAACTCCTAGTATTTTAAGACTTATGATAGAAATAGTTAGACTCGCTCTTTCGCCTAGCAGTTTACAGACGTACCTCCGATTTAATGACCACAACTCACTCAATTGAACATGTAATTCAATGAAATTTGCTGCATTTCGAAAGAGTCGAAGTGTAGTTTAAAACGGAAGAAACGGAGATGAAAAACTACTTGTATTTTGAGAGTTATGATGGAAATAGTTAGATTCGCGCTTTGGTCTAGCAGTTTGCAGACATACCTTCGAATGAATGACCATAACTCACTCAATTCAACCCGGAATTCATTGAAATTTATTCCATTTCGAAGGAGTCGAAGTGTAGTCTAAAACGGAAGAAACAGAGATGAAAAAGTCCTAGTATTTTGAGAGTTATGACGGAAATAGTTAGACTCGCGCTTTGGTCTAGCAGTTTATAGACCTACGTCCGGTTGATTGACCATAACTCAGTCAATTCAACTCGGAATTGAGTCAAATTCATGCCATTTCGAAGATGTCGAAGTGTAGTTGAAAACATTAGAAACGGAGATGAAAAACTCCAAGTATTTTAAGAGTTATGACGGAAATAGTTAGACTCGCCCTTTCGCCTAGCAGTTTACAGACCTATCTCCGATTGAATGACCATAACTCACTCAATTCAACCCGGAATTAATTGAAATTTGTTCCATTTCGAATGAGTAGAAGTGTAGTTTAAAAAGAAAGAAACGGAGGTTAAAAAAGCCGAGTATTTCGGGAGTTATGATGGAAATAGTTAGACTCGCACTTTAGTGTAGCAGTTTACAGACCTACCTCCGATTGATTGACCATAACTCTGTCAATTCAACTCGGAATTTAGTCAAATTCATGCCGTTTCGAAGATGTCGAAGTGTAGTTGAAAACATAAGAAACGGAGATGAAAAACTCCAAGTATTTTAAGAGTTACGATGGAAATAGTTAGACTCGCGCTTTCGCCTATCAGTTTACTGACCTACCTCCGATTGAATGACCATAACCCACTCAATTCAACTCGGAATTCATTGAAATTCGTTCCATTACGAAGGAGTCGAAAGTGTAGCTGAAAACGGAAGAAACGGAGATGAAAACTCTAAGTATTTTGAGAGTTATGGTGGAAATAGTTAGACTCGTGTTTTCGCCTAGCAGTTTACAGACCTACCTCCGATTGAATGACCATAAGTCACTAAATTCAACTCGGATTTCATTGAAATTTGTTCCATTTCGAAGGAGTCGAAGTGTAGTTTATAACGGAAGAAACGGAGATGCAAAAAGCCAAGTATTTTGATAGTTATGGTGGAAATAGTTAGACTCGCACTTTGGTCTAGGAGTTTACAGACCTACCTCGGATTTATTGACCATAACTCACTCAATTCAACTCAGAATTGAATCAAATTCATGGCATTGCGAAGATGTCGAATTGTAGTTGGAAATGGAGATGAAAAACTCCAAGTAATTTAAGAGTTATGATGGACATAGTTCGACTCGCGCTTTCGCCTAGCAGTTTACAGACATACCTCCGAGTCAATGACCATAACTCACTCAATTCAACTCGGAATTCATTGAAATTTGTTCCATTTCGAAGGACTCTAACTGTAGTTTAAAACGGAAGAAACGGAGATGAAAAAAGCCAAGTATTTTGAGAGTTATGGTGGAAATAGTTGGACTCGCACTTTGGTCTAGCAGTTTACAGACCAACCTGCAATTGATTGACCATAACTTACTCAATTTAACTCGGAATTGATTCAAATTCATGCCATTTTGAAGGTGTGGAAGTGTAGTTGAAAACGAAAGAAACAGAGATGAAAAATTCCAAGTATCTTAAGAGTTATGATTGAAAATAGTTAGACTCGCGCTTTGGTCTAGCAGTTTGCAGACATACCTCCGATTGAATGACCATAACTCACTCAATTCAACCCGGAATTCATTGAAATTTGTTCCATTTCGAAGGACTCTAACTGTAGTTTAAAACGGAAGAAACGGAGATGAAAAAAGCCAAGTATTTTGAGAGTTATGGTGGAAATAGTTGGACTCGCACTTTGGTCTAGCAGTTTACAGACCAACCTGCAATTGATTGACCATAACTTACTCAATTTAACTCGGAATTGATTCAAATTCATGCCATTTTGAAGGTGTGGAAGTGTAGTTGAAAACGAAAGAAACAGAGATGAAAAATTCCAAGTATCTTAAGAGTTATGATGGAAATAGTTAGACTCGCGCTTTGGTCTAGCAGTTTACAGACCTGCTTCCGATTCATTCACCATAAGTCACTCAATTCGACTCGGAATTTATTCAAATTCATGCCATTTGGAAGATGTCGAAGAGTAGCTGAAAACGAAAGAAACGGAGACGAAAAACTCCTAGTATTTTAAGACTTATGATAGAAATAGTTAGACTCGCTCTTTCGCCTAGCAGTTTACAGACGTACCTCCGATTTAATGACCACAACTCACTCAATTGAACATGTAATTAAATGAAATTTGCTGCATTTCGAAAGAGTCGAAGTGTAGTTTAAAACGGAAGAAACGGAGATGAAAAACTACTTGTATTTTGAGAGTTATGATGGAAATAGTTAGATTCGCGCTTTGGTCTAGCAGTTTGCAGACATACCTCCGAATGAATGACCATAACTCACTCAATTCAACCCGGAATTCATTGAAATTTATTCCATTTCGAAGGAGTCGAAGTGTAGTCTAAAACGGAAGAAACAGAGATGAAAAAGTCCTAGTATTTTGAGAGTTATGACGGAAATAGTTAGACTCGCGCTTTGGTCTAGCAGTTTATAGACCTACGTCCGGTTGATTGACCATAACTCAGTCAATTCAACTCGGAATTGAGTCAAATTCATGCCATTTCGAAGATGTCGAAGTGTAGTTGAAAACATTAGAAACGGAGATGAAAAACTCCAAGTATTTTAAGAGTTATGACGGAAATAGTTAGACTCGCCCTTTCGCCTAGCAGTTTACAGACCTATCTCCGATTGAATGACCATAACTCACTCAATTCAACCCGGAATTAATTGAAATTTGTTCCATTTCGAATGAGTAGAAGTGTAGTTTAAAAAGAAAGAAACGGAGGTTAAAAAAGCCGAGTATTTCGGGAGTTATGATGGAAATAGTTAGACTCGCACTTTAGTGTAGCAGTTTACAGACCTACCTCCGATTGATTGACCATAACTCTGTCAATTCAACTCGGAATTTAGTCAAATTCATGCCGTTTCGAAGATGTCGAAGTGTAGTTGAAAACATAAGAAACGGAGATGAAAAACTCCAAGTATTTTAAGAGTTACGATGGAAATAGTTAGACTCGCGCTTTCGCCTAGCAGTTTACTGACCTACCTCCGATTGAATGACCATAACCCACTCAATTCAACTCGGAATTCATTGAAATTCGTTCCATTACGAATGAGTCGAAAGTGTAGCTGAAAACGGAAGAAACGGAGATGAAAACTCCAAGTATTTTGAGAGTTATGGTGGAAATAGTTAGACTCGCGTTTTCGCCTAGCAGTTTACAGACCTACCTCCGATTGAATGACCATAAGTCACTAAAATTCAACTCGGAATTCATTGAACTTTGTTCCATTTCGAAGGAGTCGAAGTGTAGTTTAAAACAGAAGAAACGGAGATAAAAAAAACCAAGTATTTTGAGATTTATGGTGGAAATTGTTAGACTCGCACTTTGGTCTAGCAGTTTACAGACATACCTCCGATTGATTGACTATAACTCACTCAATTCAACTCGAAATTGATTCAAATTCATTCAATTTCGAAGATGTCGAAGTGAAGTTGAAAACGGAAGAAACGGAGATGAAACACTCCAAGTATTTTAAGAGTTATGATGGAAATAGTTGGACTCTTGCTTTCGCCTAGCAGTTTACAGACCTACCTCCGATTGAATGACCATAACTCACTCAATTCAACCCGGATTTCATTGAAATTTGTTCCATTTCGAAGGAGTCGAAGTGTAGTTTAAAACGGAAGAAACGGAGATGCAAAAAGCCAAGTATTTTGAGAGTTATGGTGGAAATAGTTAGACTCGCACTTTGGTCTAGTAGTTTACAGACCCACCTCCGATTGATTGACCATAACTCACTCAATTCAACTCAGAATTGAATCAAATTCATGGCATTGCGAAGATGTCGAAGTGTAGTTGGAAATGGAGATGAAAAACTCCAAGTAATTTAAGAGTTATGATGGACATAGTTAGACTCGCGCTTTCGCCTAGCAGTTTACAGACCTACCTCCGAGTCAATGACCATAACTCACTCAATTCAACTCGGAATTCATTGAAATTTGTTCCATTTCGAAGGACTCGAACTGTAGTTTAAAACGGAAGAAACGGAGATGAAAAAAGCAAGTATTCTGAGAGTTATGGTGGAAATAGTTACACTCGCACTTTGGTCTAGCAGTTTACAGACCAACCTGCAATTGATTGACCATAACTTACTCAATTTAACTCGGAATTGATTCAAATTCATGCCATTTTGAAGGTGTGGAAATGTAGTTGAAAACGAAAGAAACAGAGATGAAAAATTCCAAGTATCTTAAGAGTTATGATGGAAATAGTTAGACTCGCGCTTTGGTCTAGCAGTTTACAGACCTGCTTCCGATTGATTGACCATAAGTCACTCAATTCGACTCGGAATTTATTCAAATTCATGCCATTTGGAAGATGTCGAAGAGCAGCTGAAAACGAAAGAAACGGAGACGAAAAACTCCAAGTATTTTAAGAGTTATGATAGAAATAGTTAGACTCGCGCTTTCGCCTAGCAGTTTACAGACCTACCTCCGATTTAATGACCACAACTCACTCAATTGAACATGTAATTCAATGAAATTTGTTGCATTTCGAAGTAGTCGAAGTGTAGTTTAAAACGGAAGAAACGGAGATGAAAAACTACTTGTATTTTGAGAGTTATGATGGAAATAGTTAGATTCGCGCTTTGGTCTAGCAGTTTGCAGACATACCTCCGATTGAATGACCATAACTCACTCAATTCAACCCGGAATTCATTGAAATTTATTCCATTTCGAAGGAGTCGAAGTGTAGTCTAAAACGGAAGAAACAGAGATGAAAAAGTCCTAGTATTTTGAGAGTTATGACGGAAATAGTTAGACTCGCGCTTTGGTCTAGCAGTTTATAGACCTACGTCCGGTTGATTGACCATAACTCAGTCAATTCAACTCGGAATTGAGTCAAATTCATGCCATTTCGAAGATGTCGAAGTGTAGTTGAAAACATTAGAAACGGAGATGAAAAACTCCAAGTATTTTAAGAGTTATGACGGAAATAGTTAGACTCGCACTTTCGCCTAGCAGTTTACAGACCTATCTCCGATTGAATGACCATAACTCACTCAATTCAACCCGGAATTAATTGAAATTTGTTCCATTTCGAATGAGTAGAAGTGTAGTTTAAAAAGAAAGAAACGGAGGTTAAAAAAGCCGAGTATTTCGGGAGTTATGATGGAAATAGTTAGACTCGCACTTTAGTGTAGCAGTTTACAGACCTACCTCCGATTGATTGACCATAACTCTGTCAATTCAACTCGGAATTTAGTCAAATTCATGCCGTTTCGAAGATGTCGAAGTGTAGTTGAAAACATAAGAAACGGAGATGAAAAACTCCAAGTATTTTAAGAGTTACGATGGAAATAGTTAGACTCGCGCTTTCGCCTAGCAGTTTACTGACCTACCTCCGATTGAATGACCATAACCCACTCAATTCAACTCGGAATTCATTGAAATTCGTTCCATTACGAAGGAGTCGAAAGTGTAGCTGAAAACGGAAGAAACGGAGATGAAACACTCCAAGTATTTTAAGAGTTATGATGGAAATAGTTGGACTCTTGCTTTCGCCTAGCAGTTTACAGACCTACCTCCGATTGAATGACCATAACTCACTCAATTCAACCCGGATTTCATTGAAATTTGTTCCATTTCGAAGGAGTCGAAGTGTAGTTTAAAACGGAAGAAAAGGAGATGCAAAAAGCCAAGTATTTTGAGAGTTATGGTGGAAATAGTTAGACTCGCACTTTGGTCTAGTAGTTTACAGACCCACCTCCGATTGATTGACCATAACTCTCTCAATTCAACTCAGAATTGAATCAAATTCATGGCATTGCGAAGATGTCGAAGTGTAGTTGGAAATGGAGATGAAAAACTCCAAGTAATTTAAGAGTTATGATGGACATAGTTAGACTCGCGCTTTCGCCTAGCAGTTTACAGACCTACCTCCGAGTCAATGACCATAACTCACTCAATTCAACTCGGAATTCATTGAAATTTGTTCCATTTCGAAGGACTCTAACTGTAGTTTAAAACGGAAGAAACGGAGATGAAAAAAGCCAAGTATTTTGAGAGTTATGGTGGAAATAGTTGGACTCGCACTTTGGTCTAGCAGTTTACAGACCAACCTGCAATTGATTGACCATAACTTACTCAATTTAACTCGGAATTGATTCAAATTCATGCCATTTTGAAGGTGTGGAAGTGTAGTTGAAAACGAAAGAAACAGAGATGAAAAATTCCAAGTATCTTAAGAGTTATGATGGAAATAGTTAGACTCGCGCTTTGGTCTAGCAGTTTACAGACCTGCTTCCGATTCATTCACCATAAGTCACTCAATTCGACTCGGAATTTATTCAAATTCATGCCATTTGGAAGATGTCGAAGAGTAGCTGAAAACGAAAGAAACGGAGACGAAAAACTCCTAGTATTTTAAGACTTATGATAGAAATAGTTAGACTCGCTCTTTCGCCTAGCAGTTTACAGACGTACCTCCGATTTAATGACCACAACTCACTCAATTGAACATGTAATTAAATGAAATTTGCTGCATTTCGAAAGAGTCGAAGTGTAGTTTAAAACGGAAGAAACGGAGATGAAAAACTACTTGTATTTTGAGAGTTATGATGGAAATAGTTAGATTCGCGCTTTGGTCTAGCAGTTTGCAGACATACCTCCGATTGAATGACCATAACACACTCAATTCAACCCGGAATTCATTGAAATTTATTCCATTTCGAAGGAGTCGAAGTGTAGTCTAAAACGGAAGAAACAGAGATGAAAAAGTCCTAGTATTTTGAGAGTTATGACGGAAATAGTTAGACTCACGCTTTGGTCTAGCAGTTTGCAGACCTACGTCCGGTTGATTGACCATAACTCAGTCAATTCAGCTCGGAATTGAGTCAAATTCATGCCATTTCGAAGATGTCGAAGTGTAGTTGAAAACATAAGAAACGGAGATGAAAAACTCCAAGTATTTTAAGAGTTATGACAGAAATAGTTAGACTCGCCCTTTCGCCTAGCAGTTTACAGACCTACCTCCGATTGAATGACCATAACTCACTCAATTCAACCCGGAATTAATTGAAATTTGTTCCATTTCGAATGAGTAGAAGTGTAGTTTAAAACGAAAGAAACGGAGGTTAAAAAAGCCAAGTATTTCGGGAGTTATGATGGAAATAGTTAGACTCGCACTTTAGTGTAGCAGTTTACAGACCTACCTCCGATTGATTGACCATAACTCAGTCAATTCAACTCGGAATTTAGTCAAATTCATGCCGTTTCGAAGATGTCGAAGTGTAGTTGAAAACATAAGAAACGGAGATGAAAAACTCCAAGTATTTTAAGAGTTACGATGGAAATAGTTAGACTCGCGCTTTCGCCTAGCAGTTTACTGACCTACCTCCGATTGAATGACCATAACCCACTCAATTCAACTCGGAATTCATTGAAATTCGTTCCATTACGAATGAGTCGAAAGTGTAGCTGAAAACGGAAGAAACGGAGATGAAAACTCCAAGTATTTTGAGAGTTATGGTGGAAATAGTTAGACTCGCGTTTTCGCCTAGCAGTTTACAGACCTACCTCCGATTGAATGACCATAAGTCACTAAAATTCAACTCGGAATTCATTGAACTTTGTTCCATTTCGAAGGAGTCGAAGTGTAGTTTAAAACAGAAGAAACGGAGATAAAAAAAACCAAGTATTTTGAGATTTATGGTGGAAATTGTTAGACTCGCACTTTGGTCTAGCAGTTTACAGACATACCTCCGATTGATTGACTATAACTCACTCAATTCAACTCGAAATTGATTCAAATTCATTCAATTTCGAAGATGTCGAAGTGAAGTTGAAAACGGAAGAAACGGAGATGAAACACTCCAAGTATTTTAAGAGTTATGATGGAAATAGTTGGACTCTTGCTTTCGCCTAGCAGTTTACAGACCTACCTCCGATTGAATGACCATAACTCACTCAATTCAACCCGGATTTCATTGAAATTTGTTCCATTTCGAAGGAGTCGAAGTGTAGTTTAAAACGGAAGAAACGGAGATGCAAAAAGCCAAGTATTTTGAGAGTTATGGTGGAAATAGTTAGACTCGCACTTTGGTCTAGTAGTTTACAGACCCACCTCCGATTGATTGACCATAACTCACTCAATTCAACTCAGAATTGAATCAAATTCATGGCATTGCGAAGATGTCGAAGTGTAGTTGGAAATGGAGATGAAAAACTCCAAGTAATTTAAGAGTTATGATGGACATAGTTAGACTCGCGCTTTCGCCTAGCAGTTTACAGACCTACCTCCGAGTCAATGACCATAACTCACTCAATTCAACTCGGAATTCATTGAAATTTGTTCCATTTCGAAGGACTCGAACTGTAGTTTAAAACGGAAGAAACGGAGATGAAAAAAGCAAGTATTCTGAGAGTTATGGTGGAAATAGTTACACTCGCACTTTGGTCTAGCAGTTTACAGACCAACCTGCAATTGATTGACCATAACTTACTCAATTTAACTCGGAATTGATTCAAATTCATGCCATTTTGAAGGTGTGGAAATGTAGTTGAAAACGAAAGAAACAGAGATGAAAAATTCCAAGTATCTTAAGAGTTATGATGGAAATAGTTAGACTCGCGCTTTGGTCTAGCAGTTTACAGACCTGCTTCCGATTCATTGACCATAAGTCACTCAATTCGACTCGGAATTTATTCAAATTCATGCCATTTGGAAGATGTCGAAGAGCAGCTGAAAACGAAAGAAACGGAGACGAAAAACTCCAAGTATTTTAAGAGTTATGATAGAAATAGTTAGACTCGCGCTTTCGCCTAGCAGTTTACAGACCTACCTCCGATTTAATGACCACAACTCACTCAATTGAACATGTAATTCAATGAAATTTGTTGCATTTCGAAGTAGTCGAAGTGTAGTTTAAAACGGAAGAAACGGAGATGAAAAACTACTTGTATTTTGAGAGTTATGATGGAAATAGTTAGATTCGCGCTTTGGTCTAGCAGTTTGCAGACATACCTCCGATTGAATGACCATAACTCACTCAATTCAACCCGGAATTCATTGAAATTTATTCCATTTCGAAGGAGTCGAAGTGTAGTCTAAAACGGAAGAAACAGAGATGAAAAAGTCCTAGTATTTTGAGAGTTATGACGGAAATAGTTAGACTCGCGCTTTGGTCTAGCAGTTTATAGACCTACGTCCGGTTGATTGACCATAACTCAGTCAATTCAACTCGGAATTGAGTCAAATTCATGCCATTTCGAAGATGTCGAAGTGTAGTTGAAAACATTAGAAACGGAGATGAAAAACTCCAAGTATTTTAAGAGTTATGACGGAAATAGTTAGACTCGCACTTTCGCCTAGCAGTTTACAGACCTATCTCCGATTGAATGACCATAACTCACTCAATTCAACCCGGAATTAATTGAAATTTGTTCCATTTCGAATGAGTAGAAGTGTAGTTTAAAAAGAAAGAAACGGAGGTTAAAAAAGCCGAGTATTTCGGGAGTTATGATGGAAATAGTTAGACTCGCACTTTAGTGTAGCAGTTTACAGACCTACCTCCGATTGATTGACCATAACTCTGTCAATTCAACTCGGAATTTAGTCAAATTCATGCCGTTTCGAAGATGTCGAAGTGTAGTTGAAAACATAAGAAACGGAGATGAAAAACTCCAAGTATTTTAAGAGTTACGATGGAAATAGTTAGACTCGCAATTTCGCCTAGCAGTTTACTGACCTACCTCCGATTGAATGACCATAACCCACTCAATTCAACTCGGAATTCATTGAAATTCGTTCCATTACGAAGGAGTCGAAAGTGTAGCTGAAAACGGAAGAAACGGAGATGAAACACTCCAAGTATTTTAAGAGTTATGATGGAAATAGTTGGACTCTTGCTTTCGCCTAGCAGTTTACAGACCTACCTCCGATTGAATGACCATAACTCACTCAATTCAACCCGGATTTCATTGAAATTTGTTCCATTTCGAAGGAGTCGAAGTGTAGTTTAAAACGGAAGAAAAGGAGATGCAAAAAGCCAAGTATTTTGAGAGTTATGGTGGAAATAGTTAGACTCGCACTTTGGTCTAGTAGTTTACAGACCCACCTCCGATTGATTGACCATAACTCTCTCAATTCAACTCAGAATTGAATCAAATTCATGGCATTGCGAAGATGTCGAAGTGTAGTTGGAAATGGAGATGAAAAACTCCAAGTAATTTAAGAGTTATGATGGACATAGTTAGACTCGCGCTTTCGCCTAGCAGTTTACAGACCTACCTCCGAGTCAATGACCATAACTCACTCAATTCAACTCGGAATTCATTGAAATTTGTTCCATTTCGAAGGACTCTAACTGTAGTTTAAAACGGAAGAAACGGAGATGAAAAAAGCCAAGTATTTTGAGAGTTATGGTGGAAATAGTTGGACTCGCACTTTGGTCTAGCAGTTTACAGACCAACCTGCAATTGATTGACCATAACTTACTCAATTTAACTCGGAATTGATTCAAATTCATGCCATTTTGAAGGTGTGGAAGTGTAGTTGAAAACGAAAGAAACAGAGATGAAAAATTCCAAGTATCTTAAGAGTTATGATGGAAATAGTTAGACTCGCGCTTTGGTCTAGCAGTTTACAGACCTGCTTCCGATTCATTCACCATAAGTCACTCAATTCGACTCGGAATTTATTCAAATTCATGCCATTTGGAAGATGTCGAAGAGTAGCTGAAAACGAAAGAAACGGAGACGAAAAACTCCTAGTATTTTAAGACTTATGATAGAAATAGTTAGACTCGCTCTTTCGCCTAGCAGTTTACAGACGTACCTCCGATTTAATGACCACAACTCACTCAATTGAACATGTAATTCAATGAAATTTGCTGCATTTCGAAAGAGTCGAAGTGTAGTTTAAAACGGAAGAAACGGAGATGAAAAACTACTTGTATTTTGAGAGTTATGATGGAAATAGTTAGATTCGCGCTTTGGTCTAGCAGTTTGCAGACATACCTCCGATTGAATGACCATAACACACTCAATTCAACCCGGAATTCATTGAAATTTATTCCATTTCGAAGGAGTCGAAGTGTAGTCTAAAACGGAAGAAACAGAGATGAAAAAGTCCTAGTATTTTGAGAGTTATGACGGAAATAGTTAGACTCGCGCTTTGGTCTAGCAGTTTATAGACCTACGTCCGGTTGATTGACCATAACTCAGTCAATTCAACTCGGAATTGAGTCAAATTCATACCATTTCGAAGATGTCGAAGTGTAGTTGAAAACATTAGAAACGGAGATGAAAAACTCCAAGTATTTTAAGAGTTATGACGGAAATAGTTAGACTCGCCCTTTCGCCTAGCAGTTTACAGACCTATCTCCGATTGAATGACCATAACTCACTCAATTCAACCCGGAATTAATTGAAATTTGTTCCATTTCGAATGAGTAGAAGTGTAGTTTAAAAAGAAAGAAACGGAGGTTAAAAAAGCCGAGTATTTCGGGAGTTATGATGGAAATAGTTAGACTCGCACTTTAGTGTAGCAGTTTACAGACCTACCTCCGATTGATTGACCATAACTCTGTCAATTCAACTCGGAATTTAGTCAAATTCATGCCGTTTCGAAGATGTCGAAGTGTAGTTGAAAACATAAGAAACGGAGATGAAAAACTCCAAGTATTTTAAGAGTTACGATGGAAATAGTTAGACTCGCGCTTTCGCCTAGCAGTTTACTGACCTACCTCCGATTGAATGACCATAACCCACTCAATTCAACTCGGAATTCATTGAAATTCGTTCCATTACGAATGAGTCGAAAGTGTAGCTGAAAACGGAAGAAACGGAGATGAAAACTCCAAGTATTTTGAGAGTTATGGTGGAAATAGTTAGACTCGCGTTTTCGCCTAGCAGTTTACAGACCTACCTCCGATTGAATGACCATAAGTCACTAAAATTCAACTCGGAATTCATTGAACTTTGTTCCATTTCGAAGGAGTCGAAGTGTAGTTTAAAACAGAAGAAACGGAGATAAAAAAAACCAAGTATTTTGAGATTTATGGTGGAAATTGTTAGACTCGCACTTTGGTCTAGCAGTTTACAGACATACCTCCGATTGATTGACTATAACTCACTCAATTCAACTCGAAATTGATTCAAATTCATTCAATTTCGAAGATGTCGAAGTGAAGTTGAAAACGGAAGAAACGGAGATGAAACACTCCAAGTATTTTAAGAGTTATGATGGAAATAGTTGGACTCTTGCTTTCGCCTAGCAGTTTACAGACCTACCTCCGATTGAATGACCATAACTCACTCAATTCAACCCGGATTTCATTGAAATTTGTTCCATTTCGAAGGAGTCGAAGTGTAGTTTAAAACGGAAGAAACGGAGATGCAAAAAGCCAAGTATTTTGAGAGTTATGGTGGAAATAGTTAGACTCGCACTTTGGTCTAGTAGTTTACAGACCCACCTCCGATTGATTGACCATAACTCACTCAATTCAACTCAGAATTGAATCAAATTCATGGCATTGCGAAGATGTCGAAGTGTAGTTGGAAATGGAGATGAAAAACTCCAAGTAATTTAAGAGTTATGATGGACATAGTTAGACTCGCGCTTTCGCCTAGCAGTTTACAGACCTACCTCCGAGTCAATGACCATAACTCACTCAATTCAACTCGGAATTCATTGAAATTTGTTCCATTTCGAAGGACTCGAACTGTAGTTTAAAACGGAAGAAACGGAGATGAAAAAAGCAAGTATTCTGAGAGTTATGGTGGAAATAGTTACACTCGCACTTTGGTCTAGCAGTTTACAGACCAACCTGCAATTGATTGACCATAACTTACTCAATTTAACTCGGAATTGATTCAAATTCATGCCATTTTGAAGGTGTGGAAATGTAGTTGAAAACGAAAGAAACAGAGATGAAAAATTCCAAGTATCTTAAGAGTTATGATGGAAATAGTTAGACTCGCGCTTTGGTCTAGCAGTTTACAGACCTGCTTCCGATTCATTGACCATAAGTCACTCAATTCGACTCGGAATTTATTCAAATTCATGCCATTTGGAAGATGTCGAAGAGTAGCTGAAAACGAAAGAAACGGAGACGAAAAACTCCAAGTATTTTAAGAGTTATGATAGAAATAGTTAGACTCGCGCTTTCGCCTAGCAGTTTACAGACCTACCTCCGATTTAATGACCACAACTCACTCAATTGAACATGTAATTCAATGAAATTTGTTGCATTTCGAAGTAGTCGAAGTGTAGTTTAAAACGGAAGAAACGGAGATGAAAAACTACTTGTATTTTGAGAGTTATGATGGAAATAGTTAGATTCGCGCTTTGGTCTAGCAGTTTGCAGACATACCTCCGATTGAATGACCATAACTCACTCAATTCAACCCGGAATTCATTGAAATTTATTCCATTTCGAAGGAGTCGAAGTGTAGTCTAAAACGGAAGAAACAGAGATGAAAAAGTCCTAGTATTTTGAGAGTTATGACGGAAATAGTTAGACTCGCGCTTTGGTCTAGCAGTTTATAGACCTACGTCCGGTTGATTGACCATAACTCAGTCAATTCAACTCGGAATTGAGTCAAATTCATGCCATTTCGAAGATGTCGAAGTGTAGTTGAAAACATTAGAAACGGAGATGAAAAACTCCAAGTATTTTAAGAGTTATGACGGAAATAGTTAGACTCGCCCTTTCGCCTAGCAGTTTACAGACCTATCTCCGATTGAATGACCATAACTCACTCAATTCAACCCGGAATTAATTGAAATTTGTTCCATTTCGAATGAGTAGAAGTGTAGTTTAAAAAGAAAGAAACGAAGGTTAAAAAAGCCGAGTATTTCGGGAGTTATGATGGAAATAGTTAGACTCGCACTTTAGTGTAGCAGTTTACAGACCTACCTCCGATTGATTGACCATAACTCTGTCAATTCAACTCGGAATTTAGTCAAATTCATGCCGTTTCGAAGATGTCGAAGTGTAGTTGAAAACATAAGAAACGGAGATGAAAAACTCCAAGTATTTTAAGAGTTACGATGGAAATAGTTAGACTCGCGCTTTCGCCTAGCAGTTTACTGACCTACCTCCGATTGAATGACCATAACCCACTCAATTCAACTCGGAATTCATTGAAATTCGTTCCATTACGAATGAGTCGAAAGTGTAGCTGAAAACGGAAGAAACGGAGATGAAAACTCCAAGTATTTTGAGAGTTATGGTGGAAATAGTTAGACTCGCGTTTTCGCCTAGCAGTTTACAGACCTACCTCCGATTGAATGACCATAAGTCACTAAAATTCAACTCGGAATTCATTGAACTTTGTTCCATTTCGAAGGAGTCGAAGTGTAGTTTAAAACAGAAGAAACGGAGATAAAAAAAACCAAGTATTTTGAGATTTATGGTGGAAATTGTTAGACTCGCACTTTGGTCTAGCAGTTTACAGACATACCTCCGATTGATTGACTATAACTCACTCAATTCAACTCGAAATTGATTCAAATTCATTCAATTTCGAAGATGTCGAAGTGAAGTTGAAAACGGAAGAAACGGAGATGAAACACTCCAAGTATTTTAAGAGTTATGATGGAAATAGTTGGACTCTTGCTTTCGCCTAGCAGTTTACAGACCTACCTCCGATTGAATGACCATAACTCACTCAATTCAACCCGGATTTCATTGAAATTTGTTCCATTTCGAAGGAGTCGAAGTGTAGTTTAAAATGGAAGAAACGGAGATGCAAAAAGCCAAGTATTTTGAGAGTTATGGTGGAAATAGTTAGACTCGCACTTTGGTCTAGTAGTTTACAGACCCACCTCCGATTGATTGACCATAACTCACTCAATTCAACTCAGAATTGAATCAAATTCATGGCATTGCGAAGATGTCGAAGTGTAGTTGGAAATGGAGATGAAAAACTCCAAGTAATTTAAGAGTTATGATGGACATAGTTAGACTCGCGCTTTCGCCTAGCAGTTTACAGACCTACCTCCGAGTCAATGACCATAACTCACTCAATTCAACTCGGAATTCATTGAAATTTGTTCCATTTCGAAGGACTCGAACTGTAGTTTAAAACGGAAGAAACGGAGATGAAAAAAGCAAGTATTCTGAGAGTTATGGTGGAAATAGTTACACTCGCACTTTGGTCTAGCAGTTTACAGACCAACCTGCAATTGATTGACCATAACTTACTCAATTTAACTCGGAATTGATTCAAATTCATGCCATTTTGAAGGTGTGGAAATGTAGTTGAAAACGAAAGAAACAGAGATGAAAAATTCCAAGTATCTTAAGAGTTATGATGGAAATAGTTAGACTCGCGCTTTGGTCTAGCAGTTTACAGACCTGCTTCCGATTCATTGACCATAAGTCACTCAATTCGACTCGGAATTTATTCAAATTCATGCCATTTGGAAGATGTCGAAGAGTAGCTGAAAACGAAAGAAACGGAGACGAAAAACTCCAAGTATTTTAAGAGTTATGATAGAAATAGTTAGACTCGCGCTTTCGCCTAGCAGTTTACAGACCTACCTCCGATTTAATGACCACAACTCACTCAATTGAACATGTAATTCAATGAAATTTGTTGCATTTCGAAGTAGTCGAAGTGTAGTTTAAAACGGAAGAAACGGAGATGAAAAACTACTTATATTTTGAGAGTTATGATGGAAATAGTTAGATTCGCGCTTTGGTCTAGCAGTTTGCAGACATACCTCCGATTGAATGACCATAACTCACTCAATTCAACCCGGAATTCATTAAAATTTATTCCATTTCGAAGGAGTCGAAGTGTAGTCTAAAACGGAAGAAACAGAGATGAAAAAGTCCTAGTATTTTGAGAGTTATGACGGAAATAGTTAGACTCGCGCTTTGGTCTAGCAGTTTATAGACCTACGTCCGGTTGATTGACCATAACTCAGTCAATTCAACTCGGAATTGAGTCAAATTCATGCCATTTCGAAGATGTCGAAGTGTAGTTGAAAACATTAGAAACGGAGATGAAAAACTCCAAGTATTTTAAGAGTTATGACGGAAATAGTTAGACTCGCCCTTTCGCCTAGCAGTTTACAGACCTATCTCCGATTGAATGACCATGACTCACTCAATTCAACCCGGAATTAATTGAAATTTGCTCCATTTCGAATGAGTAGAAGTGTAGTTTAAAAAGAAAGAAACGGAGGTTAAAAAAGCCGAGTATTTCGGGAGTTATGATCGAAATAGTTAGACTCGCACTTTAGTGTAGCAGTTTACAGACCTACCTCCGATTGATTGACTATAACTCTGTCAATTCAACTCGGAATTTAGTCAAATTCATGCCGTTTCGAAGATGTCGAAGTGTAGTTGAAAACATAAGAAACGGAGATGAAAAACTCCAAGTATTTTAAGAGTTACGATGGAAATAGTTAGACTCGCGCTTTCGCCTAGCAGTTTACAGACCTACCTCCGATTGAATGACCATAAGTCACTAAATTCAACTCGGATTTCATTGAAATTTGTTCCATTTCGAAGGAGTCGAAGTGTAGTTTATAACGGAAGAAACGGAGATGCAAAAAGCCAAGTATTTTGATAGTTATGGTGGAAATAGTTAGACTCGCACTTTGGTCTAGGAGTTTACAGACCTACCTCGGATTTATTGACCATAACTCACTCAATTCAACTCAGAATTGAATCAAATTCATGGCATTGCGAAGATGTCGAAGTGTAGTTGGAAATGGAGATGAAAAACTCCAAGTAATTTAAGAGTTATGATGGACATAGTTCGACTCGCGCTTTCGCCTAGCAGTTTACAGACATACCTCCGAGTCAATGACCATAACTCACTCAATTCAACTCGGAATTCATTGAAATTTATTCCATTTCGAAGGACTCTAACTGTAGTTTAAAACGGAAGAAACGGAGATGAAAAAAGCCAAGTATTTTGAGAGTTATGGTGGAAATAGTTGGACTCGCACTTTGGTCTAGCAGTTTACAGACCAACCTGCAATTGATTGACCATAACTTACTCAATTTAACTCGGAATAGATTCAAATTCATGCCATTTTGAAGGTGTGGAAGTGTAGTTGAAAACGAAAGAAACAGAGATGAAAAATTCCAAGTATCTTAAGAGTTATGATGGAAATAGTTAGACTCGCGCTTTGGTCTAGCAGTTTACAGACCTGCTTCCGATTCATTCACCTTGATTGACCATAACTCACTCAATTCAACTCAGAATTGAATCAAATTCATGGCATTGCGAAGATGTCGAAGTGTAGTTGGAAATGGAGATGAAAAACTCCAAGTAATTTAAGAGTTATGATGGACATAGTTAGACTCGCGCTTTCGCCTAGCAGTTTACAGACATACCTCCGAGTCAATGACCATAACTCACTCAATTCAACTCGGAATTCATTGAAATTTGTTCCATTTCGAAGGACTCGAACTGTAGTTTAAAACGGAAGAAACGGAGATGAAAAAAGCCAAGTATTTTGAGAGTTATGGTGGAAATAGTTAGACTCGCACTTTGGTCTAGCAGTTTACAGACCAACCTGCAATTGATTGACCATAACTTACTCAATTTAACTCGGAATTGATTCAAATTCATGCCATTTTGAAGGTGTGGAAGTGTAGTTGAAAACGAAAGAAACAGAGATGAAAAATTCCAAGTATCTTAAGAGTTGTGATGGAAATAGTTACACTCGCGCTTTGGTCTAGCAGTTTACAGACCTGCTTCCGATTCATTGACCATAAGTCACTCAATTCGACTCGGAATTTATTCAAATTCATGCCATTTGGAAGATGTCGAAGAGTAGCTGAAAACGAAAGAAACGGAGACGAAAAACTCCAAGTATTTTAAGAGTTATGATAGAAATAGTTAGACTCGCGCTTTCGCCTAGCAGTTTACAGACCTACCTCCGATTTAATGACCACAACTCACTCAATTGAACATGTAATTCAATGAAATTTGTTGCATTTCGAAGTAGTCGAAGTGTAGTTTAAAACGGAAGAAACGGAGATGAAAAACTACTTGTATTTTGAGAGTTATGATGGAAATAGTTAGATTCGCGCTTTGGTCTAGCAGTTTGCGGACATACCTCTGATTGAATGACCATAACTCACTCAATTCAACCCGGAATTCATTGAAATTTATTCCATTTCGAAGGAGTCGAAGTGTAGTCTAAAACGGAAGAAACAGAGATGAAAAAGTCCTAGTATTTTGAGAGTTATGACGGAAATAGTTAGACTCGCGCTTTGGTCTAGCAGTTTATAGACCTACGTCCGGTTGATTGACCATAACTCAGTCAATTCAACTCGGAATTGAGTCAAATTCATGCCATTTCGAAGATGTCGAAGTGTAGTTGAAAACATTAGAAACGGAGATGAAAAACTCCAAGTATTTTAAGAGTTATGACGGAAATAGTTAGACTCGCCCTTTCGCCTAGCAGTTTACAGACCTATCTCCGATTGAATGACCATAACTCACTCAATTAAACCCGGAATTAATTGAAATTTGTTCCATTTCGAATGAGTAGAAGTGTAGTTTAAAAAGAAAGAAACGGAGGTTAAAAAAGCCGAGTATTTCGGGAGTTATGATGGAAATAGTTAGACTCGCACTTTAGTGTAGCAGTTTACAGACCTACCTCCGATTGATTGACCATAACTCTGTCAATTCAACTCGGAATTTAGTCAAATTCATGCCGTTTCGAAGATGTCGAAGTGTAGTTGAAAACATAAGAAACGGAGATGAAAAATTCCAAGTATTTTAAGAGTTACGATGGAAATAGTTAGACTCGCGCTTTCGCCTAGCAGTTTACTGACCTACCTCCGATTGAATGACCATAACCCACTCAATTCAACTCGGAATTCATTGAAATTTGTTCCATTACGAAAGAGGTGAAAGTGTAGCTGAAAACGGAAGAAACGGAGATGAAAACTCCAAGTATTTTGAGAGTTATGGTGGAAATAGTTAGACTCGTGTTTTCGCCTAGCAGTTTACAGACCTACCTCCGATTGAATGACCATAAGTCACTAAATTCAACTCGGATTTCATTGAAATTTGTTCCATTTCGAAGGAGTCGAAGTGTAGTTTATAACGGAAGAAACGGAGATGCAAAAAGCCAAGTATTTTGAGAGTTATGGTGGAAATAGTTAGACTCGCACTTTGGTCTAGGAGTTTACAGACCTACCTCGGATTGATTAACCATAACTCACTCAATTCAACTCAGAATTGAATCAAATTCATGGCATTGCGAAGATGTCGAAGTGTAGTTGGAAATGGAGATGAAAAACTCCAAGTAATTTAAGAGTTATGATGGACATAGTTAGACTCGCGCTTTCGCCTAGCAGTTTACAGACATACCTCCGAGTCAATGACCATAACTCACTCAATTCAACTCGGAATTCATTGAAATTTGTTCCATTTCGAAGGACTCGAACTGTAGTTTAAAACGGAAGAAACGGAGATGAAAAAAGCCAAGTATTTTGAGAGTTATGGTGGAAATAGTTAGACTCGCACTTTGGTCTAGCAGTTTACAGACCAACCTGCAATTGATTGACCATAACTTACTCAATTTAACTCGGAATTGATTCAAATTCATGCCATTTTGAAGGTGTGGAAGTGTAGTTGAAAACGAAAGAAACAGAGATGAAAAATTCTAAGTATCTTAAGAGTTATGATGGAAATAGTTACACTCGCGCTTTGGTCTAGCAGTTTACAGACCTGCTTCCGATTCATTCACCATAAGTCACTCAATTCGACTCGGAATTTATTCAAATTCATGCCATTTGGAAGATGTCGAAGAGTAGCTAAAAACGAAAGAAACGGAGACGAAAAACTCCAAGTATTTTAAGACTTATGATAGAAATAGTTAGACTCGCGCTTTCGCCTAGCAGTTTACAGACGTACCTCCGATTTAATGACCACAACTCACTCAATTGAACATGTAATTCAATAAAATTTGTTGCATTTCGAAAGAGTCGAAGTGTAGTTTAAAACGGAAGAAACGGAGATGAAAAACTACTTGTATTTTGAGAGTTATGATGGAAATAGTTAGATTCGCGCTTTGGTCTAGCAGTTTGCAGACATACCTCCGATTGAATGACCATAACTCACTCAATTCAACCCGAAATTCATTGAAATTTATTCCATTTCGAAGGAGTCGAAGTGTAATCTAAAACGGAAGAAACAGAGATGAAAAAGTCCTAGTATTTTGAGAGTTATGACGGAAATAGTTAGACTCGCGCTTTGGTCTAGCAGTTTACAGACCTACGTCCGGTTGATTGACCATAACTCAGTCAATTCAACTCGGAATTGAGTCAAATTCATGCCATTTCGAAGATGTCGAAGTGTAGTTGAAAACATAAGAAAGGGAGATGAAAAACTCCAAGTATTTTAAGAGTTATGACGGAAATAGTTAGACTCGCCCTTTCGCCTAGCAGTTTACAGACCTACCTCCGATTGAATGACCATAACTCACTCAATTCAACCCGGAATTAATTGAAATTTGTTCCATTTCGAATGAGTAGAAGTGTAGTTTAAAACGAAAGAAACGGATGTTAAAAAAGCCAAGTATTTCGGGAGTTATGATGGAAATAGTTAGACTCGCACTTTAGTGTAGCAGTTTACAGACCTACCTCCGATTGATTGACCATAACTCAGTCAATTCAACTCGGAATTTAGTCAAATTCATGCCGTTTCGAAGATGTCGAAGTGTAGTTGAAAACATAAGAAACGGAGATGAAAAACTCCAAGTATTTTAAGAGTTACGATGGAAATAGTTAGACTCGCGCTTTCGCCTAGCAGTTTACTGACCTACCTCCGATTGAATGACCATAACCCACTCAATTCAACTCGGAATTCATTGAAATTCGTTCCATTACGAAGGAGTCGAAAGTGTAGCTGAAAACGGAAGAAACGGAGATGAAAACTCCAAGTATTTTGAGAGTTATGGTGGAAATAGTTAGACTCGCGTTTTCGCCTAGCAGTTTACAGACCTACCTCCGATTGAATGACCATAAGTCACTAAAATTCAACTCGGAATTCATTGAACTTTGTTCCATTTCGAAGGAGTCGAAGTGTAGTTTAAAACAGAAGAAACGGAGATAAAAAAAACCAAGTATTTTGAGATTTATGGTGGAAATTGTTAGACTCGCACTTTGGTCTAGCAGTTTACAGACATACCTCCGATTGATTGACTATAACTCACTCAATTCAACTCGAAATTGATTCAAATTCATTCAATTTCGAAGATGTCGAAGTGAAGTTGAAAACGGAAGAAACGGAGATGAAACACTCGAAGTATTTTAAGAGTTATGATGGAAATAGTTGGACTCTTGCTTTCGCCTAGCAGTTTACAGACCTACCTCCGATTGAATGACCATAACTCACTCAATTCAACCCGGATTTCATTGAAATTTGTTCAATTTCGAAGGAGTCGAAGTGTAGTTTAAAACGGAAGAAACGGAGATGCAAAAAGCCAAGTATTTTGAGAGTTATGGTGGAAATAGTTAGACTCGCACTTTGGTCTAGTAGTTTACAGACCCACCTCCGATTGATTGACCATAACTCACTCAATTCAACTCAGAATTGAATCAAATTCATGGCATTGCGAAGATGTCGAAGTGTAGTTGGAAATGGAGATGAAAAACTCCAAGTAATTTAAGAGTTATGATGGACATAGTTAGACTCGCGCTTTCGCCTAGCAGTTTACAGACATACCTCCGAGTCAATGACCATAACTCACTCAATTCAACTCGGAATTCATTGAAATTTGTTCCATTTCGAAGGACTCGAACTGTAGTTTAAAACGGAAGAAACGGAGATGAAAAAAGCCAAGTATTTTGAGAGTTATGGTGGAAATAGTTAGACTCGCACTTTGGTCTAGCAGTTTACAGACCAACCTGCAATTGATTGACCATAACTTACTCAATTTAACTCGGAATTGATTCAAATTCATGCCATTTTGAAGGTGTGGAAGTGTAGTTGAAAACGAAAGAAACAGAGATGAAAAATTCCAAGTATCTTAAGAGTTGTGATGGAAATAGTTACACTCGCGCTTTGGTCTAGCAGTTTACAGACCTGCTTCCGATTCATTCACCATAAGTCACTCAATTCGACTCGGAATTTATTCAAATTCATGCCATTTGGAAGATGTCGAAGAGTAGCTGAAAACGAAAGAAACGGAGACGAAAAACTCCAAGTATTTTAAGACTTATGATAGAAATAGTTAGACTCGCGCTTTCGCCTAGCAGTTTACAGACGTACCTCCGATTTAATGACCACAACTCACTCAATTGAACATGTAATTCAATAAAATTTGTTGCATTTCGAAAGAGTCGAAGTGTAGTTTAAAACGGAAGAAACGGAGATGAAAAACTACTTGTATTTTGAGAGTTATGATGGAAATAGTTAGATTCGCGCTTTGGTCTAGCAGTTTGCAGACATACCTCCGATTGAATGACCATAACTCACTCAATTCAACCCGGAATTCATTGAAATTTATTCCATTTCGAAGGAATCGAAGTGTAATCTAAAACGGAAGAAACAGTGATGAAAAAGTCCTAGTATTTTGAGAGTTATGACGGAAATAGTTAGACTCGCGCTTTGGTCTAGCAGTTTTCAGACCTACGTCCGGTTGATTGACCATAACTCAGTCAATTCAACTCGGAATTGAGTCAAATTCATGCCATTTCGAAGATGTCGAAGTGTAGTTGAAAACATAAGAAAGGGAGATGAAAAACTCCAAGTATTTTAAGAGTTATGACGGAAATAGTTAGACTCGCCCTTTCGCCTAGCAGTTTACAGACCTACCTCCGATTGAATGACCATAACTCACTCAATTCAACCCGGAATTAATTGAAATTTGTTCCATTTCGAATGAGTAGAAGTGTAGTTTAAAACGAAAGAAACGGAGGTTAAAAAAGCCAAGTATTTCGGGAGTTATGATGGAAATAGTTAGACTCGCACTTTAGTGTAGCAGTTTACAGACCTACCTCCGATTGATTGACCATAACTCAGTCAATTCAACTCGGAATTTAGTCAAATTCATGCCGTTTCGAAGATGTCGAAGTGTAGTTGAAAACATAAGAAACGGAGATGAAAAACTCCAAGTATTTTAAGAGTTACGATGGAAATAGTTAGACTCGCGCTTTCGCCTAGCAGTTTACTGACCTACCTCCGATTGAATGACCATAACCCACTCAATTCAACTCGGAATTCATTGAAATTCGTTCCATTACGAAGGAGTCGAAAGTGTAGCTGAAAACGGAAGAAACGGAGATGAAAACTCCAAGTATTTTGAGAGTTATGGTGGAAATAGTTAGACTCGCGTTTTCGCCTAGCAGTTTACAGACCTACCTCCGATTGAATGACCATAAGTCACTAAAATTCAACTCGGAATTCATTGAACTTTGTTCCATTTCGAAGGAGTCGAAGTGTAGTTTAAAACAGAAGAAACGGAGATAAAAAAAACCAAGTATTTTGAGATTTATGGTGGAAATTGTTAGACTCGCACTTTGGTCTAGCAGTTTACAGACATACCTCCGATTGATTGACTATAACTCACTCAATTCAACTCGAAATTGATTCAAATTCATTCAATTTCGAAGATGTCGAAGTGAAGTTGAAAACGGAAGAAACGGAGATGAAACACTCCAAGTATTTTAAGAGTTATGATGGAAATAGTTGGACTCTTGCTTTCGCCTAGCAGTTTACAGACCTACCTCCGATTGAATGACCATAACTCACTCAATTCAACCCGGATTTCATTGAAATTTGTTCCATTTCGAAGGAGTCGAAGTGTAGTTTAAAACGGAAGAAACGGAGATGCAAAAAGCCAAGTATTTTGAGAGTTATGGTGGAAATAGTTAGACTCGCACTTTGGTCTAGTAGTTTACAGACCCACCTCCGATTGATTGACCATAACTCACTCAATTCAACTCAGAATTGAATCAAATTCATGGCATTGCGAAGATGTCGAAGTGTAGTTGGAAATGGAGATGAAAAACTCCAAGTAATTTAAGAGTTATGATGGACATAGTTAGACTCGCGCTTTCGCCTAGCAGTTTACAGACATACCTCCGAGTCAATGACCATAACTCACTCAATTCAACTCGGAATTCATTGAAATTTGTTCCATTTCGAAGGACTCGAACTGTAGTTTAAAACGGAAGAAACGGAGATGAAAAAAGCCAAGTATTTTGAGAGTTATGGTGGAAATAGTTAGACTCGCACTTTGGTCTAGCAGTTTACAGACCAACCTGCAATTGATTGACCATAACTTACTCAATTTAACTCGGAATTGATTCAAATTCATGCCATTTTGAAGGTGTGGAAGTGTAGTTGAAAACGAAAGAAACAGAGATGAAAAATTCCAAGTATCTTAAGAGTTGTGATGGAAATAGTTACACTCGCGCTTTGGTCTAGCAGTTTACAGACCTGCTTCCGATTCATTCACCATAAGTCACTCAATTCGACTCGGAATTTATTCAAATTCATGCCATTTGGAAGATGTCGAAGAGTAGCTGAAAACGAAAGAAACGGAGACGAAAAACTCCAAGTATTTTAAGACTTATGATAGAAATAGTTAGACTCGCGCTTTCGCCTAGCAGTTTACAGACGTACCTCCGATTTAATGACCACAACTCACTCAATTGAACATGTAATTCAATAAAATTTGTTGCATTTCGAAAGAGTCGAAGTGTAGTTTAAAACGGAAGAAACGGAGATGAAAAACTACTTGTATTTTGAGAGTTATGATGGAAATAGTTAGATTCGCGCTTTGGTCTAGCAGTTTGCAGACATACCTCCGATTGAATGACCATAACTCACTCAATTCAACCCGGAATTCATTGAAATTTATTCCATTTCGAAGGAGTCGAAGTGTAATCTAAAACGGAAGAAACAGAGATGAAAAAGTCCTAGTATTTTGAGAGTTATGACGGAAATAGTTAGACTCGCGCTTTGGTCTAGCAGTTTACAGACCTACGTCCGGTTGATTGACCATAACTCAGTCAATTCAACTCGGAATTGAGTCAAATTCATGCCATTTCGAAGATGTCGAAGTGTAGTTGAAAACATAAGAAAGGGAGATGAAAAACTCCAAGTATTTTAAGAGTTATGACGGAAATAGTTAGACTCGCCCTTTCGCCTAGCAGTTTACAGACCTACCTCCGATTGAATGACCATAACTCACTCAATTCAACCCGGAATTAATTGAAATTTGTTCCATTTCGAATGAGTAGAAGTGTAGTTTAAAACGAAAGAAACGGAGGTTAAAAAAGCCAAGTATTTCGGGAGTTATGATGGAAATAGTTAGACTCGCACTTTAGTGTAGCAGTTTACAGACCTACCTCCGATTGATTGACCATAACTCAGTCAATTCAACTCGGAATTTAGTCAAATTCATGCCGTTTCGAAGATGTCGAAGTGTAGTTGAAAACATAAGAAACGGAGATGAAAAACTCCAAGTATTTTAAGAGTTACGATGGAAATAGTTAGACTCGCGCTTTCGCCTAGCAGTTTACTGACCTACCTCCGATTGAATGACCATAACCCACTCAATTCAACTCGGAATTCATTGAAATTCGTTCCATTACGAAGGAGTCGAAAGTGTAGCTGAAAACGGAAGAAACGGAGATGAAAACTCCAAGTATTTTGAGAGTTATGGTGGAAATAGTTAGACTCGCGTTTTCGCCTAGCAGTTTACAGACCTACCTCCGATTGAATGACCATAAGTCACTAAAATTCAACTCGGAATTCATTGAACTTTGTTCCATTTCGAAGGAGTCGAAGTGTAGTTTAAAACAGAAGAAACGGAGATAAAAAAAACCAAGTATTTTGAGATTTATGGTGGAAATTGTTAGACTCGCACTTTGGTCTAGCAGTTTACAGACATACCTCCGATTGATTGACTATAACTCACTCAATTCAACTCGAAATTGATTCAAATTCATTCAATTTCGAAGATGTCGAAGTGAAGTTGAAAACGGAAGAAACGGAGATGAAACACTCCAAGTATTTTAAGAGTTATGATGGAAATAGTTGGACTCTTGCTTTCGCCTAGCAGTTTACAGACCTACCTCCGATTGAATGACCATAACTCACTCAATTCAACCCGGATTTCATTGAAATTTGTTCCATTTCGAAGGAGTCAAAGTGTAGTTTAAAACGGAAGAAACGGAGATGCAAAAAGCCAAGTATTTTGAGAGTTATGGTGGAAATAGTTAGACTCGCACTTTGGTCTAGTAGTTTACAGACCCACCTCCGATTGATTGACCATAACTCACTCAATTCAACTCAGAATTGAATCAAATTCATGGCATTGCGAAGATGTCGAAGTGTAGTTGGAAATGGAGATGAAAAACTCCAAGTAATTTAAGAGTTATGATGGACATAGTTAGACTCGCGCTTTCGCCTAGCAGTTTACAGACATACCTCCGAGTCAATGACCATAACTCACTCAATTCAACTCGGAATTCATTGAAATTTGTTCCATTTCGAAGGACTCGAACTGTAGTTTAAAACGGAAGAAACGGAGATGAAAAAAGCCAAGTATTTTGAGAGTTATGGTGGAAATAGTTAGACTCGCACTTTGGTCTAGCAGTTTACAGACCAACCTGCAATTGATTGACCATAACTTACTCAATTTAACTCGGAATTGATTCAAATTCATGCCATTTTGAAGGTGTGGAAGTGTAGTTGAAAACGAAAGAAACAGAGATGAAAAATTCCAAGTATCTTAAGAGTTGTGATGGAAATAGTTACACTCGCGCTTTGGTCTAGCAGTTTACAGACCTGCTTCCGATTCATTCACCATAAGTCACTCAATTCGACTCGGAATTTATTCAAATTCATGCCATTTGGAAGATGTCGAAGAGTAGCTGAAAACGAAAGAAACGGAGACGAAAAACTCCAAGTATTTTAAGACTTATGATAGAAATAGTTAGACTCGCGCTTTCGCCTAGCAGTTTACAGACGTACCTCCGATTTAATGACCACAACTCACTCAATTGAACATGTAATTCAATAAAATTTGTTGCATTTCGAAAGAGTCGAAGTGTAGTTTAAAACGGAAGAAACGGAGATGAAAAACTACTTGTATTTTGAGAGTTATGATGGAAATAGTTAGATTCGCGCTTTGGTCTAGCAGTTTGCAGACATACCTCCGATTGAATGACCATAACTCACTCAATTCAACCCGGAATTCATTGAAATTTATTCCATTTCGAAGGAGTCGAAGTGTAATCTAAAACGGAAGAAACAGAGATGAAAAAGTCCTAGTATTTTGAGAGTTATGACGGAAATAGTTAGACTCGCGCTTTGGTCTAGCAGTTTACAGACCTACGTCCGGTTGATTGACCATAACTCAGTCAATTCAACTCGGAATTGAGTCAAATTCATGCCATTTCGAAGATGTCGAAGTGTAGTTGAAAACATAAGAAAGGGAGATGAAAAACTCCAAGTATTTTAAGAGTTATGACGGAAATAGTTAGACTCGCCCTTTCGCCTAGCAGTTTACAGACCTACCTCCGATTGAATGACCATAACTCACTCAATTCAACCCGGAATTAATTGAAATTTGTTCCATTTCGAATGAGTAGAAGTGTAGTTTAAAACGAAAGAAACGGAGGTTAAAAAAGCCAAGTATTTCGGGAGTTATGATGGAAATAGTTAGACTCGCACTTTAGTGTAGCAGTTTACAGACCTACCTCCGATTGATTGACCATAACTCAGTCAATTCAACTCGGAATTTAGTCAAATTCATGCCGTTTCGAAGATGTCGAAGTGTAGTTGAAAACATAAGAAACGGAGATGAAAAACTCCAAGTATTTTAAGAGTTACGATGGAAATAGTTAGACTCGCGCTTTCGCCTAGCAGTTTACTGACCTACCTCCGATTGAATGACCATAACCCACTCAATTCAACTCGGAATTCATTGAAATTCGTTCCATTACGAAGGAGTCGAAAGTGTAGCTGAAAACGGAAGAAACGGAGATGAAAACTCCAAGTATTTTGAGAGTTATGGTGGAAATAGTTAGACTCGCGTTTTCGCCTAGCAGTTTACAGACCTACCTCCGATTGAATGACCATAAGTCACTAAAATTCAACTCGGAATTCATTGAACTTTGTTCCATTTCGAAGGAGTCGAAGTGTAGTTTAAAACAGAAGAAACGGAGATAAAAAAAACCAAGTATTTTGAGATTTATGGTGGAAATTGTTAGACTCGCACTTTGGTCTAGCAGTTTACAGACATACCTCCGATTGATTGACTATAACTCACTCAATTCAACTCGAAATTGATTCAAATTCATTCAATTTCGAAGATGTCGAAGTGAAGTTGAAAACGGAAGAAACGGAGATGAAACACTCCAAGTATTTTAAGAGTTATGATGGAAATAGTTGGACTCTTGCTTTCGCCTAGCAGTTTACAGACCTACCTCCGATTGAATGACCATAACTCACTCAATTCAACCCGGATTTCATTAAAATTTATTCCATTTCGAAGGAGTCGAAGTGTAGTTTAAAACGGAAGAAACGGAGACGCAAAAAGCCAAGTATTTTGAGAGTTATGGTGGAAATAGTTAGACTCGCACTTTGGTCTAGTAGTTTACAGACCCACCTCCGATTGATTGACCATAACTCACTCAATTCAACTCAGAATTGAATCAAATTCATGGCATTGCGAAGATGTCGAAGTGTAGTTGGAAATGGAGATGAAAAACTCCAAGTAATTTAAGAGTTATGATGGACATAGTTAGACTCGCGCTTTCGCCTAGCAGTTTACAGACATACCTCCGAGTCAATGACCATAACTCACTCAATTCAACTCGGAATTCATTGAAATTTGTTCCATTTCGAAGGACTCGAACTGTAGTTTAAAACGGAAGAAACGGAGATGAAAAAAGCCAAGTATTTTGAGAGTTATGGTGGAAATAGTTAGACTCGCACTTTGGTCTAGCAGTTTACAGACCAACCTGCAATTGATTGACCATAACTTACTCAATTTAACTCGGAATTGATTCAAATTCATGCCATTTTGAAGGTGTGGAAGTGTAGTTGAAAACGAAAGAAACAGAGATGAAAAATTCCAAGTATCTTAAGAGTTGTGATGGAAATAGTTACACTCGCGCTTTGGTCTAGCAGTTTACAGACCTGCTTCCGATTCATTCACCATAAGTCACTCAATTCGACTCGGAATTTATTCAAATTCATGCCATTTGGAAGATGTCGAAGAGTAGCTGAAAACGAAAGAAACGGAGACGAAAAACTCCAAGTATTTTAAGACTTATGATAGAAATAGTTAGACTCGCGCTTTCGCCTAGCAGTTTACAGACGTACCTCCGATTTAATGACCACAACTCACTCAATTGAACATGTAATTCAATAAAATTTGTTGCATTTCGAAAGAGTCGAAGTGTAGTTTAAAACGGAAGAAACGGAGATGAAAAACTACTTGTATTTTGAGAGTTATGATGGAA
Organism: Tasmannia lanceolata; assembly: GCF_043159265.1. Taxonomy (NCBI): domain Eukaryota; kingdom Viridiplantae; phylum Streptophyta; class Magnoliopsida; order Canellales; family Winteraceae; genus Tasmannia; species Tasmannia lanceolata. The sequence goes on along the minus strand of NW_027518749.1, from coordinate 656,592 downwards.
ATAGTTAGATTCGCGCTTTGGTCTAGCAGTTTGCAGACATACCTCCGATTGAATGACCATAACTCACTCAATTCAACCCGGAATTCATTGAAATTTATTCCATTTCGAAGGAGTCGAAGTGTAATCTAAAACGGAAGAAACAGAGATGAAAAAGTCCTAGTATTTTGAGAGTTATGACGGAAATAGTTAGACTCGCGCTTTGGTCTAGCAGTTTACAGACCTACGTCCGGTTGATTGACCATAACTCAGTCAATTCAACTCGGAATTGAGTCAAATTCATGCCATTTCGAAGATGTCGAAGTGTAGTTGAAAACATAAGAAAGGGAGATGAAAAACTCCAAGTATTTTAAGAGTTATGACGGAAATAGTTAGACTCGCCCTTTCGCCTAGCAGTTTACAGACCTACCTCCGATTGAATGACCATAACTCACTCAATTCAACCCGGAATTAATTGAAATTTGTTCCATTTCGAATGAGTAGAAGTGTAGTTTAAAACGAAAGAAACGGAGGTTAAAAAAGCCAAGTATTTCGGGAGTTATGATGGAAATAGTTAGACTCGCACTTTAGTGTAGCAGTTTACAGACCTACCTCCGATTGATTGACCATAACTCAGTCAATTCAACTCGGAATTTAGTCAAATTCATGCCGTTTCGAAGATGTCGAAGTGTAGTTGAAAACATAAGAAACGGAGATGAAAAACTCCAAGTATTTTAAGAGTTACGATGGAAATAGTTAGACTCGCGCTTTCGCCTAGCAGTTTACTGACCTACCTCCGATTGAATGACCATAACCCACTCAATTCAACTCGGAATTCATTGAAATTCGTTCCATTACGAAGGAGTCGAAAGTGTAGCTGAAAACGGAAGAAACGGAGATGAAAACTCCAAGTATTTTGAGAGTTATGGTGGAAATAGTTAGACTCGCGTTTTCGCCTAGCAGTTTACAGACCTACCTCCGATTGAATGACCATAAGTCACTAAAATTCAACTCGGAATTCATTGAACTTTGTTCCATTTCGAAGGAGTCGAAGTGTAGTTTAAAACAGAAGAAACGGAGATAAAAAAAACCAAGTATTTTGAGATTTATGGTGGAAATTGTTAGACTCGCACTTTGGTCTAGCAGTTTACAGACATACCTCCGATTGATTGACTATAACTCACTCAATTCAACTCGAAATTGATTCAAATTCATTCAATTTCGAAGATGTCGAAGTGAAGTTGAAAACGGAAGAAACGGAGATGAAACACTCCAAGTATTTTAAGAGTTATGATGGAAATAGTTGGACTCTTGCTTTCGCCTAGCAGTTTACAGACCTACCTCCGATTGAATGACCATAACTCACTCAATTCAACCCGGATTTCATTAAAATTTATTCCATTTCGAAGGAGTCGAAGTGTAGTTTAAAACGGAAGAAACGGAGATGCAAAAAGCCAAGTATTTTGAGAGTTATGGTGGAAATAGTTAGACTCGCACTTTGGTCTAGTAGTTTACAGACCCACCTCCGATTGATTGACCATAACTCACTCAATTCAACTCAGAATTGAATCAAATTCATGGCATTGCGAAGATGTCGAAGTGTAGTTGGAAATGGAGATGAAAAACTCCAAGTAATTTAAGAGTTATGATGGACATAGTTAGACTCGCGCTTTCGCCTAGCAGTTTACAGACATACCTCCGAGTCAATGACCATAACTCACTCAATTCAACTCGGAATTCATTGAAATTTGTTCCATTTCGAAGGACTCGAACTGTAGTTTAAAACGGAAGAAACGGAGATGAAAAAAGCCAAGTATTTTGAGAGTTATGGTGGAAATAGTTAGACTCGCACTTTGGTCTAGCAGTTTACAGACCAACCTGCAATTGATTGACCATAACTTACTCAATTTAACTCGGAATTTATTCAAATTCATGCCATTTTGAAGGTGTGGAAGTGTAGTTGAAAACGAAAGAAACAGAGATGAAAAATTCCAAGTATCTTAAGAGTTGTGATGGAAATAGTTACACTCACGCTTTGGTCTAGCAGTTTACAGACCTGCTTCCGATTCATTCACCATAAGTCACTCAATTCGACTCGGAATTTATTCAAATTCATGCCATTTGGAAGATGTCGAAGAGTAGCTGAAAACGAAAGAAACGGAGACGAAAAACTCCAAGTATTTTAAGACTTATGATAGAAATAGTTAGACTCGCGCTTTCGCCTAGCAGTTTACAGACGTACCTCCGATTTAATGACCACAACTCACTCAATTGAACATGTAATTCAATAAAATTTGTTGCATTTCGAAAGAGTCGAAGTGTAGTTTAAAACGGAAGAAACGGAGATGAAAAACTACTTGTATTTTGAGAGTTATGATGGAAATAGTTAGATTCGCGCTTTGGTCTAGCAGTTTGCAGACATACCTCCGATTGAATGACCATAACTCACTCAATTCAACCCGGAATTCATTGAAATTTATTCCATTTCGAAGGAGTCGAAGTGTAATCTAAAACGGAAGAAACAGAGATGAAAAAGTCCTAGTATTTTGAGAGTTATGACGGAAATAGTTAGACTCGCGCTTTGGTCTAGCAGTTTACAGACCTACGTCCGGTTGATTGACCATAACTCAGTCAATTCAACTCGGAATTGAGTCAAATTCATGCCATTTCGAAGATGTCGAAGTGTAGTTGAAAACATAAGAAAGGGAGATGAAAAACTCCAAGTATTTTAAGAGTTATGACGGAAATAGTTAGACTCGCCCTTTCGCCTAGCAGTTTACAGACCTACCTCCGATTGAATGACCATAACTCACTCAATTCAACCCGGAATTAATTGAAATTTGTTCCATTTCGAATGAGTAGAAGTGTAGTTTAAAACGAAAGAAACGGAGGTTAAAAAAGCCAAGTATTTCGGGAGTTATGATGGAAATAGTTAGACTCGCACTTTAGTGTAGCAGTTTACAGACCTACCTCCGATTGATTGACCATAACTCAGTCAATTCAACTCGGAATTTAGTCAAATTCATGCCGTTTCGAAGATGTCGAAGTGTAGTTGAAAACATAAGAAACGGAGATGAAAAACTCCAAGTATTTTAAGAGTTACGATGGAAATAGTTAGACTCGCGCTTTCGCCTAGCAGTTTACTGACCTACCTCCGATTGAATGACCATAACCCACTCAATTCAACTCGGAATTCATTGAAATTCGTTCCATTACGAAGGAGTCGAAAGTGTAGCTGAAAACGGAAGAAACGGAGATGAAAACTCCAAGTATTTTGAGAGTTATGGTGGAAATAGTTAGACTCGCGTTTTCGCCTAGCAGTTTACAGACCTACCTCCGATTGAATGACCATAAGTCACTAAAATTCAACTCGGAATTCATTGAACTTTGTTCCATTTCGAAGGAGTCGAAGTGTAGTTTAAAACAGAAGAAACGGAGATAAAAAAAACCAAGTATTTTGAGATTTATGGTGGAAATTGTTAGACTCGCACTTTGGTCTAGCAGTTTACAGACATACCTCCGATTGATTGACTATAACTCACTCAATTCAACTCGAAATTGATTCAAATTCATTCAATTTCGAAGATGTCGAAGTGAAGTTGAAAACGGAAGAAACGGAGATGAAACACTCCAAGTATTTTAAGAGTTATGATGGAAATAGTTGGACTCTTGCTTTCGCCTAGCAGTTTACAGACCTACCTCCGATTGAATGACCATAACTCACTCAATTCAACCCGGATTTCATTGAAATTTGTTCCATTTCGAAGGAGTCGAAGTGTAGTTTAAAACGGAAGAAACGGAGATGCAAAAAGCCAAGTATTTTGAGAGTTATGGTGGAAATAGTTAGACTCGCACTTTGGTCTAGTAGTTTACAGACCCACCTCCGATTGATTGACCATAACTCACTCAATTCAACTCAGAATTGAATCAAATTCATGGCATTGCGAAGATGTCGAAGTGTAGTTGGAAATGGAGATGAAAAACTCCAAGTAATTTAAGAGTTATGATGGACATAGTTAGACTCGCGCTTTCGCCTAGCAGTTTACAGACATACCTCCGAGTCAATGACCATAACTCACTCAATTCAACTCGGAATTCATTGAAATTTGTTCCATTTCGAAGGACTCGAACTGTAGTTTAAAACGGAAGAAACGGAGATGAAAAAAGCCAAGTATTTTGAGAGTTATGGTGGAAATAGTTAGACTCGCACTTTGGTCTAGCAGTTTACAGACCAACCTGCAATTGATTGACCATAACTTACTCAATTTAACTCGGAATTGATTCAAATTCATGCCATTTTGAAGGTGTGGAAGTGTAGTTGAAAACGAAAGAAACAGAGATGAAAAATTCCAAGTATCTTAAGAGTTGTGATGGAAATAGTTACACTCGCGCTTTGGTCTAGCAGTTTACAGACCTGCTTCCGATTCATTCACCATAAGTCACTCAATTCGACTCGGAATTTATTCAAATTCATGCCATTTGGAAGATGTCGAAGAGTAGCTGAAAACGAAAGAAACGGAGACGAAAAACTCCAAGTATTTTAAGACTTATGATAGAAATAGTTAGACTCGCGCTTTCGCCTAGCAGTTTACAGACGTACCTCCGATTTAATGACCACAACTCACTCAATTGAACACGTAATTCAATAAAATTTGTTGCATTTCGAAAGAGTCGAAGTGTAGTTTAAAACGGAAGAAACGGAGATGAAAAACTACTTGTATTTTGAGAGTTATGATGGAAATAGTTAGATTCGCGCTTTGGTCTAGCAGTTAGCAGACATACCTCCGATTGAATGACCATAACTCACTCAATTCAACCCGGAATTCATTGAAATTTATTCCATTTCGAAGGAGTCGAAGTGTAATCTAAAACGGAAGAAACAGAGATGAAAAAGTCCTAGTATTTTGAGAGTTATGACGGAAATAGTTAGACTCGCGCTTTGGTCTAGCAGTTTACAGACCTACGTCCGGTTGATTGACCATAACTCAGTCAATTCAACTCGGAATTGAGTCAAATTCATGCCATTTCGAAGATGTCGAAGTGTAGTTGAAAACATAAGAAAGGGAGATGAAAAACTCCAAGTATTTTAAGAGTTATGACGGAAATAGTTAGACTCGCCCTTTCGCCTAGCAGTTTACAGACCTACCTCCGATTCAATGACCATAACTCACTCAATTCAACCCGGAATTAATTGAAATTTGTTCCATTTCGAATGAGTAGAAGTGTAGTTTAAAACGAAAGAAACGGAGGTTAAAAAAGCCAAGTATTTCGGGAGTTATGATGGAAATAGTTAGACTCGCACTTTAGTGTAGCAGTTTACAGACCTACCTCCGATTGATTGACCATAACTCAGTCAATTCAACTCGGAATTTAGTCAAATTCATGCCGTTTCGAAGATGTCGAAGTGTAGTTGAAAACATAAGAAACGGAGATGAAAAACTCCAAGTATTTTAAGAGTTACGATGGAAATAGTTAGACTCGCGCTTTCGCCTAGCAGTTTACTGACCTACCTCCGATTGAATGACCATAACCCACTCAATTCAACTCGGAATTCATTGAAATTCGTTCCATTACGAAGGAGTCGAAAGTGTAGCTGAAAACGGAAGAAACGGAGATGAAAACTCCAAGTATTTTGAGAGTTATGGTGGAAATAGTTAGACTCGCGTTTTCGCCTAGCAGTTTACAGACCTACCTCCGATTGAATGACCATAAGTCACTAAAATTCAACTCGGAATTCATTGAACTTTGTTCCATTTCGAAGGAGTCGAAGTGTAGTTTAAAACAGAAGAAACGGAGATAAAAAAAACCAAGTATTTTGAGATTTATGGTGGAAATTGTTAGACTCGCACTTTGGTCTAGCAGTTTACAGACATACCTCCGATTGATTGACTATAACTCACTCAATTCAACTCGAAATTGATTCAAATTCATTCAATTTCGAAGATGTCGAAGTGAAGTTGAAAACGGAAGAAACGGAGATGAAACACTCCAAGTATTTTAAGAGTTATGATGGAAATAGTTGGACTCTTGCTTTCGCCTAGCAGTTTACAGACCTACCTCCGATTGAATGACCATAACTCACTCAATTCAACCCGGATTTCATTAAAATTTATTCCATTTCGAAGGAGTCGAAGTGTAGTTTAAAACGGAAGAAACGGAGATGCAAAAAGCCAAGTATTTTGAGAGTTATGGTGGAAATAGTTAGACTCGCACTTTGGTCTAGTAGTTTACAGACCCACCTCCGATTGATTGACCATAACTCACTCAATTCAACTCAGAATTGAATCAAATTCATGGCATTGCGAAGATGTCGAAGTGTAGTTGGAAATGGAGATGAAAAACTCCAAGTAATTTAAGAGTTATGATGGACATAGTTAGACTCGCGCTTTCGCCTAGCAGTTTACAGACATACCTCCGAGTCAATGACCATAACTCACTCAATTCAACTCGGAATTCATTGAAATTTGTTCCATTTCGAAGGACTCGAACTGTAGTTTAAAACGGAAGAAACGGAGATGAAAAAAGCCAAGTATTTTGAGAGTTATGGTGGAAATAGTTAGACTCGCACTTTGGTCTAGCAGTTTACAGACCAACCTGCAATTGATTGACCATAACTTACTCAATTTAACTCGGAATTGATTCAAATTCATGCCATTTTGAAGGTGTGGAAGTGTAGTTGAAAACGAAAGAAACAGAGATGAAAAATTCCAAGTATCTTAAGAGTTGTGATGGAAATAGTTACACTCGCGCTTTGGTCTAGCAGTTTACAGACCTGCTTCCGATTCATTCACCATAAGTCACTCAATTCGACTCGGAATTTATTCAAATTCATGCCATTTGGAAGATGTCGAAGAGTAGCTGAAAACGAAAGAAACGGAGACGAAAAACTCCAAGTATTTTAAGACTTATGATAGAAATAGTTAGACTCGCGCTTTCGCCTAGCAGTTTACAGACGTACCTCCGATTTAATGACCACAACTCACTCAATTGAACATGTAATTCAATAAAATTTGTTGCATTTCGAAAGAGTCGAAGTGTAGTTTAAAACGGAAGAAACGGAGATGAAAAACTACTTGTATTTTGAGAGTTATGATGGAAATAGTTAGATTCGCGCTTTGGTCTAGCAGTTTGCAGACATACCTCCGATTGAATGACCATAACTCACTCAATTCAACCCGGAATTCATTGAAATTTATTCCATTTCGAAGGAGTCGAAGTGTAATCTAAAACGGAAGAAACAGAGATGAAAAAGTCCTAGTATTTTGAGAGTTATGACGGAAATAGTTAGACTCGCGCTTTGGTCTAGCAGTTTACAGACCTACGTCCGGTTGATTGACCATAACTCAGTCAATTCAACTCGGAATTGAGTCAAATTCATGCCATTTCGAAGATGTCGAAGTGTAGTTGAAAACATAAGAAAGGGAGATGAAAAACTCCAAGTATTTTAAGAGTTATGACGGAAATAGTTAGACTCGCCCTTTCGCCTAGCAGTTTACAGACCTACCTCCGATTGAATGACCATAACTCACTCAATTCAACCCGGAATTAATTGAAATTTGTTCCATTTCGAATGAGTAGAAGTGTAGTTTAAAACGAAAGAAACGGAGGTTAAAAAAGCCAAGTATTTCGGGAGTTATGATGGAAATAGTTAGACTCGCACTTTAGTGTAGCAGTTTACAGACCTACCTCCGATTGATTGACCATAACTCAGTCAATTCAACTCGGAATTTAGTCAAATTCATGCCGTTTCGAAGATGTCGAAGTGTAGTTGAAAACATAAGAAACGGAGATGAAAAACTCCAAGTATTTTAAGAGTTACGATGGAAATAGTTAGACTCGCGCTTTCGCCTAGCAGTTTACTGACCTACCTCCGATTGAATGACCATAACCCACTCAATTCAACTCGGAATTCATTGAAATTCGTTCCATTACGAAGGAGTCGAAAGTGTAGCTGAAAACGGAAGAAACGGAGATGAAAACTCCAAGTATTTTGAGAGTTATGGTGGAAATAGTTAGACTCGCGTTTTCGCCTAGCAGTTTACAGACCTACCTCCGATTGAATGACCATAAGTCACTAAAATTCAACTCGGAATTCATTGAACTTTGTTCCATTTCGAAGGAGTCGAAGTGTAGTTTAAAACAGAAGAAACGGAGATAAAAAAAACCAAGTATTTTGAGATTTATGGTGGAAATTGTTAGACTCGCACTTTGGTCTAGCAGTTTACAGACATACCTCCGATTGATTGACTATAACTCACTCAATTCAACTCGAAATTGATTCAAATTCATTCAATTTCGAAGATGTCGAAGTGAAGTTGAAAACGGAAGAAACGGAGATGAAACACTCCAAGTATTTTAAGAGTTATGATGGAAATAGTTGGACTCTTGCTTTCGCCTAGCAGTTTACAGACCTACCTCCGATTGAATGACCATAACTCACTCAATTCAACCCGGATTTCATTTAAATTTGTTCCATTTCGAAGGAGTCGAAGTGTAGTTTAAAACGGAAGAAACGGAGATGCAAAAAGCCAAGTATTTTGAGAGTTATGGTGGAAATAGTTAGACTCGCACTTTGGTCTAGTAGTTTACAGACCCACCTCCGATTGATTGACCATAACTCACTCAATTCAACTCAGAATTGAATCAAATTCATGGCATTGCGAAGATGTCGAAGTGTAGTTGGAAATGGAGATGAAAAACTCCAAGTAATTTAAGAGTTATGATGGACATAGTTAGACTCGCGCTTTCGCCTAGCAGTTTACAGACATACCTCCGAGTCAATGACCATAACTCACTCAATTCAACTCGGAATTCATTGAAATTTGTTCCATTTCGAAGGACTCGAACTGTAGTTTAAAACGGAAGAAACGGAGATGAAAAAAGCCAAGTATTTTGAGAGTTATGGTGGAAATAGTTAGACTCGCACTTTGGTCTAGCAGTTTACAGACCAACCTGCAATTGATTGACCATAACTTACTCAATTTAACTCGGAATTGATTCAAATTCATGCCATTTTGAAGGTGTGGAAGTGTAGTTGAAAACGAAAGAAACAGAGATGAAAAATTCCAAGTATCTTAAGAGTTGTGATGGAAATAGTTACACTCGCGCTTTGGTCTAGCAGTTTACAGACCTGCTTCCGATTCATTCACCATAAGTCACTCAATTCGACTCGGAATTTATTCAAATTCATGCCATTTGGAAGATGTCGAAGAGTAGCTGAAAACGAAAGAAACGGAGACGAAAAACTCCAAGTATTTTAAGACTTATGATAGAAATAGTTAGACTCGCGCTTTCGCCTAGCAGTTTACAGACGAACCTCCGATTTAATGACCACAACTCACTCAATTGAACATGTAATTCAATAAAATTTGTTGCATTTCGAAAGAGTCGAAGTGTAGTTTAAAACGGAAGAAACGGAGATGAAAAACTACTTGTATTTTGAGAGTTATGATGGAAATAGTTAGATTCGCGCTTTGGTCTAGCAGTTTGCAGACATACCTCCGATTGAATGACCATAACTCACTCAATTCAACCCGGAATTCATTGAAATTTATTCCATTTCGAAGGAGTCGAAGTGTAATCTAAAACGGAAGAAACAGAGATGAAAAAGTCCTAGTATTTTGAGAGTTATGACGGAAATAGTTAGACTCGCGCTTTGGTCTAGCAGTTTACAGACCTACGTCCGGTTGATTGACCATAACTCAGTCAATTCAACTCGGAATTGAGTCAAATTCATGCCATTTCGAAGATGTCGAAGTGTAGTTGAAAACATAAGAAAGGGAGATGAAAAACTCCAAGTATTTTAAGAGTTATGACGGAAATAGTTAGACTCGCCCTTTCGCCTAGCAGTTTACAGACCTACCTCCGATTGAATGACCATAACTCACTCAATTCAACCCGGAATTAATTGAAATTTGTTCCATTTCGAATGAGTAGAAGTGTAGTTTAAAACGAAAGAAACGGAGGTTAAAAAAGCCAAGTATTTCGGGAGTTATGATGGAAATAGTTAGACTCGCACTTTAGTGTAGCAGTTTACAGACCTACCTCCGATTGATTGACCATAACTCAGTCAATTCAACTCGGAATTTAGTCAAATTCATGCCGTTTCGAAGATGTCGAAGTGTAGTTGAAAACATAAGAAACGGAGATGAAAAACTCCAAGTATTTTAAGAGTTACGATGGAAATAGTTAGACTCGCGCTTTCGCCTAGCAGTTTACTGACCTACCTCCGATTGAATGACCATAACCCACTCAATTCAACTCGGAATTCATTGAAATTCGTTCCATTACGAAGGAGTCGAAAGTGTAGCTGAAAACGGAAGAAACGGAGATGAAAACTCCAAGTATTTTGAGAGTTATGGTGGAAATAGTTAGACTCGCGTTTTCGCCTAGCAGTTTACAGACCTACCTCCGATTGAATGACCATAAGTCACTAAAATTCAACTCGGAATTCATTGAACTTTGTTCCATTTCGAAGGAGTCGAAGTGTAGTTTAAAACAGAAGAAACGGAGATAAAAAAAACCAAGTATTTTGAGATTTATGGTGGAAATTGTTAGACTCGCACTTTGGTCTAGCAGTTTACAGACATACCTCCGATTGATTGACTATAACTCACTCAATTCAACTCGAAATTGATTCAAATTCATTCAATTTCGAAGATGTCGAAGTGAAGTTGAAAACGGAAGAAACGGAGATGAAACACTCCAAGTATTTTAAGAGTTATGATGGAAATAGTTGGACTCTTGCTTTCGCCTAGCAGTTTACAGACCTACCTCCGATTGAATGACCATAACTCACTCAATTCAACCCGGATTTCATTAAAATTTATTCCATTTCGAAGGAGTCGAAGTGTAGTTTAAAACGGAAGAAACGGAGACGCAAAAAGCCAAGTATTTTGAGAGTTATGGTGGAAATAGTTAGACTCGCACTTTGGTCTAGTAGTTTACAGACCCACCTCCGATTGATTGACCATAACTCACTCAATTCAACTCAGAATTGAATCAAATTCATGGCATTGCGAAGATGTCGAAGTGTAGTTGGAAATGGAGATGAAAAACTCCAAGTAATTTAAGAGTTATGATGGACATAGTTAGACTCGCGCTTTCGCCTAGCAGTTTACAGACATACCTCCGAGTCAATGACCATAACTCACTCAATTCAACTCGGAATTCATTGAAATTTGTTCCATTTCGAAGGACTCGAACTGTAGTTTAAAACGGAAGAAACGGAGATGAAAAAAGCCAAGTATTTTGAGAGTTATGGTGGAAATAGTTAGACTCGCACTTTGGTCTAGCAGTTTACAGACCAACCTGCAATTGATTGACCATAACTTACTCAATTTAACTCGGAATTGATTCAAATTCATGCCATTTTGAAGGTGTGGAAGTGTAGTTGAAAACGAAAGAAACAGAGATGAAAAATTCCAAGTATCTTAAGAGTTGTGATGGAAATAGTTACACTCGCGCTTTGGTCTAGCAGTTTACAGACCTGCTTCCGATTCATTCACCATAAGTCACTCAATTCGACTCGGAATTTATTCAAATTCATGCCATTTGGAAGATGTCGAAGAGTAGCTGAAAACGAAAGAAACGGAGACGAAAAACTCCAAGTATTTTAAGACTTATGATAGAAATAGTTAGACTCGCGCTTTCGCCTAGCAGTTTACAGACGTACCTCCGATTTAATGACCACAACTCACTCAATTGAACATGTAATTCAATAAAATTTGTTGCATTTCGAAAGAGTCGAAGTGTAGTTTAAAACGGAAGAAACGGAGATGAAAAACTACTTGTATTTTGAGAGTTATGATGGAAATAGTTAGATTCGCGCTTTGGTCTAGCAGTTTGCAGACATACCTCCGATTGAATGACCATAACTCACTCAATTCAACCCGGAATTCATTGAAATTTATTCCATTTCGAAGGAGTCGAAGTGTAATCTAAAACGGAAGAAACAGAGATGAAAAAGTCCTAGTATTTTGAGAGTTATGACGGAAATAGTTAGACTCGCGCTTTGGTCTAGCAGTTTACAGACCTACGTCCGGTTGATTGACCATAACTCAGTCAATTCAACTCGGAATTGAGTCAAATTCATGCCATTTCGAAGATGTCGAAGTGTAGTTGAAAACATAAGAAAGGGAGATGAAAAACTCCAAGTATTTTAAGAGTTATGACGGAAATAGTTAGACTCGCCCTTTCGCCTAGCAGTTTACAGACCTACCTCCGATTGAATGACCATAACTCACTCAATTCAACCCGGAATTAATTGAAATTTGTTCCATTTCGAATGAGTAGAAGTGTAGTTTAAAACGAAAGAAACGGAGGTTAAAAAAGCCAAGTATTTCGGGAGTTATGATGGAAATAGTTAGACTCGCACTTTAGTGTAGCAGTTTACAGACCTACCTCCGATTGATTGACCATAACTCAGTCAATTCAACTCGGAATTTAGTCAAATTCATGCCGTTTCGAAGATGTCGAAGTGTAGTTGAAAACATAAGAAACGGAGATGAAAAACTCCAAGTATTTTAAGAGTTACGATGGAAATAGTTAGACTCGCGCTTTCGCCTAGCAGTTTACTGACCTACCTCCGATTGAATGACCATAACCCACTCAATTCAACTCGGAATTCATTGAAATTCGTTCCATTACGAAGGAGTCGAAAGTGTAGCTGAAAACGGAAGAAACGGAGATGAAAACTCCAAGTATTTTGAGAGTTATGGTGGAAATAGTTAGACTCGCGTTTTCGCCTAGCAGTTTACAGACCTACCTCCGATTGAATGACCATAAGTCACTAAAATTCAACTCGGAATTCATTGAACTTTGTTCCATTTCGAAGGAGTCGAAGTGTAGTTTAAAACAGAAGAAACGGAGATAAAAAAAACCAAGTATTTTGAGATTTATGGTGGAAATTGTTAGACTCGCACTTTGGTCTAGCAGTTTACAGACATACCTCCGATTGATTGACTATAACTCACTCAATTCAACTCGAAATTGATTCAAATTCATTCAATTTCGAAGATGTCGAAGTGAAGTTGAAAACGGAAGAAACGGAGATGAAACACTCCAAGTATTTTAAGAGTTATGATGGAAATAGTTGGACTCTTGCTTTCGCCTAGCAGTTTACAGACCTACCTCCGATTGAATGACCATAACTCACTCAATTCAACCCGGATTTCATTGAAATTTGTTCCATTTCGAAGGAGTCGAAGTGTAGTTTAAAACGGAAGAAACGGAGATGCAAAAAGCCAAGTATTTTGAGAGTTATGGTGGAAATAGTTAGACTCGCACTTTGGTCTAGTAGTTTACAGACCCACCTCCGATTGATTGACCATAACTCACTCAATTCAACTCAGAATTGAATCAAATTCATGGCATTGCGAAGATGTCGAAGTGTAGTTGGAAATGGAGATGAAAAACTCCAAGTAATTTAAGAGTTATGATGGACATAGTTAGACTCGCGCTTTCGCCTAGCAGTTTACAGACATACCTCCGAGTCAATGACCATAACTCACTCAATTCAACTCGGAATTCATTGAAATTTGTTCCATTTCGAAGGACTCGAACTGTAGTTTAAAACGGAAGAAACGGAGATGAAAAAAGCCAAGTATTTTGAGAGTTATGGTGGAAATAGTTAGACTCGCACTTTGGTCTAGCAGTTTACAGACCAACCTGCAATTGATTGACCATAACTTACTCAATTTAACTCGGAATTGATTCAAATTCATGCCATTTTGAAGGTGTGGAAGTGTAGTTGAAAACGAAAGAAACAGAGATGAAAAATTCCAAGTATCTTAAGAGTTGTGATGGAAATAGTTACACTCGCGCTTTGGTCTAGCAGTTTACAGACCTGCTTCCGATTCATTCACCATAAGTCACTCAATTCGACTCGGAATTTATTCAAATTCATGCCATTTGGAAGATGTCGAAGAGTAGCTGAAAACGAAAGAAACGGAGACGAAAAACTCCAAGTATTTTAAGACTTATGATAGAAATAGTTAGACTCGCGCTTTCGCCTAGCAGTTTACAGACGTACCTCCGATTTAATGACCACAACTCACTCAATTGAACATGTAATTCAATAAAATTTGTTGCATTTCGAAAGAGTCGAAGTGTAGTTTAAAACGGAAGAAACGGAGATGAAAAACTACTTGTATTTTGAGAGTTATGATGGAAATAGTTAGATTCGCGCTTTGGTCTAGCAGTTTGCAGACATACCTCCGATTGAATGACCATAACTCACTCAATTCAACCCGGAATTCATTGAAATTTATTCCATTTCGAAGGAGTCGAAGTGTAATCTAAAACGGAAGAAACAGAGATGAAAAAGTCCTAGTATTTTGAGAGTTATGACGGAAATAGTTAGACTCGCGCTTTGGTCTAGCAGTTTACAGACCTACGTCCGGTTGATTGACCATAACTCAGTCAATTCAACTCGGAATTGAGTCAAATTCATGCCATTTCGAAGATGTCGAAGTGTAGTTGAAAACATAAGAAAGGGAGATGAAAAACTCCAAGTATTTTAAGAGTTATGACGGAAATAGTTAGACTCGCCCTTTCGCCTAGCAGTTTACAGACCTACCTCCGATTGAATGACCATAACTCACTCAATTCAACCCGGAATTAATTGAAATTTGTTCCATTTCGAATGAGTAGAAGTGTAGTTTAAAACGAAAGAAACGGAGGTTAAAAAAGCCAAGTATTTCGGGAGTTATGATGGAAATAGTTAGACTCGCACTTTAGTGTAGCAGTTTACAGACCTACCTCCGATTGATTGACCATAACTCAGTCAATTCAACTCGGAATTTAGTCAAATTCATGCCGTTTCGAAGATGTCGAAGTGTAGTTGAAAACATAAGAAACGGAGATGAAAAACTCCAAGTATTTTAAGAGTTACGATGGAAATAGTTAGACTCGCGCTTTCGCCTAGCAGTTTACTGACCTACCTCCGATTGAATGACCATAACCCACTCAATTCAACTCGGAATTCATTGAAATTCGTTCCATTACGAAGGAGTCGAAAGTGTAGCTGAAAACGGAAGAAACGGAGATGAAAACTCCAAGTATTTTGAGAGTTATGGTGGAAATAGTTAGACTCGCGTTTTCGCCTAGCAGTTTACAGACCTACCTCCGATTGAATGACCATAAGTCACTAAAATTCAACTCGGAATTCATTGAACTTTGTTCCATTTCGAAGGAGTCGAAGTGTAGTTTAAAACAGAAGAAACGGAGATAAAAAAAACCAAGTATTTTGAGATTTATGGTGGAAATTGTTAGACTCGCACTTTGGTCTAGCAGTTTACAGACATACCTCCGATTGATTGACTATAACTCACTCAATTCAACTCGAAATTGATTCAAATTCATTCAATTTCGAAGATGTCGAAGTGAAGTTGAAAACGGAAGAAACGGAGATGAAACACTCCAAGTATTTTAAGAGTTATGATGGAAATAGTTGGACTCTTGCTTTCGCCTAGCAGTTTACAGACCTACCTCCGATTGAATGACCATAACTCACTCAATTCAACCCGGATTTCATTAAAATTTATTCCATTTCGAAGGAGTCGAAGTGTAGTTTAAAACGGAAGAAACGGAGATGCAAAAAGCCAAGTATTTTGAGAGTTATGGTGGAAATAGTTAGACTCGCACTTTGGTCTAGTAGTTTACAGACCCACCTCCGATTGATTGACCATAACTCACTCAATTCAACTCAGAATTGAATCAAATTCATGGCATTGCGAAGATGTCGAAGTGTAGTTGGAAATGGAGATGAAAAACTCCAAGTAATTTAAGAGTTATGATGGACATAGTTAGACTCGCGCTTTCGCCTAGCAGTTTACAGACATACCTCCGAGTCAATGACCATAACTCACTCAATTCAACTCGGAATTCATTGAAATTTGTTCCATTTCGAAGGACTCGAACTGTAGTTTAAAACGGAAGAAACGGAGATGAAAAAAGCCAAGTATTTTGAGAGTTATGGTGGAAATAGTTAGACTCGCACTTTGGTCTAGCAGTTTACAGACCAACCTGCAATTGATTGACCATAACTTACTCAATTTAACTCGGAATTTATTCAAATTCATGCCATTTTGAAGGTGTGGAAGTGTAGTTGAAAACGAAAGAAACAGAGATGAAAAATTCCAAGTATCTTAAGAGTTGTGATGGAAATAGTTACACTCACGCTTTGGTCTAGCAGTTTACAGACCTGCTTCCGATTCATTCACCATAAGTCACTCAATTCGACTCGGAATTTATTCAAATTCATGCCATTTGGAAGATGTCGAAGAGTAGCTGAAAACGAAAGAAACGGAGACGAAAAACTCCAAGTATTTTAAGACTTATGATAGAAATAGTTAGACTCGCGCTTTCGCCTAGCAGTTTACAGACGTACCTCCGATTTAATGACCACAACTCACTCAATTGAACATGTAATTCAATAAAATTTGTTGCATTTCGAAAGAGTCGAAGTGTAGTTTAAAACGGAAGAAACGGAGATGAAAAACTACTTGTATTTTGAGAGTTATGATGGAAATAGTTAGATTCGCGCTTTGGTCTAGCAGTTTGCAGACATACCTCCGATTGAATGACCATAACTCACTCAATTCAACCCGGAATTCATTGAAATTTATTCCATTTCGAAGGAGTCGAAGTGTAATCTAAAACGGAAGAAACAGAGATGAAAAAGTCCTAGTATTTTGAGAGTTATGACGGAAATAGTTAGACTCGCGCTTTGGTCTAGCAGTTTACAGACCTACGTCCGGTTGATTGACCATAACTCAGTCAATTCAACTCGGAATTGAGTCAAATTCATGCCATTTCGAAGATGTCGAAGTGTAGTTGAAAACATAAGAAAGGGAGATGAAAAACTCCAAGTATTTTAAGAGTTATGACGGAAATAGTTAGACTCGCCCTTTCGCCTAGCAGTTTACAGACCTACCTCCGATTGAATGACCATAACTCACTCAATTCAACCCGGAATTAATTGAAATTTGTTCCATTTCGAATGAGTAGAAGTGTAGTTTAAAACGAAAGAAACGGAGGTTAAAAAAGCCAAGTATTTCGGGAGTTATGATGGAAATAGTTAGACTCGCACTTTAGTGTAGCAGTTTACAGACCTACCTCCGATTGATTGACCATAACTCAGTCAATTCAACTCGGAATTTAGTCAAATTCATGCCGTTTCGAAGATGTCGAAGTGTAGTTGAAAACATAAGAAACGGAGATGAAAAACTCCAAGTATTTTAAGAGTTACGATGGAAATAGTTAGACTCGCGCTTTCGCCTAGCAGTTTACTGACCTACCTCCGATTGAATGACCATAACCCACTCAATTCAACTCGGAATTCATTGAAATTCGTTCCATTACGAAGGAGTCGAAAGTGTAGCTGAAAACGGAAGAAACGGAGATGAAAACTCCAAGTATTTTGAGAGTTATGGTGGAAATAGTTAGACTCGCGTTTTCGCCTAGCAGTTTACAGACCTACCTCCGATTGAATGACCATAAGTCACTAAAATTCAACTCGGAATTCATTGAACTTTGTTCCATTTCGAAGGAGTCGAAGTGTAGTTTAAAACAGAAGAAACGGAGATAAAAAAAACCAAGTATTTTGAGATTTATGGTGGAAATTGTTAGACTCGCACTTTGGTCTAGCAGTTTACAGACATACCTCCGATTGATTGACTATAACTCACTCAATTCAACTCGAAATTGATTCAAATTCATTCAATTTCGAAGATGTCGAAGTGAAGTTGAAAACGGAAGAAACGGAGATGAAACACTCCAAGTATTTTAAGAGTTATGATGGAAATAGTTGGACTCTTGCTTTCGCCTAGCAGTTTACAGACCTACCTCCGATTGAATGACCATAACTCACTCAATTCAACCCGGATTTCATTGAAATTTGTTCCATTTCGAAGGAGTCGAAGTGTAGTTTAAAACGGAAGAAACGGAGATGCAAAAAGCCAAGTATTTTGAGAGTTATGGTGGAAATAGTTAGACTCGCACTTTGGTCTAGTAGTTTACAGACCCACCTCCGATTGATTGACCATAACTCACTCAATTCAACTCAGAATTGAATCAAATTCATGGCATTGCGAAGATGTCGAAGTGTAGTTGGAAATGGAGATGAAAAACTCCAAGTAATTTAAGAGTTATGATGGACATAGTTAGACTCGCGCTTTCGCCTAGCAGTTTACAGACATACCTCCGAGTCAATGACCATAACTCACTCAATTCAACTCGGAATTCATTGAAATTTGTTCCATTTCGAAGGACTCGAACTGTAGTTTAAAACGGAAGAAACGGAGATGAAAAAAGCCAAGTATTTTGAGAGTTATGGTGGAAATAGTTAGACTCGCACTTTGGTCTAGCAGTTTACAGACCAACCTGCAATTGATTGACCATAACTTACTCAATTTAACTCGGAATTGATTCAAATTCATGCCATTTTGAAGGTGTGGAAGTGTAGTTGAAAACGAAAGAAACAGAGATGAAAAATTCCAAGTATCTTAAGAGTTGTGATGGAAATAGTTACACTCGCGCTTTGGTCTAGCAGTTTACAGACCTGCTTCCGATTCATTCACCATAAGTCACTCAATTCGACTCGGAATTTATTCAAATTCATGCCATTTGGAAGATGTCGAAGAGTAGCTGAAAACGAAAGAAACGGAGACGAAAAACTCCAAGTATTTTAAGACTTATGATAGAAATAGTTAGACTCGCGCTTTCGCCTAGCAGTTTACAGACGTACCTCCGATTTAATGACCACAACTCACTCAATTGAACACGTAATTCAATAAAATTTGTTGCATTTCGAAAGAGTCGAAGTGTAGTTTAAAACGGAAGAAACGGAGATGAAAAACTACTTGTATTTTGAGAGTTATGATGGAAATAGTTAGATTCGCGCTTTGGTCTAGCAGTTAGCAGACATACCTCCGATTGAATGACCATAACTCACTCAATTCAACCCGGAATTCATTGAAATTTATTCCATTTCGAAGGAGTCGAAGTGTAATCTAAAACGGAAGAAACAGAGATGAAAAAGTCCTAGTATTTTGAGAGTTATGACGGAAATAGTTAGACTCGCGCTTTGGTCTAGCAGTTTACAGACCTACGTCCGGTTGATTGACCATAACTCAGTCAATTCAACTCGGAATTGAGTCAAATTCATGCCATTTCGAAGATGTCGAAGTGTAGTTGAAAACATAAGAAAGGGAGATGAAAAACTCCAAGTATTTTAAGAGTTATGACGGAAATAGTTAGACTCGCCCTTTCGCCTAGCAGTTTACAGACCTACCTCCGATTGAATGACCATAACTCACTCAATTCAACCCGGAATTAATTGAAATTTGTTCCATTTCGAATGAGTAGAAGTGTAGTTTAAAACGAAAGAAACGGAGGTTAAAAAAGCCAAGTATTTCGGGAGTTATGATGGAAATAGTTAGACTCGCACTTTAGTGTAGCAGTTTACAGACCTACCTCCGATTGATTGACCATAACTCAGTCAATTCAACTCGGAATTTAGTCAAATTCATGCCGTTTCGAAGATGTCGAAGTGTAGTTGAAAACATAAGAAACGGAGATGAAAAACTCCAAGTATTTTAAGAGTTACGATGGAAATAGTTAGACTCGCGCTTTCGCCTAGCAGTTTACTGACCTACCTCCGATTGAATGACCATAACCCACTCAATTCAACTCGGAATTCATTGAAATTCGTTCCATTACGAAGGAGTCGAAAGTGTAGCTGAAAACGGAAGAAACGGAGATGAAAACTCCAAGTATTTTGAGAGTTATGGTGGAAATAGTTAGACTCGCGTTTTCGCCTAGCAGTTTACAGACCTACCTCCGATTGAATGACCATAAGTCACTAAAATTCAACTCGGAATTCATTGAACTTTGTTCCATTTCGAAGGAGTCGAAGTGTAGTTTAAAACAGAAGAAACGGAGATAAAAAAAACCAAGTATTTTGAGATTTATGGTGGAAATTGTTAGACTCGCACTTTGGTCTAGCAGTTTACAGACATACCTCCGATTGATTGACTATAACTCACTCAATTCAACTCGAAATTGATTCAAATTCATTCAATTTCGAAGATGTCGAAGTGAAGTTGAAAACGGAAGAAACGGAGATGAAACACTCCAAGTATTTTAAGAGTTATGATGGAAATAGTTGGACTCTTGCTTTCGCCTAGCAGTTTACAGACCTACCTCCGATTGAATGACCATAACTCACTCAATTCAACCCGGATTTCATTAAAATTTATTCCATTTCGAAGGAGTCGAAGTGTAGTTTAAAACGGAAGAAACGGAGATGCAAAAAGCCAAGTATTTTGAGAGTTATGGTGGAAATAGTTAGACTCGCACTTTGGTCTAGTAGTTTACAGACCCACCTCCGATTGATTGACCATAACTCACTCAATTCAACTCAGAATTGAATCAAATTCATGGCATTGCGAAGATGTCGAAGTGTAGTTGGAAATGGAGATGAAAAACTCCAAGTAATTTAAGAGTTATGATGGACATAGTTAGACTCGCGCTTTCGCCTAGCAGTTTACAGACATACCTCCGAGTCAATGACCATAACTCACTCAATTCAACTCGGAATTCATTGAAATTTGTTCCATTTCGAAGGACTCGAACTGTAGTTTAAAACGGAAGAAACGGAGATGAAAAAAGCCAAGTATTTTGAGAGTTATGGTGGAAATAGTTAGACTCGCACTTTGGTCTAGCAGTTTACAGACCAACCTGCAATTGATTGACCATAACTTACTCAATTTAACTCGGAATTGATTCAAATTCATGCCATTTTGAAGGTGTGGAAGTGTAGTTGAAAACGAAAGAAACAGAGATGAAAAATTCCAAGTATCTTAAGAGTTGTGATGGAAATAGTTACACTCGCGCTTTGGTCTAGCAGTTTACAGACCTGCTTCCGATTCATTCACCATAAGTCACTCAATTCGACTCGGAATTTATTCAAATTCATGCCATTTGGAAGATGTCGAAGAGTAGCTGAAAACGAAAGAAACGGAGACGAAAAACTCCAAGTATTTTAAGACTTATGATAGAAATAGTTAGACTCGCGCTTTCGCCTAGCAGTTTACAGACGTACCTCCGATTTAATGACCACAACTCACTCAATTGAACATGTAATTCAATAAAATTTGTTGCATTTCGAAAGAGTCGAAGTGTAGTTTAAAACGGAAGAAACGGAGATGAAAAACTACTTGTATTTTGAGAGTTATGATGGAAATAGTTAGATTCGCGCTTTGGTCTAGCAGTTTGCAGACATACCTCCGATTGAATGACCATAACTCACTCAATTCAACCCGGAATTCATTGAAATTTATTCCATTTCGAAGGAGTCGAAGTGTAATCTAAAACGGAAGAAACAGAGATGAAAAAGTCCTAGTATTTTGAGAGTTATGACGGAAATAGTTAGACTCGCGCTTTGGTCTAGCAGTTTACAGACCTACGTCCGGTTGATTGACCATAACTCAGTCAATTCAACTCGGAATTGAGTCAAATTCATGCCATTTCGAAGATGTCGAAGTGTAGTTGAAAACATAAGAAAGGGAGATGAAAAACTCCAAGTATTTTAAGAGTTATGACGGAAATAGTTAGACTCGCCCTTTCGCCTAGCAGTTTACAGACCTACCTCCGATTGAATGACCATAACTCACTCAATTCAACCCGGAATTAATTGAAATTTGTTCCATTTCGAATGAGTAGAAGTGTAGTTTAAAACGAAAGAAACGGAGGTTAAAAAAGCCAAGTATTTCGGGAGTTATGATGGAAATAGTTAGACTCGCACTTTAGTGTAGCAGTTTACAGACCTACCTCCGATTGATTGACCATAACTCAGTCAATTCAACTCGGAATTTAGTCAAATTCATGCCGTTTCGAAGATGTCGAAGTGTAGTTGAAAACATAAGAAACGGAGATGAAAAACTCCAAGTATTTTAAGAGTTACGATGGAAATAGTTAGACTCGCGCTTTCGCCTAGCAGTTTACTGACCTACCTCCGATTGAATGACCATAACCCACTCAATTCAACTCGGAATTCATTGAAATTCGTTCCATTACGAAGGAGTCGAAAGTGTAGCTGAAAACGGAAGAAACGGAGATGAAAACTCCAAGTATTTTGAGAGTTATGGTGGAAATAGTTAGACTCGCGTTTTCGCCTAGCAGTTTACAGACCTACCTCCGATTGAATGACCATAAGTCACTAAAATTCAACTCGGAATTCATTGAACTTTGTTCCATTTCGAAGGAGTCGAAGTGTAGTTTAAAACAGAAGAAACGGAGATAAAAAAAACCAAGTATTTTGAGATTTATGGTGGAAATTGTTAGACTCGCACTTTGGTCTAGCAGTTTACAGACATACCTCCGATTGATTGACTATAACTCACTCAATTCAACTCGAAATTGATTCAAATTCATTCAATTTCGAAGATGTCGAAGTGAAGTTGAAAACGGAAGAAACGGAGATGAAACACTCCAAGTATTTTAAGAGTTATGATGGAAATAGTTGGACTCTTGCTTTCGCCTAGCAGTTTACAGACCTACCTCCGATTGAATGACCATAACTCACTCAATTCAACCCGGATTTCATTGAAATTTGTTCCATTTCGAAGGAGTCGAAGTGTAGTTTAAAACGGAAGAAACGGAGATGCAAAAAGCCAAGTATTTTGAGAGTTATGGTGGAAATAGTTAGACTCGCACTTTGGTCTAGTAGTTTACAGACCCACCTCCGATTGATTGACCATAACTCACTCAATTCAACTCAGAATTGAATCAAATTCATGGCATTGCGAAGATGTCGAAGTGTAGTTGGAAATGGAGATGAAAAACTCCAAGTAATTTAAGAGTTATGATGGACATAGTTAGACTCGCGCTTTCGCCTAGCAGTTTACAGACATACCTCCGAGTCAATGACCATAACTCACTCAATTCAACTCGGAATTCATTGAAATTTGTTCCATTTCGAAGGACTCGAACTGTAGTTTAAAACGGAAGAAACGGAGATGAAAAAAGCCAAGTATTTTGAGAGTTATGGTGGAAATAGTTAGACTCGCACTTTGGTCTAGCAGTTTACAGACCAACCTGCAATTGATTGACCATAACTTACTCAATTTAACTCGGAATTGATTCAAATTCATGCCATTTTGAAGGTGTGGAAGTGTAGTTGAAAACGAAAGAAACAGAGATGAAAAATTCCAAGTATCTTAAGAGTTGTGATGGAAATAGTTACACTCGCGCTTTGGTCTAGCAGTTTACAGACCTGCTTCCGATTCATTCACCATAAGTCACTCAATTCGACTCGGAATTTATTCAAATTCATGCCATTTGGAAGATGTCGAAGAGTAGCTGAAAACGAAAGAAACGGAGACGAAAAACTCCAAGTATTTTAAGACTTATGATAGAAATAGTTAGACTCGCGCTTTCGCCTAGCAGTTTACAGACGTACCTCCGATTTAATGACCACAACTCACTCAATTGAACACGTAATTCAATAAAATTTGTTGCATTTCGAAAGAGTCGAAGTGTAGTTTAAAACGGAAGAAACGGAGATGAAAAACTACTTGTATTTTGAGAGTTATGATGGAAATAGTTAGATTCGCGCTTTGGTCTAGCAGTTAGCAGACATACCTCCGATTGAATGACCATAACTCACTCAATTCAACCCGGAATTCATTGAAATTTATTCCATTTCGAAGGAGTCGAAGTGTAATCTAAAACGGAAGAAACAGAGATGAAAAAGTCCTAGTATTTTGAGAGTTATGACGGAAATAGTTAGACTCGCGCTTTGGTCTAGCAGTTTACAGACCTACGTCCGGTTGATTGACCATAACTCAGTCAATTCAACTCGGAATTGAGTCAAATTCATGCCATTTCGAAGATGTCGAAGTGTAGTTGAAAACATAAGAAAGGGAGATGAAAAACTCCAAGTATTTTAAGAGTTATGACGGAAATAGTTAGACTCGCCCTTTCGCCTAGCAGTTTACAGACCTACCTCCGATTGAATGACCATAACTCACTCAATTCAACCCGGAATTAATTGAAATTTGTTCCATTTCGAATGAGTAGAAGTGTAGTTTAAAACGAAAGAAACGGAGGTTAAAAAAGCCAAGTATTTCGGGAGTTATGATGGAAATAGTTAGACTCGCACTTTAGTGTAGCAGTTTACAGACCTACCTCCGATTGATTGACCATAACTCAGTCAATTCAACTCGGAATTTAGTCAAATTCATGCCGTTTCGAAGATGTCGAAGTGTAGTTGAAAACATAAGAAACGGAGATGAAAAACTCCAAGTATTTTAAGAGTTACGATGGAAATAGTTAGACTCGCGCTTTCGCCTAGCAGTTTACTGACCTACCTCCGATTGAATGACCATAACCCACTCAATTCAACTCGGAATTCATTGAAATTCGTTCCATTACGAAGGAGTCGAAAGTGTAGCTGAAAACGGAAGAAACGGAGATGAAAACTCCAAGTATTTTGAGAGTTATGGTGGAAATAGTTAGACTCGCGTTTTCGCCTAGCAGTTTACAGACCTACCTCCGATTGAATGACCATAAGTCACTAAAATTCAACTCGGAATTCATTGAACTTTGTTCCATTTCGAAGGAGTCGAAGTGTAGTTTAAAACAGAAGAAACGGAGATAAAAAAAACCAAGTATTTTGAGATTTATGGTGGAAATTGTTAGACTCGCACTTTGGTCTAGCAGTTTACAGACATACCTCCGATTGATTGACTATAACTCACTCAATTCAACTCGAAATTGATTCAAATTCATTCAATTTCGAAGATGTCGAAGTGAAGTTGAAAACGGAAGAAACGGAGATGAAACACTCCAAGTATTTTAAGAGTTATGATGGAAATAGTTGGACTCTTGCTTTCGCCTAGCAGTTTACAGACCTACCTCCGATTGAATGACCATAACTCACTCAATTCAACCCGGATTTCATTGAAATTTGTTCCATTTCGAAGGAGTCGAAGTGTAGTTTAAAACGGAAGAAACGGAGATGCAAAAAGCCAAGTATTTTGAGAGTTATGGTGGAAATAGTTAGACTCGCACTTTGGTCTAGTAGTTTACAGACCCACCTCCGATTGATTGACCATAACTCACTCAATTCAACTCAGAATTGAATCAAATTCATGGCATTGCGAAGATGTCGAAGTGTAGTTGGAAATGGAGATGAAAAACTCCAAGTAATTTAAGAGTTATGATGGACATAGTTAGACTCGCGCTTTCGCCTAGCAGTTTACAGACATACCTCCGAGTCAATGACCATAACTCACTCAATTCAACTCGGAATTCATTGAAATTTGTTCCATTTCGAAGGACTCGAACTGTAGTTTAAAACGGAAGAAACGGAGATGAAAAAAGCCAAGTATTTTGAGAGTTATGGTGGAAATAGTTAGACTCGCACTTTGGTCTAGCAGTTTACAGACCAACCTGCAATTGATTGACCATAACTTACTCAATTTAACTCGGAATTGATTCAAATTCATGCCATTTTGAAGGTGTGGAAGTGTAGTTGAAAACGAAAGAAACAGAGATGAAAAATTCCAAGTATCTTAAGAGTTGTGATGGAAATAGTTACACTCGCGCTTTGGTCTAGCAGTTTACAGACCTGCTTCCGATTCATTCACCATAAGTCACTCAATTCGACTCGGAATTTATTCAAATTCATGCCATTTGGAAGATGTCGAAGAGTAGCTGAAAACGAAAGAAACGGAGACGAAAAACTCCAAGTATTTTAAGACTTATGATAGAAATAGTTAGACTCGCGCTTTCGCCTAGCAGTTTACAGACGTACCTCCGATTTAATGACCACAACTCACTCAATTGAACACGTAATTCAATAAAATTTGTTGCATTTCGAAAGAGTCGAAGTGTAGTTTAAAACGGAAGAAACGGAGATGAAAAACTACTTGTATTTTGAGAGTTATGATGGAAATAGTTAGATTCGCGCTTTGGTCTAGCAGTTAGCAGACATACCTCCGATTGAATGACCATAACTCACTCAATTCAACCCGGAATTCATTGAAATTTATTCCATTTCGAAGGAGTCGAAGTGTAATCTAAAACGGAAGAAACAGAGATGAAAAAGTCCTAGTATTTTGAGAGTTATGACGGAAATAGTTAGACTCGCGCTTTGGTCTAGCAGTTTACAGACCTACGTCCGGTTGATTGACCATAACTCAGTCAATTCAACTCGGAATTGAGTCAAATTCATGCCATTTCGAAGATGTCGAAGTGTAGTTGAAAACATAAGAAAGGGAGATGAAAAACTCCAAGTATTTTAAGAGTTATGACGGAAATAGTTAGACTCGCCCTTTCGCCTAGCAGTTTACAGACCTACCTCCGATTCAATGACCATAACTCACTCAATTCAACCCGGAATTAATTGAAATTTGTTCCATTTCGAATGAGTAGAAGTGTAGTTTAAAACGAAAGAAACGGAGGTTAAAAAAGCCAAGTATTTCGGGAGTTATGATGGAAATAGTTAGACTCGCACTTTAGTGTAGCAGTTTACAGACCTACCTCCGATTGATTGACCATAACTCAGTCAATTCAACTCGGAATTTAGTCAAATTCATGCCGTTTCGAAGATGTCGAAGTGTAGTTGAAAACATAAGAAACGGAGATGAAAAACTCCAAGTATTTTAAGAGTTACGATGGAAATAGTTAGACTCGCGCTTTCGCCTAGCAGTTTACTGACCTACCTCCGATTGAATGACCATAACCCACTCAATTCAACTCGGAATTCATTGAAATTCGTTCCATTACGAAGGAGTCGAAAGTGTAGCTGAAAACGGAAGAAACGGAGATGAAAACTCCAAGTATTTTGAGAGTTATGGTGGAAATAGTTAGACTCGCGTTTTCGCCTAGCAGTTTACAGACCTACCTCCGATTGAATGACCATAAGTCACTAAAATTCAACTCGGAATTCATTGAACTTTGTTCCATTTCGAAGGAGTCGAAGTGTAGTTTAAAACAGAAGAAACGGAGATAAAAAAAACCAAGTATTTTGAGATTTATGGTGGAAATTGTTAGACTCGCACTTTGGTCTAGCAGTTTACAGACATACCTCCGATTGATTGACTATAACTCACTCAATTCAACTCGAAATTGATTCAAATTCATTCAATTTCGAAGATGTCGAAGTGAAGTTGAAAACGGAAGAAACGGAGATGAAACACTCCAAGTATTTTAAGAGTTATGATGGAAATAGTTGGACTCTTGCTTTCGCCTAGCAGTTTACAGACCTACCTCCGATTGAATGACCATAACTCACTCAATTCAACCCGGATTTCATTGAAATTTGTTCCATTTCGAAGGAGTCGAAGTGTAGTTTAAAACGGAAGAAACGGAGATGCAAAAAGCCAAGTATTTTGAGAGTTATGGTGGAAATAGTTAGACTCGCACTTTGGTCTAGTAGTTTACAGACCCACCTCCGATTGATTGACCATAACTCACTCAATTCAACTCAGAATTGAATCAAATTCATGGCATTGCGAAGATGTCGAAGTGTAGTTGGAAATGGAGATGAAAAACTCCAAGTAATTTAAGAGTTATGATGGACATAGTTAGACTCGCGCTTTCGCCTAGCAGTTTACAGACATACCTCCGAGTCAATGACCATAACTCACTCAATTCAACTCGGAATTCATTGAAATTTGTTCCATTTCGAAGGACTCGAACTGTAGTTTAAAACGGAAGAAACGGAGATGAAAAAAGCCAAGTATTTTGAGAGTTATGGTGGAAATAGTTAGACTCGCACTTTGGTCTAGCAGTTTACAGACCAACCTGCAATTGATTGACCATAACTTACTCAATTTAACTCGGAATTGATTCAAATTCATGCCATTTTGAAGGTGTGGAAGTGTAGTTGAAAACGAAAGAAACAGAGATGAAAAATTCCAAGTATCTTAAGAGTTGTGATGGAAATAGTTACACTCGCGCTTTGGTCTAGCAGTTTACAGACCTGCTTCCGATTCATTCACCATAAGTCACTCAATTCGACTCGGAATTTATTCAAATTCATGCCATTTGGAAGATGTCGAAGAGTAGCTGAAAACGAAAGAAACGGAGACGAAAAACTCCAAGTATTTTAAGACTTATGATAGAAATAGTTAGACTCGCGCTTTCGCCTAGCAGTTTACAGACGTACCTCCGATTTAATGACCACAACTCACTCAATTGAACACGTAATTCAATAAAATTTGTTGCATTTCGAAAGAGTCGAAGTGTAGTTTAAAACGGAAGAAACGGAGATGAAAAACTACTTGTATTTTGAGAGTTATGATGGAAATAGTTAGATTCGCGCTTTGGTCTAGCAGTTAGCAGACATACCTCCGATTGAATGACCATAACTCACTCAATTCAACCCGGAATTCATTGAAATTTATTCCATTTCGAAGGAGTCGAAGTGTAATCTAAAACGGAAGAAACAGAGATGAAAAAGTCCTAGTATTTTGAGAGTTATGACGGAAATAGTTAGACTCGCGCTTTGGTCTAGCAGTTTACAGACCTACGTCCGGTTGATTGACCATAACTCAGTCAATTCAACTCGGAATTGAGTCAAATTCATGCCATTTCGAAGATGTCGAAGTGTAGTTGAAAACATAAGAAAGGGAGATGAAAAACTCCAAGTATTTTAAGAGTTATGACGGAAATAGTTAGACTCGCCCTTTCGCCTAGCAGTTTACAGACCTACCTCCGATTCAATGACCATAACTCACTCAATTCAACCCGGAATTAATTGAAATTTGTTCCATTTCGAATGAGTAGAAGTGTAGTTTAAAACGAAAGAAACGGAGGTTAAAAAAGCCAAGTATTTCGGGAGTTATGATGGAAATAGTTAGACTCGCACTTTAGTGTAGCAGTTTACAGACCTACCTCCGATTGATTGACCATAACTCAGTCAATTCAACTCGGAATTTAGTCAAATTCATGCCGTTTCGAAGATGTCGAAGTGTAGTTGAAAACATAAGAAACGGAGATGAAAAACTCCAAGTATTTTAAGAGTTACGATGGAAATAGTTAGACTCGCGCTTTCGCCTAGCAGTTTACTGACCTACCTCCGATTGAATGACCATAACCCACTCAATTCAACTCGGAATTCATTGAAATTCGTTCCATTACGAAGGAGTCGAAAGTGTAGCTGAAAACGGAAGAAACGGAGATGAAAACTCCAAGTATTTTGAGAGTTATGGTGGAAATAGTTAGACTCGCGTTTTCGCCTAGCAGTTTACAGACCTACCTCCGATTGAATGACCATAAGTCACTAAAATTCAACTCGGAATTCATTGAACTTTGTTCCATTTCGAAGGAGTCGAAGTGTAGTTTAAAACAGAAGAAACGGAGATAAAAAAAACCAAGTATTTTGAGATTTATGGTGGAAATTGTTAGACTCGCACTTTGGTCTAGCAGTTTACAGACATACCTCCGATTGATTGACTATAACTCACTCAATTCAACTCGAAATTGATTCAAATTCATTCAATTTCGAAGATGTCGAAGTGAAGTTGAAAACGGAAGAAACGGAGATGAAACACTCCAAGTATTTTAAGAGTTATGATGGAAATAGTTGGACTCTTGCTTTCGCCTAGCAGTTTACAGACCTACCTCCGATTGAATGACCATAACTCACTCAATTCAACCCGGATTTCATTGAAATTTGTTCCATTTCGAAGGAGTCGAAGTGTAGTTTAAAACGGAAGAAACGGAGATGCAAAAAGCCAAGTATTTTGAGAGTTATGGTGGAAATAGTTAGACTCGCACTTTGGTCTAGTAGTTTACAGACCCACCTCCGATTGATTGACCATAACTCACTCAATTCAACTCAGAATTGAATCAAATTCATGGCATTGCGAAGATGTCGAAGTGTAGTTGGAAATGGAGATGAAAAACTCCAAGTAATTTAAGAGTTATGATGGACATAGTTAGACTCGCGCTTTCGCCTAGCAGTTTACAGACATACCTCCGAGTCAATGACCATAACTCACTCAATTCAACTCGGAATTCATTGAAATTTGTTCCATTTCGAAGGACTCGAACTGTAGTTTAAAACGGAAGAAACGGAGATGAAAAAAGCCAAGTATTTTGAGAGTTATGGTGGAAATAGTTAGACTCGCACTTTGGTCTAGCAGTTTACAGACCAACCTGCAATTGATTGACCATAACTTACTCAATTTAACTCGGAATTGATTCAAATTCATGCCATTTTGAAGGTGTGGAAGTGTAGTTGAAAACGAAAGAAACAGAGATGAAAAATTCCAAGTATCTTAAGAGTTGTGATGGAAATAGTTACACTCGCGCTTTGGTCTAGCAGTTTACAGACCTGCTTCCGATTCATTCACCATAAGTCACTCAATTCGACTCGGAATTTATTCAAATTCATGCCATTTGGAAGATGTCGAAGAGTAGCTGAAAACGAAAGAAACGGAGACGAAAAACTCCAAGTATTTTAAGACTTATGATAGAAATAGTTAGACTCGCGCTTTCGCCTAGCAGTTTACAGACGTACCTCCGATTTAATGACCACAACTCACTCAATTGAACACGTAATTCAATAAAATTTGTTGCATTTCGAAAGAGTCGAAGTGTAGTTTAAAACGGAAGAAACGGAGATGAAAAACTACTTGTATTTTGAGAGTTATGATGGAAATAGTTAGATTCGCGCTTTGGTCTAGCAGTTAGCAGACATACCTCCGATTGAATGACCATAACTCACTCAATTCAACCCGGAATTCATTGAAATTTATTCCATTTCGAAGGAGTCGAAGTGTAATCTAAAACGGAAGAAACAGAGATGAAAAAGTCCTAGTATTTTGAGAGTTATGACGGAAATAGTTAGACTCGCGCTTTGGTCTAGCAGTTTACAGACCTACGTCCGGTTGATTGACCATAACTCAGTCAATTCAACTCGGAATTGAGTCAAATTCATGCCATTTCGAAGATGTCGAAGTGTAGTTGAAAACATAAGAAAGGGAGATGAAAAACTCCAAGTATTTTAAGAGTTATGACGGAAATAGTTAGACTCGCCCTTTCACCTAGCAGTTTACAGACCTACCTCCGATTCAATGACCATAACTCACTCAATTCAACCCGGAATTAATTGAAATTTGTTCCATTTCGAATGAGTAGAAGTGTAGTTTAAAACGAAAGAAACGGAGGTTAAAAAAGCCAAGTATTTCGGGAGTTATGATGGAAATAGTTAGACTCGCACTTTAGTGTAGCAGTTTACAGACCTACCTCCGATTGATTGACCATAACTCAGTCAATTCAACTCGGAATTTAGTCAAATTCATGCCGTTTCGAAGATGTCGAAGTGTAGTTGAAAACATAAGAAACGGAGATGAAAAACTCCAAGTATTTTAAGAGTTACGATGGAAATAGTTAGACTCGCGCTTTCGCCTAGCAGTTTACTGACCTACCTCCGATTGAATGACCATAACCCACTCAATTCAACTCGGAATTCATTGAAATTCGTTCCATTACGAAGGAGTCGAAAGTGTAGCTGAAAACGGAAGAAACGGAGATGAAAACTCCAAGTATTTTGAGAGTTATGGTGGAAATAGTTAGACTCGCGTTTTCGCCTAGCAGTTTACAGACCTACCTCCGATTGAATGACCATAAGTCACTAAAATTCAACTCGGAATTCATTGAACTTTGTTCCATTTCGAAGGAGTCGAAGTGTAGTTTAAAACAGAAGAAACGGAGATAAAAAAAACCAAGTATTTTGAGATTTATGGTGGAAATTGTTAGACTCGCACTTTGGTCTAGCAGTTTACAGACATACCTCCGATTGATTGACTATAACTCACTCAATTCAACTCGAAATTGATTCAAATTCATTCAATTTCGAAGATGTCGAAGTGAAGTTGAAAACGGAAGAAACGGAGATGAAACACTCCAAGTATTTTAAGAGTTATGATGGAAATAGTTGGACTCTTGCTTTCGCCTAGCAGTTTACAGACCTACCTCCGATTGAATGACCATAACTCACTCAATTCAACCCGGATTTCATTGAAATTTGTTCCATTTCGAAGGAGTCGAAGTGTAGTTTAAAACGGAAGAAACGGAGATGCAAAAAGCCAAGTATTTTGAGAGTTATGGTGGAAATAGTTAGACTCGCACTTTGGTCTAGTAGTTTACAGACCCACCTCCGATTGATTGACCATAACTCACTCAATTCAACTCAGAATTGAATCAAATTCATGGCATTGCGAAGATGTCGAAGTGTAGTTGGAAATGGAGATGAAAAACTCCAAGTAATTTAAGAGTTATGATGGACATAGTTAGACTCGCGCTTTCGCCTAGCAGTTTACAGACATACCTCCGAGTCAATGACCATAACTCACTCAATTCAACTCGGAATTCATTGAAATTTGTTCCATTTCGAAGGACTCGAACTGTAGTTTAAAACGGAAGAAACGGAGATGAAAAAAGCCAAGTATTTTGAGAGTTATGGTGGAAATAGTTAGACTCGCACTTTGGTCTAGCAGTTTACAGACCAACCTGCAATTGATTGACCATAACTTACTCAATTTAACTCGGAATTGATTCAAATTCATGCCATTTTGAAGGTGTGGAAGTGTAGTTGAAAACGAAAGAAACAGAGATGAAAAATTCCAAGTATCTTAAGAGTTGTGATGGAAATAGTTACACTCGCGCTTTGGTCTAGCAGTTTACAGACCTGCTTCCGATTCATTCACCATAAGTCACTCAATTCGACTCGGAATTTATTCAAATTCATGCCATTTGGAAGATGTCGAAGAGTAGCTGAAAACGAAAGAAACGGAGACGAAAAACTCCAAGTATTTTAAGACTTATGATAGAAATAGTTAGACTCGCGCTTTCGCCTAGCAGTTTACAGACGTACCTCCGATTTAATGACCACAACTCACTCAATTGAACACGTAATTCAATAAAATTTGTTGCATTTCGAAAGAGTCGAAGTGTAGTTTAAAACGGAAGAAACGGAGATGAAAAACTACTTGTATTTTGAGAGTTATGATGGAAATAGTTAGATTCGCGCTTTGGTCTAGCAGTTAGCAGACATACCTCCGATTGAATGACCATAACTCACTCAATTCAACCCGGAATTCATTGAAATTTATTCCATTTCGAAGGAGTCGAAGTGTAATCTAAAACGGAAGAAACAGAGATGAAAAAGTCCTAGTATTTTGAGAGTTATGACGGAAATAGTTAGACTCGCGCTTTGGTCTAGCAGTTTACAGACCTACGTCCGGTTGATTGACCATAACTCAGTCAATTCAACTCGGAATTGAGTCAAATTCATGCCATTTCGAAGATGTCGAAGTGTAGTTGAAAACATAAGAAAGGGAGATGAAAAACTCCAAGTATTTTAAGAGTTATGACGGAAATAGTTAGACTCGCCCTTTCGCCTAGCAGTTTACAGACCTACCTCCGATTCAATGACCATAACTCACTCAATTCAACCCGGAATTAATTGAAATTTGTTCCATTTCGAATGAGTAGAAGTGTAGTTTAAAACGAAAGAAACGGAGGTTAAAAAAGCCAAGTATTTCGGGAGTTATGATGGAAATAGTTAGACTCGCACTTTAGTGTAGCAGTTTACAGACCTACCTCCGATTGATTGACCATAACTCAGTCAATTCAACTCGGAATTTAGTCAAATTCATGCCGTTTCGAAGATGTCGAAGTGTAGTTGAAAACATAAGAAACGGAGATGAAAAACTCCAAGTATTTTAAGAGTTACGATGGAAATAGTTAGACTCGCGCTTTCGCCTAGCAGTTTACTGACCTACCTCCGATTGAATGACCATAACCCACTCAATTCAACTCGGAATTCATTGAAATTCGTTCCATTACGAAGGAGTCGAAAGTGTAGCTGAAAACGGAAGAAACGGAGATGAAAACTCCAAGTATTTTGAGAGTTATGGTGGAAATAGTTAGACTCGCGTTTTCGCCTAGCAGTTTACAGACCTACCTCCGATTGAATGACCATAAGTCACTAAAATTCAACTCGGAATTCATTGAACTTTGTTCCATTTCGAAGGAGTCGAAGTGTAGTTTAAAACAGAAGAAACGGAGATAAAAAAACCAAGTATTTTGAGATTTATGGTGGAAATTGTTAGACTCGCACTTTGGTCTAGCAGTTTACAGACATACCTCCGATTGATTGACTATAACTCACTCAATTCAACTCGAAATTGATTCAAATTCATTCAATTTCGAAGATGTCGAAGTGAAGTTGAAAACGGAAGAAACGGAGATGAAACACTCCAAGTATTTTAAGAGTTATGATGGAAATAGTTGGACTCTTGCTTTCGCCTAGCAGTTTACAGACCTACCTCCGATTGAATGACCATAACTCACTCAATTCAACCCGGATTTCATTGAAATTTGTTCCATTTCGAAGGAGTCGAAGTGTAGTTTAAAACGGAAGAAACGGAGATGCAAAAAGCCAAGTATTTTGAGAGTTATGGTGGAAATAGTTAGACTCGCACTTTGGTCTAGTAGTTTACAGACCCACCTCCGATTGATTGACCATAACTCACTCAATTCAACTCAGAATTGAATCAAATTCATGGCATTGCGAAGATGTCGAAGTGTAGTTGGAAATGGAGATGAAAAACTCCAAGTAATTTAAGAGTTATGATGGACATAGTTAGACTCGCGCTTTCGCCTAGCAGTTTACAGACATACCTCCGAGTCAATGACCATAACTCACTCAATTCAACTCGGAATTCATTGAAATTTGTTCCATTTCGAAGGACTCGAACTGTAGTTTAAAACGGAAGAAACGGAGATGAAAAAAGCCAAGTATTTTGAGAGTTATGGTGGAAATAGTTAGACTCGCACTTTGGTCTAGCAGTTTACAGACCAACCTGCAATTGATTGACCATAACTTACTCAATTTAACTCGGAATTGATTCAAATTCATGCCATTTTGAAGGTGTGGAAGTGTAGTTGAAAACGAAAGAAACAGAGATGAAAAATTCCAAGTATCTTAAGAGTTGTGATGGAAATAGTTACACTCGCGCTTTGGTCTAGCAGTTTACAGACCTGCTTCCGATTCATTCACCATAAGTCACTCAATTCGACTCGGAATTTATTCAAATTCATGCCATTTGGAAGATGTCGAAGAGTAGCTGAAAACGAAAGAAACGGAGACGAAAAACTCCAAGTATTTTAAGACTTATGATAGAAATAGTTAGACTCGCGCTTTCGCCTAGCAGTTTACAGACGTACCTCCGATTTAATGACCACAACTCACTCAATTGAACATGTAATTCAATAAAATTTGTTGCATTTCGAAAGAGTCGAAGTGTAGTTTAAAACGGAAGAAACGGAGATGAAAAACTACTTGTATTTTGAGAGTTATGATGGAAATAGTTAGATTCGCGCTTTGGTCTAGCAGTTTGCAGACATACCTCCGATTGAATGACCATAACTCACTCAATTCAACCCGGAATTCATTGAAATTTATTCCATTTCGAAGGAGTCGAAGTGTAATCTAAAACGGAAGAAACAGAGATGAAAAAGTCCTAGTATTTTGAGAGTTATGACGGAAATAGTTAGACTCGCGCTTTGGTCTAGCAGTTTACAGACCTACGTCCGGTTGATTGACCATAACTCAGTCAATTCAACTCGGAATTGAGTCAAATTCATGCCATTTCGAAGATGTCGAAGTGTAGTTGAAAACATAAGAAAGGGAGATGAAAAACTCCAAGTATTTTAAGAGTTATGACGGAAATAGTTAGACTCGCCCTTTCGCCTAGCAGTTTACAGACCTACCTCCGATTGAATGACCATAACTCACTCAATTCAACCCGGAATTAATTGAAATTTGTTCCATTTCGAATGAGTAGAAGTGTAGTTTAAAACGAAAGAAACGGAGGTTAAAAAAGCCAAGTATTTCGGGAGTTATGATGGAAATAGTTAGACTCGCACTTTAGTGTAGCAGTTTACAGACCTACCTCCGATTGATTGACCATAACTCAGTCAATTCAACTCGGAATTTAGTCAAATTCATGCCGTTTCGAAGATGTCGAAGTGTAGTTGAAAACATAAGAAACGGAGATGAAAAACTCCAAGTATTTTAAGAGTTACGATGGAAATAGTTAGACTCGCGCTTTCGCCTAGCAGTTTACTGACCTACCTCCGATTGAATGACCATAACCCACTCAATTCAACTCGGAATTCATTGAAATTCGTTCCATTACGAAGGAGTCGAAAGTGTAGCTGAAAACGGAAGAAACGGAGATGAAAACTCCAAGTATTTTGAGAGTTATGGTGGAAATAGTTAGACTCGCGTTTTCGCCTAGCAGTTTACAGACCTACCTCCGATTGAATGACCATAAGTCACTAAAATTCAACTCGGAATTCATTGAACTTTGTTCCATTTCGAAGGAGTCGAAGTGTAGTTTAAAACAGAAGAAACGGAGATAAAAAAAACCAAGTATTTTGAGATTTATGGTGGAAATTGTTAGACTCGCACTTTGGTCTAGCAGTTTACAGACATACCTCCGATTGATTGACTATAACTCACTCAATTCAACTCGAAATTGATTCAAATTCATTCAATTTCGAAGATGTCGAAGTGAAGTTGAAAACGGAAGAAACGGAGATGAAACACTCGAAGTATTTTAAGAGTTATGATGGAAATAGTTGGACTCTTGCTTTCGCCTAGCAGTTTACAGACCTACCTCCGATTGAATGACCATAACTCACTCAATTCAACCCGGATTTCATTGAAATTTGTTCAATTTCGAAGGAGTCGAAGTGTAGTTTAAAACGGAAGAAACGGAGATGCAAAAAGCCAAGTATTTTGAGAGTTATGGTGGAAATAGTTAGACTCGCACTTTGGTCTAGTAGTTTACAGACCCACCTCCGATTGATTGACCATAACTCACTCAATTCAACTCAGAATTGAATCAAATTCATGGCATTGCGAAGATGTCGAAGTGTAGTTGGAAATGGAGATGAAAAACTCCAAGTAATTTAAGAGTTATGATGGACATAGTTAGACTCGCGCTTTCGCCTAGCAGTTTACAGACATACCTCCGAGTCAATGACCATAACTCACTCAATTCAACTCGGAATTCATTGAAATTTGTTCCATTTCGAAGGACTCGAACTGTAGTTTAAAACGGAAGAAACGGAGATGAAAAAAGCCAAGTATTTTGAGAGTTATGGTGGAAATAGTTAGACTCGCACTTTGGTCTAGCAGTTTACAGACCAACCTGCAATTGATTGACCATAACTTACTCAATTTAACTCGGAATTGATTCAAATTCATGCCATTTTGAAGGTGTGGAAGTGTAGTTGAAAACGAAAGAAACAGAGATGAAAAATTCCAAGTATCTTAAGAGTTGTGATGGAAATAGTTACACTCGCGCTTTGGTCTAGCAGTTTACAGACCTGCTTCCGATTCATTCACCATAAGTCACTCAATTCGACTCGGAATTTATTCAAATTCATGCCATTTGGAAGATGTCGAAGAGTAGCTGAAAACGAAAGAAACGGAGACGAAAAACTCCAAGTATTTTAAGACTTATGATAGAAATAGTTAGACTCGCGCTTTCGCCTAGCAGTTTACAGACGTACCTCCGATTTAATGACCACAACTCACTCAATTGAACATGTAATTCAATAAAATTTGTTGCATTTCGAAAGAGTCGAAGTGTAGTTTAAAACGGAAGAAACGGAGATGAAAAACTACTTGTATTTTGAGAGTTATGATGGAAATAGTTAGATTCGCGCTTTGGTCTAGCAGTTTGCAGACATACCTCCGATTGAATGACCATAACTCACTCAATTCAACCCGGAATTCATTGAAATTTATTCCATTTCGAAGGAGTCAAAGTGTAATCTAAAACGGAAGAAACAGAGATGAAAAAGTCCTAGTATTTTGAGAGTTATGACGGAAATAGTTAGACTCGCGCTTTGGTCTAGAAGTTTACAGACTTACGTCCGGTTGATTGACCATAACTCAGTCAATTCAACTCGGAATTGAGTCAAATTCATGCCATTTCGAAGATGTCGAAGTGTAGTTGAAAACATAAGAAAGGGAGATGAAAAACTCCAAGTATTTTAAGAGTTATGATGGAAATAGTTAGACTCGCCCTTTCGCCTAGCAGTTTACAGACCTACCTCCGATTGAATGACCATAACTCACTCAATTCAACCCGGAATTAATTGAAATTTGTTCCATTTCGAATGAGTAGAAGTGTAGTTTAAAACGAAAGAAACGGAGGTTAAAAAAGCCAAGTATTTCGGGAGTTATGATGGAAATAGTTAGACTCGCACTTTAGTGTAGCAGTTTACAGACCTACCTCCGATTGATTGACCATAACTCAGTCAATTCAACTCGGAATTTAGTCAAATTCATGCCGTTTCGAAGATGTCGAAGTGTAGTTGAAAACATAAGAAACGGAGATGAAAAACTCCAAGTATTTTAAGAGTTACGATGGAAATAGTTAGACTCACGCTTTCGCCTAGCAGTTTACTGACCTACCTCCGATTGAATGACCATAACCCACTCAATTCAACTCGGAATTCATTGAAATTCGTTCCATTACGAAGGAGTCGAAAGTGTAGCTGAAAGCGGAAGAAACGGAGATGAAAACTCCAAGTATTTTGAGAGTTATGGTGGAAATAGTTAGACTCGCGTTTTCGCCTAGCAGTTTACAGACCTACCTCCGATTGAATGACCATAAGTCACTAAAATTCAACTCGGAATTCATTGAACTTTGTTCCATTTCGAAGGAGTCGAAGTGTAGTTTAAAACAGAAGAAACGGAGATAAAAAAAACCAAGTATTTTGAGATTTATGGTGGAAATTGTTAGACTCGCACTTTGGTCTAGCAGTTTACAGACATACCTCCGATTGATTGACTATAACTCACTCAATTCAACTCGAAATTGATTCAAATTCATTCAATTTTGAAGATGTCGAAGTGAAGTTGAAAACGGAAGAAACGGAGATGAAACACTCGAAGTATTTTAAGAGTTATGATGGAAATAGTTGGACTCTTGCTTTCGCCTAGCAGTTTACAGACCTACCTCCGATTGAATGACCATAACTCACTCAATTCAACCCGGATTTCATTGAAATTTGTTCAATTTCGAAGGAGTCGAAGTGTAGTTTAAAACGGAAGAAACGGAGATGCAAAAAGCCAAGTATTTTGAGAGTTATGGTGGAAATAGTTAGACTCGCACTTTGGTCTAGTAGTTTACAGACCCACCTCCGATTGATTGACCATAACTCACTCAATTCAACTCAGAATTGAATCAAATTCATGGCATTGCGAAGATGTCGAAGTGTAGTTGGAAATGGAGATGAAAAACTCCAAGTAATTTAAGAGTTATGATGGACATAGTTAGACTCGCGCTTTCGCCTAGCAGTTTACAGACATACCTCCGAGTCAATGACCATAACTCACTCAATTCAACTCGGAATTCATTGAAATTTGTTCCATTTCGAAGGACTCGAACTGTAATTTAAAACGGAAGAAACGGAGATGAAAAAAGCCAAGTATTTTGAGAGTTATGGTGGAAATAGTTAGACTCGCACTTTGGTCTAGCAGTTTACAGACCAACCTGCAATTGATTGACCATAACTTACTCAATTTAACTCGGAATTGATTCAAATTCATGCCATTTTGAAGGTGTGGAAGTGTAGTTGAAAACGAAAGAAACAGAGATGAAAAATTCCAAGTATCTTAAGAGTTGTGATGGAAATAGTTATACTCGCGCTTTGGTCTAGCAGTTTACAGACCTGCTTCCGATTCATTCACCATAAGTCACTCAATTCGACTCGGAATTTATTCAAATTCATGCCATTTGGAAGATGTCGAAGAGTAGCTGAAAACGAAAGAAACGGAGACGAAAAACTCCAAGTATTTTAAGACTTATGATAGAAATAGTTAGACTCGCGCTTTCGCCTAGCAGTTTACAGACGTACCTCCGATTTAATGACCACAACTCA
This sequence comes from Tasmannia lanceolata, assembly GCF_043159265.1. Taxonomy (NCBI): domain Eukaryota; kingdom Viridiplantae; phylum Streptophyta; class Magnoliopsida; order Canellales; family Winteraceae; genus Tasmannia; species Tasmannia lanceolata. Next base: position 616,623 of record NW_027518749.1, on the reverse strand, counting down.
CTCAATTGAACATGTAATTCAATAAAATTTGTTGCATTTCGAAAGAGTCGAAGTGTAGTTTAAAACGGAAGAAACGGAGATGAAAAACTACTTGTATTTTGAGAGTTATGATGGAAATAGTTAGATTCGCGCTTTGGTCTAGCAGTTTGCAGACATACCTCCGATTGAATGACCATAACTCACTCAATTCAACCCGGAATTCATTGAAATTTATTCCATTTCTAAGGAATCGAAGTGTAATCTAAAACGGAAGAAACAGAGATGAAAAAGTCCTAGTATTTTGAGAGTTATGACGGAAATAGTTAGACTCGCACTTTGGTCTAGCAGTTTTCAGACCTACGTCCGGTTGATTGACCATAACTCAGTCAATTCAACTCGGAATTGAGTCAAATTCATGCCATTTCGAAGATGTCGAAGTGTAGTTGAAAACATTAGAAACGGAGATGAAAAACTCCAAGTATTTTAAGAGTTATGACGGAAATAGTTAGACTCGCCCTTTCGCCTAGCAGTTTACAGACCGATCTCCGATTGAATGACCATAACTCACTCAATTAAACCCGGAATTAATTGAAATTTGTTCCATTTCGAATGAGTAGAAGTGTAGTTTAAAAAGAAAGAAACGGAGGTTAAAAAAGCCGAGTATTTCGGGAGTTATGATGGAAATAGTTAGACTCGCACTTTAGTGTAGCAGTTTACAGACCTACCTCCGATTGATTGACCATAACTCTGTCAATTCAACTCGGAATTTAGTCAAATTCATGCCGTTTCGAAGATGTCGAAGTGTAGTTGAAAACATAAGAAACGGAGATGAAAAACTCCAAGTATTTTAAGAGTTACGATGGAAATAGTTAGACTCGCGCTTTCGCCTAGCAGTTTACTGACCTACCTCCGATTGAATGACCATAACCCACTCAATTCAACTCGGAATTCATTGAAATTTGTTCCATTACGAAAGAGGTGAAAGTGTAGCTGAAAACGGAAGAAACGGAGATGAAAACTCCAAGTATTTTGAGAGTTATGGTGGAAATAGTTAGACTCGTGTTTTCGCCTAGCAGTTTACAGACCTACCTCCGATTGAATGACCATAAGTCACTAAATTCAACTCGGATTTCATTGAAATTTGTTCCATTTCGAAGGAGTCGAAGTGTAGTTTATAACGGAAGAAACGGAGATGCAAAAAGCCAAGTATTTTGAGAGTTATGGTGGAAATAGTTAGACTCGCACTTTGGTCTAGGAGTTTACAGACCTACCTCGGATTGATTAACCATAACTCACTCAATTCAACTCAGAATTGAATCAAATTCATGGCATTGCGAAGATGTCGAAGTGTAGTTGGAAATGGAGATGAAAAACTCCAAGTAATTTAAGAGTTATGATGGACATAGTTAGACTCGCGCTTTCGCCTAGCAGTTTACAGACATACCTCCGAGTCAATGACCATAACTCACTCAATTCAACTCGGAATTCATTGAAATTTGTTCCATTTCGAAGGACTCGAACTGTAGTTTAAAACGGAAGAAACGGAGATGAAAAAAGCCAAGTATTTTGAGAGTTATGGTGGAAATAGTTAGACTCGCACTTTGGTCTAGCAGTTTACAGACCAACCTGCAATTGATTGACCCTAACTTACTCAATTTAACTCGGAATTGATTCAAATTCATGCCATTTTGAAGGTGTGGAAGTGTAGTTGAAAACGAAAGAAACAGAGATGAAAAATTCTAAGTATCTTAAGAGTTATGATGGAAATAGTTACACTCGCGCTTTGGTCTAGCAGTTTACAGACCTGCTTCCGATTCATTCACCATAAGTCACTCAATTCGACTCGGAATTTATTCAAATTCATGCCATTTGGAAGATGTCGAAGAGTAGCTGAAAACGAAAGAAACGGAGACGAAAAACTCCAAGTATTTTAAGACTTATGATAGAAATAGTTAGACTCGCGCTTTCGCCTAGCAGTTTACAGACGTACCTCCGATTTAATGACCACAACTCACTCAATTGAACATGTAATTCAATAAAATTTGTTGCATTTCGAAAGAGTCGAAGTGTAGTTTAAAACGGAAGAAACGGAGATGAAAAACTACTTGTATTTTGAGAGTTATGATGGAAATAGTTAGATTCGCGCTTTGGTCTAGCAGTTTGCAGACATACCTCCGATTGAATGACCATAACTCACTCAATTCAACCCGAAATTCATTGAAATTTATTCCATTTCGAAGGAGTCGAAGTGTAATCTAAAACGGAAGAAACAGAGATGAAAAAGTCCTAGTATTTTGAGAGTTATGACGGAAATAGTTAGACTCGCGCTTTGGTCTAGCAGTTTACAGACCTACGTCCGGTTGATTAACCATAACTCAGTCAATTCAACTCGGAATTGAGTCAAATTCATGCCATTTCGAAGATGTCGAAGTGTAGTTGAAAACATAAGAAAGGGAGATGAAAAACTCCAAGTATTTTAAGAGTTATGACGGAAATAGTTAGACTCGCCCTTTCGCCTAGCAGTTTACAGACCTACCTCCGATTGAATGACCATAACTCACTCAATTCAACCCGGAATTAATTGAAATTTGTTCCATTTCGAATGAGTAGAAGTGTAGTTTAAAACGAAAGAAACGGATGTTAAAAAAGCCAAGTATTTCGGGAGTTATGATGGAAATAGTTAGACTCGCACTTTAGTGTAGCAGTTTACAGACCTACCTCCGATTGATTGACCATAACTCAGTCAATTCAACTCGGAATTTAGTCAAATTCATGCCGTTTCGAAGATGTCGAAGTGTAGTTGAAAACATAAGAAACGGAGATGAAAAACTCCAAGTATTTTAAGAGTTACGATGGAAATAGTTAGACTCGCGCTTTCGCCTAGCAGTTTACTGACCTACCTCCGATTGAATGACCATAACCCACTCAATTCAACTCGGAATTCATTGAAATTCGTTCCATTACGAAGGAGTCGAAAGTGTAGCTGAAAACGGAAGAAACGGAGATGAAAACTCCAAGTATTTTGAGAGTTATGGTGGAAATAGTTAGACTCACGTTTTCGCCTAGCAGTTTACAGACCTACCTCCGATTGAATGACCATAAGTCACTAAAATTCAACTCGGAATTCATTGAACTTTGTTCCATTTCGAAGGAGTCGAAGTGTAGTTTAAAACAGAAGAAACAGAGATAAAAAAAACCAAGTATTTTGAGATTTATGGTGGAAATTGTTAGACTCGCACTTTGGTCTAGCAGTTTACAGACATACCTCCGATTGATTGACTATAACTCACTCAATTCAACTCGAAATTGATTCAAATTCATTCAATTTCGAAGATGTCGAAGTGAAGTTGAAAACGGAAGAAACGGAGATGAAACACTCGAAGTATTTTAAGAGTTATGATGGAAATAGTTGGACTCTTGCTTTCGCCTAGCAGTTTACAGACCTACCTCCGATTGAATGACCATAACTCACTCAATTCAACCCGGATTTCATTGAAATTTGTTCAATTTCGAAGGAGTCGAAGTGTAGTTTAAAACGGAAGAAACGGAGATGCAAAAAGCCAAGTATTTTGAGAGTTATGGTGGAAATAGTTAGACTCGCACTTTGGTCTAGTAGTTTACAGACCCACCTCCGATTGATTGACCATAACTCACTCAATTCAACTCAGAATTGAATCAAATTCATGGCATTGCGAAGATGTCGAAGTGTAGTTGGAAATGGAGATGAAAAACTCCAAGTAATTTAAGAGTTATGATGGACATAGTTAGACTCGCGCTTTCGCCTAGCAGTTTACAGACATACCTCCGAGTCAATGACCATAACTCACTCAATTCAACTCGGAATTCATTGAAATTTGTTCCATTTCGAAGGACTCGAACTGTAGTTTAAAACGGAAGAAACGGAGATGAAAAAAGCCAAGTATTTTGAGAGTTATGGTGGAAATAGTTAGACTCGCACTTTGGTCTAGCAGTTTACAGACCAACCTGCAATTGATTGACCATAACTTACTCAATTTAACTCGGAATTGATTCAAATTCATGCCATTTTGAAGGTGTGGAAGTGTAGTTGAAAACGAAAGAAACAGAGATGAAAAATTCCAAGTATCTTAAGAGTTGTGATGGAAATAGTTACACTCGCGCTTTGGTCTAGCAGTTTACAGACCTGCTTCCGATTCATTCACCATAAGTCACTCAATTCGACTCGGAATTTATTCAAATTCATGCCATTTGGAAGATGTCGAAGAGTAGCTGAAAACGAAAGAAACGGAGACGAAAAACTCCAAGTAGTTTAAGACTTATGATAGAAATAGTTAGACTCGCGCTTTCGCCTAGCAGTTTACAGACGTACCTCCGATTTAATGACCACAACTCACTCAATTGAACATGTAATTCAATAAAATTTGTTGCATTTCGAAAGAGTCGAAGTGTAGTTTAAAACGGAAGAAACGGAGATGAAAAACTACTTGTATTTTGAGAGTTATGATGGAAATAGTTAGATTCGCGCTTTGGTCTAGCAGTTTGCAGACATACCTCCGATTGAATGACCATAACTCACTCAATTCAACCCGGAATTCATTGAAATTTATTCCATTTCGAAGGAGTCGAAGTGTAATCTAAAACGGAAGAAACAGAGATGAAAAAGTCCTAGTATTTTGAGAGTTATGACGGAAATAGTTAGACTCGCGCTTTGGTCTAGCAGTTTTCAGACCTACGTCCGGTTGATTGACCATAACTCAGTCAATTCAACTCGGAATTGAGTCAAATTCATGCCATTTCGAAGATGTCGAAGTGTAGTTGAAAACATAAGAAAGGGAGATGAAAAACTCCAAGTATTTTAAGAGTTATGACGGAAATAGTTAGACTCGCCCTTTCGCCTAGCAGTTTACAGACCTACCTCCGATTGAATGACCATAACTCACTCAATTCAACCCGGAATTAATTGAAATTTGTTCCATTTCGAATGAGTAGAAGTGTAGTTTAAAACGAAAGAAACGGAGGTTAAAAAAGCCAAGTATTTCGGGAGTTATGATGGAAATAGTTAGACTCGCACTTTAGTGTAGCAGTTTACAGACCTACCTCCGATTGATTGACCATAACTCAGTCAATTCAACTCGGAATTTAGTCAAATTCATGCCGTTTCGAAGATGTCGAAGTGTAGTTGAAAACATAAGAAACGGAGATGAAAAACTCCAAGTATTTTAAGAGTTACGATGGAAATAGTTAGACTCGCGCTTTCGCCTAGCAGTTTACTGACCTACCTCCGATTGAATGACCATAACCCACTCAATTCAACTCGGAATTCATTGAAATTCGTTCCATTACGAAGGAGTCGAAAGTGTAGCTGAAAACGGAAGAAACGGAGATGAAAACTCCAAGTATTTTGAGAGTTATGGTGGAAATAGTTAGACTCGCGTTTTCGCCTAGCAGTTTACAGACCTACCTCCGATTGAATGACCATAAGTCACTAAAATTCAACTCGGAATTCATTGAACTTTGTTCCATTTCGAAGGAGTCGAAGTGTAGTTTAAAACAGAAGAAACGGAGATAAAAAAAACCAAGTATTTTGAGATTTATGGTGGAAATTGTTAGACTCGCACTTTGGTCTAGCAGTTTACAGACATACCTCCGATTGATTGACTATAACTCACTCAATTCAACTCGAAATTGATTCAAATTCATTCAATTTCGAAGATGTCGAAGTGAAGTTGAAAACGGAAGAAACGGAGATGAAACACTCCAAGTATTTTAAGAGTTATGATGGAAATAGTTGGACTCTTGCTTTCGCCTAGCAGTTTACAGACCTACCTCCGATTGAATGACCATAACTCACTCAATTCAACCCGGATTTCATTGAAATTTATTCCATTTCGAAGGAGTCGAAGTGTAGTTTAAAACGGAAGAAACGGAGATGCAAAAAGCCAAGTATTTTGAGAGTTATGGTGGAAATAGTTAGACTCGCACTTTGGTCTAGTAGTTTACAGACCCACCTCCGATTGATTGACCATAACTCACTCAATTCAACTCAGAATTGAATCAAATTCATGGCATTGCGAAGATGTCGAAGTGTAGTTGGAAATGGAGATGAAAAAATCCAAGTAATTTAAGAGTTATGATGGACATAGTTAGACTCGCGCTTTCGCCTAGCAGTTTACAGACATACCTCCGAGTCAATGACCATAACTCACTCAATTCAACTCGGAATTCATTGAAATTTGTTCCATTTCGAAGGACTCGAACTGTAGTTTAAAACGGAAGAAACGGAGATGAAAAAAGCCAAGTATTTTGAGAGTTATGGTGGAAATAGTTAGACTCGCACTTTGGTCTAGCAGTTTACAGACCAACCTGCAATTGATTGACCATAACTTACTCAATTTAACTCGGAATTGATTCAAATTCATGCCATTTTGAAGGTGTGGAAGTGTAGTTGAAAACGAAAGAAACAGAGATGAAAAATTCCAAGTATCTTAAGAGTTGTGATGGAAATAGTTACACTCGCGCTTTGGTCTAGCAGTTTACAGACCTGCTTCCGATTCATTCACCATAAGTCACTCAATTCGACTCGGAATTTATTCAAATTCATGCCATTTGGAAGATGTCGAAGAGTAGCTGAAAACGAAAGAAACGGAGACAAAAAACTCCAAGTATTTTAAGACTTATGATAGAAATAGTTAGACTCGCGCTTTCGCCTAGCAGTTTACAGACGTACCTCCGATTTAATGACCACAACTCACTCAATTGAACATGTAATTCAATAAAATTTGTTGCATTTCGAAAGAGTCGAAGTGTAGTTTAAAACGGAAGAAACGGAGATGAAAAACTACTTGTATTTTGAGAGTTATGATGGAAATAGTTAGATTCGCGCTTTGGTCTAGCAGTTTGCAGACATACCTCCGATTGAATGACCATAACTCACTCAATTCAACCCGGAATTCATTGAAATTTATTCCATTTCGAAGGAGTCGAAGTGTAATCTAAAACGGAAGAAACAGAGATGAAAAAGTCCTAGTATTTTGAGAGTTATGACGGAAATAGTTAGACTCGCGCTTTGGTCTAGCAGTTTACAGACCTACGTCCGGTTGATTGACCATAACTCAGTCAATTCAACTCGGAATTGAGTCAAATTCATGCCATTTCGAAGATGTCGAAGTGTAGTTGAAAACATAAGAAAGGGAGATGAAAAACTCCAAGTATTTTAAGAGTTATGACGGAAATAGTTAGACTCGCCCTTTCGCCTAGTAGTTTATAGACCTACCTCCGATTGAATGACCATAACTCACTCAATTCAACCCGGAATTAATTGAAATTTGTTCCATTTCGAATGAGTAGAAGTGTAGTTTAAAACGAAAGAAACGGAGGTTAAAAAAGCCAAGTATTTCGGGAGTTATGATGGAAATAGTTAGACTCGCACTTTAGTGTAGCAGTTTACAGACCTACCTCCGATTGATTGACCATAACTCAGTCAATTCAACTCGGAATTTAGTCAAATTCATGCCGTTTCGAAGATGTCGAAGTGTAGTTGAAAACATAAGAAACGGAGATGAAAAACTCCAAGTATTTTAAGAGTTACGATGGAAATAGTTAGACTCGCGCTTTCGCCTAGCAGTTTACTGACCTACCTCCGATTGAATGACCATAACCCACTCAATTCAACTCGGAATTCATTGAAATTCGTTCCATTACGAAGGAGTCGAAAGTGTAGCTGAAAACGGAAGAAACGGAGATTAAAACTCCAAGTATTTTGATAGTTATGGTGGAAATAGTTAGACTCGCGTTTTCGCCTAGCAGTTTACAGACCTACCTCCGATTGAATGACCATAAGTCACTAAAATTCAACTCGGAATTCATTGAACTTTGTTCCATTTCGAAGGAGTCGAAGTGTAGTTTAAAACAGAAGAAACGGAGATAAAAAAAACCAAGTATTTTGAGATTTATGGTGGAAATTGTTAGACTCGCACTTTGGTCTAGCAGTTTACAGACATACCTCCGATTGATTCACTATAACTCACTCAATTCAACTCGAAATTGATTCAAATTCATTCAATTTCGAAGATGTCGAAGTGAAGTTGAAAACGGAAGAAACGGAGATGAAACACTCCAAGTATTTTAAGAGTTATGATGGAAATAGTTGGACTCTTGCTTTCGCCTAGCAGTTTACAGACCTACCTCCGATTGAATGACCATAACTCACTCAATTCAACCCGGATTTCATTGAAATTTGTTCCATTTCGAAGGAGTCGAAGTGTAGTTTAAAACGGAAGAAACGGAGATGCAAAAAGCCAAGTATTTTGAGAGTTATGGTGGAAATAGTTAGACTCGCACTTTGGTCTAGTAGTTTACACACCCACCTCCGATTGATTGACCATAACTCACTCAATTCAACTCAGAATTGAATCAAATTCATGGCATTGCGAAGATGTCGAAGTGTAGTTGGAAATGGAGATGAAAAACTCCAAGTAATTTAAGAGTTATGATGGACATAGTTAGACTCGTGCTTTCGCCTAGCAGTTTACAGACATACCTCCGAGTCAATGACCATAACTCACTCAATTCAACTCGGAATTCATTGAAATTTGTTCCATTTCGAAGGACTCGAACTGTAGTTTAAAACGGAAGAAACGGAGATGAAAAAAGCCAAGTATTTTGAGAGTTATGGTGGAAATAGTTAGACTCGCACTTTGGTCTAGCAGTTTACAGACCAACCTGCAATTGATTGACCATAACTTACTCAATTTAACTCGGAATTGATTCAAATTCATGCCATTTTGAAGGTGTGGAAGTGTAGTTGAAAACGAAAGAAACAGAGATGAAAAATTCCAAGTATCTTAAGAGTTGTGATGGAAATAGTTACACTCGCGCTTTGGTCTAGCAGTTTACAGACCTGCTTCCGATTCATTCACCATAAGTCACTCAATTCGACTCGGAATTTATTCAAATTCATGCCATTTGGAAGATGTCGAAGAGTAGCTGAAAACGAAAGAAACGGAGACGAAAAACTCCAAGTATTTTAAGACTTATGATAGAAATAGTTAGACTCGCGCTTTCGCCTAGCAGTTTACAGACGTACCTCCGATTTAATGACCACAACTCACTCAATTGAACATGTAATTCAATAAAATTTGTTGCATTTCGAAAGAGTCGAAGTGTAGTTTAAAACGGAAGAAACGGAGATGAAAAACTACTTGTATTTTGAGAGTTATGATGGAAATAGTTAGATTCGCGCTTTGGTCTAGCAGTTTGCAGACATACCTCCGATTGAATGACCATAACTCACTCAATTCAACCCGGAATTCATTGAAATTTATTCCATTTCGAAGGAGTCGAAGTGTAATCTAAAACGGAAGAAACAGAGATGAAAAAGTCCTAGTATTTTGAGAGTTATGACGGAAATAGTTAGACTCGCGCTTTAGTCTAGCAGTTTACAGACCTACGTCCGGTTGATTGACCATAACTCAGTCAATTCAACTCGGAATTGAGTCAAATTCATGCCATTTCGAAGATGTCGAAGTGTAGTTGAAAACATAAGAAAGGGAGATGAAAAACTCCAAGTATTTTAAGAGTTATGACGGAAATAGTTAGACTCGCCCTTTCGCCTAGCAGTTTACAGACCTACCTCCGATTGAATGACCATAACTCACTCAATTCAACCCGGAATTAATTGAAATTTGTTCCATTTCGAATGAGTAGAAGTGTAGTTTAAAACGAAAGAAACGGAGGTTAAAAAAGCCAAGTATTTCGGGAGTTATGATGGAAATAGTTAGACTCGCACTTTAGTGTAGCAGTTTACAGACCTACCTCCGATTGATTGACCATAACTCAGTCAATTCAACTCGGAATTTAGTCAAATTCATGCCGTTTCGAAGATGTCGAAGTGTAGTTGAAAACATAAGAAACGGAGATGAAAAACTCCAAGTATTTTAAGAGTTACGATGGAAATAGTTAGACTCGCGCTTTCGCCTAGCAGTTTACTGACCTACCTCCGATTGAATGACCATAACCCACTCAATTCAACTCGGAATTCATTGAAATTCGTTCCATTACGAAGGAGTCGAAAGTGTAGCTGAAAACGGAAGAAACGGAGATTAAAACTCCAAGTATTTTTAGAGTTATGGTGGAAATAGTTAGACTCGCGTTTTCGCCTAGCAGTTTACAGACCTACCTCCGATTGAATGACCATAAGTCACTAAAATTCAACTCGGAATTCATTGAACTTTGTTCCATTTCGAAGGAGTCGAAGTGTAGTTTAAAACAGAAGAAACGGAGATAAAAAAAACCAAGTATTTTGAGATTTATGGTGGAAATTGTTAGACTCGCACTTTGGTCTAGCAGTGTACAGACATACCTCCGATTGATTGACTATAACTCACTCAATTCAACTCGAAATTGATTCAAATTCATTCAATTTCGAAGATGTCGAAGTGAAGTTGAAAACGGAAGAAACGGAGATGAAACACTCCAAGTATTTTAAGAGTTATGATGGAAATAGTTGGACTCTTGCTTTCGCCTAGCAGTTTACAGACCTACCTCCGATTGAATGACCATAACTCACTCAATTCAACCCGGATTTCATTGAAATTTATTCCATTTCGAAGGAGTCGAAGTGTAGTTTAAAACGGAAGAAACGGAGATGCAAAAAGCCAAGTATTTTGAGAGTTATGGTGGAAATAGTTAGACTCGCACTTTGGTCTAGTAGTTTACAGACCCACCTCCGATTGATTGACCATAACTCACTCAATTCAACTCAGAATTGAATCAAATTCATGGCATTGCGAAGATGTCGAAGTGTAGTTGGAAATGGAGATGAAAAACTCCAAGTAATTTAAGAGTTATGATGGACATAGTTAGACTCGCGCTTTCGCCTAGCAGTTTACAGACATACCTCCGAGTCAATGACCATAACTCACTCAATTCAACTCGGAATTCATTGAAATTTGTTCCATTTCGAAGGACTCGAACTGTAGTTTAAAACGGAAGAAACGGAGATGAAAAAAGCCAAGTATTTTGAGAGTTATGGTGGAAATAGTTAGACTCGCACTTTGGTCTAGCAGTTTACAGACCAACCTGCAATTTATTGACCATAACTTACTCAATTTAACTCGGAATTTATTCAAATTCATGCCATTTTGAAGGTGTGGAAGTGTAGTTGAAAACGAAAGAAACAGAGATGAAAAATTCCAAGTATCTTAAGAGTTGTGATGGAAATAGTTACACTCGCGCTTTGGTCTAGCAGTTTACAGACCTGCTTCCGATTCATTCACCATAAGTCACTCAATTCGACTCGGAATTTATTCAAATTCATGCCATTTGGAAGATGTCGAAGAGTAGCTGAAAACGAAAGAAACGGAGACGAAAAACTCCAAGTATTTTAAGACTTATGATAGAAATAGTTAGACTCGCGCTTTCGCCTAGCAGTTTACAGACGTACCTCCGATTTAATGACCACAACTCACTCAATTGAACATGTAATTCAATAAAATTTGTTGCATTTCGAAAGAGTCGAAGTGTAGTTTAAAACGGAAGAAACGGAGATGAAAAACTACTTGTATTTTGAGAGTTATGATGGAAATAGTTAGATTCGCGCTTTGGTCTAGCAGTTTGCAGACATACCTCCGATTGAATGACCATAACTCACTCAATTCAACCCGGAATTCATTGAAATTTATTCCATTTCGAAGGAGTCGAAGTGTAATCTAAAACGGAAGAAACAGAGATGAAAAAGTCCTAGTATTTTGAGAGTTATGACGGAAATAGTTAGACTCGCGCTTTGGTCTAGCAGTTTACAGACCTACGTCCGGTTGATTGACCATAACTCAGTCAATTCAACTCGGAATTGAGTCAAATTCATGCCATTTCGAAGATGTCGAAGTGTAGTTGAAAACATAAGAAAGGGAGATGAAAAACTCCAAGTATTTTAAGAGTTATGACGGAAATAGTTAGACTCGCCCTTTCGCCTAGCAGTTTACAGACCTACCTCCGATTGAATGACCATAACTCACTCAATTCAACCCGGAATTAATTGAAATTTGTTCCATTTCGAATGAGTAGAAGTGTAGTTTAAAACGAAAGAAACGGAGGTTAAAAAAGCCAAGTATTTCGGGAGTTATGATGGAAATAGTTAGACTCGCACTTTAGTGTAGCAGTTTACAGACCTACCTCCGATTGATTGACCATAACTCAGTCAATTCAACTCGGAATTTAGTCAAATTCATGCCGTTTCGAAGATGTCGAAGTGTAGTTGAAAACATAAGAAACGGAGATGAAAAACTCCAAGTATTTTAAGAGTTACGATGGAAATAGTTAGACTCGCGCTTTCGCCTAGCAGTTTACTGACCTACCTCCGATTGAATGACCATAACCCACTCAATTCAACTCGGAATTCATTGAAATTCGTTCCATTACGAAGGAGTCGAAAGTGTAGCTGAAAACGGAAGAAACGGAGATGAAAACTCCAAGTATTTTGAGAGTTATGATGGAAATAGTTAGACTCGCGTTTTCGCCTAGCAGTTTACAGACCTACCTCCGATTGAATGACCATAAGTCACTAAAATTCAACTCGGAATTCATTGAACTTTGTTCCATTTCGAAGGAGTCGAAGTGTAGTTTAAAACAGAAGAAACGGAGATAAAAAAAACCAAGTATTTTGAGATTTATGGTGGAAATTGTTAGACTCGCACTTTGGTCTAGCAATTTACAGACATACCTCCGATTGATTGACTATAACTCACTCAATTCAACTCGAAATTGATTCAAATTCATTCAATTTCGAAGATGTCGAAGTGAAGTTGAAAACGGAAGAAACGGAGATGAAACACTCCAAGTATTTTAAGAGTTATGATGGAAATAGTTGGACTCTTGCTTTCGCCTAGCAGTTTACAGACCTACCTCCGATTGAATGACCATAACTCACTCAATTCAACCCGGATTTCATTGAAATTTGTTCCATTTCGAAGGAGTCGAAGTGTAGTTTAAAACGGAAGAAACGGAGATGCAAAAAGCCAAGTATTTTGAGAGTTATGGTGGAAATAGTTAGACTCGCACTTTGGTCTAGTAGTTTACAGACCCACCTCCGATTGATTGACCATAACTCACTCAATTCAACTCAGAATTGAATCAAATTCATGGCATTGCGAAGATGTCGAAGTGTAGTTGGAAATGGAGATGAAAAACTCCAAGTAATTTAAGAGTTATGATGGACATAGTTAGACTCGCGCTTTCGCCTAGCAGTTTACAGACATACCTCCGAGTCAATGACCATAACTCACTCAATTCAACTCGGAATTCATTGAAATTTGTTCCATTTCGAAGGACTCGAACTGTAGTTTAAAACGGAAGAAACGGAGATGAAAAAAGCCAAGTATTTTGAGAGTTATGGTGGAAATAGTTAGACTCGCACTTTGGTCTAGCAGTTTACAGACCAACCTGCAATTGATTGACCATAACTTACTCAATTTAACTCGGAATTGATTCAAATTCATGCCATTTTGAAGGTGTGGAAGTGTAGTTGAAAACGAAAGAAACAGAGATGAAAAATTCCAAGTATCTTAAGAGTTGTGATGGAAATAGTTACACTCGCGCTTTGGTCTAGCAGTTTACAGACCTGCTTCCGATTCATTCACCATAAGTCACTCAATTCGACTCGGAATTTATTCAAATTCATGCCATTTGGAAGATGTCGAAGAGTAGCTGAAAACAAAAGAAACGGAGACAAAAAACTCCAAGTATTTTAAGACTTATGATAGAAATAGTTAGACTCGCGCTTTCGCCTAGCAGTTTACAGACGTACCTCCGATTTAATGACCACAACTCACTCAATTGAACATGTAATTCAATAAAATTTGTTGCATTTCGAAAGAGTCGAAGTGTAGTTTAAAACGGAAGAAACGGAGATGAAAAACTACTTGTATTTTGAGAGTTATGATGGAAATAGTTAGATTCGCGCTTTGGTCTAGCAGTTTGCAGACATACCTCCGATTGAATGACCATAACTCACTCAATTCAACCCGGAATTCATTGAAATTTATTCCATTTCGAAGGAGTCGAAGTGTAATCTAAAACGGAAGAAACAGAGATGAAAAAGTCCTAGTATTTTGAGAGTTATGACGGAAATAGTTAGACTCGCGCTTTGGTCTAGCAGTTTACAGACCTACGTCCGGTTGATTGACCATAACTCAGTCAATTCAACTCGGAATTGAGTCAAATTCATGCCATTTCGAAGATGTCGAAGTGTAGTTGAAAACATAAGAAAGGGAGATGAAAAACTCCAAGTATTTTAAGAGTTATGACGGAAATAGTTAGACTCGCCCTTTCGCCTAGCAGTTTACAGACCTACCTCCGATTGAATGACCATAACTCACTCAATTCAACCCGGAATTAATTGAAATTTGTTCCATTTCGAATGAGTAGAAGTGTAGTTTAAAACGAAAGAAACGGAGGTTAAAAAAGCCAAGTATTTCGGGAGTTATGATGGAAATAGTTAGACTCGCACTTTAGTGTAGCAGTTTACAGACCTACCTCCGATTGATTGACCATAACTCAGTCAATTCAACTCGGAATTTAGTCAAATTCATGCCGTTTCGAAGATGTCGAAGTGTAGTTGAAAACATAAGAAACGGAGATGAAAAACTCCAAGTATTTTAAGAGTTACGATGGAAATAGTTAGACTCGCGCTTTCGCCTAGCAGTTTACTGACCTACCTCCGATTGAATGACCATAACCCACTCAATTCAACTCGGAATTCATTGAAATTCGTTCCATTACGAAGGAGTCGAAAGTGTAGCTGAAAACGGAAGAAACGGAGATGAAAACTCCAAGTATTTTGAGAGTTATGGTGGAAATAGTTAGACTCGCGTTTTTGCCTAGCAGTTTACAGACCTACCTCCGATTGAATGACCATAAGTCACTAAAATTCAACTCGGAATTCATTGAACTTTGTTCCATTTCGAAGGAGTCGAAGTGTAGTTTAAAACAGAAGAAACGGAGATAAAAAAAACCAAGTATTTTGAGATTTATGGTGGAAATTGTTAGACTCGCACTTTGGTCTAGCAGTTTACAGACATACCTCCGATTGATTGACTATAACTCACTCAATTCAACTCGAAATTGATTCAAATTCATTCAATTTCGAAGATGTCGAAGTGAAGTTGAAAACGGAAGAAACGGAGATGAAACACTCCAAGTATTTTAAGAGTTATGATGGAAATAGTTGGACTCTTGCTTTCGCCTAGCAGTTTACAGACCTACCTCCGATTGAATGACCATAACTCACTCAATTCAACCCGGATTTCATTGAAATTTGTTCCATTTCGAAGGAGTCGAAGTGTAGTTTAAAACGGAAGAAACGGAGATGCAAAAAGCCAAGTATTTTGAGAGTTATGGTGGAAATAGTTAGACTCGCACTTTGGTCTAGTAGTTTACACACCCACCTCCGATTGATTGACCATAACTCACTCAATTCAACTCAGAATTGAATCAAATTCATGGCATTGCGAAGATGTCGAAGTGTAGTTGGAAATGGAGATGAAAAACTCCAAGTAATTTAAGAGTTATGATGGACATAGTTAGACTCGCGCTTTCGCCTAGCAGTTTACAGACATACCTCCGAGTCAATGACCATAACTCACTCAATTCAACTCGGAATTCATTGAAATTTGTTCCATTTCGAAGGACTCGAACTGTAGTTTAAAACGGAAGAAACGGAGATGAAAAAAGCCAAGTATTTTGAGAGTTATGGTGGAAATAGTTAGACTCGCACTTTGGTCTAGCAGTTTACAGACCAACCTGCAATTGATTGACCATAACTTACTCAATTTAACTCGGAATTGATTCAAATTCATGCCATTTTGAAGGTGTGGAAGTGTAGTTGAAAACGAAAGAAACAGAGATGAAAAATTCCAAGTATCTTAAGAGTTGTGATGGAAATAGTTACACTCGCGCTTTGGTCTAGCAGTTTACAGACCTGCTTCCGATTCATTCACCATAAGTCACTCAATTCGACTCGGAATTTATTCAAATTCATGCCATTTGGAAGATGTCGAAGAGTAGCTGAAAACGAAAGAAACGGAGACGAAAAACTCCAAGTATTTTAAGACTTATGATAGAAATAGTTAGACTCGCGCTTTCGCCTAGCAGTTTACAGACGTACCTCCGATTTAATGACCACAACTCACTCAATTGAACATGTAATTCAATAAAATTTGTTGCATTTCGAAAGAGTCGAAGTGTAGTTTAAAACGGAAGAAACGGAGATGAAAAACTACTTGTATTTTGAGAGTTATGATGGAAATAGTTAGATTCGCGCTTTGGTCTAGCAGTTTGCAGACATACCTCCGATTGAATGACCATAACTCACTCAATTCAACCCGGAATTCATTGAAATTTATTCCATTTCGAAGGAGTCGAAGTGTAATCTAAAACGGAAGAAACAGAGATGAAAAAGTCCTAGTATTTTGAGAGTTATGACGGAAATAGTTAGACTCGCGCTTTGGTCTAGCAGTTTACAGACCTACGTCCGGTTGATTGACCATAACTCAGTCAATTCAACTCGGAATTGAGTCAAATTCATGCCATTTCGAAGATGTCGAAGTGTAGTTGAAAACCTAAGAAAGGGAGATGAAAAACTCCAAGTATTTTAAGAGTTATGACGGAAATAGTTAGACTCGCCCTTTCGCCTAGCAGTTTACAGACCTACCTCCGATTGAATGACCATAACTCACTCAATTCAACCCGGAATTAATTGAAATTTGTTCCATTTCGAATGAGTAGAAGTGTAGTTTAAAACGAAAGAAACGGAGGTTAAAAAAGCCAAGTATTTCGGGAGTTATGATGGAAATAGTTAGACTCGCACTTTAGTGTAGCAGTTTACAGACCTACCTCCGATTGATTGACCATAACTCAGTCAATTCAACTCGGAATTTAGTCAAATTCATGCCGTTTCGAAGATGTCGAAGTGTAGTTGAAAACATAAGAAACGGAGATGAAAAACTCCAAGTATTTTAAGAGTTACGATGGAAATAGTTAGACTCGCGCTTTCGCCTAGCAGTTTACTGACCTACCTCCGATTGAATGACCATAACCCACTCAATTCAACTCGGAATTCATTGAAATTCGTTCCATTACGAAGGAGTCGAAAGTGTAGCTGAAAACGGAAGAAACGGAGATGAAAACTCCAAGTATTTTGAGAGTTATGGTGGAAATAGTTAGACTCGCGTTTTCGCCTAGCAGTTTACAGACCTACCTCCGATTGAATGACCATAAGTCACTAAAATTCAACTCGGAATTCATTGAACTTTGTTCCATTTCGAAGGAGTCGAAGTGTAGTTTAAAACAGAAGAAACGGAGATAAAAAAAACCAAGTATTTTGAGATTTATGGTGGAAATTGTTAGACTCGCACTTTGGTCTAGCAGTTTACAGACATACCTCCGATTGATTGACTATAACTCACTCAATTCAACTCGAAATTGATTCAAATTCATTCAATTTCGAAGATGTCGAAGTGAAGTTGAAAACGGAAGAAACGGAGATGAAACACTCCAAGTATTTTAAGAGTTATGATGGAAATAGTTGGACTCTTGCTTTCGCCTAGCAGTTTACAGACCTACCTCCGATTGAATGACCATAACTCACTCAATTCAACCCGGATTTCATTGAAATTTGTTCCATTTCGAAGGAGTCGAAGTGTAGTTTAAAACGGAAGAAACGGAGATGCAAAAAGCCAAGTATTTTGAGAGTTATGGTGGAAATAGTTAGACTCGCACTTTGGTCTAGTAGTTTACAGACCCACCTCCGATTGATTGACCATAACTCACTCAATTCAACTCAGAATTGAATCAAATTCATGGCATTGCGAAGATGTCGAAGTGTAGTTGGAAATGGAGATGAAAAACTCCAAGTAATTTAAGAGTTATGATGGACATAGTTAGACTCGCGCTTTCGCCTAGCAGTTTACAGACATACCTCCGAGTCAATGACCATAACTCACTCAATTCAACTCGGAATTCATTGAAATTTGTTCCATTTCGAAGGACTCGAACTGTAGTTTAAAACGGAAGAAACGGAGATGAAAAAAGCCAAGTATTTTGAGAGTTATGGTGGAAATAGTTAGACTCGCACTTTGGTCTAGCAGTTTACAGACCAACCTGCAATTGATTGACCATAACTTACTCAATTTAACTCGGAATTGATTCAAATTCATGCCATTTTGAAGGTGTGGAAGTGTAGTTGAAAACGAAAGAAACAGAGATGAAAAATTCCAAGTATCTTAAGAGTTGTGATGGAAATAGTTACACTCGCGCTTTGGTCTAGCAGTTTACAGACCTGCTTCCGATTCATTCACCATAAGTCACTCAATTCGACTCGGAATTTATTCAAATTCATGCCATTTGGAAGATGTCGAAGAGTAGCTGAAAACGAAAGAAACGGAGACGAAAAACTCCAAGTATTTTAAGACTTATGATAGAAATAGTTAGACTCGCGCTTTCGCCTAGCAGTTTACAGACGTACCTCCGATTTAATGACCACAACTCACTCAATTGAACATGTAATTCAATAAAATTTGTTGCATTTCGAAAGAGTCGAAGTGTAGTTTAAAACGGAAGAAACGGAGATGAAAAACTACTTGTATTTTGAGAGTTATGATGGAAATAGTTAGATTCGCGCTTTGGTCTAGCAGTTTGCAGACATACCTCCGATTGAATGACCATAACTCACTCAATTCAACCCGGAATTCATTGAAATTTATTCCATTTCGAAGGAGTCGAAGTGTAATCTAAAACGGAAGAAACAGAGATGAAAAAGTCCTAGTATTTTGAGAGTTATGACGGAAATAGTTAGACTCGCGCTTTGGTCTAGCAGTTTACAGACCTACGTCCGGTTGATTGACCATAACTCAGTCAATTCAACTCGGAATTGAGTCAAATTCATGCCATTTCGAAGATGTCGAAGTGTAGTTGAAAACATAAGAAAGGGAGATGAAAAACTCCAAGTATTTTAAGAGTTATGACGGAAATAGTTAGACTCGCCCTTTCGCCTAGCAGTTTACAGACCTACCTCCGATTGAATGACCATAACTCACTCAATTCAACCCGGAATTAATTGAAATTTGTTCCATTTCGAATGAGTAGAAGTGTAGTTTAAAACGAAAGAAACGGAGGTTAAAAAAGCCAAGTATTTCGGGAGTTATGATGGAAATAGTTAGACTCGCACTTTAGTGTAGCAGTTTACAGACCTACCTCCGATTGATTGACCATAACTCAGTCAATTCAACTCGGAATTTAGTCAAATTCATGCCGTTTCGAAGATGTCGAAGTGTAGTTGAAAACATAAGAAACGGAGATGAAAAACTCCAAGTATTTTAAGAGTTACGATGGAAATAGTTAGACTCGCGCTTTCGCCTAGCAGTTTACTGACCTACCTCCGATTGAATGACCATAACCCACTCAATTCAACTCGGAATTCATTGAAATTCGTTCCATTACGAAGGAGTCGAAAGTGTAGCTGAAAACGGAAGAAACGGAGATGAAAACTCCAAGTATTTTGAGAGTTATGGTGGAAATAGTTAGACTCGCGTTTTCGCCTAGCAGTTTACAGACCTACCTCCGATTGAATGACCATAAGTCACTAAAATTCAACTCGGAATTCATTGAACTTTGTTCCATTTCGAAGGAGTCGAAGTGTAGTTTAAAACAGAAGAAACGGAGATAAAAAAAACCAAGTATTTTGAGATTTATGGTGGAAATTGTTAGACTCGCACTTTGGTCTAGCAGTTTACAGACATACCTCCGATTGATTGACTATAACTCACTCAATTCAACTCGAAATTGATTCAAATTCATTCAATTTCGAAGATGTCGAAGTGAAGTTGAAAACGGAAGAAACGGAGATGAAACACTCCAAGTATTTTAAGAGTTATGATGGAAATAGTTGGACTCTTGCTTTCGCCTAGCAGTTTACAGACCTACCTCCGATTGAATGACCATAACTCACTCAATTCAACCCGGATTTCATTGAAATTTATTCCATTTCGAAGGAGTCGAAGTGTAGTTTAAAACGGAAGAAACGGAGATGCAAAAAGCCAAGTATTTTGAGAGTTATGGTGGAAATAGTTAGACTCGCACTTTGGTCTAGTAGTTTACAGACCCACCTCCGATTGATTGACCATAACTCACTCAATTCAACTCAGAATTGAATCAAATTCATGGCATTGCGAAGATGTCGAAGTGTAGTTGGAAATGGAGATGAAAAACTCCAAGTAATTTAAGAGTTATGATGGACATAGTTAGACTCGCGCTTTCGCCTAGCAGTTTACAGACATACCTCCGAGTCAATGACCATAACTCACTCAATTCAACTCGGAATTCATTGAAATTTGTTCCATTTCGAAGGACTCGAACTGTAGTTTAAAACGGAAGAAACGGAGATGAAAAAAGCCAAGTATTTTGAGAGTTATGGTGGAAATAGTTAGACTCGCACTTTGGTCTAGCAGTTTACAGACCAACCTGCAATTGATTGACCATAACTTACTCAATTTAACTCGGAATTGATTCAAATTCATGCCATTTTGAAGGTGTGGAAGTGTAGTTGAAAACGAAAGAAACAGAGATGAAAAATTCCAAGTATCTTAAGAGTTGTGATGGAAATAGTTACACTCGCGCTTTGGTCTAGCAGTTTACAGACCTGCTTCCGATTCATTCACCATAAGTCACTCAATTCGACTCGGAATTTATTCAAATTCATGCCATTTGGAAGATGTCGAAGAGTAGCTGAAAACGAAAGAAACGGAGACGAAAAACTCCAAGTATTTTAAGACTTATGATAGAAATAGTTAGACTCGCGCTTTCGCCTAGCAGTTTACAGACGTACCTCCGATTTAATGACCACAACTCACTCAATTGAACATGTAATTCAATAAAATTTGTTGCATTTCGAAAGAGTCGAAGTGTAGTTTAAAACGGAAGAAACGGAGATGAAAAACTACTTGTATTTTGAGAGTTATGATGGAAATAGTTAGATTCGCGCTTTGGTCTAGCAGTTTGCAGACATACCTCCGATTGAATGACCATAACTCACTCAATTCAACCCGGAATTCATTGAAATTTATTCCATTTCGAAGGAGTCGAAGTGTAATCTAAAACGGAAGAAACAGAGATGAAAAAGTCCTAGTATTTTGAGAGTTATGACGGAAATAGTTAGACTCGCGCTTTGGTCTAGCAGTTTACAGACCTACGTCCGGTTGATTGACCATAACTCAGTCAATTCAACTCGGAATTGAGTCAAATTCATGCCATTTCGAAGATGTCGAAGTGTAGTTGAAAACATAAGAAAGGGAGATGAAAAACTCCAAGTATTTTAAGAGTTATGACGGAAATAGTTAGACTCGCCCTTTCGCCTAGCAGTTTACAGACCTACCTCCGATTGAATGACCATAACTCACTCAATTCAACCCGGAATTAATTGAAATTTGTTCCATTTCGAATGAGTAGAAGTGTAGTTTAAAACGAAAGAAACGGAGGTTAAAAAAGCCAAGTATTTCGGGAGTTATGATGGAAATAGTTAGACTCGCACTTTAGTGTAGCAGTTTACAGACCTACCTCCGATTGATTGACCATAACTCAGTCAATTCAACTCGGAATTTAGTCAAATTCATGCCGTTTCGAAGATGTCGAAGTGTAGTTGAAAACATAAGAAACGGAGATGAAAAACTCCAAGTATTTTAAGAGTTACGATGGAAATAGTTAGACTCGCGCTTTCGCCTAGCAGTTTACTGACCTACCTCCGATTGAATGACCATAACCCACTCAATTCAACTCGGAATTCATTGAAATTCGTTCCATTACGAAGGAGTCGAAAGTGTAGCTGAAAACGGAAGAAACGGAGATGAAAACTCCAAGTATTTTGAGAGTTATGGTGGAAATAGTTAGACTCGCGTTTTCGCCTAGCAGTTTACAGACCTACCTCCGATTGAATGACCATAAGTCACTAAAATTCAACTCGGAATTCATTGAACTTTGTTCCATTTCGAAGGAGTCGAAGTGTAGTTTAAAACAGAAGAAACGGAGATAAAAAAAACCAAGTATTTTGAGATTTATGGTGGAAATTGTTAGACTCGCACTTTGGTCTAGCAGTTTACAGACATACCTCCGATTGATTGACTATAACTCACTCAATTCAACTCGAAATTGATTCAAATTCATTCAATTTCGAAGATGTCGAAGTGAAGTTGAAAACGGAAGAAACGGAGATGAAACACTCCAAGTATTTTAAGAGTTATGATGGAAATAGTTGGACTCTTGCTTTCGCCTAGCAGTTTACAGACCTACCTCCGATTGAATGACCATAACTCACTCAATTCAACCCGGATTTCATTGAAATTTGTTCCATTTCGAAGGAGTCGAAGTGTAGTTTAAAACGGAAGAAACGGAGATGCAAAAAGCCAAGTATTTTGAGAGTTATGGTGGAAATAGTTAGACTCGCACTTTGGTCTAGTAGTTTACAGACCCACCTCCGATTGATTGACCATAACTCACTCAATTCAACTCAGAATTGAATCAAATTCATGGCATTGCGAAGATGTCGAAGTGTAGTTGGAAATGGAGATGAAAAACTCCAAGTAATTTAAGAGTTATGATGGACATAGTTAGACTCGCGCTTTCGCCTAGCAGTTTACAGACATACCTCCGAGTCAATGACCATAACTCACTCAATTCAACTCGGAATTCATTGAAATTTGTTCCATTTCGAAGGACTCGAACTGTAGTTTAAAACGGAAGAAACGGAGATGAAAAAAGCCAAGTATTTTGAGAGTTATGGTGGAAATAGTTAGACTCGCACTTTGGTCTAGCAGTTTACAGACCAACCTGCAATTGATTGACCATAACTTACTCAATTTAACTCGGAATTGATTCAAATTCATGCCATTTTGAAGGTGTGGAAGTGTAGTTGAAAACGAAAGAAACAGAGATGAAAAATTCCAAGTATCTTAAGAGTTGTGATGGAAATAGTTACACTCGCGCTTTGGTCTAGCAGTTTACAGACCTGCTTCCGATTCATTCACCATAAGTCACTCAATTCGACTCGGAATTTATTCAAATTCATGCCATTTGGAAGATGTCGAAGAGTAGCTGAAAACGAAAGAAACGGAGACGAAAAACTCCAAGTATTTTAAGACTTATGATAGAAATAGTTAGACTCGCGCTTTCGCCTAGCAGTTTACAGACGTACCTCCGATTTAATGACCACAACTCACTCAATTGAACATGTAATTCAATAAAATTTGTTGCATTTCGAAAGAGTCGAAGTGTAGTTTAAAACGGAAGAAACGGAGATGAAAAACTACTTGTATTTTGAGAGTTATGATGGAAATAGTTAGATTCGCGCTTTGGTCTAGCAGTTTGCAGACATACCTCCGATTGAATGACCATAACTCACTCAATTCAACCCGGAATTCATTGAAATTTATTCCATTTCGAAGGAGTCGAAGTGTAATCTAAAACGGAAGAAACAGAGATGAAAAAGTCCTAGTATTTTGAGAGTTATGACGGAAATAGTTAGACTCGCGCTTTGGTCTAGCAGTTTACAGACCTACGTCCGGTTGATTGACCATAACTCAGTCAATTCAACTCGGAATTGAGTCAAATTCATGCCATTTCGAAGATGTCGAAGTGTAGTTGAAAACATAAGAAAGGGAGATGAAAAACTCCAAGTATTTTAAGAGTTATGACGGAAATAGTTAGACTCGCCCTTTCGCCTAGCAGTTTACAGACCTACCTCCGATTGAATGACCATAACTCACTCAATTCAACCCGGAATTAATTGAAATTTGTTCCATTTCGAATGAGTAGAGGTGTAGTTTAAAACGAAAGAAACGGAGGTTAAAAAAGCCAAGTATTTCGGGAGTTATGATGGAAATAGTTAGACTCGCACTTTAGTGTAGCAGTTTACAGACCTACCTCCGATTGATTGACCATAACTCAGTCAATTCAACTCGGAATTTAGTCAAATTCATGCCGTTTCGAAGATGTCGAAGTGTAGTTGAAAACATAAGAAACGGAGATGAAAAACTCCAAGTATTTTAAGAGTTACGATGGAAATAGTTAGACTCGCGCTTTCGCCTAGCAGTTTACTGACCTACCTCCGATTGAATGACCATAACCCACTCAATTCAACTCGGAATTCATTGAAATTCGTTCCATTACGAAGGAGTCGAAAGTGTAGCTGAAAACGGAAGAAACGGAGATGAAAACTCCAAGTATTTTGAGAGTTATGGTGGAAATAGTTAGACTCGCGTTTTCGCCTAGCAGTTTACAGACCTACCTCCGATTGAATGACCATAAGTCACTAAAATTCAACTCGGAATTCATTGAACTTTGTTCCATTTCGAAGGAGTCGAAGTGTAGTTTAAAACAGAAGAAACGGAGATAAAAAAAACCAAGTATTTTGAGATTTATGGTGGAAATTGTTAGACTCGCACTTTGGTCTAGCAGTTTACAGACATACCTCCGATTGATTGACTATAACTCACTCAATTCAACTCGAAATTGATTCAAATTCATTCAATTTCGAAGATGTCGAAGTGAAGTTGAAAACGGAAGAAACGGAGATGAAACACTCCAAGTATTTTAAGAGTTATGATGGAAATAGTTGGACTCTTGCTTTCGCCTAGCAGTTTACAGACCTACCTCCGATTGAATGACCATAACTCACTCAATTCAACCCGGATTTCATTGAAATTTGTTCCATTTCGAAGGAGTCGAAGTGTAGTTTAAAACGGAAGAAACGGAGATGCAAAAAGCCAAGTATTTTGAGAGTTATGGTGGAAATAGTTAGACTCGCACTTTGGTCTAGTAGTTTACAGACCCACCTCCGATTGATTGACCATAACTCACTCAATTCAACTCAGAATTGAATCAAATTCATGGCATTGCGAAGATGTCGAAGTGTAGTTGGAAATGGAGATGAAAAACTCCAAGTAATTTAAGAGTTATGATGGACATAGTTAGACTCGCGCTTTCGCCTAGCAGTTTACAGACATACCTCCGAGTCAATGACCATAACTCACTCAATTCAACTCGGAATTCATTGAAATTTGTTCCATTTCGAAGGACTCGAACTGTAGTTTAAAACGGAAGAAACGGAGATGAAAAAAGCCAAGTATTTTGAGAGTTATGGTGGAAATAGTTAGACTCGCACTTTGGTCTAGCAGTTTACAGACCAACCTGCAATTGATTGACCATAACTTACTCAATTTAACTCGGAATTGATTCAAATTCATGCCATTTTGAAGGTGTGGAAGTGTAGTTGAAAACGAAAGAAACAGAGATGAAAAATTCCAAGTATCTTAAGAGTTGTGATGGAAATAGTTACACTCGCGCTTTGGTCTAGCAGTTTACAGACCTGCTTCCGATTCATTCACCATAAGTCACTCAATTCGACTCGGAATTTATTCAAATTCATGCCATTTGGAAGATGTCGAAGAGTAGCTGAAAACGAAAGAAACGGAGACGAAAAACTCCAAGTATTTTAAGACTTATGATAGAAATAGTTAGACTCGCGCTTTCGCCTAGCAGTTTACAGACGTACCTCCGATTTAATGACCACAACTCACTCAATTGAACATGTAATTCAATAAAATTTGTTGCATTTCGAAAGAGTCGAAGTGTAGTTTAAAACGGAAGAAACGGAGATGAAAAACTACTTGTATTTTGAGAGTTATGATGGAAATAGTTAGATTCGCGCTTTGGTCTAGCAGTTTGCAGACATACCTCCGATTGAATGACCATAACTCACTCAATTCAACCCGGAATTCATTGAAATTTATTCCATTTCGAAGGAGTCGAAGTGTAATCTAAAACGGAAGAAACAGAGATGAAAAAGTCCTAGTATTTTGAGAGTTATGACGGAAATAGTTAGACTCGCGCTTTGGTCTAGCAGTTTACAGACCTACGTCCGGTTGATTGACCATAACTCAGTCAATTCAACTCGGAATTGAGTCAAATTCATGCCATTTCGAAGATGTCGAAGTGTAGTTGAAAACATAAGAAAGGGAGATGAAAAACTCCAAGTATTTTAAGAGTTATGACGGAAATAGTTAGACTCGCCCTTTCGCCTAGCAGTTTACAGACCTACCTCCGATTGAATGACCATAACTCACTCAATTCAACCCGGAATTAATTGAAATTTGTTCCATTTCGAATGAGTAGAAGTGTAGTTTAAAACGAAAGAAACGGAGGTTAAAAAAGCCAAGTATTTCGGGAGTTATGATGGAAATAGTTAGACTCGCACTTTAGTGTAGCAGTTTACAGACCTACCTCCGATTGATTGACCATAACTCAGTCAATTCAACTCGGAATTTAGTCAAATTCATGCCGTTTCGAAGATGTCGAAGTGTAGTTGAAAACATAAGAAACGGAGATGAAAAACTCCAAGTATTTTAAGAGTTACGATGGAAATAGTTAGACTCGCGCTTTCGCCTAGCAGTTTACTGACCTACCTCCGATTGAATGACCATAACCCACTCAATTCAACTCGGAATTCATTGAAATTCGTTCCATTACGAAGGAGTCGAAAGTGTAGCTGAAAACGGAAGAAACGGAGATGAAAACTCCAAGTATTTTGAGAGTTATGGTGGAAATAGTTAGACTCGCGTTTTCGCCTAGCAGTTTACAGACCTACCTCCGATTGAATGACCATAAGTCACTAAAATTCAACTCGGAATTCATTGAACTTTGTTCCATTTCGAAGGAGTCGAAGTGTAGTTTAAAACAGAAGAAACGGAGATAAAAAAAACCAAGTATTTTGAGATTTATGGTGGAAATTGTTAGACTCGCACTTTGGTCTAGCAGTTTACAGACATACCTCCGATTGATTGACTATAACTCACTCAATTCAACTCGAAATTGATTCAAATTCATTCAATTTCGAAGATGTCGAAGTGAAGTTGAAAACGGAAGAAACGGAGATGAAACACTCCAAGTATTTTAAGAGTTATGATGGAAATAGTTGGACTCTTGCTTTCGCCTAGCAGTTTACAGACCTACCTCCGATTGAATGACCATAACTCACTCAATTCAACCCGGATTTCATTGAAATTTGTTCCATTTCGAAGGAGTCGAAGTGTAGTTTAAAACGGAAGAAACGGAGATGCAAAAAGCCAAGTATTTTGAGAGTTATGGTGGAAATAGTTAGACTCGCACTTTGGTCTAGTAGTTTACAGACCCACCTCCGATTGATTGACCATAACTCACTCAATTCAACTCAGAATTGAATCAAATTCATGGCATTGCGAAGATGTCGAAGTGTAGTTGGAAATGGAGATGAAAAACTCCAAGTAATTTAAGAGTTATGATGGACATAGTTAGACTCGCGCTTTCGCCTAGCAGTTTACAGACATACCTCCGAGTCAATGACCATAACTCACTCAATTCAACTCGGAATTCATTGAAATTTGTTCCATTTCGAAGGACTCGAACTGTAGTTTAAAACGGAAGAAACGGAGATGAAAAAAGCCAAGTATTTTGAGAGTTATGGTGGAAATAGTTAGACTCGCACTTTGGTCTAGCAGTTTACAGACCAACCTGCAATTGATTGACCATAACTTACTCAATTTAACTCGGAATTGATTCAAATTCATGCCATTTTGAAGGTGTGGAAGTGTAGTTGAAAACGAAAGAAACAGAGATGAAAAATTCCAAGTATCTTAAGAGTTGTGATGGAAATAGTTACACTCGCGCTTTGGTCTAGCAGTTTACAGACCTGCTTCCGATTCATTCACCATAAGTCACTCAATTCGACTCGGAATTTATTCAAATTCATGCCATTTGGAAGATGTCGAAGAGTAGCTGAAAACGAAAGAAACGGAGACGAAAAACTCCAAGTATTTTAAGACTTATGATAGAAATAGTTAGACTCGCGCTTTCGCCTAGCAGTTTACAGACGTACCTCCGATTTAATGACCACAACTCACTCAATTGAACATGTAATTCAATAAAATTTGTTGCATTTCGAAAGAGTCGAAGTGTAGTTTAAAACGGAAGAAACGGAGATGAAAAACTACTTGTATTTTGAGAGTTATGATGGAAATAGTTAGATTCGCGCTTTGGTCTAGCAGTTTGCAGACATACCTCCGATTGAATGACCATAACTCACTCAATTCAACCCGGAATTCATTGAAATTTATTCCATTTCGAAGGAGTCGAAGTGTAATCTAAAACGGAAGAAACAGAGATGAAAAAGTCCTAGTATTTTGAGAGTTATGACGGAAATAGTTAGACTCGCGCTTTGGTCTAGCAGTTTACAGACCTACGTCCGGTTGATTGACCATAACTCAGTCAATTCAACTCGGAATTGAGTCAAATTCATGCCATTTCGAAGATGTCGAAGTGTAGTTGAAAACATAAGAAAGGGAGATGAAAAACTCCAAGTATTTTAAGAGTTATGACGGAAATAGTTAGACTCGCCCTTTCGCCTAGCAGTTTACAGACCTACCTCCGATTGAATGACCATAACTCACTCAATTCAACCCGGAATTAATTGAAATTTGTTCCATTTCGAATGAGTAGAGGTGTAGTTTAAAACGAAAGAAACGGAGGTTAAAAAAGCCAAGTATTTCGGGAGTTATGATGGAAATAGTTAGACTCGCACTTTAGTGTAGCAGTTTACAGACCTACCTCCGATTGATTGACCATAACTCAGTCAATTCAACTCGGAATTTAGTCAAATTCATGCCGTTTCGAAGATGTCGAAGTGTAGTTGAAAACATAAGAAACGGAGATGAAAAACTCCAAGTATTTTAAGAGTTACGATGGAAATAGTTAGACTCGCGCTTTCGCCTAGCAGTTTACTGACCTACCTCCGATTGAATGACCATAACCCACTCAATTCAACTCGGAATTCATTGAAATTCGTTCCATTACGAAGGAGTCGAAAGTGTAGCTGAAAACGGAAGAAACGGAGATGAAAACTCCAAGTATTTTGAGAGTTATGGTGGAAATAGTTAGACTCGCGTTTTCGCCTAGCAGTTTACAGACCTACCTCCGATTGAATGACCATAAGTCACTAAAATTCAACTCGGAATTCATTGAACTTTGTTCCATTTCGAAGGAGTCGAAGTGTAGTTTAAAACAGAAGAAACGGAGATAAAAAAAACCAAGTATTTTGAGATTTATGGTGGAAATTGTTAGACTCGCACTTTGGTCTAGCAATTTACAGACATACCTCCGATTGATTGACTATAACTCACTCAATTCAACTCGAAATTGATTCAAATTCATTCAATTTCGAAGATGTCGAAGTGAAGTTGAAAACGGAAGAAACGGAGATGAAACACTCCAAGTATTTTAAGAGTTATGATGGAAATAGTTGGACTCTTGCTTTCGCCTAGCAGTTTACAGACCTACCTCCGATTGAATGACCATAACTCACTCAATTCAACCCGGATTTCATTGAAATTTGTTCCATTTCGAAGGAGTCGAAGTGTAGTTTAAAACGGAAGAAACGGAGATGCAAAAAGCCAAGTATTTTGAGAGTTATGGTGGAAATAGTTAGACTCGCACTTTGGTCTAGTAGTTTACAGACCCACCTCCGATTGATTGACCATAACTCACTCAATTCAACTCAGAATTGAATCAAATTCATGGCATTGCGAAGATGTCGAAGTGTAGTTGGAAATGGAGATGAAAAACTCCAAGTAATTTAAGAGTTATGATGGACATAGTTAGACTCGCGCTTTCGCCTAGCAGTTTACAGACATACCTCCGAGTCAATGACCATAACTCACTCAATTCAACTCGGAATTCATTGAAATTTGTTCCATTTCGAAGGACTCGAACTGTAGTTTAAAACGGAAGAAACGGAGATGAAAAAAGCCAAGTATTTTGAGAGTTATGGTGGAAATAGTTAGACTCGCACTTTGGTCTAGCAGTTTACAGACCAACCTGCAATTGATTGACCATAACTTACTCAATTTAACTCGGAATTGATTCAAATTCATGCCATTTTGAAGGTGTGGAAGTGTAGTTGAAAACGAAAGAAACAGAGATGAAAAATTCCAAGTATCTTAAGAGTTGTGATGGAAATAGTTACACTCGCGCTTTGGTCTAGCAGTTTACAGACCTGCTTCCGATTCATTCACCATAAGTCACTCAATTCGACTCGGAATTTATTCAAATTCATGCCATTTGGAAGATGTCGAAGAGTAGCTGAAAACGAAAGAAACGGAGACGAAAAACTCCAAGTATTTTAAGACTTATGATAGAAATAGTTAGACTCGCGCTTTCGCCTAGCAGTTTACAGACGTACCTCCGATTTAATGACCACAACTCACTCAATTGAACATGTAATTCAATAAAATTTGTTGCATTTCGAAAGAGTCGAAGTGTAGTTTAAAACGGAAGAAACGGAGATGAAAAACTACTTGTATTTTGAGAGTTATGATGGAAATAGTTAGATTCGCGCTTTGGTCTAGCAGTTTGCAGACATACCTCCGATTGAATGACCATAACTCACTCAATTCAACCCGGAATTCATTGAAATTTATTCCATTTCGAAGGAGTCGAAGTGTAATCTAAAACGGAAGAAACAGAGATGAAAAAGTCCTAGTATTTTGAGAGTTATGACGGAAATAGTTAGACTCGCGCTTTGGTCTAGCAGTTTACAGACCTACGTCCGGTTGATTGACCATAACTCAGTCAATTCAACTCGGAATTGAGTCAAATTCATGCCATTTCGAAGATGTCGAAGTGTAGTTGAAAACATAAGAAAGGGAGATGAAAAACTCCAAGTATTTTAAGAGTTATGACGGAAATAGTTAGACTCGCCCTTTCGCCTAGCAGTTTACAGACCTACCTCCGATTGAATGACCATAACTCACTCAATTCAACCCGGAATTAATTGAAATTTGTTCCATTTCGAATGAGTAGAAGTGTAGTTTAAAACGAAAGAAACGGAGGTTAAAAAAGCCAAGTATTTCGGGAGTTATGATGGAAATAGTTAGACTCGCACTTTAGTGTAGCAGTTTACAGACCTACCTCCGATTGATTGACCATAACTCAGTCAATTCAACTCGGAATTTAGTCAAATTCATGCCGTTTCGAAGATGTCGAAGTGTAGTTGAAAACATAAGAAACGGAGATGAAAAACTCCAAGTATTTTAAGAGTTACGATGGAAATAGTTAGACTCGCGCTTTCGCCTAGCAGTTTACTGACCTACCTCCGATTGAATGACCATAACCCACTCAATTCAACTCGGAATTCATTGAAATTCGTTCCATTACGAAGGAGTCGAAAGTGTAGCTGAAAACGGAAGAAACGGAGATGAAAACTCCAAGTATTTTGAGAGTTATGGTGGAAATAGTTAGACTCGCGTTTTCGCCTAGCAGTTTACAGACCTACCTCCGATTGAATGACCATAAGTCACTAAAATTCAACTCGGAATTCATTGAACTTTGTTCCATTTCGAAGGAGTCGAAGTGTAGTTTAAAACAGAAGAAACGGAGATAAAAAAAACCAAGTATTTTGAGATTTATGGTGGAAATTGTTAGACTCGCACTTTGGTCTAGCAGTTTACAGACATACCTCCGATTGATTGACTATAACTCACTCAATTCAACTCGAAATTGATTCAAATTCATTCAATTTCGAAGATGTCGAAGTGAAGTTGAAAACGGAAGAAACGGAGATGAAACACTCCAAGTATTTTAAGAGTTATGATGGAAATAGTTGGACTCTTGCTTTCGCCTAGCAGTTTACAGACCTACCTCCGATTGAATGACCATAACTCACTCAATTCAACCCGGATTTCATTGAAATTTGTTCCATTTCGAAGGAGTCGAAGTGTAGTTTAAAACGGAAGAAACGGAGATGCAAAAAGCCAAGTATTTTGAGAGTTATGGTGGAAATAGTTAGACTCGCACTTTGGTCTAGTAGTTTACAGACCCACCTCCGATTGATTGACCATAACTCACTCAATTCAACTCAGAATTGAATCAAATTCATGGCATTGCGAAGATGTCGAAGTGTAGTTGGAAATGGAGATGAAAAACTCCAAGTAATTTAAGAGTTATGATGGACATAGTTAGACTCGCGCTTTCGCCTAGCAGTTTACAGACATACCTCCGAGTCAATGACCATAACTCACTCAATTCAACTCGGAATTCATTGAAATTTGTTCCATTTCGAAGGACTCGAACTGTAGTTTAAAACGGAAGAAACGGAGATGAAAAAAGCCAAGTATTTTGAGAGTTATGGTGGAAATAGTTAGACTCGCACTTTGGTCTAGCAGTTTACAGACCAACCTGCAATTGATTGACCATAACTTACTCAATTTAACTCGGAATTGATTCAAATTCATGCCATTTTGAAGGTGTGGAAGTGTAGTTGAAAACGAAAGAAACAGAGATGAAAAATTCCAAGTATCTTAAGAGTTGTGATGGAAATAGTTACACTCGCGCTTTGGTCTAGCAGTTTACAGACCTGCTTCCGATTCATTCACCATAAGTCACTCAATTCGACTCGGAATTTATTCAAATTCATGCCATTTGGAAGATGTCGAAGAGTAGCTGAAAACGAAAGAAACGGAGACGAAAAACTCCAAGTATTTTAAGACTTATGATAGAAATAGTTAGACTCGCGCTTTCGCCTAGCAGTTTACAGACGTACCTCCGATTTAATGACCACAACTCACTCAATTGAACATGTAATTCAATAAAATTTGTTGCATTTCGAAAGAGTCGAAGTGTAGTTTAAAACGGAAGAAACGGAGATGAAAAACTACTTGTATTTTGAGAGTTATGATGGAAATAGTTAGATTCGCGCTTTGGTCTAGCAGTTTGCAGACATACCTCCGATTGAATGACCATAACTCACTCAATTCAACCCGGAATTCATTGAAATTTATTCCATTTCGAAGGAGTCGAAGTGTAATCTAAAACGGAAGAAACAGAGATGAAAAAGTCCTAGTATTTTGAGAGTTATGACGGAAATAGTTAGACTCGCGCTTTGGTCTAGCAGTTTACAGACCTACGTCCGGTTGATTGACCATAACTCAGTCAATTCAACTCGGAATTGAGTCAAATTCATGCCATTTCGAAGATGTCGAAGTGTAGTTGAAAACATAAGAAAGGGAGATGAAAAACTCCAAGTATTTTAAGAGTTATGACGGAAATAGTTAGACTCGCCCTTTCGCCTAGCAGTTTACAGACCTACCTCCGATTGAATGACCATAACTCACTCAATTCAACCCGGAATTAATTGAAATTTGTTCCATTTCGAATGAGTAGAAGTGTAGTTTAAAACGAAAGAAACGGAGGTTAAAAAAGCCAAGTATTTCGGGAGTTATGATGGAAATAGTTAGACTCGCACTTTAGTGTAGCAGTTTACAGACCTACCTCCGATTGATTGACCATAACTCAGTCAATTCAACTCGGAATTTAGTCAAATTCATGCCGTTTCGAAGATGTCGAAGTGTAGTTGAAAACATAAGAAACGGAGATGAAAAACTCCAAGTATTTTAAGAGTTACGATGGAAATAGTTAGACTCGCGCTTTCGCCTAGCAGTTTACTGACCTACCTCCGATTGAATGACCATAACCCACTCAATTCAACTCGGAATTCATTGAAATTCGTTCCATTACGAAGGAGTCGAAAGTGTAGCTGAAAACGGAAGAAACGGAGATGAAAACTCCAAGTATTTTGAGAGTTATGGTGGAAATAGTTAGACTCGCGTTTTCGCCTAGCAGTTTACAGACCTACCTCCGATTGAATGACCATAAGTCACTAAAATTCAACTCGGAATTCATTGAACTTTGTTCCATTTCGAAGGAGTCGAAGTGTAGTTTAAAACAGAAGAAACGGAGATAAAAAAAACCAAGTATTTTGAGATTTATGGTGGAAATTGTTAGACTCGCACTTTGGTCTAGCAGTTTACAGACATACCTCCGATTGATTGACTATAACTCACTCAATTCAACTCGAAATTGATTCAAATTCATTCAATTTCGAAGATGTCGAAGTGAAGTTGAAAACGGAAGAAACGGAGATGAAACACTCCAAGTATTTTAAGAGTTATGATGGAAATAGTTGGACTCTTGCTTTCGCCTAGCAGTTTACAGACCTACCTCCGATTGAATGACCATAACTCACTCAATTCAACCCGGATTTCATTGAAATTTGTTCCATTTCGAAGGAGTCGAAGTGTAGTTTAAAACGGAAGAAACGGAGATGCAAAAAGCCAAGTATTTTGAGAGTTATGGTGGAAATAGTTAGACTCGCACTTTGGTCTAGTAGTTTACAGACCCACCTCCGATTGATTGACCATAACTCACTCAATTCAACTCAGAATTGAATCAAATTCATGGCATTGCGAAGATGTCGAAGTGTAGTTGGAAATGGAGATGAAAAACTCCAAGTAATTTAAGAGTTATGATGGACATAGTTAGACTCGCGCTTTCGCCTAGCAGTTTACAGACATACCTCCGAGTCAATGACCATAACTCACTCAATTCAACTCGGAATTCATTGAAATTTGTTCCATTTCGAAGGACTCGAACTGTAGTTTAAAACGGAAGAAACGGAGATGAAAAAAGCCAAGTATTTTGAGAGTTATGGTGGAAATAGTTAGACTCGCACTTTGGTCTAGCAGTTTACAGACCAACCTGCAATTGATTGACCATAACTTACTCAATTTAACTCGGAATTTATTCAAATTCATGCCATTTTGAAGGTGTGGAAGTGTAGTTGAAAACGAAAGAAACAGAGATGAAAAATTCCAAGTATCTTAAGAGTTGTGATGGAAATAGTTACACTCGCGCTTTGGTCTAGCAGTTTACAGACCTGCTTCCGATTCATTCACCATAAGTCACTCAATTCGACTCGGAATTTATTCAAATTCATGCCATTTGGAAGATGTCGAAGAGTAGCTGAAAACGAAAGAAACGGAGACGAAAAACTCCAAGTATTTTAAGACTTATGATAGAAATAGTTAGACTCGCGCTTTC
This sequence comes from Tasmannia lanceolata, assembly GCF_043159265.1. Classification (NCBI taxonomy): domain Eukaryota; kingdom Viridiplantae; phylum Streptophyta; class Magnoliopsida; order Canellales; family Winteraceae; genus Tasmannia; species Tasmannia lanceolata. The sequence continues at coordinate 581,664 of NW_027518749.1, read as the reverse complement.
GCCTAGCAGTTTACAGACGTACCTCCGATTTAATGACCACAACTCACTCAATTGAACATGTAATTCAATAAAATTTGTTGCATTTCGAAAGAGTCGAAGTGTAGTTTAAAACGGAAGAAACGGAGATGAAAAACTACTTGTATTTTGAGAGTTATGATGGAAATAGTTAGATTCGCGCTTTGGTCTAGCAGTTTGCAGACATACCTCCGATTGAATGACCATAACTCACTCAATTCAACCCGGAATTCATTGAAATTTATTCCATTTCGAAGGAGTCGAAGTGTAATCTAAAACGGAAGAAACAGAGATGAAAAAGTCCTAGTATTTTGAGAGTTATGACGGAAATAGTTAGACTCGCGCTTTGGTCTAGCAGTTTACAGACCTACGTCCGGTTGATTGACCATAACTCAGTCAATTCAACTCGGAATTGAGTCAAATTCATGCCATTTCGAAGATGTCGAAGTGTAGTTGAAAACATAAGAAAGGGAGATGAAAAACTCCAAGTATTTTAAGAGTTATGACGGAAATAGTTAGACTCGCCCTTTCGCCTAGCAGTTTACAGACCTACCTCCGATTGAATGACCATAACTCACTCAATTCAACCCGGAATTAATTGAAATTTGTTCCATTTCGAATGAGTAGAAGTGTAGTTTAAAACGAAAGAAACGGAGGTTAAAAAAGCCAAGTATTTCGGGAGTTATGATGGAAATAGTTAGACTCGCACTTTAGTGTAGCAGTTTACAGACCTACCTCCGATTGATTGACCATAACTCAGTCAATTCAACTCGGAATTTAGTCAAATTCATGCCGTTTCGAAGATGTCGAAGTGTAGTTGAAAACATAAGAAACGGAGATGAAAAACTCCAAGTATTTTAAGAGTTAAGATGGAAATAGTTAGACTCGCGCTTTCGCCTAGCAGTTTACTGACCTACCTCCGATTGAATGACCATAACCCACTCAATTCAACTCGGAATTCATTGAAATTCGTTCCATTACGAAGGAGTCGAAAGTGTAGCTGAAAACGGAAGAAACGGAGATGAAAACTCCAAGTATTTTGAGAGTTATGGTGGAAATAGTTAGACTCGCGTTTTCGCCTAGCAGTTTACAGACCTACCTCCGATTGAATGACCATAAGTCACTAAAATTCAACTCGGAATTCATTGAACTTTGTTCCATTTCGAAGGAGTCGAAGTGTAGTTTAAAACAGAAGAAACGGAGATAAAAAAAACCAAGTATTTTGAGATTTATGGTGGAAATTGTTAGACTCGCACTTTGGTCTAGCAGTTTACAGACATACCTCCGATTGATTGACTATAACTCACTCAATTCAACTCGAAATTGATTCAAATTCATTCAATTTCGAAGATGTCGAAGTGAAGTTGAAAACGGTAGAAACGGAGATGAAACACTCCAAGTATTTTAAGAGTTATGATGGAAATAGTTGGACTCTTGCTTTCGCCTAGCAGTTTACAGACCTACCTCCGATTGAATGACCATAACTCACTCAATTCAACCCGGATTTCATTGAAATTTGTTCCATTTCGAAGGAGTCGAAGTGTAGTTTAAAACGGAAGAAACGGAGATGGAAAAAGCCAAGTATTTTGAGAGTTATGGTGGAAATAGTTAGACTCGCACTTTGGTCTAGTAGTTTACAGACCCACCTCCGATTGATTGACCATAACTCACTCAATTCAACTCAGAATTGAATCAAATTCATGGCATTGCGAAGATGTCGAAGTGTAGTTGGAAATGGAGATGAAAAACTCCAAGTAATTTAAGAGTTATGATGGACATAGTTAGACTCGCGCTTTCGCCTAGCAGTTTACAGACCTACCTCCGAGTCAATGACCATAACTCACTCAATTCAACTCGGAATTCATTGAAATTTGTTCCATTTCGAAGGACTCGAACTGTAGTTTAAAACGGAAGAAACGGAGATGAAAAAAGCAAGTATTCTGAGAGTTATGGTGGAAATAGTTAGACTCGCACTTTGGTCTAGCAGTTTACAGACCAACCTGCAATTGATTGACCATAACTTACTCAATTTAACTCGGAATTGATTCAAATTCATGCCATTTTGAAGGTGTGGAAGTGTAGTTGAAAACGAAAGAAACAGAGATGAAAAATTCCAAGTATCTTAAGAGTTGTGATGGAAATAGTTACACTCGCGCTTTGGTCTAGCAGTTTACAGACCTGCTTCCGATTCATTCACCATAAGTCACTCAATTCGACTCGGAATTTATTCAAATTCATGCCATTTGGAAGATGTCGAAGAGTAGCTGAAAACGAAAGAAACGGAGACGAAAAACTCCAAGTATTTTAAGACTTATGATAGAAATAGTTAGACTCGCGCTTTCGCCTAGCAGTTTACAGACGTACCTCCGATTTAATGACCACAACTCACTCAATTGAACATGTAATTCAATAAAATTTGTTGCATTTCGAAAGAGTCGAAGTGTAGTTTAAAACGGAAGAAACGGAGATGAAAAACTACTTGTATTTTGAGAGTTATGATGGAAATAGTTAGATTCGCGCTTTGGTCTAGCAGTTTGCAGACATACCTCCGATTGAATGACCATAACTCACTCAATTCAACCCGGAATTCATTGAAATTTATTCCATTTCGAAGGAGTCGAAGTGTAATCTAAAACGGAAGAAACAGAGATGAAAAAGTCCTAGTATTTTGAGAGTTATGACGGAAATAGTTAGACTCGCGCTTTGGTCTAGCAGTTTACAGACCTACGTCCGGTTGATTGACCATAACTCAGTCAATTCAACTCGGAATTGAGTCAAATTCATGCCATTTCGAAGATGTCGAAGTGTAGTTGAAAACATAAGAAAGGGAGATGAAAAACTCCAAGTATTTTAAGAGTTATGACGGAAATAGTTAGACTCGCCCTTTCGCCTAGCAGTTTACAGACCTACCTCCGATTGAATGACCATAACTCACTCAATTCAACCCGGAATTAATTGAAATTTGTTCCATTTCGAATGAGTAGAAGTGTAGTTTAAAACGAAAGAAACGGAGGTTAAAAAAGCCAAGTATTTCGGGAGTTATGATGGAAATAGTTAGACTCGCACTTTAGTGTAGCAGTTTACAGACCTACCTCCGATTGATTGACCATAACTCAGTCAATTCAACTCGGAATTTAGTCAAATTCATGCCGTTTCGAAGATGTCGAAGTGTAGTTGAAAACATAAGAAACGGAGATGAAAAACTCCAAGTATTTTAAGAGTTACGATGGAAATAGTTAGACTCGCGCTTTCGCCTAGCAGTTTACTGACCTACCTCCGATTGAATGACCATAACCCACTCAATTCAACTCGGAATTCATTGAAATTCGTTCCATTACGAAGGAGTCGAAAGTGTAGCTGAAAACGGAAGAAACGGAGATGAAAACTCCAAGTATTTTGAGAGTTATGGTGGAAATAGTTAGACTCGCGTTTTCGCCTAGCAGTTTACAGACCTACCTCCGATTGAATGACCATAAGTCACTAAAATTCAACTCGGAATTCATTGAACTTTGTTCCATTTCGAAGGAGTCGAAGTGTAGTTTAAAACAGAAGAAACGGAGATAAAAAAAACCAAGTATTTTGAGATTTATGGTGGAAATTGTTAGACTCGCACTTTGGTCTAGCAGTTTACAGACATACCTCCGATTGATTGACTATAACTCACTCAATTCAACTCGAAATTGATTCAAATTCATTCAATTTCGAAGATGTCGAAGTGAAGTTGAAAACGGAAGAAACGGAGATGAAACACTCCAAGTATTTTAAGAGTTATGATGGAAATAGTTGGACTCTTGCTTTCGCCTAGCAGTTTACAGACCTACCTCCGATTGAATGACCATAACTCACTCAATTCAACCCGGATTTCATTGAAATTTGTTCCATTTCGAAGGAGTCGAAGTGTAGTTTAAAACGGAAGAAACGGAGATGCAAAAAGCCAAGTATTTTGAGAGTTATGGTGGAAATAGTTAGACTCGCACTTTGGTCTAGTAGTTTACAGACCCACCTCCGATTGATTGACCATAACTCACTCAATTCAACTCAGAATTGAATCAAATTCATGGCATTGCGAAGATGTCGAAGTGTAGTTGGAAATGGAGATGAAAAACTCCAAGTAATTTAAGAGTTATGATGGACATAGTTAGACTCGCGCTTTCGCCTAGCAGTTTACAGACATACCTCCGAGTCAATGACCATAACTCACTCAATTCAACTCGGAATTCATTGAAATTTGTTCCATTTCGAAGGACTCGAACTGTAGTTTAAAACGGAAGAAACGGAGATGAAAAAAGCCAAGTATTTTGAGAGTTATGGTGGAAATAGTTAGACTCGCACTTTGGTCTAGCAGTTTACAGACCAACCTGCAATTGATTGACCATAACTTACTCAATTTAACTCGGAATTTATTCAAATTCATGCCATTTTGAAGGTGTGGAAGTGTAGTTGAAAACGAAAGAAACAGAGATGAAAAATTCCAAGTATCTTAAGAGTTGTGATGGAAATAGTTACACTCGCGCTTTGGTCTAGCAGTTTACAGACCTGCTTCCGATTCATTCACCATAAGTCACTCAATTCGACTCGGAATTTATTCAAATTCATGCCATTTGGAAGATGTCGAAGAGTAGCTGAAAACGAAAGAAACGGAGACGAAAAACTCCAAGTATTTTAAGACTTATGATAGAAATAGTTAGACTCGCGCTTTCGCCTAGCAGTTTACAGACGTACCTCCGATTTAATGACCACAACTCACTCAATTGAACATGTAATTCAATAAAATTTGTTGCATTTCGAAAGAGTCGAAGTGTAGTTTAAAACGGAAGAAACGGAGATGAAAAACTACTTGTATTTTGAGAGTTATGATGGAAATAGTTAGATTCGCGCTTTGGTCTAGCAGTTTGCAGACATACCTCCGATTGAATGACCATAACTCACTCAATTCAACCCGGAATTCATTGAAATTTATTCCATTTCGAAGGAGTCGAAGTGTAATCTAAAACGGAAGAAACAGAGATGAAAAAGTCCTAGTATTTTGAGAGTTATGACGGAAATAGTTAGACTCGCGCTTTGGTCTAGCAGTTTACAGACCTACGTCCGGTTGATTGACCATAACTCAGTCAATTCAACTCGGAATTGAGTCAAATTCATGCCATTTCGAAGATGTCGAAGTGTAGTTGAAAACATAAGAAAGGGAGATGAAAAACTCCAAGTATTTTAAGAGTTATGACGGAAATAGTTAGACTCGCCCTTTCGCCTAGCAGTTTACAGACCTACCTCCGATTGAATGACCATAACTCACTCAATTCAACCCGGAATTAATTGAAATTTGTTCCATTTCGAATGAGTAGAAGTGTAGTTTAAAACGAAAGAAACGGAGGTTAAAAAAGCCAAGTATTTCGGGAGTTATGATGGAAATAGTTAGACTCGCACTTTAGTGTAGCAGTTTACAGACCTACCTCCGATTGATTGACCATAACTCAGTCAATTCAACTCGGAATTTAGTCAAATTCATGCCGTTTCGAAGATGTCGAAGTGTAGTTGAAAACATAAGAAACGGAGATGAAAAACTCCAAGTATTTTAAGAGTTAAGATGGAAATAGTTAGACTCGCGCTTTCGCCTAGCAGTTTACTGACCTACCTCCGATTGAATGACCATAACCCACTCAATTCAACTCGGAATTCATTGAAATTCGTTCCATTACGAAGGAGTCGAAAGTGTAGCTGAAAACGGAAGAAACGGAGATGAAAACTCCAAGTATTTTGAGAGTTATGGTGGAAATAGTTAGACTCGCGTTTTCGCCTAGCAGTTTACAGACCTACCTCCGATTGAATGACCATAAGTCACTAAAATTCAACTCGGAATTCATTGAACTTTGTTCCATTTCGAAGGAGTCGAAGTGTAGTTTAAAACAGAAGAAACGGAGATAAAAAAAACCAAGTATTTTGAGATTTATGGTGGAAATTGTTAGACTCGCACTTTGGTCTAGCAGTTTACAGACATACCTCCGATTGATTGACTATAACTCACTCAATTCAACTCGAAATTGATTCAAATTCATTCAATTTCGAAGATGTCGAAGTGAAGTTGAAAACGGTAGAAACGGAGATGAAACACTCCAAGTATTTTAAGAGTTATGATGGAAATAGTTGGACTCTTGCTTTCGCCTAGCAGTTTACAGACCTACCTCCGATTGAATGACCATAACTCACTCAATTCAACCCGGATTTCATTGAAATTTGTTCCATTTCGAAGGAGTCGAAGTGTAGTTTAAAACGGAAGAAACGGAGATGGAAAAAGCCAAGTATTTTGAGAGTTATGGTGGAAATAGTTAGACTCGCACTTTGGTCTAGTAGTTTACAGACCCACCTCCGATTGATTGACCATAACTCACTCAATTCAACTCAGAATTGAATCAAATTCATGGCATTGCGAAGATGTCGAAGTGTAGTTGGAAATGGAGATGAAAAACTCCAAGTAATTTAAGAGTTATGATGGACATAGTTAGACTCGCGCTTTCGCCTAGCAGTTTACAGACCTACCTCCGAGTCAATGACCATAACTCACTCAATTCAACTCGGAATTCATTGAAATTTGTTCCATTTCGAAGGACTCGAACTGTAGTTTAAAACGGAAGAAACGGAGATGAAAAAAGCAAGTATTCTGAGAGTTATGGTGGAAATAGTTAGACTCGCACTTTGGTCTAGCAGTTTACAGACCAACCTGCAATTGATTGACCATAACTTACTCAATTTAACTCGGAATTGATTCAAATTCATGCCATTTTGAAGGTGTGGAAGTGTAGTTGAAAACGAAAGAAACAGAGATGAAAAATTCCAAGTATCTTAAGAGTTGTGATGGAAATAGTTACACTCGCGCTTTGGTCTAGCAGTTTACAGACCTGCTTCCGATTCATTCACCATAAGTCACTCAATTCGACTCGGAATTTATTCAAATTCATGCCATTTGGAAGATGTCGAAGAGTAGCTGAAAACGAAAGAAACGGAGACGAAAAACTCCAAGTATTTTAAGACTTATGATAGAAATAGTTAGACTCGCGCTTTCGCCTAGCAGTTTACAGACGTACCTCCGATTTAATGACCACAACTCACTCAATTGAACATGTAATTCAATAAAATTTGTTGCATTTCGAAAGAGTCGAAGTGTAGTTTAAAACGGAAGAAACGGAGATGAAAAACTACTTGTATTTTGAGAGTTATGATGGAAATAGTTAGATTCGCGCTTTGGTCTAGCAGTTTGCAGACATACCTCCGATTGAATGACCATAACTCACTCAATTCAACCCGGAATTCATTGAAATTTATTCCATTTCGAAGGAGTCGAAGTGTAATCTAAAACGGAAGAAACAGAGATGAAAAAGTCCTAGTATTTTGAGAGTTATGACGGAAATAGTTAGACTCGCGCTTTGGTCTAGCAGTTTACAGACCTACGTCCGGTTGATTGACCATAACTCAGTCAATTCAACTCGGAATTGAGTCAAATTCATGCCATTTCGAAGATGTCGAAGTGTAGTTGAAAACATAAGAAAGGGAGATGAAAAACTCCAAGTATTTTAAGAGTTATGACGGAAATAGTTAGACTCGCCCTTTCGCCTAGCAGTTTACAGACCTACCTCCGATTGAATGACCATAACTCACTCAATTCAACCCGGAATTAATTGAAATTTGTTCCATTTCGAATGAGTAGAAGTGTAGTTTAAAACGAAAGAAACGGAGGTTAAAAAAGCCAAGTATTTCGGGAGTTATGATGGAAATAGTTAGACTCGCACTTTAGTGTAGCAGTTTACAGACCTACCTCCGATTGATTGACCATAACTCAGTCAATTCAACTCGGAATTTAGTCAAATTCATGCCGTTTCGAAGATGTCGAAGTGTAGTTGAAAACATAAGAAACGGAGATGAAAAACTCCAAGTATTTTAAGAGTTACGATGGAAATAGTTAGACTCGCGCTTTCGCCTAGCAGTTTACTGACCTACCTCCGATTGAATGACCATAACCCACTCAATTCAACTCGGAATTCATTGAAATTCGTTCCATTACGAAGGAGTCGAAAGTGTAGCTGAAAACGGAAGAAACGGAGATGAAAACTCCAAGTATTTTGAGAGTTATGGTGGAAATAGTTAGACTCGCGTTTTCGCCTAGCAGTTTACAGACCTACCTCCGATTGAATGACCATAAGTCACTAAAATTCAACTCGGAATTCATTGAACTTTGTTCCATTTCGAAGGAGTCGAAGTGTAGTTTAAAACAGAAGAAACGGAGATAAAAAAAACCAAGTATTTTGAGATTTATGGTGGAAATTGTTAGACTCGCACTTTGGTCTAGCAGTTTACAGACATACCTCCGATTGATTGACTATAACTCACTCAATTCAACTCGAAATTGATTCAAATTCATTCAATTTCGAAGATGTCGAAGTGAAGTTGAAAACGGAAGAAACGGAGATGAAACACTCCAAGTATTTTAAGAGTTATGATGGAAATAGTTGGACTCTTGCTTTCGCCTAGCAGTTTACAGACCTACCTCCGATTGAATGACCATAACTCACTCAATTCAACCCGGATTTCATTGAAATTTGTTCCATTTCGAAGGAGTCGAAGTGTAGTTTAAAACGGAAGAAACGGAGATGCAAAAAGCCAAGTATTTTGAGAGTTATGGTGGAAATAGTTAGACTCGCACTTTGGTCTAGTAGTTTACAGACCCACCTCCGATTGATTGACCATAACTCACTCAATTCAACTCAGAATTGAATCAAATTCATGGCATTGCGAAGATGTCGAAGTGTAGTTGGAAATGGAGATGAAAAACTCCAAGTAATTTAAGAGTTATGATGGACATAGTTAGACTCGCGCTTTCGCCTAGCAGTTTACAGACATACCTCCGAGTCAATGACCATAACTCACTCAATTCAACTCGGAATTCATTGAAATTTGTTCCATTTCGAAGGACTCGAACTGTAGTTTAAAACGGAAGAAACGGAGATGAAAAAAGCCAAGTATTTTGAGAGTTATGGTGGAAATAGTTAGACTCGCACTTTGGTCTAGCAGTTTACAGACCAACCTGCAATTGATTGACCATAACTTACTCAATTTAACTCGGAATTGATTCAAATTCATGCCATTTTGAAGGTGTGGAAGTGTAGTTGAAAACGAAAGAAACAGAGATGAAAAATTCCAAGTATCTTAAGAGTTGTGATGGAAATAGTTACACTCGCGCTTTGGTCTAGCAGTTTACAGACCTGCTTCCGATTCATTCACCATAAGTCACTCAATTCGACTCGGAATTTATTCAAATTCATGCCATTTGGAAGATGTCGAAGAGTAGCTGAAAACGAAAGAAACGGAGACGAAAAACTCCAAGTATTTTAAGACTTATGATAGAAATAGTTAGACTCGCGCTTTCGCCTAGCAGTTTACAGACGTACCTCCGATTTAATGACCACAACTCACTCAATTGAACATGTAATTCAATAAAATTTGTTGCATTTCGAAAGAGTCGAAGTGTAGTTTAAAACGGAAGAAACGGAGATGAAAAACTACTTGTATTTTGAGAGTTATGATGGAAATAGTTAGATTCGCGCTTTGGTCTAGCAGTTTGCAGACATACCTCCGATTGAATGACCATAACTCACTCAATTCAACCCGGAATTCATTGAAATTTATTCCATTTCGAAGGAGTCGAAGTGTAATCTAAAACGGAAGAAACAGAGATGAAAAAGTCCTAGTATTTTGAGAGTTATGACGGAAATAGTTAGACTCGCGCTTTGGTCTAGCAGTTTACAGACCTACGTCCGGTTGATTGACCATAACTCAGTCAATTCAACTCGGAATTGAGTCAAATTCATGCCATTTCGAAGATGTCGAAGTGTAGTTGAAAACATAAGAAAGGGAGATGAAAAACTCCAAGTATTTTAAGAGTTATGACGGAAATAGTTAGACTCGCCCTTTCGCCTAGCAGTTTACAGACCTACCTCCGATTGAATGACCATAACTCACTCAATTCAACCCGGAATTAATTGAAATTTGTTCCATTTCGAATGAGTAGAAGTGTAGTTTAAAACGAAAGAAACGGAGGTTAAAAAAGCCAAGTATTTCGGGAGTTATGATGGAAATAGTTAGACTCGCACTTTAGTGTAGCAGTTTACAGACCTACCTCCGATTGATTGACCATAACTCAGTCAATTCAACTCGGAATTTAGTCAAATTCATGCCGTTTCGAAGATGTCGAAGTGTAGTTGAAAACATAAGAAACGGAGATGAAAAACTCCAAGTATTTTAAGAGTTACGATGGAAATAGTTAGACTCGCGCTTTCGCCTAGCAGTTTACTGACCTACCTCCGATTGAATGACCATAACCCACTCAATTCAACTCGGAATTCATTGAAATTCGTTCCATTACGAAGGAGTCGAAAGTGTAGCTGAAAACGGAAGAAACGGAGATGAAAACTCCAAGTATTTTGAGAGTTATGGTGGAAATAGTTAGACTCGCGTTTTCGCCTAGCAGTTTACAGACCTACCTCCGATTGAATGACCATAAGTCACTAAAATTCAACTCGGAATTCATTGAACTTTGTTCCATTTCGAAGGAGTCGAAGTGTAGTTTAAAACAGAAGAAACGGAGATAAAAAAAACCAAGTATTTTGAGATTTATGGTGGAAATTGTTAGACTCGCACTTTGGTCTAGCAGTTTACAGACATACCTCCGATTGATTGACTATAACTCACTCAATTCAACTCGAAATTGATTCAAATTCATTCAATTTCGAAGATGTCGAAGTGAAGTTGAAAACGGAAGAAACGGAGATGAAACACTCCAAGTATTTTAAGAGTTATGATGGAAATAGTTGGACTCTTGCTTTCGCCTAGCAGTTTACAGACCTACCTCCGATTGAATGACCATAACTCACTCAATTCAACCCGGATTTCATTGAAATTTGTTCCATTTCGAAGGAGTCGAAGTGTAGTTTAAAACGGAAGAAACGGAGATGCAAAAAGCCAAGTATTTTGAGAGTTATGGTGGAAATAGTTAGACTCGCACTTTGGTCTAGTAGTTTACAGACCCACCTCCGATTGATTGACCATAACTCACTCAATTCAACTCAGAATTGAATCAAATTCATGGCATTGCGAAGATGTCGAAGTGTAGTTGGAAATGGAGATGAAAAACTCCAAGTAATTTAAGAGTTATGATGGACATAGTTAGACTCGCGCTTTCGCCTAGCAGTTTACAGACATACCTCCGAGTCAATGACCATAACTCACTCAATTCAACTCGGAATTCATTGAAATTTGTTCCATTTCGAAGGACTCGAACTGTAGTTTAAAACGGAAGAAACGGAGATGAAAAAAGCCAAGTATTTTGAGAGTTATGGTGGAAATAGTTAGACTCGCACTTTGGTCTAGCAGTTTACAGACCAACCTGCAATTGATTGACCATAACTTACTCAATTTAACTCGGAATTTATTCAAATTCATGCCATTTTGAAGGTGTGGAAGTGTAGTTGAAAACGAAAGAAACAGAGATGAAAAATTCCAAGTATCTTAAGAGTTGTGATGGAAATAGTTACACTCGCGCTTTGGTCTAGCAGTTTACAGACCTGCTTCCGATTCATTCACCATAAGTCACTCAATTCGACTCGGAATTTATTCAAATTCATGCCATTTGGAAGATGTCGAAGAGTAGCTGAAAACGAAAGAAACGGAGACGAAAAACTCCAAGTATTTTAAGACTTATGATAGAAATAGTTAGACTCGCGCTTTCGCCTAGCAGTTTACAGACGTACCTCCGATTTAATGACCACAACTCACTCAATTGAACATGTAATTCAATAAAATTTGTTGCATTTCGAAAGAGTCGAAGTGTAGTTTAAAACGGAAGAAACGGAGATGAAAAACTACTTGTATTTTGAGAGTTATGATGGAAATAGTTAGATTCGCGCTTTGGTCTAGCAGTTTGCAGACATACCTCCGATTGAATGACCATAACTCACTCAATTCAACCCGGAATTCATTGAAATTTATTCCATTTCGAAGGAGTCGAAGTGTAATCTAAAACGGAAGAAACAGAGATGAAAAAGTCCTAGTATTTTGAGAGTTATGACGGAAATAGTTAGACTCGCGCTTTGGTCTAGCAGTTTACAGACCTACGTCCGGTTGATTGACCATAACTCAGTCAATTCAACTCGGAATTGAGTCAAATTCATGCCATTTCGAAGATGTCGAAGTGTAGTTGAAAACATAAGAAAGGGAGATGAAAAACTCCAAGTATTTTAAGAGTTATGACGGAAATAGTTAGACTCGCCCTTTCGCCTAGCAGTTTACAGACCTACCTCCGATTGAATGACCATAACTCACTCAATTCAACCCGGAATTAATTGAAATTTGTTCCATTTCGAATGAGTAGAAGTGTAGTTTAAAACGAAAGAAACGGAGGTTAAAAAAGCCAAGTATTTCGGGAGTTATGATGGAAATAGTTAGACTCGCACTTTAGTGTAGCAGTTTACAGACCTACCTCCGATTGATTGACCATAACTCAGTCAATTCAACTCGGAATTTAGTCAAATTCATGCCGTTTCGAAGATGTCGAAGTGTAGTTGAAAACATAAGAAACGGAGATGAAAAACTCCAAGTATTTTAAGAGTTACGATGGAAATAGTTAGACTCGCGCTTTCGCCTAGCAGTTTACTGACCTACCTCCGATTGAATGACCATAACCCACTCAATTCAACTCGGAATTCATTGAAATTCGTTCCATTACGAAGGAGTCGAAAGTGTAGCTGAAAACGGAAGAAACGGAGATGAAAACTCCAAGTATTTTGAGAGTTATGGTGGAAATAGTTAGACTCGCGTTTTCGCCTAGCAGTTTACAGACCTACCTCCGATTGAATGACCATAAGTCACTAAAATTCAACTCGGAATTCATTGAACTTTGTTCCATTTCGAAGGAGTCGAAGTGTAGTTTAAAACAGAAGAAACGGAGATAAAAAAAACCAAGTATTTTGAGATTTATGGTGGAAATTGTTAGACTCGCACTTTGGTCTAGCAGTTTACAGACATACCTCCGATTGATTGACTATAACTCACTCAATTCAACTCGAAATTGATTCAAATTCATTCAATTTCGAAGATGTCGAAGTGAAGTTGAAAACGGAAGAAACGGAGATGAAACACTCCAAGTATTTTAAGAGTTATGATGGAAATAGTTGGACTCTTGCTTTCGCCTAGCAGTTTACAGACCTACCTCCGATTGAATGACCATAACTCACTCAATTCAACCCGGATTTCATTGAAATTTGTTCCATTTCGAAGGAGTCGAAGTGTAGTTTAAAACGGAAGAAACGGAGATGCAAAAAGCCAAGTATTTTGAGAGTTATGGTGGAAATAGTTAGACTCGCACTTTGGTCTAGTAGTTTACAGACCCACCTCCGATTGATTGACCATAACTCACTCAATTCAACTCAGAATTGAATCAAATTCATGGCATTGCGAAGATGTCGAAGTGTAGTTGGAAATGGAGATGAAAAACTCCAAGTAATTTAAGAGTTATGATGGACATAGTTAGACTCGCGCTTTCGCCTAGCAGTTTACAGACATACCTCCGAGTCAATGACCATAACTCACTCAATTCAACTCGGAATTCATTGAAATTTGTTCCATTTCGAAGGACTCGAACTGTAGTTTAAAACGGAAGAAACGGAGATGAAAAAAGCCAAGTATTTTGAGAGTTATGGTGGAAATAGTTAGACTCGCACTTTGGTCTAGCAGTTTACAGACCAACCTGCAATTGATTGACCATAACTTACTCAATTTAACTCGGAATTGATTCAAATTCATGCCATTTTGAAGGTGTGGAAGTGTAGTTGAAAACGAAAGAAACAGAGATGAAAAATTCCAAGTATCTTAAGAGTTGTGATGGAAATAGTTACACTCGCGCTTTGGTCTAGCAGTTTACAGACCTGCTTCCGATTCATTCACCATAAGTCACTCAATTCGACTCGGAATTTATTCAAATTCATGCCATTTGGAAGATGTCGAAGAGTAGCTGAAAACGAAAGAAACGGAGACGAAAAACTCCAAGTATTTTAAGACTTATGATAGAAATAGTTAGACTCGCGCTTTCGCCTAGCAGTTTACAGACGTACCTCCGATTTAATGACCACAACTCACTCAATTGAACATGTAATTCAATAAAATTTGTTGCATTTCGAAAGAGTCGAAGTGTAGTTTAAAACGGAAGAAACGGAGATGAAAAACTACTTGTATTTTGAGAGTTATGATGGAAATAGTTAGATTCGCGCTTTGGTCTAGCAGTTTGCAGACATACCTCCGATTGAATGACCATAACTCACTCAATTCAACCCGGAATTCATTGAAATTTATTCCATTTCGAAGGAGTCGAAGTGTAATCTAAAACGGAAGAAACAGAGATGAAAAAGTCCTAGTATTTTGAGAGTTATGACGGAAATAGTTAGACTCGCGCTTTGGTCTAGCAGTTTACAGACCTACGTCCGGTTGATTGACCATAACTCAGTCAATTCAACTCGGAATTGAGTCAAATTCATGCCATTTCGAAGATGTCGAAGTGTAGTTGAAAACATAAGAAAGGGAGATGAAAAACTCCAAGTATTTTAAGAGTTATGACGGAAATAGTTAGACTCGCCCTTTCGCCTAGCAGTTTACAGACCTACCTCCGATTGAATGACCATAACTCACTCAATTCAACCCGGAATTAATTGAAATTTGTTCCATTTCGAATGAGTAGAAGTGTAGTTTAAAACGAAAGAAACGGAGGTTAAAAAAGCCAAGTATTTCGGGAGTTATGATGGAAATAGTTAGACTCGCACTTTAGTGTAGCAGTTTACAGACCTACCTCCGATTGATTGACCATAACTCAGTCAATTCAACTCGGAATTTAGTCAAATTCATGCCGTTTCGAAGATGTCGAAGTGTAGTTGAAAACATAAGAAACGGAGATGAAAAACTCCAAGTATTTTAAGAGTTACGATGGAAATAGTTAGACTCGCGCTTTCGCCTAGCAGTTTACTGACCTACCTCCGATTGAATGACCATAACCCACTCAATTCAACTCGGAATTCATTGAAATTCGTTCCATTACGAAGGAGTCGAAAGTGTAGCTGAAAACGGAAGAAACGGAGATGAAAACTCCAAGTATTTTGAGAGTTATGGTGGAAATAGTTAGACTCGCGTTTTCGCCTAGCAGTTTACAGACCTACCTCCGATTGAATGACCATAAGTCACTAAAATTCAACTCGGAATTCATTGAACTTTGTTCCATTTCGAAGGAGTCGAAGTGTAGTTTAAAACAGAAGAAACGGAGATAAAAAAAACCAAGTATTTTGAGATTTATGGTGGAAATTGTTAGACTCGCACTTTGGTCTAGCAGTTTACAGACATACCTCCGATTGATTGACTATAACTCACTCAATTCAACTCGAAATTGATTCAAATTCATTCAATTTCGAAGATGTCGAAGTGAAGTTGAAAACGGAAGAAACGGAGATGAAACACTCCAAGTATTTTAAGAGTTATGATGGAAATAGTTGGACTCTTGCTTTCGCCTAGCAGTTTACAGACCTACCTCCGATTGAATGACCATAACTCACTCAATTCAACCCGGATTTCATTGAAATTTGTTCCATTTCGAAGGAGTCGAAGTGTAGTTTAAAACGGAAGAAACGGAGATGCAAAAAGCCAAGTATTTTGAGAGTTATGGTGGAAATAGTTAGACTCGCACTTTGGTCTAGTAGTTTACAGACCCACCTCCGATTGATTGACCATAACTCACTCAATTCAACTCAGAATTGAATCAAATTCATGGCATTGCGAAGATGTCGAAGTGTAGTTGGAAATGGAGATGAAAAACTCCAAGTAATTTAAGAGTTATGATGGACATAGTTAGACTCGCGCTTTCGCCTAGCAGTTTACAGACATACCTCCGAGTCAATGACCATAACTCACTCAATTCAACTCGGAATTCATTGAAATTTGTTCCATTTCGAAGGACTCGAACTGTAGTTTAAAACGGAAGAAACGGAGATGAAAAAAGCCAAGTATTTTGAGAGTTATGGTGGAAATAGTTAGACTCGCACTTTGGTCTAGCAGTTTACAGACCAACCTGCAATTGATTGACCATAACTTACTCAATTTAACTCGGAATTGATTCAAATTCATGCCATTTTGAAGGTGTGGAAGTGTAGTTGAAAACGAAAGAAACAGAGATGAAAAATTCCAAGTATCTTAAGAGTTGTGATGGAAATAGTTACACTCGCGCTTTGGTCTAGCAGTTTACAGACCTGCTTCCGATTCATTCACCATAAGTCACTCAATTCGACTCGGAATTTATTCAAATTCATGCAATTTGGAAGATGTCGAAGAGTAGCTGAAAACGAAAGAAACGGAGACGAAAAACTCCAAGTATTTTAAGACTTATGATAGAAATAGTTAGACTCGCGCTTTCGCCTAGCAGTTTACAGACGTACCTCCGATTTAATGACCACAACTCACTCAATTGAACATGTAATTCAATAAAATTTGTTGCATTTCGAAAGAGTCGAAGTGTAGTTTAAAACGGAAGAAACGGAGATGAAAAACTACTTGTATTTTGAGAGTTATGATGGAAATAGTTAGATTCGCGCTTTGGTCTAGCAGTTTGCAGACATACCTCCGATTGAATGACCATAACTCACTCAATTCAACCCGGAATTCATTGAAATTTATTCCATTTCGAAGGAGTCGAAGTGTAATCTAAAACGGAAGAAACAGAGATGAAAAAGTCCTAGTATTTTGAGAGTTATGACGGAAATAGTTAGACTCGCGCTTTGGTCTAGCAGTTTACAGACCTACGTCCGGTTGATTGACCATAACTCAGTCAATTCAACTCGGAATTGAGTCAAATTCATGCCATTTCGAAGATGTCGAAGTGTAGTTGAAAACATAAGAAAGGGAGATGAAAAACTCCAAGTATTTTAAGAGTTATGACGGAAATAGTTAGACTCGCCCTTTCGCCTAGCAGTTTACAGACCTACCTCCGATTGAATGACCATAACTCACTCAATTCAACCCGGAATTAATTGAAATTTGTTCCATTTCGAATGAGTAGAAGTGTAGTTTAAAACGAAAGAAACGGAGGTTAAAAAAGCCAAGTATTTCGGGAGTTATGATGGAAATAGTTAGACTCGCACTTTAGTGTAGCAGTTTACAGACCTACCTCCGATTGATTGACCATAACTCAGTCAATTCAACTCGGAATTTAGTCAAATTCATGCCGTTTCGAAGATGTCGAAGTGTAGTTGAAAACATAAGAAACGGAGATGAAAAACTCCAAGTATTTTAAGAGTTACGATGGAAATAGTTAGACTCGCGCTTTCGCCTAGCAGTTTACTGACCTACCTCCGATTGAATGACCATAACCCACTCAATTCAACTCGGAATTCATTGAAATTCGTTCCATTACGAAGGAGTCGAAAGTGTAGCTGAAAACGGAAGAAACGGAGATGAAAACTCCAAGTATTTTGAGAGTTATGGTGGAAATAGTTAGACTCGCGTTTTCGCCTAGCAGTTTACAGACCTACCTCCGATTGAATGACCATAAGTCACTAAAATTCAACTCGGAATTCATTGAACTTTGTTCCATTTCGAAGGAGTCGAAGTGTAGTTTAAAACAGAAGAAACGGAGATAAAAAAAACCAAGTATTTTGAGATTTATGGTGGAAATTGTTAGACTCGCACTTTGGTCTAGCAGTTTACAGACATACCTCCGATTGATTGACTATAACTCACTCAATTCAACTCGAAATTGATTCAAATTCATTCAATTTCGAAGATGTCGAAGTGAAGTTGAAAACGGAAGAAACGGAGATGAAACACTCCAAGTATTTTAAGAGTTATGATGGAAATAGTTGGACTCTTGCTTTCGCCTAGCAGTTTACAGACCTACCTCCGATTGAATGACCATAACTCACTCAATTCAACCCGGATTTCATTGAAATTTGTTCCATTTCGAAGGAGTCGAAGTGTAGTTTAAAACGGAAGAAACGGAGATGCAAAAAGCCAAGTATTTTGAGAGTTATGGTGGAAATAGTTAGACTCGCACTTTGGTCTAGTAGTTTACAGACCCACCTCCGATTGATTGACCATAACTCACTCAATTCAACTCAGAATTGAATCAAATTCATGGCATTGCGAAGATGTCGAAGTGTAGTTGGAAATGGAGATGAAAAACTCCAAGTAATTTAAGAGTTATGATGGACATAGTTAGACTCGCGCTTTCGCCTAGCAGTTTACAGACATACCTCCGAGTCAATGACCATAACTCACTCAATTCAACTCGGAATTCAGTGAAATTTGTTCCATTTCGAAGGACTCGAACTGTAGTTTAAAACGGAAGAAACGGAGATGAAAAAAGCCAAGTATTTTGAGAGTTATGGTGGAAATAGTTAGACTCGCACTTTGGTCTAGCAGTTTACAGACCAACCTGCAATTGATTGACCATAACTTACTCAATTTAACTCGGAATTTATTCAAATTCATGCCATTTTGAAGGTGTGGAAGTGTAGTTGAAAACGAAAGAAACAGAGATGAAAAATTCCAAGTATCTTAAGAGTTGTGATGGAAATAGTTACACTCGCGCTTTGGTCTAGCAGTTTACAGACCTGCTTCCGATTCATTCACCATAAGTCACTCAATTCGACTCGGAATTTATTCAAATTCATGCCATTTGGAAGATGTCGAAGAGTAGCTGAAAACGAAAGAAACGGAGACGAAAAACTCCAAGTATTTTAAGACTTATGATAGAAATAGTTAGACTCGCGCTTTCGCCTAGCAGTTTACAGACGTACCTCCGATTTAATGACCACAACTCACTCAATTGAACATGTAATTCAATAAAATTTGTTGCATTTCGAAAGAGTCGAAGTGTAGTTTAAAACGGAAGAAACGGAGATGAAAAACTACTTGTATTTTGAGAGTTATGATGGAAATAGTTAGATTCGCGCTTTGGTCTAGCAGTTTGCAGACATACCTCCGATTGAATGACCATAACTCACTCAATTCAACCCGGAATTCATTGAAATTTATTCCATTTCGAAGGAGTCGAAGTGTAATCTAAAACGGAAGAAACAGAGATGAAAAAGTCCTAGTATTTTGAGAGTTATGACGGAAATAGTTAGACTCGCGCTTTGGTCTAGCAGTTTACAGACCTACGTCCGGTTGATTGACCATAACTCAGTCAATTCAACTCGGAATTGAGTCAAATTCATGCCATTTCGAAGATGTCGAAGTGTAGTTGAAAACATAAGAAAGGGAGATGAAAAACTCCAAGTATTTTAAGAGTTATGACGGAAATAGTTAGACTCGCCCTTTCGCCTAGCAGTTTACAGACCTACCTCCGATTGAATGACCATAACTCACTCAATTCAACCCGGAATTAATTGAAATTTGTTCCATTTCGAATGAGTAGAAGTGTAGTTTAAAACGAAAGAAACGGAGGTTAAAAAAGCCAAGTATTTCGGGAGTTATGATGGAAATAGTTAGACTCGCACTTTAGTGTAGCAGTTTACAGACCTACCTCCGATTGATTGACCATAACTCAGTCAATTCAACTCGGAATTTAGTCAAATTCATGCCGTTTCGAAGATGTCGAAGTGTAGTTGAAAACATAAGAAACGGAGATGAAAAACTCCAAGTATTTTAAGAGTTACGATGGAAATAGTTAGACTCGCGCTTTCGCCTAGCAGTTTACTGACCTACCTCCGATTGAATGACCATAACCCACTCAATTCAACTCGGAATTCATTGAAATTCGTTCCATTACGAAGGAGTCGAAAGTGTAGCTGAAAACGGAAGAAACGGAGATGAAAACTCCAAGTATTTTGAGAGTTATGGTGGAAATAGTTAGACTCGCGTTTTCGCCTAGCAGTTTACAGACCTACCTCCGATTGAATGACCATAAGTCACTAAAATTCAACTCGGAATTCATTGAACTTTGTTCCATTTCGAAGGAGTCGAAGTGTAGTTTAAAACAGAAGAAACGGAGATAAAAAAAACCAAGTATTTTGAGATTTATGGTGGAAATTGTTAGACTCGCACTTTGGTCTAGCAGTTTACAGACATACCTCCGATTGATTGACTATAACTCACTCAATTCAACTCGAAATTGATTCAAATTCATTCAATTTCGAAGATGTCGAAGTGAAGTTGAAAACGGAAGAAACGGAGATGAAACACTCCAAGTATTTTAAGAGTTATGATGGAAATAGTTGGACTCTTGCTTTCGCCTAGCAGTTTACAGACCTACCTCCGATTGAATGACCATAACTCACTCAATTCAACCCGGATTTCATTGAAATTTGTTCCATTTCGAAGGAGTCGAAGTGTAGTTTAAAACGGAAGAAACGGAGATGCAAAAAGCCAAGTATTTTGAGAGTTATGGTGGAAATAGTTAGACTCGCACTTTGGTCTAGTAGTTTACAGACCCACCTCCGATTGATTGACCATAACTCACTCAATTCAACTCAGAATTGAATCAAATTCATGGCATTGCGAAGATGTCGAAGTGTAGTTGGAAATGGAGATGAAAAACTACAAGTAATTTAAGAGTTATGATGGACATAGTTAGACTCGCGCTTTCGCCTAGCAGTTTACAGACATACCTCCGAGTCAATGACCATAACTCACTCAATTCAACTCGGAATTCATTGAAATTTGTTCCATTTCGAAGGACTCGAACTGTAGTTTAAAACGGAAGAAACGGAGATGAAAAAAGCCAAGTATTTTGAGAGTTATGGTGGAAATAGTTAGACTCGCACTTTGGTCTAGCAGTTTACAGACCAACCTGCAATTGATTGACCATAACTTACTCAATTTAACTCGGAATTTATTCAAATTCATGCCATTTTGAAGGTGTGGAAGTGTAGTTGAAAACGAAAGAAACAGAGATGAAAAATTCCAAGTATCTTAAGAGTTGTGATGGAAATAGTTACACTCGCGCTTTGGTCTAGCAGTTTACAGACCTGCTTCCGATTCATTCACCATAAGTCACTCAATTCGACTCGGAATTTATTCAAATTCATGCCATTTGGAAGATGTCGAAGAGTAGCTGAAAACGAAAGAAACGGAGACGAAAAACTCCAAGTATTTTAAGACTTATGATAGAAATAGTTAGACTCGCGCTTTCGCCTAGCAGTTTACAGACGTACCTCCGATTTAATGACCACAACTCACTCAATTGAACATGTAATTCAATAAAATTTGTTGCATTTCGAAAGAGTCGAAGTGTAGTTTAAAACGGAAGAAACGGAGATGAAAAACTACTTGTATTTTGAGAGTTATGATGGAAATAGTTAGATTCGCGCTTTGGTCTAGCAGTTTGCAGACATACCTCCGATTGAATGACCATAACTCACTCAATTCAACCCGGAATTCATTGAAATTTATTCCATTTCGAAGGAGTCGAAGTGTAATCTAAAACGGAAGAAACAGAGATGAAAAAGTCCTAGTATTTTGAGAGTTATGACGGAAATAGTTAGACTCGCGCTTTGGTCTAGCAGTTTACAGACCTACGTCCGGTTGATTGACCATAACTCAGTCAATTCAACTCGGAATTGAGTCAAATTCATGCCATTTCGAAGATGTCGAAGTGTAGTTGAAAACATAAGAAAGGGAGATGAAAAACTCCAAGTATTTTAAGAGTTATGACGGAAATAGTTAGACTCGCCCTTTCGCCTAGCAGTTTACAGACCTACCTCCGATTGAATGACCATAACTCACTCAATTCAACCCGGAATTAATTGAAATTTGTTCCATTTCGAATGAGTAGAAGTGTAGTTTAAAACGAAAGAAACGGAGGTTAAAAAAGCCAAGTATTTCGGGAGTTATGATGGAAATAGTTAGACTCGCACTTTAGTGTAGCAGTTTACAGACCTACCTCCGATTGATTGACCATAACTCAGTCAATTCAACTCGGAATTTAGTCAAATTCATGCCGTTTCGAAGATGTCGAAGTGTAGTTGAAAACATAAGAAACGGAGATGAAAAACTCCAAGTATTTTAAGAGTTACGATGGAAATAGTTAGACTCGCGCTTTCGCCTAGCAGTTTACTGACCTACCTCCGATTGAATGACCATAACCCACTCAATTCAACTCGGAATTCATTGAAATTCGTTCCATTACGAAGGAGTCGAAAGTGTAGCTGAAAACGGAAGAAACGGAGATGAAAACTCCAAGTATTTTGAGAGTTATGGTGGAAATAGTTAGACTCGCGTTTTCGCCTAGCAGTTTACAGACCTACCTCCGATTGAATGACCATAAGTCACTAAAATTCAACTCGGAATTCATTGAACTTTGTTCCATTTCGAAGGAGTCGAAGTGTAGTTTAAAACAGAAGAAACGGAGATAAAAAAAACCAAGTATTTTGAGATTTATGGTGGAAATTGTTAGACTCGCACTTTGGTCTAGCAGTTTACAGACATACCTCCGATTGATTGACTATAACTCACTCAATTCAACTCGAAATTGATTCAAATTCATTCAATTTCGAAGATGTCGAAGTGAAGTTGAAAACGGAAGAAACGGAGATGAAACACTCCAAGTATTTTAAGAGTTATGATGGAAATAGTTGGACTCTTGCTTTCGCCTAGCAGTTTACAGACCTACCTCCGATTGAATGACCATAACTCACTCAATTCAACCCGGATTTCATTGAAATTTGTTCCATTTCGAAGGAGTCGAAGTGTAGTTTAAAACGGAAGAAACGGAGATGCAAAAAGCCAAGTATTTTGAGAGTTATGGTGGAAATAGTTAGACTCGCACTTTGGTCTAGTAGTTTACAGACCCACCTCCGATTGATTGACCATAACTCACTCAATTCAACTCAGAATTGAATCAAATTCATGGCATTGCGAAGATGTCGAAGTGTAGTTGGAAATGGAGATGAAAAACTCCAAGTAATTTAAGAGTTATGATGGACATAGTTAGACTCGCGCTTTCGCCTAGCAGTTTACAGACATACCTCCGAGTCAATGACCATAACTCACTCAATTCAACTCGGAATTCATTGAAATTTGTTCCATTTCGAAGGACTCGAACTGTAGTTTAAAACGGAAGAAACGGAGATGAAAAAAGCCAAGTATTTTGAGAGTTATGGTGGAAATAGTTAGACTCGCACTTTGGTCTAGCAGTTTACAGACCAACCTGCAATTGATTGACCATAACTTACTCAATTTAACTCGGAATTTATTCAAATTCATGCCATTTTGAAGGTGTGGAAGTGTAGTTGAAAACGAAAGAAACAGAGATGAAAAATTCCAAGTATCTTAAGAGTTGTGATGGAAATAGTTACACTCGCGCTTTGGTCTAGCAGTTTACAGACCTGCTTCCGATTCATTCACCATAAGTCACTCAATTCGACTCGGAATTTATTCAAATTCATGCCATTTGGAAGATGTCGAAGAGTAGCTGAAAACGAAAGAAACGGAGACGAAAAACTCCAAGTATTTTAAGACTTATGATAGAAATAGTTAGACTCGCGCTTTCGCCTAGCAGTTTACAGACGTACCTCCGATTTAATGACCACAACTCACTCAATTGAACATGTAATTCAATAAAATTTGTTGCATTTCGAAAGAGTCGAAGTGTAGTTTAAAACGGAAGAAACGGAGATGAAAAACTACTTGTATTTTGAGAGTTATGATGGAAATAGTTAGATTCGCGCTTTGGTCTAGCAGTTTGCAGACATACCTCCGATTGAATGACCATAACTCACTCAATTCAACCCGGAATTCATTGAAATTTATTCCATTTCGAAGGAGTCGAAGTGTAATCTAAAACGGAAGAAACAGAGATGAAAAAGTCCTAGTATTTTGAGAGTTATGACGGAAATAGTTAGACTCGCGCTTTGGTCTAGCAGTTTACAGACCTACGTCCGGTTGATTGACCATAACTCAGTCAATTCAACTCGGAATTGAGTCAAATTCATGCCATTTCGAAGATGTCGAAGTGTAGTTGAAAACATAAGAAAGGGAGATGAAAAACTCCAAGTATTTTAAGAGTTATGACGGAAATAGTTAGACTCGCCCTTTCGCCTAGCAGTTTACAGACCTACCTCCGATTGAATGACCATAACTCACTCAATTCAACCCGGAATTAATTGAAATTTGTTCCATTTCGAATGAGTAGAAGTGTAGTTTAAAACGAAAGAAACGGAGGTTAAAAAAGCCAAGTATTTCGGGAGTTATGATGGAAATAGTTAGACTCGCACTTTAGTGTAGCAGTTTACAGACCTACCTCCGATTGATTGACCATAACTCAGTCAATTCAACTCGGAATTTAGTCAAATTCATGCCGTTTCGAAGATGTCGAAGTGTAGTTGAAAACATAAGAAACGGAGATGAAAAACTCCAAGTATTTTAAGAGTTACGATGGAAATAGTTAGACTCGCGCTTTCGCCTAGCAGTTTACTGACCTACCTCCGATTGAATGACCATAACCCACTCAATTCAACTCGGAATTCATTGAAATTCGTTCCATTACGAAGGAGTCGAAAGTGTAGCTGAAAACGGAAGAAACGGAGATGAAAACTCCAAGTATTTTGAGAGTTATGGTGGAAATAGTTAGACTCGCGTTTTCGCCTAGCAGTTTACAGACCTACCTCCGATTGAATGACCATAAGTCACTAAAATTCAACTCGGAATTCATTGAACTTTGTTCCATTTCGAAGGAGTCGAAGTGTAGTTTAAAACAGAAGAAACGGAGATAAAAAAAACCAAGTATTTTGAGATTTATGGTGGAAATTGTTAGACTCGCACTTTGGTCTAGCAGTTTACAGACATACCTCCGATTGATTGACTATAACTCACTCAATTCAACTCGAAATTGATTCAAATTCATTCAATTTCGAAGATGTCGAAGTGAAGTTGAAAACGGAAGAAACGGAGATGAAACACTCCAAGTATTTTAAGAGTTATGATGGAAATAGTTGGACTCGAAAGCCTAGCAGTTTACAGACCTACCTCCGATTGAATGACCATAACTCACTCAATTCAACCCGGATTTCATTGAAATTTGTTCCATTTCGAAGGAGTCGAAGTGTAGTTTAAAACGGAAGAAACAGAGATGCAAAAAGCCAAGTATTTTGAGAGTTATGGTGGAAATAGTTAGACTCGCACTTTGGTCTAGTAGTTTACAGACCCACCTCCGATTGATTGACCATAACTCACTCAATTCAACTCAGAATTGAATCAAATTCATGGCATTGCGAAGATGTCGAAGTGTAGTTGGAAATGGAGATGAAAAACTCCAAGTAATTTAAGAGTTATGATGGACATAGTTAGACTCGCGCTTTCGCCTAGCAGTTTACAGACATACCTCCGAGTCAATGACCATAACTCACTCAATTCAACTCGGAATTCATTGAAATTTGTTCCATTTCGAAGGACTCGAACTGTAGTTTAAAACGGAAGAAACGGAGATGAAAAAAGCCAAGTATTTTGAGAGTTATGGTGGAAATAGTTAGACTCGCACTTTGGTCTAGCAGTTTACAGACCAACCTGCAATTGATTGACCATAACTTACTCAATTTAACTCGGAATTTATTCAAATTCATGCCATTTTGAAGGTGTGGAAGTGTAGTTGAAAACGAAAGAAACAGAGATGAAAAATTCCAAGTATCTTAAGAGTTGTGATGGAAATAGTTACACTCGCGCTTTGGTCTAGCAGTTTACAGACCTGCTTCCGATTCATTCACCATAAGTCACTCAATTCGACTCGGAATTTATTCAAATTCATGCCATTTGGAAGATGTCGAAGAGTAGCTGAAAACGAAAGAAACGGAGACGAAAAACTCCAAGTATTTTAAGACTTATGATAGAAATAGTTAGACTCGCGCTTTCGCCTAGCAGTTTACAGACGTACCTCCGATTTAATGACCACAACTCACTCAATTGAACATGTAATTCAATAAAATTTGTTGCATTTCGAAAGAGTCGAAGTGTAGTTTAAAACGGAAGAAACGGAGATGAAAAACTACTTGTATTTTGAGAGTTATGATGGAAATAGTTAGATTCGCGCTTTGGTCTAGCAGTTTGCAGACATACCTCCGATTGAATGACCATAACTCACTCAATTCAACCCGGAATTCATTGAAATTTATTCCATTTCGAAGGAGTCGAAGTGTAATCTAAAACGGAAGAAACAGAGATGAAAAAGTCCTAGTATTTTGAGAGTTATGACGGAAATAGTTAGACTCGCGCTTTGGTCTAGCAGTTTACAGACCTACGTCCGGTTGATTGACCATAACTCAGTCAATTCAACTCGGAATTGAGTCAAATTCATGCCATTTCGAAGATGTCGAAGTGTAGTTGAAAACATAAGAAAGGGAGATGAAAAACTCCAAGTATTTTAAGAGTTATGACGGAAATAGTTAGACTCGCCCTTTCGCCTAGCAGTTTACAGACCTACCTCCGATTGAATGACCATAACTCACTCAATTCAACCCGGAATTAATTGAAATTTGTTCCATTTCGAATGAGTAGAAGTGTAGTTTAAAACGAAAGAAACGGAGGTTAAAAAAGCCAAGTATTTCGGGAGTTATGATGGAAATAGTTAGACTCGCACTTTAGTGTAGCAGTTTACAGACCTACCTCCGATTGATTGACCATAACTCAGTCAATTCAACTCGGAATTTAGTCAAATTCATGCCGTTTCGAAGATGTCGAAGTGTAGTTGAAAACATAAGAAACGGAGATGAAAAACTCCAAGTATTTTAAGAGTTACGATGGAAATAGTTAGACTCGCGCTTTCGCCTAGCAGTTTACTGACCTACCTCCGATTGAATGACCATAACCCACTCAATTCAACTCGGAATTCATTGAAATTCGTTCCATTACGAAGGAGTCGAAAGTGTAGCTGAAAACGGAAGAAACGGAGATGAAAACTCCAAGTATTTTGAGAGTTATGGTGGAAATAGTTAGACTCGCGTTTTCGCCTAGCAGTTTACAGACCTACCTCCGATTGAATGACCATAAGTCACTAAAATTCAACTCGGAATTCATTGAACTTTGTTCCATTTCGAAGGAGTCGAAGTGTAGTTTAAAACAGAAGAAACGGAGATAAAAAAAACCAAGTATTTTGAGATTTATGGTGGAAATTGTTAGACTCGCACTTTGGTCTAGCAGTTTACAGACATACCTCCGATTGATTGACTATAACTCACTCAATTCAACTCGAAATTGATTCAAATTCATTCAATTTCGAAGATGTCGAAGTGAAGTTGAAAACGGAAGAAACGGAGATGAAACACTCCAAGTATTTTAAGAGTTATGATGGAAATAGTTGGACTCTTGCTTTCGCCTAGCAGTTTACAGACCTACCTCCGATTGAATGACCATAACTCACTCAATTCAACCCGGATTTCATTGAAATTTGTTCCATTTCGAAGGAGTCGAAGTGTAGTTTAAAACGGAAGAAACGGAGATGCAAAAAGCCAAGTATTTTGAGAGTTATGGTGGAAATAGTTAGACTCGCACTTTGGTCTAGTAGTTTACAGACCCACCTCCGATTGATTGACCATAACTCACTCAATTCAACTCAGAATTGAATCAAATTCATGGCATTGCGAAGATGTCGAAGTGTAGTTGGAAATGGAGATGAAAAACTCCAAGTAATTTAAGAGTTATGATGGACATAGTTAGACTCGCGCTTTCGCCTAGCAGTTTACAGACATACCTCCGAGTCAATGACCATAACTCACTCAATTCAACTCGGAATTCATTGAAATTTGTTCCATTTCGAAGGACTCGAACTGTAGTTTAAAACGGAAGAAACGGAGATGAAAAAAGCCAAGTATTTTGAGAGTTATGGTGGAAATAGTTAGACTCGCACTTTGGTCTAGCAGTTTACAGACCAACCTGCAATTGATTGACCATAACTTACTCAATTTAACTCGGAATTTATTCAAATTCATGCCATTTTGAAGGTGTGGAAGTGTAGTTGAAAACGAAAGAAACAGAGATGAAAAATTCCAAGTATCTTAAGAGTTGTGATGGAAATAGTTACACTCGCGCTTTGGTCTAGCAGTTTACAGACCTGCTTCCGATTCATTCACCATAAGTCACTCAATTCGACTCGGAATTTATTCAAATTCATGCCATTTGGAAGATGTCGAAGAGTAGCTGAAAACGAAAGAAACGGAGACGAAAAACTCCAAGTATTTTAAGACTTATGATAGAAATAGTTAGACTCGCGCTTTCGCCTAGCAGTTTACAGACGTACCTCCGATTTAATGACCACAACTCACTCAATTGAACATGTAATTCAATAAAATTTGTTGCATTTCGAAAGAGTCGAAGTGTAGTTTAAAACGGAAGAAACGGAGATGAAAAACTACTTGTATTTTGAGAGTTATGATGGAAATAGTTAGATTCGCGCTTTGGTCTAGCAGTTTGCAGACATACCTCCGATTGAATGACCATAACTCACTCAATTCAACCCGGAATTCATTGAAATTTATTCCATTTCGAAGGAGTCGAAGTGTAATCTAAAACGGAAGAAACAGAGATGAAAAAGTCCTAGTATTTTGAGAGTTATGACGGAAATAGTTAGACTCGCGCTTTGGTCTAGCAGTTTACAGACCTACGTCCGGTTGATTGACCATAACTCAGTCAATTCAACTCGGAATTGAGTCAAATTCATGCCATTTCGAAGATGTCGAAGTGTAGTTGAAAACATAAGAAAGGGAGATGAAAAACTCCAAGTATTTTAAGAGTTATGACGGAAATAGTTAGACTCGCCCTTTCGCCTAGCAGTTTACAGACCTACCTCCGATTGAATGACCATAACTCACTCAATTCAACCCGGAATTAATTGAAATTTGTTCCATTTCGAATGAGTAGAAGTGTAGTTTAAAACGAAAGAAACGGAGGTTAAAAAAGCCAAGTATTTCGGGAGTTATGATGGAAATAGTTAGACTCGCACTTTAGTGTAGCAGTTTACAGACCTACCTCCGATTGATTGACCATAACTCAGTCAATTCAACTCGGAATTTAGTCAAATTCATGCCGTTTCGAAGATGTCGAAGTGTAGTTGAAAACATAAGAAACGGAGATGAAAAACTCCAAGTATTTTAAGAGTTACGATGGAAATAGTTAGACTCGCGCTTTCGCCTAGCAGTTTACTGACCTACCTCCGATTGAATGACCATAACCCACTCAATTCAACTCGGAATTCATTGAAATTCGTTCCATTACGAAGGAGTCGAAAGTGTAGCTGAAAACGGAAGAAACGGAGATGAAAACTCCAAGTATTTTGAGAGTTATGGTGGAAATAGTTAGACTCGCGTTTTCGCCTAGCAGTTTACAGACCTACCTCCGATTGAATGACCATAAGTCACTAAAATTCAACTCGGAATTCATTGAACTTTGTTCCATTTCGAAGGAGTCGAAGTGTAGTTTAAAACAGAAGAAACGGAGATAAAAAAAACCAAGTATTTTGAGATTTATGGTGGAAATTGTTAGACTCGCACTTTGGTCTAGCAGTTTACAGACATACCTCCGATTGATTGACTATAACTCACTCAATTCAACTCGAAATTGATTCAAATTCATTCAATTTCGAAGATGTCGAAGTGAAGTTGAAAACGGAAGAAACGGAGATGAAACACTCCAAGTATTTTAAGAGTTATGATGGAAATAGTTGGACTCGAAAGCCTAGCAGTTTACAGACCTACCTCCGATTGAATGACCATAACTCACTCAATTCAACCCGGATTTCATTGAAATTTGTTCCATTTCGAAGGAGTCGAAGTGTAGTTTAAAACGGAAGAAACAGAGATGCAAAAAGCCAAGTATTTTGAGAGTTATGGTGGAAATAGTTAGACTCGCACTTTGGTCTAGTAGTTTACAGACCCACCTCCGATTGATTGACCATAACTCACTCAATTCAACTCAGAATTGAATCAAATTCATGGCATTGCGAAGATGTCGAAGTGTAGTTGGAAATGGAGATGAAAAACTCCAAGTAATTTAAGAGTTATGATGGACATAGTTAGACTCGCGCTTTCGCCTAGCAGTTTACAGACATACCTCCGAGTCAATGACCATAACTCACTCAATTCAACTCGGAATTCATTGAAATTTGTTCCATTTCGAAGGACTCGAACTGTAGTTTAAAACGGAAGAAACGGAGATGAAAAAAGCCAAGTATTTTGAGAGTTATGGTGGAAATAGTTAGACTCGCACTTTGGTCTAGCAGTTTACAGACCAACCTGCAATTGATTGACCATAACTTACTCAATTTAACTCGGAATTTATTCAAATTCATGCCATTTTGAAGGTGTGGAAGTGTAGTTGAAAACGAAAGAAACAGAGATGAAAAATTCCAAGTATCTTAAGAGTTGTGATGGAAATAGTTACACTCGCGCTTTGGTCTAGCAGTTTACAGACCTGCTTCCGATTCATTCACCATAAGTCACTCAATTCGACTCGGAATTTATTCAAATTCATGCCATTTGGAAGATGTCGAAGAGTAGCTGAAAACGAAAGAAACGGAGACGAAAAACTCCAAGTATTTTAAGACTTATGATAGAAATAGTTAGACTCGCGCTTTCGCCTAGCAGTTTACAGACGTACCTCCGATTTAATGACCACAACTCACTCAATTGAACATGTAATTCAATAAAATTTGTTGCATTTCGAAAGAGTCGAAGTGTAGTTTAAAACGGAAGAAACGGAGATGAAAAACTACTTGTATTTTGAGAGTTATGATGGAAATAGTTAGATTCGCGCTTTGGTCTAGCAGTTTGCAGACATACCTCCGATTGAATGACCATAACTCACTCAATTCAACCCGGAATTCATTGAAATTTATTCCATTTCGAAGGAGTCGAAGTGTAATCTAAAACGGAAGAAACAGAGATGAAAAAGTCCTAGTATTTTGAGAGTTATGACGGAAATAGTTAGACTCGCGCTTTGGTCTAGCAGTTTACAGACCTACGTCCGGTTGATTGACCATAACTCAGTCAATTCAACTCGGAATTGAGTCAAATTCATGCCATTTCGAAGATGTCGAAGTGTAGTTGAAAACATAAGAAAGGGAGATGAAAAACTCCAAGTATTTTAAGAGTTATGACGGAAATAGTTAGACTCGCCCTTTCGCCTAGCAGTTTACAGACCTACCTCCGATTGAATGACCATAACTCACTCAATTCAACCCGGAATTAATTGAAATTTGTTCCATTTCGAATGAGTAGAAGTGTAGTTTAAAACGAAAGAAACGGAGGTTAAAAAAGCCAAGTATTTCGGGAGTTATGATGGAAATAGTTAGACTCGCACTTTAGTGTAGCAGTTTACAGACCTACCTCCGATTGATTGACCATAACTCAGTCAATTCAACTCGGAATTTAGTCAAATTCATGCCGTTTCGAAGATGTCGAAGTGTAGTTGAAAACATAAGAAACGGAGATGAAAAACTCCAAGTATTTTAAGAGTTACGATGGAAATAGTTAGACTCGCGCTTTCGCCTAGCAGTTTACTGACCTACCTCCGATTGAATGACCATAACCCACTCAATTCAACTCGGAATTCATTGAAATTCGTTCCATTACGAAGGAGTCGAAAGTGTAGCTGAAAACGGAAGAAACGGAGAAGAAAACTCCAAGTATTTTGAGAGTTATGGTGGAAATAGTTAGACTCGTGTTTTCGCCGAGCAGTTTACAGACCTACCTCCGATTGAATGACCATAAGTCACTAAATTCAACTCGGATTTCATTGAAATTTGTTCCATTTCGAAGGAGTCGAAGTGTAGTTTATAACGGAAGAAACGGAGATGCAAAAAGCCAAGTATTTTGAGAGTTATGGTGGAAATAGTTAGACTCGCACTTTGGTCTAGGAGTTTACAGACCTACCTCGGATTGATTGACCATAACTCACTCAATTCAACTCAGAATTGAATCAAATTCATGGCATTGCGAAGATGTCGAAGTGTAGTTGGAAATGGAGATGAAAAACTCCAAGTAATTTAAGAGTTATGATGGACATAGTTAGACTCGCGCTTTCGCCTAGCAGTTTACAGACCTACCTCCGAGTCAATGACCATAACTCACTCAATTCAACTCGGAATTCATTGAAATTTGTTCCATTTCGAAGGACTCGAACTGTAGTTTAAAACGGAAGAAACGGAGATGAAAAAAGCAAGTATTCTGACAGTTATGGTGGAAATAGTTACACTCGCACTTTGGTCTAGCAGTTTACAGACCAACCTGCAATTGATTGACCATAACTTACTCAATTTAACTCGGAATTGATTCAAATTCATGCCATTTTGAAGGTGTGGAAGTGTAGTTGAAAACGAAAGAAACAGAGATGAAAAATTCCAAGTATCTTAAGAGTTGTGATGGAAATAGTTACACTCGCGCTTTGGTCTAGCAGTTTACAGACCTGCTTCCGATTCATTCACCATAAGTCACTCAATTCGACTCGGAATTTATTCAAATTCATGCCATTTGGAAGATGTCGAAGAGTACCTGAAAAACGAAAGAAACGGAGACGAAAAACTCCAAGTATTTTAAGACTTATGATAGAAATAGTTAGACTCGCGCTTTCGCCTAGCAGTTTACAGACGTACCTCCGATTTAATGACCACAACTCACTCAATTGAACATGGAATTCAATGAAATTTGTTGCATTTCGAAAGAGTCGAAGTTTAGTTTAAAACGGAAGAAACGGAGATGAAAAACTACTTGTATTTTGAGAGTTATGATGTTAATAGTTAGATTCGCGCTTTGGTCTAGCAGTTTGCAGACATACCTCCGATTGAATGACCATAACTCACTCAATTCAACCCGGAATTCATTGAAATTTATTCCATTTCGAAGCAGTCGAAGTGTAATCTAAAACGGAAGAAACAGAGATGAAAAAGTCCTAGTATTTTGAGAGTTATGACGAAATAGTTAGACTCGCGCTTTGGTCTAGCAGTTTACAGACCTACGTCCGGTTGATTGACCATAACTCAGTCAATTCAACTCGGAATTGAGTCAAATTCATGCCATTTCGAAGATGTCGAAGTGTAGTTGAAAACATAAGAAAGGGAGATGAAAAACTCCAAGTATTTTAAGAGTTATGACGGAAATAGTTAGACTCGCCCTTTCGCCTAGCAGTTTACAGACCTACCTCCGATTCAATGACCATAACTCACTCAATTCAACCCGGAATTAATTGAAATTTGTTCCATTTCGAATGAGTAGAAGTGTAGTTTAAAACGAAAGAAACGGAGGTTAAAAAAGCCAAGTATTTCGGGAGTTATGATGGAAATAGTTAGACTCGCACTTTAGTGTAGCAGTTTACAGACCTACCTCCGATTGATTGACCATAACTCAGTCAATTCAACTCGGAATTTAGTCAAATTCATGCCGTTTCGAAGATGTCGAAGTGTAGTTGAAAACATAAGAAACGGAGATGAAAAACTCCAAGTATTTTAAGAGTTACGATGGAAATAGTTAGACTCGCGCTTTCGCCTAGCAGTTTACTGACCTACCTCCGATTGAATGACCATAACCCACTCAATTCAACTCGGAATTCATTGAAATTCGTTCCATTACGAAGGAGTCGAAAGTGTAGCTGAAAACGGAAGAAACGGAGATGAAAACTCCAAGTATTTTGAGAGTTATGGTGGAAATAGTTAGACTCGCGTTTTCGCCTAGCAGTTTACAGACCTACCTCCGATTGAATGACCATAAGTCACTAAAATTCAACTCGGAATTCATTGAACTTTGTTCCATTTCGAAGGAGTCGAAGTGTAGTTTAAAACAGAAGAAACGGAGATAAAAAAAACCAAGTATTTTGAGATTTATGGTGGAAATTGTTAGACTCGCACTTTGGTCTAGCAGTTTACAGACATACCTCCGATTGATTGACTATAACTCACTAAATTCAACTCGAAATTGATTCAAATTCATTCAATTTCGAAGATGTCGAAGTGAAGTTGAAAACGGAAGAAACGGAGATGAAACACTCCAAGTATTTTAAGAGTTATGATGGAAATAGTTGGACTCTTGCTTTCGCCTAGCAGTTTACAGACCTACCTCCGATTGAATGACCATAACTCACTCAATTCAACCCGGATTTCATTGAAATTTGTTCCATTTCGAAGGAGTCGAAGTGTAGTTTAAAACGGAAGAAACGGAGATGCAAAAAGCCAAGTATTTTGAGAGTTATGGTGGAAATAGTTAGACTCGCACTTTGGTCTAGTAGTTTACAGACCCACCTCCGATTGATTGACCATAACTCACTCAATTCAACTCAGAATTGAATCAAATTCATGGCATTGCGAAGATGTCGAAGTGTAGTTGGAAATGGAGATGAAAAACTCCAAGTAATTTAAGAGTTATGATGGACATAGTTAGACTCGCGCTTTCGCCTAGCAGTTTACAGACATACCTCCGAGTCAATGACCATAACTCACTCAATTCAACTCGGAATTCATTGAAATTTGTTCCATTTCGAAGGACTCGAACTGTAGTTTAAAACGGAAGAAACGGAGATGAAAAAAGCCAAGTATTTTGAGAGTTATGGTGGAAATAGTTAGACTCGCACTTTGGTCTAGCAGTTTACAGACCAACCTGCAATTGATTGACCATAACTTACTCAATTTAACTCGGAATTGATTCAAATTCATGCCATTTTGAAGGTGTGGAAGTGTAGTTGAAAACGAAAGAAACAGAGATGAAAAATTCCAAGTATCTTAAGAGTTGTGATGGAAATAGTTACACTCGCGCTTTGGTCTAGCAGTTTACAGACCTGCTTCCGATTCATTCACCATAAGTCACTCAATTCGACTCGGAATTTATTCAAATTCATGCCATTTGGAAGATGTCGAAGAGTAGCTGAAAACGAAAGAAACGGAGACGAAAAACTCCAAGTATTTTAAGACTTATGATAGAAATAGTTAGACTCGCGCTTTCGCCTAGCAGTTTACAGACGTACCTCCGATTTAATGACCACAACTCACTCAATTGAACATGTAATTCAATAAAATTTGTTGCATTTCGAAAGAGTCGAAGTGTAGTTTAAAACGGAAGAAACGGAGATGAAAAACTACTTGTATTTTGAGAGTTATGATGGAAATAGTTAGATTCGCGCTTTGGTCTAGCAGTTTGCAGACATACCTCCGATTGAATGACCATAACTCACTCAATTCAACCCGGAATTCATTGAAATTTATTCCATTTCGAAGGAGTCGAAGTGTAATCTAAAACGGAAGAAACAGAGATGAAAAAGTCCTAGTATTTTGAGAGTTATGACGGAAATAGTTAGACTCGCGCTTTGGTCTAGCAGTTTATAGACCTACGTCCGGTTGATTGACCATAACTCAGTCAATTCAACTCGGAATTGAGTCAAATTCATGCCATTTCGAAGATGTCGAAGTGTAGTTGAAAACATTAGAAACGGAGATGAAAAACTCCAAGTATTTTAAGAGTTATGACGGAAATAGTTAGACTCGCCCTTTCGCCTAGCAGTTTACGGACCTATCTCCGATTGAATGACCATAACTCACTCAATTCAACCCGGAATTAATTGAAATTTGTTCCATTTCGAATGAGTAGAAGTGTAGTTTAAAAAGAAAGAAACGGAGGTTAAAAAAGCCGAGTATTTCAGGAGTTATGATGGAAATAGTTAGACTCGCACTTTAGTGTAGCAGTTTACAGACCTACCTCCGATTGATTGACCATAACTCTGTCAATTCAACTCGGAATTTAGTCAAATTCATGCCGTTTCGAAGATGTCGAAGTGTAGTTGAAAACATAAGAAACGGAGATGAAAAACTCCAAGTATTTTAAGAGTTACGATGGAAATAGTTAGACTCGCGCTTTCGCCTAGCAGTTTACTGACCTACCTCCGATTGAATGACCATAACCCACTCAATTCAACTCGGAATTCATTGAAATTCGTTCCATTACGAAGGAGTCGAAAGTGTAGCTGAAAACGGAAGAAACGGAGAAGAAAACTCCAAGTATTTTGAGAGTTATGGTGGAAATAGTTAGACTCGTGTTTTCGCCGAGCAGTTTACAGACCTACCTCCGATTGAATGACCATAAGTCACTAAATTCAACTCGGATTTCATTGAAATTTGTTCCATTTCGAAGGAGTCGAAGTGTAGTTTATAACGGAAGAAACGGAGATGCAAAAAGCCAAGTATTTTGAGAGTTATGGTGGAAATAGTTACACTCGCACTTTGGTCTAGGAGTTTACAGACCTACCTCGGATTGATTGACCATAACTCACTCAATTCAACTCAGAATTGAATCAAATTCATGGCATTGCGAAGATGTCGAAGTGTAGTTGGAAATGGAGATGAAAAACTCCAAGTAATTTAAGAGTTATGATGGACATAGTTAGACTCGCGCTTTCGCCTAGCAGTTTACAGACCTACCTCCGAGTCAATGACCATAACTCACTCAATTCAACTCGGAATTCATTGAAATTTGTTCCATTTCGAAGGACTCGAACTGTAGTTTAAAACGGAAGAAACGGAGATGAAAAAAGCAAGTATTCTGAGAGTTATGGTGGAAATAGTTACACTCGCACTTTGGTCTAGCAGTTTACAGACCAACCTGCAATTGATTGACCATAACTTACTCAATTTAACTCGGAATTGATTCAAATTCATGCCATTTTGAAGGTGTGGAAGTGTAGTTGAAAACGAAAGAAACAGAGATGAAAAATTCCAAGTATCTTAAGAGTTGTGATGGAAATAGTTACACTCGCGCTTTGGTCTAGCAGTTTACAGACCTGCTTCCGATTCATTCACCATAAGTCACTCAATTCGACTCGGAATTTATTCAAATTCATGCCATTTGGAAGATGTCGAAGAGTACCTGAAAACGAAAGAAACGGAGACGAAAAACTCCAAGTATTTTAAGACTTATGATAGAAATAGTTAGACTCGCGCTTTCGCCTAGCAGTTTACAGACGTACCTCCGATTTAATGACCACAACTCACTCAATTGAACATGTAATTCAATAAAATTTGTTGCATTTCGAAAGAGTCGAAGTGTAGTTTAAAACGGAAGAAACGGAGATGAAAAACTACTTGTATTTTGAGAGTTATGATGGAAATAGTTAGATTCGCGCTTTGGTCTAGCAGTTTGCAGACATACCTCCGATTGAATGACCATAACTCACTCAATTCAACCCGGAATTCATTGAAATTTATTCCATTTCGAAGGAGTCGAAGTGTAATCTAAAACGGAAGAAACAGAGATGAAAAAGTCCTAGTATTTTGAGAGTTATGACGGAAATAGTTAGACTCGCGCTTTGGTCTAGCAGTTTATAGACCTACGTCCGGTTGATTGACCATAACTCAGTCAATTCAACTCGGAATTGAGTCAAATTCATGCCATTTCGAAGATGTCGAAGTGTAGTTGAAAACATTAGAAACGGAGATGAAAAACTCCAAGTATTTTAAGAGTTATGACGGAAATAGTTAGACTCGCCCTTTCGCCTAGCAGTTTACGGACCTATCTCCGATTGAATGACCATAACTCACTCAATTCAACCCGGAATTAATTGAAATTTGTTCCATTTCGAATGAGTAGAAGTGTAGTTTAAAAAGAAAGAAACGGAGGTTAAAAAAGCCGAGTATTTCAGGAGTTATGATGGAAATAGTTAGACTCGCACTTTAGTGTAGCAGTTTACAGACCTACCTCCGATTGATTGACCATAACTCTGTCAATTCAACTCGGAATTTAGTCAAATTCATGCCGTTTCGAAGATGTCGAAGTGTAGTTGAAAACATAAGAAACGGAGATGAAAAACTCCAAGTATTTTAAGAGTTATGATGGAAATAGTTAGACTCGCGCTTTCGCCTAGCAGTTTACTGACCTACCTCCGATTGAATGACCATAACCCACTCAATTCAACTCGGAATTCATTGAAATTCGTTCCATTACGAAGGAGTCGAAAGTGTAGCTGAAAACGGAAGAAACGGAGATGAAAACTCCAAGTATTTTGAGAGTTATGGTGGAAATAGTTAGACTCGCGTTTTCGCCTAGCAGTTTACAGACCTACCTCCGATTGAATGACCATAAGTCACTAAAATTCAACTCGGAATTCATTGAACTTTGTTCCATTTCGAAGGAGTCGAAGTGTAGTTTAAAACAGAAGAAACGGAGATAAAAAAAACCAAGTATTTTGAGATTTATGGTGGAAATTGTTAGACTCGCACTTTGGTCTAGCAGTTTACAGACATACCTCCGATTGATTGACTATAACTCACTCAATTCAACTCGAAATTGATTCAAATTCATTCAATTTCGAAGATGTCGAAGTGAAGTTGAAAACGGAAGAAACGGAGATGAAACACTCCAAGTATTTTAAGAGTTATGATGGAAATAGTTGGACTCTTGCTTTCGCCTAGCAGTTTACAGACCTACCTCCGATTGAATGACCATAACTCACTCAATTCAACCCGGATTTCATTGAAATTTGTTCCATTTCGAAGGAGTCGAAGTGTAGTTTAAAACGGAAGAAACGGAGATGCAAAAAGCCAAGTATTTTGAGAGTTATGGTGGAAATAGTTAGACTCGCACTTTGGTCTAGTAGTTTACAGACCCACCTCCGATTGATTGACCATAACTCACTCAATTCAACTCAGAATTGAATCAAATTCATGGCATTGCGAAGATGTCGAAGTGTAGTTGGAAATGGAGATGAAAAACTCCAAGTAATTTAAGAGTTATGATGGACATAGTTAGACTCGCGCTTTCGCCTAGCAGTTTACAGACATACCTCCGAGTCAATGACCATAACTCACTCAATTCAACTCGGAATTCATTGAAATTTGTTCCATTTCGAAGGACTCGAACTGTAGTTTAAAACGGAAGAAACGGAGATGAAAAAAGCCAAGTATTTTGAGAGTTATGGTGGAAATAGTTAGACTCGCACTTTGGTCTAGCAGTTTACAGACCAACCTGCAATTGATTGACCATAACTTACTCAATTTAACTCGGAATTGATTCAAATTCATGCCATTTTGAAGGTGTGGAAGTGTAGTTGAAAACGAAAGAAACAGAGATGAAAAATTCCAAGTATCTTAAGAGTTGTGATGGAAATAGTTACACTCGCGCTTTGGTCTAGCAGTTTACAGACCTGCTTCCGATTCATTCACCATAAGTCACTCAATTCGACTCGGAATTTATTCAAATTCATGCCATTTGGAAGATGTCGAAGAGTAGCTGAAAACGAAAGAAACGGAGACGAAAAACTCCAAGTATTTTAAGACTTATGATAGAAATAGTTAGACTCGCGCTTTCGCCTAGCAGTTTACAGACGTACCTCCGATTTAATGACCACAACTCACTCAATTGAACATGTAATTCAATAAAATTTGTTGCATTTCGAAAGAGTCGAAGTGTAGTTTAAAACGGAAGAAACGGAGATGAAAAACTACTTGTATTTTGAGAGTTATGATGGAAATAGTTAGATTCGCGCTTTGGTCTAGCAGTTTGCAGACATACCTCCGATTGAATGACCATAACTCACTCAATTCAACCCGGAATTCATTGAAATTTATTCCATTTCGAAGGAGTCGAAGTGTAATCTAAAACGGAAGAAACAGAGATGAAAAAGTCCTAGTATTTTGAGAGTTATGACGGAAATAGTTAGACTCGCGCTTTGGTCTAGCAGTTTATAGACCTACGTCCGGTTGATTGACCATAACTCAGTCAATTCAACTCGGAATTGAGTCAAATTCATGCCATTTCGAAGATGTCGAAGTGTAGTTGAAAACATTAGAAACGGAGATGAAAAACTCCAAGTATTTTAAGAGTTATGACGGAAATAGTTAGACTCGCCCTTTCGCCTAGCAGTTTACGGACCTATCTCCGATTGAATGACCATAACTCACTCAATTCAACCCGGAATTAATTGAAATTTGTTCCATTTCGAATGAGTAGAAGTGTAGTTTAAAAAGAAAGAAACGGAGGTTAAAAAAGCCGAGTATTTCAGGAGTTATGATGGAAATAGTTAGACTCGCACTTTAGTGTAGCAGTTTACAGACCTACCTCCGATTGATTGACCATAACTCTGTCAATTCAACTCGGAATTTAGTCAAATTCATGCCGTTTCGAAGATGTCGAAGTGTAGTTGAAAACATAAGAAACGGAGATGAAAAACTCCAAGTATTTTAAGAGTTACGATGGAAATAGTTAGACTCGCGCTTTCGCCTAGCAGTTTACTGACCTACCTCCGATTGAATGACCATAACCCACTCAATTCAACTCGGAATTCATTGAAATTCGTTCCATTACGAAGGAGTCGAAAGTGTAGCTGAAAACGGAAGAAACGGAGAAGAAAACTCCAAGTATTTTGAGAGTTATGGTGGAAATAGTTAGACTCGTGTTTTCGCCGAGCAGTTTACAGACCTACCTCCGATTGAATGACCATAAGTCACTAAATTCAACTCGGATTTCATTGAAATTTGTTCCATTTCGAAGGAGTCGAAGTGTAGTTTATAACGGAAGAAACGGAGATGCAAAAAGCCAAGTATTTTGAGAGTTATGGTGGAAATAGTTACACTCGCACTTTGGTCTAGGAGTTTACAGACCTACCTCGGATTGATTGACCATAACTCACTCAATTCAACTCAGAATTGAATCAAATTCATGGCATTGCGAAGATGTCGAAGTGTAGTTGGAAATGGAGATGAAAAACTCCAAGTAATTTAAGAGTTATGATGGACATAGTTAGACTCGCGCTTTCGCCTAGCAGTTTACAGACCTACCTCCGAGTCAATGACCATAACTCACTCAATTCAACTCGGAATTCATTGAAATTTGTTCCATTTCGAAGGACTCGAACTGTAGTTTAAAACGGAAGAAACGGAGATGAAAAAAGCAAGTATTCTGAGAGTTATGGTGGAAATAGTTACACTCGCACTTTGGTCTAGCAGTTTACAGACCAACCTGCAATTGATTGACCATAACTTACTCAATTTAACTCGGAATTGATTCAAATTCATGCCATTTTGAAGGTGTGGAAGTGTAGTTGAAAACGAAAGAAACAGAGATGAAAAATTCCAAGTATCTTAAGAGTTGTGATGGAAATAGTTACACTCGCGCTTTGGTCTAGCAGTTTACAGACCTGCTTCCGATTCATTCACCATAAGTCACTCAATTCGACTCGGAATTTATTCAAATTCATGCCATTTGGAAGATGTCGAAGAGTACCTGAAAACGAAAGAAACGGAGACGAAAAACTCCAAGTATTTTAAGACTTATGATAGAAATAGTTAGACTCGCGCTTTCGCCTAGCAGTTTACAGACGTACCTCCGATTTAATGACCACAACTCACTCAATTGAACATGTAATTCAATAAAATTTGTTGCATTTCGAAAGAGTCGAAGTGTAGTTTAAAACGGAAGAAACGGAGATGAAAAACTACTTGTATTTTGAGAGTTATGATGGAAATAGTTAGATTCGCGCTTTGGTCTAGCAGTTTGCAGACATACCTCCGATTGAATGACCATAACTCACTCAATTCAACCCGGAATTCATTGAAATTTATTCCATTTCGAAGGAGTCGAAGTGTAATCTAAAACGGAAGAAACAGAGATGAAAAAGTCCTAGTATTTTGAGAGTTATGACGGAAATAGTTAGACTCGCGCTTTGGTCTAGCAGTTTATAGACCTACGTCCGGTTGATTGACCATAACTCAGTCAATTCAACTCGGAATTGAGTCAAATTCATGCCATTTCGAAGATGTCGAAGTGTAGTTGAAAACATTAGAAACGGAGATGAAAAACTCCAAGTATTTTAAGAGTTATGACGGAAATAGTTAGACTCGCCCTTTCGCCTAGCAGTTTACGGACCTATCTCCGATTGAATGACCATAACTCACTCAATTCAACCCGGAATTAATTGAAATTTGTTCCATTTCGAATGAGTAGAAGTGTAGTTTAAAAAGAAAGAAACGGAGGTTAAAAAAGCCGAGTATTTCAGGAGTTATGATGGAAATAGTTAGACTCGCACTTTAGTGTAGCAGTTTACAGACCTACCTCCGATTGATTGACCATAACTCTGTCAATTCAACTCGGAATTTAGTCAAATTCATGCCGTTTCGAAGATGTCGAAGTGTAGTTGAAAACATAAGAAACGGAGATGAAAAACTCCAAGTATTTTAAGAGTTATGATGGAAATAGTTAGACTCGCGCTTTCGCCTAGCAGTTTACTGACCTACCTCCGATTGAATGACCATAACCCACTCAATTCAACTCGGAATTCATTGAAATTCGTTCCATTACGAAGGAGTCGAAAGTGTAGCTGAAAACGGAAGAAACGGAGATGAAAACTCCAAGTATTTTGAGAGTTATGGTGGAAATAGTTAGACTCGCGTTTTCGCCTAGCAGTTTACAGACCTACCTCCGATTGAATGACCATAAGTCACTAAAATTCAACTCGGAATTCATTGAACTTTGTTCCATTTCGAAGGAGTCGAAGTGTAGTTTAAAACAGAAGAAACGGAGATAAAAAAAACCAAGTATTTTGAGATTTATGGTGGAAATTGTTAGACTCGCACTTTGGTCTAGCAGTTTACAGACATACCTCCGATTGATTGACTATAACTCACTCAATTCAACTCGAAATTGATTCAAATTCATTCAATTTCGAAGATGTCGAAGTGAAGTTGAAAACGGTAGAAACGGAGATGAAACACTCCAAGTATTTTAAGAGTTATGATGGAAATAGTTGGACTCTTGCTTTCGCCTAGCAGTTTACAGACCTACCTCCGATTGAATGACCATAACTCACTCAATTCAACCCGGATTTCATTGAAATTTGTTCCATTTCGAAGGAGTCGAAGTGTAGTTTAAAACGGAAGAAACGGAGATGGAAAAAGCCAAGTATTTTGAGAGTTATGGTGGAAATAGTTAGACTCGCACTTTGGTCTAGTAGTTTACAGACCCACCTCCGATTGATTGACCATAACTCACTCAATTCAACTCAGAATTGAATCAAATTCATGGCATTGCGAAGATGTCGAAGTGTAGTTGGAAATGGAGATGAAAAACTCCAAGTAATTTAAGAGTTATGATGGACATAGTTAGACTCGCGCTTTCGCCTAGCAGTTTACAGACCTACCTCCGAGTCAATGACCATAACTCACTCAATTCAACTCGGAATTCATTGAAATTTGTTCCATTTCGAAGGACTCGAACTGTAGTTTAAAACGGAAGAAACGGAGATGAAAAAAGCAAGTATTCTGAGAGTTATGGTGGAAATAGTTAGACTCGCACTTTGGTCTAGCAGTTTACAGACCAACCTGCAATTGATTGACCATAACTTACTCAATTTAACTCGGAATTGATTCAAATTCATGCCATTTTGAAGGTGTGGAAGTGTAGTTGAAAACGAAATAAACAGAGATGAAAAATTCCAAGTATCTTAAGAGTTGTGATGGAAATAGTTACACTCGCGCTTTGGTCTAGCAGTTTACAGACCTGCTTCCGATTCATTCACCATAAGTCACTCAATTCGACTCGGAATTTATTCAAATTCATGCCATTTGGAAGATGTCGAAGAGTAGCTGAAAACGAAAGAAACGGAGACGAAAAACTCCAAGTATTTTAAGACTTATGATAGAAATAGTTAGACTCGCGCTTTCGCCTAGCAGTTTACAGACGTACCTCCGATTTAATGACCACAACTCACTCAATTGAACATGTAATTCAATAAAATTTGTTGCATTTCGAAAGAGTCGAAGTGTAGTTTAAAACGGAAGAAACGGAGATGAAAAACTACTTGTATTTTGAGAGTTATGATGGAAATAGTTAGATTCGCGCTTTGGTCTAGCAGTTTGCAGACATACCTCCGATTGAATGACCATAACTCACTCAATTCAACCCGGAATTCATTGAAATTTATTCCATTTCGAAGGAGTCGAAGTGTAATCTAAAACGGAAGAAACAGAGATGAAAAAGTCCTAGTATTTTGAGAGTTATGACGGAAATAGTTAGACTCGCGCTTTGGTCTAGCAGTTTATAGACCTACGTCCGGTTGATTGACCATAACTCAGTCAATTCAACTCGGAATTGAGTCAAATTCATGCCATTTCGAAGATGTCGAAGTGTAGTTGAAAACATTAGAAACGGAGATGAAAAACTCCAAGTATTTTAAGAGTTATGACGGAAATAGTTAGACTCGCCCTTTCGCCTAGCAGTTTACGGACCTATCTCCGATTGAATGACCATAACTCACTCAATTCAACCCGGAATTAATTGAAATTTGTTCCATTTCGAATGAGTAGAAGTGTAGTTTAAAAAGAAAGAAACGGAGGTTAAAAAAGCCGAGTATTTCAGGAGTTATGATGGAAATAGTTAGACTCGCACTTTAGTGTAGCAGTTTACAGACCTACCTCCGATTGATTGACCATAACTCTGTCAATTCAACTCGGAATTTAGTCAAATTCATGCCGTTTCGAAGATGTCGAAGTGTAGTTGAAAACATAAGAAACGGAGATGAAAAACTCCAAGTATTTTAAGAGTTACGATGGAAATAGTTAGACTCGCGCTTTCGCCTAGCAGTTTACTGACCTACCTCCGATTGAATGACCATAACCCACTCAATTCAACTCGGAATTCATTGAAATTCGTTCCATTACGAAGGAGTCGAAAGTGTAGCTGAAAACGGAAGAAACGGAGATGAAAACT
This sequence comes from Tasmannia lanceolata, assembly GCF_043159265.1. NCBI lineage: Eukaryota > Viridiplantae > Streptophyta > Magnoliopsida > Canellales > Winteraceae > Tasmannia > Tasmannia lanceolata. The sequence goes on along the minus strand of NW_027518749.1, from coordinate 536,926 downwards.
CCAAGTATTTTGAGAGTTATGGTGGAAATAGTTAGACTCGCGTTTTCGCCTAGCAGTTTACAGACCTACCTCCGATTGAATGACCATAAGTCACTAAAATTCAACTCGGAATTCATTGAACTTTGTTCCATTTCGAAGGAGTCGAAGTGTAGTTTAAAACAGAAGAAACGGAGATAAAAAAAACCAAGTATTTTGAGATTTATGGTGGAAATTGTTAGACTCGCACTTTGGTCTAGCAGTTTACAGACATACCTCCGATTGATTGACTATAACTCACTCAATTCAACTCGAAATTGATTCAAATTCATTCAATTTCGAAGATGTCGAAGTGAAGTTGAAAACGGTAGAAACGGAGATGAAACACTCCAAGTATTTTAAGAGTTATGATGGAAATAGTTGGACTCTTGCTTTCGCCTAGCAGTTTACAGACCTACCTCCGATTGAATGACCATAACTCACTCAATTCAACCCGGATTTCATTGAAATTTGTTCCATTTCGAAGGAGTCGAAGTGTAGTTTAAAACGGAAGAAACGGAGATGGAAAAAGCCAAGTATTTTGAGAGTTATGGTGGAAATAGTTAGACTCGCACTTTGGTCTAGTAGTTTACAGACCCACCTCCGATTGATTGACCATAACTCACTCAATTCAACTCAGAATTGAATCAAATTCATGGCATTGCGAAGATGTCGAAGTGTAGTTGGAAATGGAGATGAAAAACTCCAAGTAATTTAAGAGTTATGATGGACATAGTTAGACTCGCGCTTTCGCCTAGCAGTTTACAGACATACCTCCGAGTCAATGACCATAACTCACTCAATTCAACTCGGAATTCATTGAAATTTGTTCCATTTCGAAGGACTCGAACTGTAGTTTAAAACGGAAGAAACGGAGATGAAAAAAGCCAAGTATTTTGAGAGTTATGGTGGAAATAGTTAGACTCGCACTTTGGTCTAGCAGTTTACAGACCAACCTGCAATTGATTGACCATAACTTACTCAATTTAACTCGGAATTGATTCAAATTCATGCCATTTTGAAGGTGTGGAAGTGTAGTTGAAAACGAAAGAAACAGAGATGAAAAATTCCAAGTATCTTAAGAGTTGTGATGGAAATAGTTACACTCGCGCTTTGGTCTAGCAGTTTACAGACCTGCTTCCGATTCATTCACCATAAGTCACTCAATTCGACTCGGAATTTATTCAAATTCATGCCATTTGGAAGATGTCGAAGAGTAGCTGAAAACGAAAGAAACGGAGACGAAAAACTCCAAGTATTTTAAGACTTATGATAGAAATAGTTAGACTCGCGCTTTCGCCTAGCAGTTTACAGACGTACCTCCGATTTAATGACCACAACTCACTCAATTGAACATGTAATTCAATAAAATTTGTTGCATTTCGAAAGAGTCGAAGTGTAGTTTAAAACGGAAGAAACGGAGATGAAAAACTACTTGTATTTTGAGAGTTATGATGGAAATAGTTAGATTCGCGCTTTGGTCTAGCAGTTTGCAGACATACCTCCGATTGAATGACCATAACTCACTCAATTCAACCCGGAATTCATTGAAATTTATTCCATTTCGAAGGAGTCGAAGTGTAATCTAAAACGGAAGAAACAGAGATAAAAAAGTCCTAGTATTTTGAGAGTTATGACGGAAATAGTTACACTCGCGCTTTGGTCTAGCAGTTTACAGACCTACGTCCGGTTGATTGACCATAACTCAGTCAATTCAACTCGGAATTGAGTCAAATTCATGCCATTTCGAAGATGTCGAAGTGTAGTTGAAAACATAAGAAAGGGAGATGAAAAACTCCAAGTATTTTAAGAGTTATGACGGAAATAGTTAGACTCGCCCTTTCGCCTAGCAGTTTACAGACCTACCTCCGATTCAATGACCATAACTCACTCAATTCAACCCGGAATTAATTGAAATTTGTTCCATTTCGAATGAGTAGAAGTGTAGTTTAAAACGAAAGAAACGGAGGTTAAAAAAGCCAAGTATTTCGGGAGTTATGATGGAAATAGTTAGACTCGCACTTTAGTGTAGCAGTTTACAGACCTACCTCCGATTGATTGACCATAACTCAGTCAATTCAACTCGGAATTTAGTCAAATTCATGCCGTTTCGAAGATGTCGAAGTGTAGTTGAAAACATAAGAAACGGAGATGAAAAACTCCAAGTATTTTAAGAGTTACGATGGAAATAGTTAGACTCGCGCTTTCGCCTAGCAGTTTACTGACCTACCTCCGATTGAATGACCATAACCCACTCAATTCAACTCGGAATTCATTGAAATTCGTTCCATTACGAAGGAGTCGAAAGTGTAGCTGAAAACGGAAGAAACGGAGATGAAAACTCCAAGTATTTTGAGAGTTATGGTGGAAATAGTTAGACTCGCGTTTTCGCCTAGCAGTTTACAGACCTACCTCCGATTGAATGACCATAAGTCACTAAAATTCAACTCGGAATTCATTGAACTTTGTTCCATTTCGAAGGAGTCGAAGTGTAGTTTAAAACAGAAGAAACGGAGATAAAAAAAACCAAGTATTTTGAGATTTATGGTGGAAATTGTTAGACTCGCACTTTGGTCTAGCAGTTTACAGACATACCTCCGATTGATTGACTATAACTCACTCAATTCAACTCGAAATTGATTCAAATTCATTCAATTTCGAAGATGTCGAAGTGAAGTTGAAAACGGAAGAAACGGAGATGAAACACTCCAAGTATTTTAAGAGTTATGATGGAAATAGTTGGACTCTTGCTTTCGCCTAGCAGTTTACAGACCTACCTCCGATTGAATGACCATAACTCACTCAATTCAACCCGGATTTCATTGAAATTTGTTCAATTTCGAAGGAGTCGAAGTGTAGTTTAAAACGGAAGAAACGGAGATGCAAAAAGCCAAGTATTTTGAGAGTTATGGTGGAAATAGTTAGACTCGCACTTTGGTCTAGTAGTTTACAGACCCACCTCCGATTGATTGACCATAACTCACTCAATTCAACTCAGAATTGAATCAAATTCATGGCATTGCGAAGATGTCGAACTGTAGTTGGAAATGGAGATGAAAAACTCCAAGTAATTTAAGAGTTATGATGGACATAGTTAGACTCGCGCTTTCGCCTAGCAGTTTACAGACCTACCTCCGAGTAAATGACCATAACTCACTCAATTCAACTCGGAATTCATTGAAATTTGTTCCATTTCGAAGGACTCGAACTGTAGTTTAAAACGGAAGAAACGGAGATGAAAAAAGCAAGTATTCTGAGAGTTATGGTGGAAATAGTTACACTCGCACTTTGGTCTAGCAGTTTACAGACCAACCTGCAATTGAATGACCATAACTTACTCAATTTAACTCGGAATTGATTCAAATTCATGCCATTTTGAAGGTGTGGAACTGTAGTTGAAAACGAAAGAAACAGAGATGAAAAATTCCAAGTATCTTAAGAGTTATGATGGAAATAGTTAGACTCGCGCTTTGGTCTAGCAGTTTACAGACCTGCTTCCGATTCATTGACCATAAGTCACTCAATTCGACTCGGAATTTATTCAAATTCATGCCATTTGGAAGATGTCGAAGAGTAGCTGAAAACGAAAGAAACAGAGACGAAAAACTCCAAGTATTTTAAGAGTTATGATAGAAATAGTTAGACTCGCGCTTTCGCCTAGCAGTTTACAGACCTACCTCCGATTTAATGACCACAACTCACTCAATTGAACATGTAATTCAATGAAATTTGTTGCATTTCGAAGTAGTCGAAGTGTAGTTTAAAACGAAAGAAACGGAGATGAAAAACTACTTCTATTTTGAGAGTTATGATGGAAATAGTTAGATTCGCGCTTTGGTCTAGCAGTTTGCAGACATACCTCCGATTGAATGACCATAACTCACTCAATTCAACCCGGAATTCATTGAAATTTATTCCATTTCGAAGGAGTCGAAGTGTAGTCTAAAACGGAAGAAACAGAGATGAAAAAGTCCTAGTATTTTGAGAGTTATGACGGAAATAGTTAGACTCGCGCTTTGGTCTAGCAGTTTATAGACCTACGTCCGGTTGATTGACCATAACTCAGTCAATTCAACTCGGAATTGAGTCGAATTCATGCCATTTCGAAGATGTCGAAGTGTAGTTGAAAACATTAGAAACGGAGATGAAAAACTCCAAGTATTTTAAGAGTTATGACGGAAATAGTTAGACTCGCCCTTTCGCCTAGCAGTTTACAGACCTATCTCCGATTGAATGACCATAACTCACTCAATTCAACCCGGAATTAATTGAAATTTGTTCCATTTCGAATGAGTAGAAGTGTAGTTTAAAAAGAAAGAAACGGAGGTTAAAAAAGCCGAGTATTTCAGGAGTTATGATGGAAATAGTTAGACTCGCACTTTAGTGTAGCAGTTTACAGACCTACCTCCGATTGATTGACCATAACTCTGTCAATTCAACTCGGAATTTAGTCAAATTCATGCCGTTTCGAAGATGTCGAAGTGTAGTTGAAAACATAAGAAACGGAGATGAAAAACTCCAAGTATTTTAAGAGTTACGATGGAAATAGTTAGACTCGCGCTTTCGCCTAGCAGTTTACTGACCTACCTCCGATTGAATGACCATAACCCACTCAATTCAACTCAGAATTCATTGAAATCCGTTCCATTACGAAGGAGTCGAAAGTGTAGCTGAAAACGGAAGAAACGGAGATGAAAACTCCAAGTATTTTGAGAGTTATGGTGGAAATAGTTAGACTCGTGTTTTCGCCTAGCAGTTTAGAGACCTACCTCCGATTGAATGACCATAAGTCACTAAATTCAACTCGGATTTCATTGAAATTTGTTCCATTTCGAAGGAGTAGAAGTATAGTTTGTAACGGAAGAAACGGAGATGCAAAAAGCCAAGTATTTTGAGAGTTATGGTGGAAATAGTTAGACTCGCACTTTGGTCTAGGAGTTTACAGACCTACCTCGGATTGATTGACCATAACTCACTCAATTCAACTCAGAATTGAATCAAATTCATGGCATTGCGAAGATGTCGAAGTGTAGTTGGAAATGGAGATGAAAAACTCCAAGTAATTTAAGAGTTATGATGGACATAGTTAGACTCGCGCTTTCGCCTAGCAGTTTACAGACATACCTCCGAGTCAATGACCATAACTCACTCAATTCAACTCGGAATTCATTGAAATTTGTTCCATTTCGAAGGACTCGAACTGTAGTTTAAAACGGAAGAAACGGAGATGAAAAAAGCCAAGTATTTTGAGAGTTATGGTGGAAATAGTTAGACTCGCACTTTGGTCTAGCCGTTTACAGACCAACCTGCAATTGATTGACCATAACTTACTCAATTTAACTCGGAATTGATTCAAATTCATGCCATTTTGAAGGTGTGGAAGTGTAGTTGAAAACGAAAGAAACAGAGATGAAAAATTCCAAGTATCTTAAGAGTTATGATGGAAATAGTTAGACTCGCGCTTTGGTCTAGCAGTTTACAGACCTGCTTCCGATTCATTCACCATTAGTCACTCAATTCGACTCGGAATTTATTCAAATTCATGCCATTTGGAAGATGTCGAAGAGTAGCTGAAAACGAAAGAAACGGAGACGAAAAACTCCAAGTATTTTAAGACTTATGATAGAAATAGTTAGACTCGCGCTTTCGCCTAGCAGTTTACAGACGTACCTCCGATTTAATGACCACAACTCACTCAATTGAACATGGAATTCAATGAAATTTGTTGCATTTCGAAAGAGTCGAAGTTTAGTTTAAAACGGAAGAAACGGAGATGAAAAACTACTTGTATTTTGAGAGTTATGATGTTAATAGTTAGATTCGCGCTTTGGTCTAGCAGTTTGCAGACATACCTCCGATTGAATGACCATAACTCACTCAATTCAACCCGGAATTCATTGAAATTTATTCCATTTCGAAGGAGTCGAAGTGTAATCTAAAACGGAAGAAACAGAGATGAAAAAGTCCTAGTATTTTGAGAGTTATGACGAAATAGTTAGACTCGCGCTTTGGTCTAGCAGTTTACAGACCTACGTCCGGTTGATTGACCATAACTCAGTCAATTCAACTCGGAATTGAGTCAAATTCATGCCATTTCGAAGATGTCGAAGTGTAGTTGAAAACATAAGAAAGGGAGATGAAAAACTCCAAGTATTTTAAGAGTTATGACGGAAATAGTTAGACTCGCCCTTTCGCCTAGCAGTTTACAGACCTACCTCCGATTTAATGAGCATAACTCACTCAATTCAACCCGGAATTAATTGAAATTTGTTCCATTTCGAATGAGTAGAAGTGTAGTTTAAAACGAAAGAAACGGAGGTTAAAAAAGCCAAGTATTTCGGGAGTTATGATGGAAATAGTTAGACTCGCACTTTAGTGTAGCAGTTTACAGACCTACCTCCGATTGATTGACCATAACTCAGTCAATTCAACTCGGAATTTAGTCAAATTCATGCCGTTTCGAAGATGTCGAAGTGTAGTTGAAAACATAAGAAACGGAGATGAAAAACTCCAAGTATTTTAAGAGTTACGATGGAAATAGTTAGACTCGCGCTTTCGCCTAGCAGTTTACTGACCTACCTCCGATTGAATGACCATAACCCACTCAATTCAACTCGGAATTCATTGAAATTCGTTCCATTACGAAGGAGTCGAAAGTGTAGCTGAAAACGGAAGAAACGGAGATGAAAACTCCAAGTATTTTGAGAGTTATGGTGGAAATAGTTAGACTCGCGTTTTCGCCTAGCAGTTTACAGACCTACCTCCGATTGAATGACCATAAGTCACTAAAATTCAACTCGGAATTCATTGAACTTTGTTCCATTTCGAAGGAGTCGAAGTGTAGTTTAAAACAGAAGAAACGGAGATAAAAAAAACCAAGTATTTTGAGATTTATGGTGGAAATTGTTAGACTCGCACTTTGGTCTAGCAGTTTACAGACATACCTCCGATTGATTGACTATAACTCACTCAATTCAACTCGAAATTGATTCAAATTCATTCAATTTCGAAGATGTCGAAGTGAAGTTGAAAACGGAAGAAACGGAGATGAAACACTCCAAGTATTTTAAGAGTTATGATGGAAATAGTTGGACTCTTGCTTTCGCCTAGCAGTTTACAGACCTACCTCCGATTGAATGACCATAACTCACTCAATTCAACCGGGATTTCATTGAAATTTGTTCCATTTCGAAGGAGTCGAAGTGTAGTTTAAAACGGAAGAAACGGAGATGCAAAAAGCCAAGTATTTTGAGAGTTATGGTGGAAATAGTTAGACTCGCACTTTGGTCTAGTAGTTTACAGACCCACCTCCGATTGATTGACCATAACTCACTCAATTCAACTCAGAATTGAATCAAATTCATGGCATTGCGAAGATGTCGAAGTGTAGTTGGAAATGGAGATGAAAAACTCCAAGTAATTTAAGAGTTATGATGGACATAGTTAGACTCGCGCTTTCGCCTAGCAGTTTACAGACATACCTCCGAGTCAATGACCATAACTCACTCAATTCAACTCGGAATTCATTGAAATTTGTTCCATTTCGAAGGACTCGAACTGTAGTTTAAAACGGAAGAAACGGAGATGAAAAAAGCCAAGTATTTTGAGAGTTATGGTGGAAATAGTTAGACTCGCACTTTGGTCTAGCAGTTTACAGACCAACCTGCAATTGATTGACCATAACTTACTCAATTTAACTCGGAATTGATTCAAATTCATGCCATTTTGAAGGTGTGGAAGTGTAGTTGAAAACGAAAGAAACAGAGATGAAAAATTCCAAGTATCTTAAGAGTTGTGATGGAAATAGTTACACTCGCGCTTTGGTCTAGCAGTTTACAGACCTGCTTCCGATTCATTCACCATAAGTCACTCAATTCGACTCGGAATTTATTCAAATTCATGCCATTTGGAAGATGTCGAAGAGTAGCTGAAAACGAAAGAAACGGAGACGAAAAACTCCAAGTATTTTAAGACTTATGATAGAAATAGTTAGACTCGCGCTTTCGCCTAGCAGTTTACAGACGTACCTCCGATTTAATGACCACAACTCACTCAATTGAACATGTAATTCAATAAAATTTGTTGCATTTCGAAAGAGTCGAAGTGTAGTTTAAAACGGAAGAAACGGAGATGAAAAACTACTTGTATTTTGAGAGTTATGATGGAAATAGTTAGATTCGCGCTTTGGTCTAGCAGTTTGCAGACATACCTCCGATTGAATGACCATAACTCACTCAATTCAACCCGGAATTCATTGAAATTTATTCCATTTCGAAGGAGTCGAAGTGTAATCTAAAACGGAAGAAACAGAGATGAAAAAGTCCTAGTATTTTGAGAGTTATGACGAAATAGTTAGACTCGCGCTTTGGTCTAGCAGTTTACAGACCTACGTCCGGTTGATTGACCATAACTCAGTCAATTCAACTCGGAATTGAGTCAAATTCATGCCATTTCGAAGATGTCGAAGTGTAGTTGAAAACATAAGAAAGGGAGATGAAAAACTCCAAGTATTTTAAGAGTTATGACGGAAATAGTTAGACTCGCCCTTTCGCCTAGCAGTTTACAGACCTACCTCCGATTTAATGACCATAACTCACTCAATTCAACCCGGAATTAATTGAAATTTGTTCCATTTCGAATGAGTAGAAGTGTAGTTTAAAACGAAAGAAACGGAGGTTAAAAAAGCCAAGTATTTCGGGAGTTATGATGGAAATAGTTAGACTCGCACTTTAGTGTAGCAGTTTACAGACCTACCTCCGATTGATTGACCATAACTCAGTCAATTCAACTCGGAATTTAGTCAAATTCATGCCGTTTCGAAGATGTCGAAGTGTAGTTGAAAACATAAGAAACGGAGATGAAAAACTCCAAGTATTTTAAGAGTTACGATGGAAATAGTTAGACTCGCGCTTTCGCCTAGCAGTTTACTGACCTACCTCCGATTGAATGACCATAACCCACTCAATTCAACTCGGAATTCATTGAAATTCGTTCCATTACGAAGGAGTCGAAAGTGTAGCTGAAAACGGAAGAAACGGAGATGAAAACTCCAAGTATTTTGAGAGTTATGGTGGAAATAGTTAGACTCGCGTTTTCGCCTAGCAGTTTACAGACCTACCTCCGATTGAATGACCATAAGTCACTAAAATTCAACTCGGAATTCATTGAACTTTGTTCCATTTCGAAGGAGTCGAAGTGTAGTTTAAAACAGAAGAAACGGAGATAAAAAAAACCAAGTATTTTGAGATTTATGGTGGAAATTGTTAGACTCGCACTTTGGTCTAGCAGTTTACAGACATACCTCCGATTGATTGACTATAACTCACTCAATTCAACTCGAAATTGATTCAAATTCATTCAATTTCGAAGATGTCGAAGTGAAGTTGAAAACGGAAGAAACGGAGATGAAACACTCCAAGTATTTTAAGAGTTATGATGGAAATAGTTGGACTCTTGCTTTCGCCTAGCAGTTTACAGACCTACCTCCGATTGAATGACCATAACTCACTCAATTCAACCCGGATTTCATTGAAATTTGTTCAATTTCGAAGGAGTCGAAGTGTAGTTTAAAACGGAAGAAACGGAGATGCAAAAAGCCAAGTATTTTGAGAGTTATGGTGGAAATAGTTAGACTCGCACTTTGGTCTAGTAGTTTACAGACCCACCTCCGATTGATTGACCATAACTCACTCAATTCAACTCAGAATTGAATCAAATTCATGGCATTGCGAAGATGTCGAAGTGTAGTTGGAAATGGAGATGAAAAACTCCAAGTAATTTAAGAGTTATGATGGACATAGTTAGACTCGCGCTTTCGCCTAGCAGTTTACAGACCTACCTCCGAGTCAATGACCATAACTCACTCAATTCAACTCGGAATTCATTGAAATTTGTTCCATTTCGAAGGACTCGAACTGTAGTTTAAAACGGAAGAAACGGAGATGAAAAAAGCAAGTATTCTGAGAGTTATGGTGGAAATAGTTACACTCGCACTTTGGTCTAGCAGTTTACAGACCAACCTGCAATTGATTGACCATAACTTACTCAATTTAACTCGGAATTGATTCAAATTCATGCCATTTTGAAGGTGTGGAAGTGTAGTTGAAAACGAAAGAAACAGAGATGAAAAATTCCAAGTATCTTAAGAGTTATGATGGAAATAGTTAGACTCGCGCTTTGGTCTAGCAGTTTGCAGACATACCTCCGATTGAATGACCATAACTCACTCAATTCAACCCGGAATTCATTGAAATTTATTCCATTTCGAAGGAGTCGAAGTGTAGTCTAAAACGGAAGAAACAGAGATGAAAAAGTTCTAGTATTTTGAGAGTTATGACGGAAATAGTTAGACTCGCGCTTTGGTCTAGCAGTTTATAGACCTACGTCCGGTTGATTGACCATAACTCAGTCAATTCAACTCGGAATTGAGTCAAATTCATGCCATTTCGAAGATGTCGAAGTGTAGTTGAAAACATTAGAAACGGAGATGAAAAACTCCAAGTATTTTAAGAGTTATGACGGAAATAGTTAGACTCGCCCTTTCGCCTAGCAGTTTACAGACCTACCTCCGATTGAATGACCATAACTCACTCAATTCAACCCGGAATTAATTGAAATTTGTTCCATTTCGAATGAGTAGAAGTGTAGTTTAAAACGAAAGAAACGGAGGTTAAAAAAGCCAAGTATTTCGGGAGTTATGATGGAAATAGTTAGACTCGCACTTTAGTGTAGCAGTTTACAGACCTACCTCCGATTGATTGACCATAACTCAGTCAATTCAACTCGGAATTTAGTCAAATTCATGCCGTTTCGAAGATGTCGAAGTGTAGTTGAAAACATAAGAAACGGAGATGAAAAACTCCAAGTATTTTAAGAGTTACGATGGAAATAGTTAGACTCGCGCTTTCGCCTAGCAGTTTACTGACCTACCTCCGATTGAATGACCATAACCCACTCAATTCAACTCGGAATTCATTGAAATTCGTTCCATTACGAAGGAGTCGAAAGTGTAGCTGAAAACGGAAGAAACGGAGATGAAAACTCCAAGTATTTTGAGAGTTATGGTGGAAATAGTTAGACTCGCGTTTTCGCCTAGCAGTTTACAGACCTACCTCCGATTGAATGACCATAAGTCACTAAAATTCAACTCGGAATTCATTGAACTTTGTTCCATTTCGAAGGAGTCGAAGTGTAGTTTAAAACAGAAGAAACGGAGATAAAAAAAACCAAGTATTTTGAGATTTATGGTGGAAATTGTTAGACTCGCACTTTGGTCTAGCAGTTTACAGACATACCTCCGATTGATTGACTATAACTCACTCAATTCAACTCGAAATTGATTCAAATTCATTCAATTTCGAAGATGTCGAAGTGAAGTTGAAAACGGAAGAAACGGAGATGAAACACTCCAAGTATTTTAAGAGTTATGATGGAAATAGTTGGACTCTTGCTTTCGCCTAGCAGTTTACAGACCTACCTCCGATTGAATGACCATAACTCACTCAATTCAACCCGGATTTCATTGAAATTTGTTCCATTTCGAAGGAGTCGAAGTGTAGTTTAAAACGGAAGAAACGGAGATGCAAAAAGCCAAGTATTTTGAGAGTTATGGTGGAAATAGTTAGACTCGCACTTTGGTCTAGTAGTTTACAGACCCACCTCCGATTGATTGACCATAACTCACTCAATTCAACTCAGAATTGAATCAAATTCATGGCATTGCGAAGATGTCGAAGTGTAGTTGGAAATGGAGATGAAAAACTCCAAGTAATTTAAGAGTTATGATGGACATAGTTAGACTCGCGCTTTCGCCTAGCAGTTTACAGACATACCTCCGAGTCAATGACCATAACTCACTCAATTCAACTCGGAATTCATTGAAATTTGTTCCATTTCGAAGGACTCGAACTGTAGTTTAAAACGGAAGAAACGGAGATGAAAAAAGCCAAGTATTTTGAGAGTTATGGTGGAAATAGTTAGACTCGCACTTTGGTCTAGCAGTTTACAGACCAACCTGCAATTGATTGACCATAACTTACTCAATTTAACTCGGAATTGATTCAAATTCATGCCATTTTGAAGGTGTGGAAGTGTAGTTGAAAACGAAAGAAACAGAGATGAAAAATTCCAAGTATCTTAAGAGTTGTGATGGAAATAGTTACACTCGCGCTTTGGTCTAGCAGTTTACAGACCTGCTTCCGATTCATTCACCATAAGTCACTCAATTCGACTCGGAATTTATTCAAATTCATGCCATTTGGAAGATGTCGAAGAGTAGCTGAAAACGAAAGAAACGGAGACGAAAAACTCCAAGTATTTTAAGACTTATGATAGAAATAGTTAGACTCGCGCTTTCGCCTAGCAGTTTACAGACGTACCTCCGATTTAATGACCACAACTCACTCAATTGAACATGTAATTCAATAAAATTTGTTGCATTTCGAAAGAGTCGAAGTGTAGTTTAAAACGGAAGAAACGGAGATGAAAAACTACTTGTATTTTGAGAGTTATGATGGAAATAGTTAGATTCGCGCTTTGGTCTAGCAGTTTGCAGACATACCTCCGATTGAATGACCATAACTCACTCAATTCAACCCGGAATTCATTGAAATTTATTCCATTTCGAAGGAGTCGAAGTGTAATCTAAAACGGAAGAAACAGAGATGAAAAAGTCCTAGTATTTTGAGAGTTATGACGGAAATAGTTAGACTCGCGCTTTGGTCTAGCAGTTTACAGACCTACGTCCGGTTGATTGACCATAACTCAGTCAATTCAACTCGGAATTGAGTCAAATTCATGCCATTTCGAAGATGTCGAAGTGTAGTTGAAAACATAAGAAAGGGAGATGAAAAACTCCAAGTATTTTAAGAGTTATGACGGAAATAGTTAGACTCGCCCTTTCGCCTAGCAGTTTACAGACCTACCTCCGATTGAATGACCATAACTCACTCAATTCAACCCGGAATTAATTGAAATTTGTTCCATTTCGAATGAGTAGAAGTGTAGTTTAAAACGAAAGAAACGGAGGTTAAAAAAGCCAAGTATTTCGGGAGTTATGATGGAAATAGTTAGACTCGCACTTTAGTGTAGCAGTTTACAGACCTACCTCCGATTGATTGACCATAACTCAGTCAATTCAACTCGGAATTTAGTCAAATTCATGCCGTTTCGAAGATGTCGAAGTGTAGTTGAAAACATAAGAAACGGAGATGAAAAACTCCAAGTATTTTAAGAGTTACGATGGAAATAGTTAGACTCGCGCTTTCGCCTAGCAGTTTACTGACCTACCTCCGATTGAATGACCATAACCCACTCAATTCAACTCGGAATTCATTGAAATTCGTTCCATTACGAAGGAGTCGAAAGTGTAGCTGAAAACGGAAGAAACGGAGATGAAAACTCCAAGTATTTTGAGAGTTATGGTGGAAATAGTTAGACTCGCGTTTTCGCCTAGCAGTTTACAGACCTACCTCCGATTGAATGACCATAAGTCACTAAAATTCAACTCGGAATTCATTGAACTTTGTTCCATTTCGAAGGAGTCGAAGTGTAGTTTAAAACAGAAGAAACGGAGATAAAAAAAACCAAGTATTTTGAGATTTATGGTGGAAATTGTTAGACTCGCACTTTGGTCTAGCAGTTTACAGACATACCTCCGATTGATTGACTATAACTCACTCAATTCAACTCGAAATTGATTCAAATTCATTCAATTTCGAAGATGTCGAAGTGAAGTTGAAAACGGAAGAAACGGAGATGAAACACTCCAAGTATTTTAAGAGTTATGATGGAAATAGTTGGACTCTTGCTTTCGCCTAGCAGTTTACAGACCTACCTCCGATTGAATGACCATAACTCACTCAATTCAACCCGGATTTCATTGAAATTTGTTCCATTTCGAAGGAGTCGAAGTGTAGTTTAAAACGGAAGAAACGGAGATGCAAAAAGCCAAGTATTTTGAGAGTTATGGTGGAAATAGTTAGACTCGCACTTTGGTCTAGTAGTTTACAGACCCACCTCCGATTGATTGACCATAACTCACTCAATTCAACTCAGAATTGAATCAAATTCATGGCATTGCGAAGATGTCGAAGTGTAGTTGGAAATGGAGATGAAAAACTCCAAGTAATTTAAGAGTTATGATGGACATAGTTAGACTCGCGCTTTCGCCTAGCAGTTTACAGACATACCTCCGAGTCAATGACCATAACTCACTCAATTCAACTCGGAATTCATTGAAATTTGTTCCATTTCGAAGGACTCGAACTGTAGTTTAAAACGGAAGAAACGGAGATGAAAAAAGCCAAGTATTTTGAGAGTTATGGTGGAAATAGTTAGACTCGCACTTTGGTCTAGCAGTTTACAGACCAACCTGCAATTGATTGACCATAACTTACTCAATTTAACTCGGAATTGATTCAAATTCATGCCATTTTGAAGGTGTGGAAGTGTAGTTGAAAACGAAAGAAACAGAGATGAAAAATTCCAAGTATCTTAAGAGTTGTGATGGAAATAGTTACACTCGCGCTTTGGTCTAGCAGTTTACAGACCTGCTTCCGATTCATTCACCATAAGTCACTCAATTCGACTCGGAATTTATTCAAATTCATGCCATTTGGAAGATGTCGAAGAGTAGCTGAAAACGAAAGAAACGGAGACGAAAAACTCCAAGTATTTTAAGACTTATGATAGAAATAGTTAGACTCGCGCTTTCGCCAAGCAGTTTACAGACGTACCTCCGATTTAATGACCACAACTCACTCAATTGAACATGGAATTCAATGAAATTTGTTGCATTTCGAAAGAGTCGAAGTTTAGTTTAAAACGGAAGAAACGGAGATGAAAAACTACTTGTATTTTGAGAGTTATGATGTTAATAGTTAGATTCGCGCTTTGGTCTAGCAGTTTGCAGACATACCTCCGATTGAATGACCATAACTCACTCAATTCAACCCGGAATTCATTGAAATTTATTCCATTTCGAAGGAGTCGAAGTGTAATCTAAAACGGAAGAAACAGAGATGAAAAAGTCCTAGTATTTTGAGAGTTATGACGAAATAGTTAGACTCGCGCTTTGGTCTAGCAGTTTACAGACCTACGTCCGGTTGATTGACCATAACTCAGTCAATTCAACTCGGAATTGAGTCAAATTCATGCCATTTCGAAGATGTCGAAGTGTAGTTGAAAACATAAGAAAGGGAGATGAAAAACTCCAAGTATTTTAAGAGTTATGACGGAAATAGTTAGACTCGCCCTTTCGCCTAGCAGTTTACAGACCTACCTCCGATTCAATGACCATAACTCACTCAATTCAACCCGGAATTAATTGAAATTTGTTCCATTTCGAATGAGTAGAAGTGTAGTTTAAAACGAAAGAAACGGAGGTTAAAAAAGCCAAGTATTTCGGGAGTTATGATGGAAATAGTTAGACTCGCACTTTAGTGTAGCAGTTTACAGACCTACCTCCGATTGATTGACCATAACTCAGTCAATTCAACTCGGAATTTAGTCAAATTCATGCCGTTTCGAAGATGTCGAAGTGTAGTTGAAAACATAAGAAACGGAGATGAAAAACTCCAAGTATTTTAAGAGTTACGATGGAAATAGTTAGACTCGCGCTTTCGCCTAGCAGTTTACTGACCTACCTCCGATTGAATGACCATAACCCACTCAATTCAACTCGGAATTCATTGAAATTCGTTCCATTACGAAGGAGTCGAAAGTGTAGCTGAAAACGGAAGAAACGGAGATGAAAACTCCAAGTATTTTGAGAGTTATGGTGGAAATAGTTAGACTCGCGTTTTCGCCTAGCAGTTTACAGACCTACCTCCGATTGAATGACCATAAGTCACTAAAATTCAACTCGGAATTCATTGAACTTTGTTCCATTTCGAAGGAGTCGAAGTGTAGTTTAAAACAGAAGAAACGGAGATAAAAAAAACCAAGTATTTTGAGATTTATGGTGGAAATTGTTAGACTCGCACTTTGGTCTAGCAGTTTACAGACATACCTCCGATTGATAGACTATAACTCACTCAATTCAACTCGAAATTGATTCAAATTCATTCAATTTCGAAGATGTCGAAGTGAAGTTGAAAACGGAAGAAACGGAGATGAAACACTCCAAGTATTTTAAGAGTTATGATGGAAATAGTTGGACTCTTGCTTTCGCCTAGCAGTTTACAGACCTACCTCCGATTGAATGACCATAACTCACTCAATTCAACCCGGATTTCATTGAAATTTGTTCCATTTCGAAGGAGTCGAAGTGTAGTTTAAAACGGAAGAAACGGAGATGGAAAAAGCCAAGTATTTTGAGAGTTATGGTGGAAATAGTTAGACTCGCACTTTGGTCTAGTAGTTTACAGACCCACCTCCGATTGATTGACCATAACTCACTCAATTTAACTCAGAATTGAATCAAATTCATGGCATTGCGAAGATGTCGAAGTGTAGTTGGAAATGGAGATGAAAAACTCCAAGTAATTTAAGAGTTATGATGGACATAGTTAGACTCGCGCTTTCGCCTAGCAGTTTACAGACATACCTCCGAGTCAATGACCATAACTCACTCAATTCAACTCGGAATTCATTGAAATTTGTTCCATTTCGAAGGACTCGAACTGTAGTTTAAAACGGAAGAAACGGAGATGAAAAAAGCCAAGTATTTTGAGAGTTATGGTGGAAATAGTTAGACTCGCACTTTGGTCTAGCAGTTTACAGACCAACCTGCAATTGATTGACCATAACTTACTCAATTTAACTCGGAATTGATTCAAATTCATGCCATTTTGAAGGTGTGGAAGTGTAGTTGAAAACGAAAGAAACAGAGATGAAAAATTCCAAGTATCTTAAGAGTTGTGATGGAAATAGTTACACTCGCGCTTTGGTCTAGCAGTTTACAGACCTGCTTCCGATTCATTCACCATAAGTCACTCAATTCGACTCGGAATTTATTCAAATTCATGCCATTTGGAAGATGTCGAAGAGTAGCTGAAAACGAAAGAAACGGAGACGAAAAACTCCAAGTATTTTAAGTCTTATGATAGAAATAGTTAGACTCGCGCTTTCGCCAAGCAGTTTACAGACGTACCTCCGATTTAATGACCACAACTCACTCAATTGAACATGTAATTGAATAAAATTTGTTGCATTTCGAAAGAGTCGAAGTGTAGTTTAAAACGGAAGAAACGGAGATGAAAAACTACTTGTATTTTGAGAGTTATGATGGAAATAGTTAGATTCGCGCTTTGGTCTAGCAGTTTGCAGACATACCTCCGATTGAATGACCATAACTCACTCAATTCAACCCGGAATTCATTGAAATTTATTCCATTTCGAAGGAGTCGAAGTGTAATCTAAAACGGAAGAAACAGAGATCAAAAAGTCCTAGTATTTTGAGAGTTATGACGGAAATAGTTAGACTTGCGCTTTGGTCTAGCAGTTTACAGACCTACGTCCGGTTGATTGACCATAACTCAGTCAATTCAACTCGGAATTGAGTCAAATTCATGCCATTTCGAAGATGTCGAAGTGTAGTTGAAAACATAAGAAAGGGAGATGAAAAACTCCAAGTATTTTAAGAGTTATGACGGAAATAGTTAGACTCGCCCTTTCGCCTAGCAGTTTACAGACCTACCTCCGATTGAATGACCATAACTCACTCAATTCAACCCGGAATTAATTGAAATTTGTTCCATTTCGAATGAGTAGAAGTGTAGTTTAAAACGAAAGAAACGGAGGTTAAAAAAGCCAAGTATTTCGGGAGTTATGATGGAAATAGTTAGACTCGCACTTTAGTGTAGCAGTTTACAGACCTACCTCCGATTGATTGACCATAACTCAGTCAATTCAACTCGGAATTTAGTCAAATTCATGCCGTTTCGAAGATGTCGAAGTGTAGTTGAAAACATAAGAAACGGAGATGAAAAACTCCAAGTATTTTAAGAGTTACGATGGAAATAGTTAGACTCGCGCTTTCGCCTAGCAGTTTACTGACCTACCTCCGATTGAATGACCATAACCCACTCAATTCAACTCGGAATTCATTGAAATTCGTTCCATTACGAAGGAGTCGAAAGTGTAGCTGAAAACGGAAGAAACGGAGATGAAAACTCCAAGTATTTTGAGAGTTATGGTGGAAATAGTTAGACTCGCGTTTTCGCCTAGCAGTTTACAGACCTACCTCCGATTGAATGACCATAAGTCACTAAAATTCAACTCGGAATTCATTGAACTTTGTTCCATTTCGAAGGAGTCGAAGTGTAGTTTAAAACAGAAGAAACGGAGATAAAAAAAACCAAGTATTTTGAGATTTATGGTGGAAATTGTTAGACTCGCACTTTGGTCTAGCAGTTTACAGACATACCTCCGATTGATTGACTATAACTCACTCAATTCAACTCGAAATTGATTCAAATTCATTCAATTTCGAAGATGTCGAAGTGAAGTTGAAAACGGAAGAAACGGAGATGAAACACTCCAAGTATTTTAAGAGTTATGATGGAAATAGTTGGACTCTTGCTTTCGCCTAGCAGTTTACAGACCTACCTCCGATTGAATGACCATAACTCACTCAATTCAACCCGGATTTCATTGAAATTTGTTCAATTTCGAAGGAGTCGAAGTGTAGTTTAAAACGGAAAAACGGAGATGCAAAAAGCCAAGTATTTTGAGAGTTATGGTGGAAATAGTTAGACTCGCACTTTGGTCTAGTAGTTTACAGACCCACCTCCGATTGATTGACCATAACTCACTCAATTCAACTCAGAATTGAATCAAATTCATGGCATTGCGAAGATGTCGAAGTGTAGTTGGAAATGGAGATGAAAAACTCCAAGTAATTTAAGAGTTATGATGGACATAGTTAGACTCGCGCTTTCGCCTAGCAGTTTACAGACCTACCTCCGAGTCAATGACCATAACTCACTCAATTCAACTCGGAATTCATTGAAATTTGTTCCATTTCGAAGGACTCGAACTGTAGTTTAAAACGGAAGAAACGGAGATGAAAAAAGCAAGTATTCTGAGAGTTATGGTGGAAATAGTTACACTCGCACTTTGGTCTAGCAGTTTACAGACCAACCTGCAATTGATTGACCATAACTTACTCAATTTAACTCGGAATTGATTCAAATTCATGCCATTTTGAAGGTGTGGAAGTGTAGTTGAAAACGAAAGAAACAGAGATGAAAAATTCCAAGTATCTTAAGAGTTATGATGGAAATAGTTAGACTCGCGCTTTGGTCTAGCAGTTTGCAGACATACCTCCGATTGAATGACCATAACTCACTCAATTCAACCCGGAATTCATTGAAATTTATTCCATTTCGAAGGAGTCGAAGTGTAGTCTAAAACGGAAGAAACAGAGATGAAAAAGTTCTAGTATTTTGAGAGTTATGACGGAAATAGTTAGACTCGCGCTTTGGTCTAGCAGTTTATAGACCTACGTCCGGTTGATTGACCATAACTCAGTCAATTCAACTCGGAATTGAGTCAAATTCATGCCATTTCGAAGATGTCGAAGTGTAGTTGAAAACATTAGAAACGGAGATGAAAAACTCCAAGTATTTTAAGAGTTATGACGGAAATAGTTAGACTCGCCCTTTCGCCTAGCAGTTTACAGACCTACCTCCGATTGAATGACCATAACTCACTCAATTCAACCCGGAATTAATTGAAATTTGTTCCATTTCGAATGAGTAGAAGTGTAGTTTAAAACGAAAGAAACGGAGGTTAAAAAAGCCAAGTATTTCGGGAGTTATGATGGAAATAGTTAGACTCGCACTTTAGTGTAGCAGTTTACAGACCTACCTCCGATTGATTGACCATAACTCAGTCAATTCAACTCGGAATTTAGTCAAATTCATGCCGTTTCGAAGATGTCGAAGTGTAGTTGAAAACATAAGAAACGGAGATGAAAAACTCCAAGTATTTTAAGAGTTACGATGGAAATAGTTAGACTCGCGCTTTCGCCTAGCAGTTTACTGACCTACCTCCGATTGAATGACCATAACCCACTCAATTCAACTCGGAATTCATTGAAATTCGTTCCATTACGAAGGAGTCGAAAGTGTAGCTGAAAACGGAAGAAACGGAGATGAAAACTCCAAGTATTTTGAGAGTTATGGTGGAAATAGTTAGACTCGCGTTTTCGCCTAGCAGTTTACAGACCTACCTCCGATTGAATGACCATAAGTCACTAAAATTCAACTCGGAATTCATTGAACTTTGTTCCATTTCGAAGGAGTCGAAGTGTAGTTTAAAACAGAAGAAACGGAGATAAAAAAAACCAAGTATTTTGAGATTTATGGTGGAAATTGTTAGACTCGCACTTTGGTCTAGCAGTTTACAGACATACCTCCGATTGATTGACTATAACTCACTCAATTCAACTCGAAATTGATTCAAATTCATTCAATTTCGAAGATGTCGAAGTGAAGTTGAAAACGGAAGAAACGGAGATGAAACACTCCAAGTATTTTAAGAGTTATGATGGAAATAGTTGGACTCTTGCTTTCGCCTAGCAGTTTACAGACCTACCTCCGATTGAATGACCATAACTCACTCAATTCAACCCGGATTTCATTGAAATTTGTTCCATTTCGAAGGAGTCGAAGTGTAGTTTAAAACGGAAGAAACGGAGATGCAAAAAGCCAAGTATTTTGAGAGTTATGGTGGAAATAGTTAGACTCGCACTTTGGTCTAGTAGTTTACAGACCCACCTCCGATTGATTGACCATAACTCACTCAATTCAACTCAGAATTGAATCAAATTCATGGCATTGCGAAGATGTCGAAGTGTAGTTGGAAATGGAGATGAAAAACTCCAAGTAATTTAAGAGTTATGATGGACATAGTTAGACTCGCGCTTTCGCCTAGCAGTTTACAGACCTACCTCCGAGTCAATGACCATAACTCACTCAATTCAACTCGGAATTCATTGAAATTTGTTCCATTTCGAAGGACTCGAACTGTAGTTTAAAACGGAAGAAACGGAGATGAAAAAAGCAAGTATTCTGAGAGTTATGGTGGAAATAGTTACACTCGCACTTTGGTCTAGCAGTTTACAGACCAACCTGCAATTGATTGACCATAACTTACTCAATTTAACTCGGAATTGATTCAAATTCATGCCATTTTGAAGGTGTGGAAGTGTAGTTGAAAACGAAAGAAACAGAGATGAAAAATTCCAAGTATCTTAAGAGTTGTGATGGAAATAGTTACACTCGCGCTTTGGTCTAGCAGTTTACAGACCTGCTTCCGATTCATTCACCATAAGTCACTCAATTCGACTCGGAATTTATTCAAATTCATGCCATTTGGAAGATGTCGAAGAGTAGCTGAAAACGAAAGAAACGGAGACGAAAAACTCCAAGTATTTTAAGACTTATGATAGAAATAGTTAGACTCGCGCTTTCGCCAAGCAGTTTACAGACGTACCTCCGATTTAATGACCACAACTCACTCAATTGAACATGGAATTCAATGAAATTTGTTGCATTTCGAAAGAGTCGAAGTTTAGTTTAAAACGGAAGAAACGGAGATGAAAAACTACTTGTATTTTGAGAGTTATGATGTTAATAGTTAGATTCGCGCTTTGGTCTAGCAGTTTGCAGACATACCTCCGATTGAATGAACATAACTCACTCAATTCAACCCGGAATTCATTGAAATTTATTCCATTTCGAAGGAGTCGAAGTGTAATCTAAAACGGAAGAAACAGAGATGAAAAAGTCCTAGTATTTTGAGAGTTATGACGAAATAGTTAGACTCGCGCTTTGGTCTAGCAGTTTACAGACCTACGTCCGGTTGATTGACCATAACTCAGTCAATTCAACTCGGAATTGAGTCAAATTCATGCCATTTCGAAGATGTCGAAGTGTAGTTGAAAACATAAGAAAGGGAGATGAAAAACTCCAAGTATTTTAAGAGTTATGACGGAAATAGTTAGACTCGCCCTTTCGCCTAGCAGTTTACAGACCTACCTCCGATTGAATGACCATAACTCACTCAATTCAACCCGGAATTAATTGAAATTTGTTCCATTTCGAATGAGTAGAAGTGTAGTTTAAAACGAAAGAAACGGAGGTTAAAAAAGCCAAGTATTTCGGGAGTTATGATGGAAATAGTTAGACTCGCACTTTAGTGTAGCAGTTTACAGACCTACCTCCGATTGATTGACCATAACTCAGTCAATTCAACTCGGAATTTAGTCAAATTCATGCCGTTTCGAAGATGTCGAAGTGTAGTTGAAAACATAAGAAACGGAGATGAAAAACTCCAAGTATTTTAAGAGTTACGATGGAAATAGTTAGACTCGCGCTTTCGCCTAGCAGTTTACTGACCTACCTCCGATTGAATGACCATAACCCACTCAATTCAACTCGGAATTCATTGAAATTCGTTCCATTACGAAGGAGTCGAAAGTGTAGCTGAAAACGGAAGAAACGGAGATGAAAACTCCAAGTATTTTGAGAGTTATGGTGGAAATAGTTAGACTCGCGTTTTCGCCTAGCAGTTTACAGACCTACCTCCGATTGAATGACCATAAGTCACTAAAATTCAACTCGGAATTCATTGAACTTTGTTCCATTTCGAAGGAGTCGAAGTGTAGTTTAAAACAGAAGAAACGGAGATAAAAAAAACCAAGTATTTTGAGATTTATGGTGGAAATTGTTAGACTCGCACTTTGGTCTAGCAGTTTACAGACATACCTCCCATTGATTGACTATAACTCACTCAATTCAACTCGAAATTGATTCAAATTCATTCAATTTCGAAGATGTCGAAGTGAAGTTGAAAACGGAAGAAACGGAGATGAAACACTCCAAGTATTTTAAGAGTTATGATGGAAATAGTTGGACTCTTGCTTTCGCCTAGCAGTTTACAGACCTACCTCCGATTGAATGACCATAACTCACTCAATTCAACCCGGATTTCATTGAAATTTGTTCCATTTCGAAGGAGTCGAAGTGTAGTTTAAAACGGAAGAAACGGAGATGGAAAAAGCCAAGTATTTTGAGAGTTATGGTGGAAATAGTTAGACTCGCACTTTGGTCTAGTAGTTTACAGACCCACCTCCGATTGATTGACCATAACTCACTCAATTCAACTCAGAATTGAATCAAATTCATGGCATTGCGAAGATGTCGAAGTGTAGTTGGAAATGGAGATGAAAAACTCCAAGTAATTTAAGAGTTATGATGGACATAGTTAGACTCGCGCTTTCGCCTAGCAGTTTACAGACATACCTCCGAGTCAATGACCATAACTCACTCAATTCAACTCGGAATTCATTGAAATTTGTTCCATTTCGAAGGACTCGAACTGTAGTTTAAAACGGAAGAAACGGAGATGAAAAAAGCCAAGTATTTTGAGAGTTATGGTGGAAATAGTTAGACTCGCACTTTGGTCTAGCAGTTTACAGACCAACCTGCAATTGATTGACCATAACTTACTCAATTTAACTCGGAATTGATTCAAATTCATGCCATTTTGAAGGTGTGGAAGTGTAGTTGAAAACGAAAGAAACAGAGATGAAAAATTCCAAGTATCTTAAGAGTTGTGATGGAAATAGTTACACTCGCGCTTTGGTCTAGCAGTTTACAGACCTGCTTCCGATTCATTCACCATAAGTCACTCAATTCGACTCGGAATTTATTCAAATTCATGCCATTTGGAAGATGTCGAAGAGTAGCTGAAAACGAAAGAAACGGAGACGAAAAACTCCAAGTATTTTAAGTCTTATGATAGAAATAGTTAGACTCGCGCTTTCGCCAAGCAGTTTACAGACGTACCTCCGATTTAATGACCACAACTCACTCAATTGAACATGTAATTCAATAAAATTTGTTGCATTTCGAAAGAGTCGAAGTGTAGTTTAAAACGGAAGAAACGGAGATGAAAAACTACTTGTATTTTGAGAGTTATGATGGAAATAGTTAGATTCGCGCTTTGGTCTAGCAGTTTGCAGACATACCTCCGATTGAATGACCATAACTCACTCAATTCAACCCGGAATTCATTGAAATTTATTCCATTTCGAAGGAGTCGAAGTGTAATCTAAAACGGAAGAAACAGAGATCAAAAAGTCCTAGTATTTTGAGAGTTATGACGGAAATAGTTAGACTCGCACTTTAGTGTAGCAGTTTACAGACCTACCTCCGATTGATTGACCATAACTCAGTCAATTCAACTCGGAATTTAGTCAAATTCATGCCGTTTCGAAGATGTCGAAGTGTAGTTGAAAACATAAGAAACGGAGATGAAAAACTCCAAGTATTTTAAGAGTTACGATGGAAATAGTTAGACTCGCGCTTTCGCCTAGCAGTTTACTGACCTACCTCCGATTGAATGACCATAACCCACTCAATTCAACTCGGAATTCATTGAAATTCGTTCCATTACGAAGGAGTCGAAAGTGTAGCTGAAAACGGAAGAAACGGAGATGAAAACTCCAAGTATTTTGAGAGTTATGGTGGAAATAGTTAGACTCGCGTTTTCGCCTAGCAGTTTACAGACCTACCTCCGATTGAATGACCATAAGTCACTAAAATTCAACTCGGAATTCATTGAACTTTGTTCCATTTCGAAGGAGTCGAAGTGTAGTTTAAAACAGAAGAAACGGAGATAAAAAAAACCAAGTATTTTGAGATTTATGGTGGAAATTGTTAGACTCGCACTTTGGTCTAGCAGTTTACAGACATACCTCCGATTGATTGACTATAACTCACTCAATTCAACTCGAAATTGATTCAAATTCATTCAATTTCGAAGATGTCGAAGTGAAGTTGAAAACGGAAGAAACGGAGATGAAACACTCCAAGTATTTTAAGAGTTATGATGGAAATAGTTGGACTCTTGCTTTCGCCTAGCAGTTTACAGACCTACCTCCGATTGAATGACCATAACTCACTCAATTCAACCCGGATTTCATTGAAATTTGTTCCATTTCGAAGGAGTCGAAGTGTAGTTTAAAACGGAAGAAACGGAGATGCAAAAAGCCAAGTATTTTGAGAGTTATGGTGGAAATAGTTAGACTCGCACTTTGGTCTAGTAGTTTACAGACCCACCTCCGATTGATTGACCATAACTCACTCAATTCAACTCAGAATTGAATCAAATTCATGGCATTGCGAAGATGTCGAAGTGTAGTTGGAAATGGAGATGAAAAACTCCAAGTAATTTAAGAGTTATGATGGACATAGTTAGACTCGCGCTTTCGCCTAGCAGTTTACAGACATACCTCCGAGTCAATGACCATAACTCACTCAATTCAACTCGGAATTCATTGAAATTTGTTCCATTTCGAAGGACTCGAACTGTAGTTTAAAACGGAAGAAACGGAGATGAAAAAAGCCAAGTATTTTGAGAGTTATGGTGGAAATAGTTAGACTCGCACTTTGGTCTAGCAGTTTACAGACCAACCTGCAATTGATTGACCATAACTTACTCAATTTAACTCGGAATTGATTCAAATTCATGCCATTTTGAAGGTGTGGAAGTGTAGTTGAAAACGAAAGAAACAGAGATGAAAAATTCCAAGTATCTTAAGAGTTGTGATGGAAATAGTTACACTCGCGCTTTGGTCTAGCAGTTTACAGACCTGCTTCCGATTCATTCACCATAAGTCACTCAATTCGACTCGGAATTTATTCAAATTCATGCCATTTGGAAGATGTCGAAGAGTAGCTGAAAACGAAAGAAACGGAGACGAAAAACTCCAAGTATTTTAAGACTTATGATAGAAATAGTTAGACTCGCGCTTTCGCCTAGCAGTTTACAGACGTACCTCCGATTTAATGACCACAACTCACTCAATTGAACATGTAATTCAATAAAATTTGTTGCATTTCGAAAGAGTCGAAGTGTAGTTTAAAACGGAAGAAACGGAGATGAAAAACTACTTGTATTTTGAGAGTTATGATGTTAATAGTTAGATTCGCGCTTTGGTCTAGCAGTTTGCAGACATACCTCCGATTGAATGACCATAACTCACTCAATTCAACCCGGAATTCATTGAAATTTATTCCATTTCGAAGGAGTCGAAGTGTAATCTAAAACGGAAGAAACAGAGATGAAAAAGTCCTAGTATTTTGAGAGTTATGACGAAATAGTTAGACTCGCGCTATGGTCTAGCAGTTTACAGACCTACGTCCGGTTGATTGACCATAACTCAGTCAATTCAACTCGGAATTGAGTCAAATTCATGCCATTTCGAAGATGTCGAAGTGTAGTTGAAAACATAAGAAAGGGAGATGAAAAACTCCAAGTATTTTAAGAGTTATGACGGAAATAGTTAGACTCGCCCTTTCGCCTAGCAGTTTACAGACCTACCTCCGATTGAATGACCATAACTCACTCAATTCAACCCGGAATTAATTGAAATTTGTTCCATTTCGAATGAGTAGAAGTGTAGTTTAAAACGAAAGAAACGGAGGTTAAAAAAGCCAAGTATTTCGGGAGTTATGATGGAAATAGTTAGACTCGCACTTTAGTGTAGCAGTTTACAGACCTACCTCCGATTGATTGACCATAACTCAGTTAATTCAACTCGGAATTTAGTCAAATTCATGCCGTTTCGAAGATGTCGAAGTGTAGTTGAAAACATAAGAAACGGAGATGAAAAACTCCAAGTATTTTAAGAGTTACGATGGAAATAGTTAGACTCGCGCTTTCGCCTAGCAGTTTACTGACCTACCTCCGATTGAATGACCATAACCCACTCAATTCAACTCGGAATTCATTGAAATTCGTTCCATTACGAAGGAGTCGAAAGTGTAGCTGAAAACGGAAGAAACGGAGAAGAAAACTCCAAGTATTTTGAGAGTTATGGTGGAAATAGTTAGACTCGTGTTTTCGCCGAGCAGTTTACAGACCTACCTCCGATTGAATGACCATAAGTCACTAAATTCAACTCGGATTTCATTGAAATTTGTTCCATTTCGAAGGAGTCGAAGTGTAGTTTATAACGGAAGAAATGGAGATGCAAAAAGCCAAGTATTTTGAGAGTTATGGTGGAAATAGTTAGACTCGCACTTTGGTCTAGGAGTTTACAGACCTACCTCGGATTGATTGACCATAACTCACTCAATTCAACTCAGAATTGAATCAAATTCATGGCATTACGAAGATGTCGAAGTGTAGTTGGAAATGGAGATGAAAAACTCCAAGTAATTTAAGAGTTATGATGGACATAGTTAGACTCGCGCTTTCGCCTAGCAGTTTACAGACCTACCTCCGAGTCAATGACCATAACTCACTCAATTCAACTCGGAATTCATTGAAATTTGTTCCATTTCGAAGGACTCGAACTGTAGTTTAAAACGGAAGAAACGGAGATGAAAAAAGCAAGTATTCTGAGAGTTATGGTGGAAATAGTTACACTCGCACTTTGGTCTAGCAGTTTACAGACCAACCTGCAATTGATTGACCATAACTTACTCAATTTAACTCGGAATTGATTCAAATTCATGCCATTTTGAAGGTGTGGAAGTGTAGTTGAAAACGAAAGAAACAGAGATGAAAAATTCCAAGTATCTTAAGAGTTGTGATGGAAATAGTTACACTCGCGCTTTG
The DNA here is from genome assembly GCF_043159265.1 of Tasmannia lanceolata. Taxonomy (NCBI): domain Eukaryota; kingdom Viridiplantae; phylum Streptophyta; class Magnoliopsida; order Canellales; family Winteraceae; genus Tasmannia; species Tasmannia lanceolata. The sequence goes on along the minus strand of NW_027518749.1, from coordinate 509,332 downwards.
GTCTAGCAGTTTACAGACCTGCTTCCGATTCATTCACCATAAGTCACTCAATTCGACTCGGAATTTATTCAAATTCATGCCATTTGGAAGATGTCGAAGAGTAGCTGAAAACGAAAGAAACGGAGACGAAAAACTCCAAGTATTTTAAGACTTATGATAGAAATAGTTAGACTCGCGCTTTCGCCTAGCAGTTTACAGACGTACCTCCGATTTAATGACCACAACTCACTCAATTGAACATGTAATTCAATAAAATTTGTTGCATTTCGAAAGAGTCGAAGTTTAGTTTAAAACGGAAGAAACGGAGATGAAAAACTACTTGTATTTTGAGAGTTATGATGTTAATAGTTAGATTCGCGCTTTGGTCTAGCAGTTTGCAGACATACCTCGGATTGAATGACCATAACTCACTCAATTCAACCCGGAATTCATTGAAATTTATTCCATTTCGAAGGAGTCGAAGTGTAATCTAAAACGGAAGAAACAGAGATGAAAAAGTCCTAGTATTTTGAGAGTTATGACGAAATAGTTAGACTCGCGCTATGGTCTAGCAGTTTACAGACCTACGTCCGGTTGATTGACCATAACTCAGTCAATTCAACTCGGAATTGAGTCAAATTCATGCCATTTCGAAGATGTCGAAGTGTAGTTGAAAACATAAGAAAGGGAGATGAAAAACTCCAAGTATTTTAAGAGTTATGACGGAAATAGTTAGACTCGCCCTTTCGCCTAGCAGTTTACAGACCTACCTCCGATTCAATGACCATAACTCACTCAATTCAACCCGGAATTAATTGAAATTTGTTCCATTTCGAATGAGTAGAAGTGTAGTTTAAAACGAAAGAAACGGAGGTTAAAAAAGCCAAGTATTTCGGGAGTTATGATGGAAATAGTTAGACTCGCACTTTAGTGTAGCAGTTTACAGACCTACCTCCGATTGATTGACCATAACTCAGTCAATTCAACTCGGAATTTAGTCAAATTCATGCCGTTTCGAAGATGTCGAAGTGTAGTTGAAAACATAAGAAACGGAGATGAAAAACTCCAAGTATTTTAAGAGTTACGATGGAAATAGTTAGACTCGCGCTTTCGCCTAGCAGTTTACTGACCTACCTCCGATTGAATGACCATAACCCACTCAATTCAACTCGGAATTCATTGAAATTCGTTCCATTACGAAGGAGTCGAAAGTGTAGCTGAAAACGGAAGAAACGGAGATGAAAACTCCAAGTATTTTGAGAGTTATGGTGGAAATAGTTAGACTCGCGTTTTCGCCTAGCAGTTTACAGACCTACCTCCGATTGAATGACCATAAGTCACTAAAATTCAACTCGGAATTCATTGAACTTTGTTCCATTTCGAAGGAGTCGAAGTGTAGTTTAAAACAGAAGAAACGGAGATAAAAAAAACCAAGTATTTTGAGATTTATGGTGGAAATTGTTAGACTCGCACTTTGGTCTAGCAGTTTACAGACATACCTCCGATTGATTGACTATAACTCACTCAATTCAACTCGAAATTGATTCAAATTCATTCAATTTCGAAGATGTCGAAGTGAAGTTGAAAACGGAAGAAACGGAGATGAAACACTCCAAGTATTTTAAGAGTTATGATGGAAATAGTTGGACTCTTGCTTTCGCCTAGCAGTTTACAGACCTACCTCCGATTGAATGACCATAACTCACTCAATTCAACCCGGATTTCATTGAAATTTGTTCAATTTCGAAGGAGTCGAAGTGTAGTTTAAAACGGAAGAAACGGAGATGCAAAAAGCCAAGTATTTTGAGAGTTATGGTGGAAATAGTTAGACTCGCACTTTGGTCTAGTAGTTTACAGACCCACCTCCGATTGATTGACCATAACTCACTCAATTCAACTCAGAATTGAATCAAATTCATGGCATTGCGAAGATGTCGAAGTGTAGTTGGAAATGGAGATGAAAAACTCCAAGTAATTTAAGAGTTATGATGGACATAGTTAGACTCGCGCTTTCGCCTAGCAGTTTACAGACCTACCTCCGAGTCAATGACCATAACTCACTCAATTCAACTCGGAATTCATTGAAATTTGTTCCATTTCGAAGGACTCGAACTGTAGTTTAAAACGGAAGAAACGGAGATGAAAAAAGCAAGTATTCTGAGAGTTATGGTGGAAATAGTTACACTCGCACTTTGGTCTAGCAGTTTACAGACCAACCTGCAATTGATTGACCATAACTTACTCAATTTAACTCGGAATTGATTCAAATTCATGCCATTTTGAAGGTGTGGAAGTGTAGTTGAAAACGAAAGAAACAGAGATGAAAAATTCCAAGTATCTTAAGAGTTATGATGGAAATAGTTAGACTCGCGCTTTGGTCTAGCAGTTTGCAGACATACCTCCGATTGAATGACCATAACTCACTCAATTCAACCCGGAATTCATTGAAATTTATTCCATTTCGAAGGAGTCGAAGTGTAGTCTAAAACGGAAGAAACAGAGATGAAAAAGTCCTAGTATTTTGAGAGTTATGACGGAAATAGTTAGACTCGCGCTTTGGTCTAGCAGTTTATAGACCTACGTCCGGTTGATTGACCATAACTCAGTCAATTCAACTCGGAATTGAGTCAAATTCATGCCATTTCGAAGATGTCGAAGTGTAGTTGAAAACATTAGAAACGGAGATGAAAAACTCCAAGTATTTTAAGAGTTATGACGGAAATAGTTAGACTCGCCCTTTCGCCTAGCAGTTTACAGACCTACCTCCGATTGAATGACCATAACTCACTCAATTCAACCCGGAATTAATTGAAATTTGTTCCATTTCGAATGAGTAGAAGTGTAGTTTAAAACGAAAGAAACGGAGGTTAAAAAAGCCAAGTATTTCGGGAGTTATGATGGAAATAGTTAGACTCGCACTTTAGTGTAGCAGTTTACAGACCTACCTCCGATTGATTGACCATAACTCAGTCAATTCAACTCGGAATTTAGTCAAATTCATGCCGTTTCGAAGATGTCGAAGTGTAGTTGAAAACATAAGAAACGGAGATGAAAAACTCCAAGTATTTTAAGAGTTACGATGGAAATAGTTAGACTCGCGCTTTCGCCTAGCAGTTTACTGACCTACCTCCGATTGAATGACCATAACCCACTCAATTCAACTCGGAATTCATTGAAATTCGTTCCATTACGAAGGAGTCGAAAGTGTAGCTGAAAACGGAAGAAACGGAGAAGAAAACTCCAAGTATTTTGAGAGTTATGGTGGAAATAGTTAGACTCGTGTTTTCGCCGAGCAGTTTACAGACCTACCTCCGATTGAATGACCATAAGTCACTAAATTCAACTCGGATTTCATTGAAATTTGTTCCATTTCGAAGGAGTCGAAGTGTAGTTTATAACGGAAGAAATGGAGATGCAAAAAGCCAAGTATTTTGAGAGTTATGGTGGAAATAGTTAGACTCGCACTTTGGTCTAGGAGTTTACAGACCTACCTCGGATTGATTGACCATAACTCACTCAATTCAACTCAGAATTGAATCAAATTCATGGCATTACGAAGATGTCGAAGTGTAGTTGGAAATGGAGATGAAAAACTCCAAGTAATTTAAGAGTTATGATGGACATAGTTAGACTCGCGCTTTCGCCTAGCAGTTTACAGACCTACCTCCGAGTCAATGACCATAACTCACTCAATTCAACTCGGAATTCATTGAAATTTGTTCCATTTCGAAGGACTCGAACTGTAGTTTAAAACGGAAGAAACGGAGATGAAAAAAGCAAGTATTCTGAGAGTTATGGTGGAAATAGTTACACTCGCACTTTGGTCTAGCAGTTTACAGACCAACCTGCAATTGATTGACCATAACTTACTCAATTTAACTCGGAATTGATTCAAATTCATGCCATTTTGAAGGTGTGGAAGTGTAGTTGAAAACGAAAGAAACAGAGATGAAAAATTCCAAGTATCTTAAGAGTTGTGATGGAAATAGTTACACTCGCGCTTTGGTCTAGCAGTTTACAGACCTGCTTCCGATTCATTCACCATAAGTCACTCAATTCGACTCGGAATTTATTCAAATTCATGCCATTTGGAAGATGTCGAAGAGTAGCTGAAAACGAAAGAAACGGAGACGAAAAACTCCAAGTATTTTAAGACTTATGATAGAAATAGTTAGACTCGCGCTTTCGCCTAGCAGTTTACAGACGTACCTCCGATTTAATGACCACAACTCACTCAATTGAACATGTAATTCAATAAAATTTGTTGCATTTCGAAAGAGTCGAAGTTTAGTTTAAAACGGAAGAAACGGAGATGAAAAACTACTTGTATTTTGAGAGTTATGATGTTAATAGTTAGATTCGCGCTTTGGTCTAGCAGTTTGCAGACATACCTCCGATTGAATGACCATAACTCACTCAATTCAACCCGGAATTCATTGAAATTTATTCCATTTCGAAGGAGTCGAAGTGTAATCTAAAACGGAAGAAACAGAGATGAAAAAGTCCTAGTATTTTGAGAGTTATGACGAAATAGTTAGACTCGCGCTATGGTCTAGCAGTTTACAGACCTACGTCCGGTTGATTGACCATAACTCAGTCAATTCAACTCGGAATTGAGTCAAATTCATGCCATTTCGAAGATGTCGAAGTGTAGTTGAAAACATAAGAAAGGGAGATGAAAAACTCCAAGTATTTTAAGAGTTATGACGGAAATAGTTAGACTCGCCCTTTCGCCTAGCAGTTTACAGACCTACCTCCGATTCAATGACCATAACTCACTCAATTCAACCCGGAATTAATTGAAATTTGTTCCATTTCGAATGAGTAGAAGTGTAGTTTAAAACGAAAGAAACGGAGGTTAAAAAAGCCAAGTATTTCGGGAGTTATGATGGAAATAGTTAGACTCGCACTTTAGTGTAGCAGTTTACAGACCTACCTCCGATTGATTGACCATAACTCAGTCAATTCAACTCGGAATTTAGTCAAATTCATGCCGTTTCGAAGATGTCGAAGTGTAGTTGAAAACATAAGAAACGGAGATGAAAAACTCCAAGTATTTTAAGAGTTACGATGGAAATAGTTAGACTCGCGCTTTCGCCTAGCAGTTTACTGACCTACCTCCGATTGAATGACCATAACCCACTCAATTCAACTCGGAATTCATTGAAATTCGTTCCATTACGAAGGAGTCGAAAGTGTAGCTGAAAACGGAAGAAACGGAGATGAAAACTCCAAGTATTTTGAGAGTTATGGTGGAAATAGTTAGACTCGCGTTTTCGCCTAGCAGTTTACAGACCTACCTCCGATTGAATGACCATAAGTCACTAAAATTCAACTCGGAATTCATTGAACTTTGTTCCATTTCGAAGGAGTCGAAGTGTAGTTTAAAACAGAAGAAACGGAGATAAAAAAAACCAAGTATTTTGAGATTTATGGTGGAAATTGTTAGACTCGCACTTTGGTCTAGCAGTTTACAGACATACCTCCGATTGATTGACTATAACTCACTCAATTCAACTCGAAATTGATTCAAATTCATTCAATTTCGAAGATGTCGAAGTGAAGTTGAAAACGGAAGAAACGGAGATGAAACACTCCAAGTATTTTAAGAGTTATGATGGAAATAGTTGGACTCTTGCTTTCGCCTAGCAGTTTACAGACCTACCTCCGATTGAATGACCATAACTCACTCAATTCAACCCGGATTTCATTGAAATTTGTTCAATTTCGAAGGAGTCGAAGTGTAGTTTAAAACGGAAGAAACGGAGATGCAAAAAGCCAAGTATTTTGAGAGTTATGGTGGAAATAGTTAGACTCGCACTTTGGTCTAGTAGTTTACAGACCCACCTCCGATTGATTGACCATAACTCACTCAATTCAACTCAGAATTGAATCAAATTCATGGCATTGCGAAGATGTCGAAGTGTAGTTGGAAATGGAGATGAAAAACTCCAAGTAATTTAAGAGTTATGATGGACATAGTTAGACTCGCGCTTTCGCCTAGCAGTTTACAGACCTACCTCCGAGTCAATGACCATAACTCACTCAATTCAACTCGGAATTCATTGAAATTTGTTCCATTTCGAAGGACTCGAACTGTAGTTTAAAACGGAAGAAACGGAGATGAAAAAAGCAAGTATTCTGAGAGTTATGGTGGAAATAGTTACACTCGCACTTTGGTCTAGCAGTTTACAGACCAACCTGCAATTGATTGACCATAACTTACTCAATTTAACTCGGAATTGATTCAAATTCATGCCATTTTGAAGGTGTGGAAGTGTAGTTGAAAACGAAAGAAACAGAGATGAAAAATTCCAAGTATCTTAAGAGTTATGATGGAAATAGTTAGACTCGCGCTTTGGTCTAGCAGTTTGCAGACATACCTCCGATTGAATGACCATAACTCACTCAATTCAACCCGGAATTCATTGAAATTTATTCCATTTCGAAGGAGTCGAAGTGTAGTCTAAAACGGAAGAAACAGAGATGAAAAAGTCCTAGTATTTTGAGAGTTATGACGGAAATAGTTAGACTCGCGCTTTGGTCTAGCAGTTTATAGACCTACGTCCGGTTGATTGACCATAACTCAGTCAATTCAACTCGGAATTGAGTCAAATTCATGCCATTTCGAAGATGTCGAAGTGTAGTTGAAAACATTAGAAACGGAGATGAAAAACTCCAAGTATTTTAAGAGTTATGACGGAAATAGTTAGACTCGCCCTTTCGCCTAGCAGTTTACAGACCTACCTCCGATTGAATGACCATAACTCACTCAATTCAACCCGGAATTAATTGAAATTTGTTCCATTTCGAATGAGTAGAAGTGTAGTTTAAAACGAAAGAAACGGAGGTTAAAAAAGCCAAGTATTTCGGGAGTTATGATGGAAATAGTTAGACTCGCACTTTAGTGTAGCAGTTTACAGACCTACCTCCGATTGATTGACCATAACTCAGTCAATTCAACTCGGAATTTAGTCAAATTCATGCCGTTTCGAAGATGTCGAAGTGTAGTTGAAAACATAAGAAACGGAGATGAAAAACTCCAAGTATTTTAAGAGTTACGATGGAAATAGTTAGACTCGCGCTTTCGCCTAGCAGTTTACTGACCTACCTCCGATTGAATGACCATAACCCACTCAATTCAACTCGGAATTCATTGAAATTCGTTCCATTACGAAGGAGTCGAAAGTGTAGCTGAAAACGGAAGAAACGGAGATGAAAACTCCAAGTATTTTGAGAGTTATGGTGGAAATAGTTAGACTCGCGTTTTCGCCTAGCAGTTTACAGACCTACCTCCGATTGAATGACCATAAGTCACTAAAATTCAACTCGGAATTCATTGAACTTTGTTCCATTTCGAAGGAGTCGAAGTGTAGTTTAAAACAGAAGAAACGGAGATAAAAAAAACCAAGTATTTTGAGATTTATGGTGGAAATTGTTAGACTCGCACTTTGGTCTAGCAGTTTACAGACATACCTCCGATTGATTGACTATAACTCACTCAATTCAACTCGAAATTGATTCAAATTCATTCAATTTCGAAGATGTCGAAGTGAAGTTGAAAACGGAAGAAACGGAGATGAAACACTCCAAGTATTTTAAGAGTTATGATGGAAATAGTTGGACTCTTGCTTTCGCCTAGCAGTTTACAGACCTACCTCCGATTGAATGACCATAACTCACTCAATTCAACCCGGATTTCATTGAAATTTGTTCCATTTCGAAGGAGTCGAAGTGTAGTTTAAAACGGAAGAAACGGAGATGCAAAAAGCCAAGTATTTTGAGAGTTATGGTGGAAATAGTTAGACTCGCACTTTGGTCTAGTAGTTTACAGACCCACCTCCGATTGATTGACCATAACTCACTCAATTCAACTCAGAATTGAATCAAATTCATGGCATTGCGAAGATGTCGAAGTGTAGTTGGAAATGGAGATGAAAAACTCCAAGTAATTTAAGAGTTATGATGGACATAGTTAGACTCGCGCTTTCGCCTAGCAGTTTACAGACATACCTCCGAGTCAATGACCATAACTCACTCAATTCAACTCGGAATTCATTGAAATTTGTTCCATTTCGAAGGACTCGAACTGTAGTTTAAAACGGAAGAAACGGAGATGAAAAAAGCCAAGTATTTTGAGAGTTATGGTGGAAATAGTTAGACTCGCACTTTGGTCTAGCAGTTTACAGACCAACCTGCAATTGATTGACCATAACTTACTCAATTTAACTCGGAATTGATTCAAATTCATGCCATTTTGAAGGTGTGGAAGTGTAGTTGAAAACGAAAGAAACAGAGATGAAAAATTCCAAGTATCTTAAGAGTTGTGATGGAAATAGTTACACTCGCGCTTTGGTCTAGCAGTTTACAGACCTGCTTCCGATTCATTCACCATAAGTCACTCAATTCGACTCGGAATTTATTCAAATTCATGCCATTTGGAAGATGTCGAAGAGTAGCTGAAAACGAAAGAAACGGAGACGAAAAACTCCAAGTATTTTAAGACTTATGATAGAAATAGTTAGACTCGCGCTTTCGCCTAGCAGTTTACAGACGTACCTCCGATTTAATGACCACAACTCACTCAATTGAACATGTAATTCAATAAAATTTGTTGCATTTCGAAAGAGTCGAAGTGTAGTTTAAAACGGAAGAAACGGAGATGAAAAACTACTTGTATTTTGAGAGTTATGATGGAAATAGTTAGATTCGCGCTTTGGTCTAGCAGTTTGCAGACATACCTCCGATTGAATGACCATAACTCACTCAATTCAACCCGGAATTCATTGAAATTTATTCCATTTCGAAGGAGTCGAAGTGTAATCTAAAACGGAAGAAACAGAGATGAAAAAGTCCTAGTATTTTGAGAGTTATGACGGAAATAGTTAGACTCGCGCTTTGGTCTAGCAGTTTATAGACCTACGTCCGGTTGATTGATCATAACTCAGTCAATTCAACTCGGAATTGAGTCAAATTCATGCCATTTCGAAGATGTCGAAGTGTAGTTGAAAACATTAGAAACGGAGATGAAAAACTCCAAGTATTTTAAGAGTTATGACGGAAATAGTTAGACTCGCCCTTTCGCCTAGCAGTTTACGGACCTATCTCCGATTGAATGACCATAACTCACTCAATTCAACCCGGAATTAATTGAAATTTGTTCCATTTCGAATGAGTAGAAGTGTAGTTTAAAAAGAAAGAAACGGAGGTTAAAAAAGCCGAGTATTTCAGGAGTTATGATGGAAATAGTTAGACTCGCACTTTAGTGTAGCAGTTTACAGACCTACCTCCGATTGATTGACCATAACTCTGTCAATTCAACTCGGAATTTAGTCAAATTCATGCCGTTTCGAAGATGTCGAAGTGTAGTTGAAAACATAAGAAACGGAGATGAAAAACTCCAAGTATTTTAAGAGTTACGATGGAAATAGTTAGACTCGCGCTTTCGCCTAGCAGTTTACTGACCTACCTCCGATTGAATGACCATAACCCACTCAATTCAACTCGGAATTCATTGAAATTCGTTCCATTACGAAGGAGTCGAAAGTGTAGCTGAAAACGGAAGAAACGGAGAAGAAAACTCCAAGTATTTTGAGAGTTATGGTGGAAATAGTTAGACTCGTGTTTTCGCCGAGCAGTTTACAGACCTACCTCCGATTGAATGACCATAAGTCACTAAATTCAACTCGGATTTCATTGAAATTTGTTCCATTTCGAAGGAGTCGAAGTGTAGTTTATAACGGAAGAAATGGAGATGCAAAAAGCCAAGTATTTTGAGAGTTATGGTGGAAATAGTTAGACTCGCACTTTGGTCTAGGAGTTTACAGACCTACCTCGGATTGATTGACCATAACTCACTCAATTCAACTCAGAATTGAATCAAATTCATGGCATTGCGAAGATGTCGAAGTGTAGTTGGAAATGGAGATGAAAAACTCCAAGTAATTTAAGAGTTATGATGGACATAGTTAGACTCGCGCTTTCGCCTAGCAGTTTACAGACCTACCTCCGAGTCAATGACCATAACTCACTCAATTCAACTCGGAATTCATTGAAATTTGTTCCATTTCGAAGGACTCGAACTGTAGTTTAAAACGGAAGAAACGGAGATGAAAAAAGCAAGTATTCTGAGAGTTATGGTGGAAATAGTTACACTCGCACTTTGGTCTAGCAGTTTACAGACCAACCTGCAATTGATTGACCATAACTTACTCAATTTAACTCGGAATTGATTCAAATTCATGCCATTTTGAAGGTGTGGAAGTGTAGTTGAAAACGAAAGAAACAGAGATGAAAAATTCCAAGTATCTTAAGAGTTGTGATGGAAATAGTTACACTCGCGCTTTGGTCTAGCAGTTTACAGACCTGCTTCCGATTCATTCACCATAAGTCACTCAATTCGACTCGGAATTTATTCAAATTCATGCCATTTGGAAGATGTCGAAGAGTAGCTGAAAACGAAAGAAACGGAGACGAAAAACTCCAAGTATTTTAAGACTTATGATAGAAATAGTTAGACTCGCGCTTTCGCCTAGCAGTTTACAGACGTACCTCCGATTTAATGACCACAACTCACTCAATTGAACATGTAATTCAATAAAATTTGTTGCATTTCGAAAGAGTCGAAGTGTAGTTTAAAACGGAAGAAACGGAGATGAAAAACTACTTGTATTTTGAGAGTTATGATGGAAATAGTTAGATTCGCGCTTTGGTCTAGCAGTTTGCAGACATACCTCCGATTGAATGACCATAACTCACTCAATTCAACCCGGAATTCATTGAAATTTATTCCATTTCGAAGGAGTCGAAGTGTAATCTAAAACGGAAGAAACAGAGATGAAAAAGTCCTAGTATTTTGAGAGTTATGACCGAAATAGTTAGACTCGCGCTTTGGTCTAGCAGTTTACAGACCTACGTCCGGTTGATTGACCATAACTCAGTCAATTCAACTCGGAATTGAGTCAAATTCATGCCATTTCGAAGATGTCGAAGTGTAGTTGAAAACATAAGAAAGGGAGATGAAAAACTCCAAGTATTTTAAGAGTTATGACGGAAATAGTTAGACTCGCCCTTTCGCCTAGCAGTTTACAGACCTACCTCCGATTCAATGACCATAACTCACTCAATTCAACCCGGAATTAATTGAAATTTATTCCATTTCGAATGAGTAGAAGTGTAGTTTAAAACGAAAGAAACGGAGGTTAAAAAAGCCAAGTATTTCGGGAGTTATGATGGAAATAGTTAGACTCGCACTTTAGTGTAGCAGTTTACAGACCTACCTCCGATTGATTGACCATAACTCAGTCAATTCAACTCGGAATTTAGTCAAATTCATGCCGTTTCGAAGATGTCGAAGTGTAGTTGAAAACATAAGAAACGGAGATGAAAAACTCCAAGTATTTTAAGAGTTACGATGGAAATAGTTAGACTCGCGCTTTCGCCTAGCAGTTTACTGACCTACCTCCGATTGAATGACCATAACCCACTCAATTCAACTCGGAATTCATTGAAATTCGTTCCATTACGAAGGAGTCGAAAGTGTAGCTGAAAACGGAAGAAACGGAGATGAAAACTCCAAGTATTTTGAGAGTTATGGTGGAAATAGTTAGACTCGCATTTTCGACTAGCAGTTTACAGACCTACCTCCGATTGAATGACCATAAGTCACTAAAATTCAACTCGGAATTCATTGAACTTTGTTCCATTTCGAAGGAGTCGAAGTGTAGTTTAAAACAGAAGAAACGGAGATAAAAAAAACCAAGTATTTTGAGATTTATGGTGGAAATTGTTAGACTCGCACTTTGGTCTAGCAGTTTACAGACATACCTCCGATTGATTGACTATAACTCACTCAATTCAACTCGAAATTGATTCAAATTCATTCAATTTCGAAGATGTCGAAGTGAAGTTGAAAACGGTAGAAACGGAGATGAAACACTCCAAGTATTTTAAGAGTTATGATGGAAATAGTTGGACTCTTGCTTTCGCCTAGCAGTTTACAGACCTACCTCCGATTGAATGACCATAACTCACTCAATTCAACCCGGATTTCATTGAAATTTGTTCCATTTCGAAGGAGTCGAAGTGTAGTTTAAAACGGAAGAAACGGAGATGGAAAAAGCCAAGTATTTTGAGAGTTATGGTGGAAATAGTTAGACTCGCACTTTGGTCTAGTAGTTTACAGACCCACCTCCGATTGATTGACCATAACTCACTCAATTCAACTCAGAATTGAATCAAATTCATGGCATTGCGAAGATGTCGAAGTGTAGTTGGAAATGGAGATGAAAAACTCCAAGTAATTTAAGAGTTATGATGGACATAGTTAGACTCGCGCTTTCGCCTAGCAGTTTACAGACATACCTCCGAGTCAATGACCATAACTCACTCAATTCAACTCGGAATTCATTGAAATTTGTTCCATTTCGAAGGACTCGAACTGTAGTTTAAAACGGAAGAAACGGAGATGAAAAAAGCAAGTATTCTGAGAGTTATGGTGGAAATAGTTACACTCGCACTTTGGTCTAGCAGTTTACAGACCAACCTGCAATTGATTGACCATAACTTACTCAATTTAACTCGGAATTGATTCAAATTCATGCCATTTTGAAGGTGTGGAAGTGTAGTTGAAAACGAAAGAAACAGAGATGAAAAATTCCAAGTATCTTAAGAGTTGTGATGGAAATAGTTACACTCGCGCTTTGGTCTAGCAGTTTACAGACCTGCTTCCGATTCATTCACCATAAGTCACTCAATTCGACTCGGAATTTATTCAAATTCATGCCATTTGGAAGATGTCGAAGAGTAGCTGAAAACGAAAGAAACGGAGACGAAAAACTCCAAGTATTTTAAGACTTATGATAGAAATAGTTAGACTCGCGCTTTCGCCTAGCAGTTTACAGACGTACCTCCGATTTAATGACCACAACTCACTCAATTGAACATGTAATTCAATAAAATTTGTTGCATTTCGAAAGAGTCGAAGTGTAGTTTAAAACGGAAGAAACGGAGATGAAAAACTACTTGTATTTTGAGAGTTATGATGGAAATAGTTAGATTCGCGCTTTGGTCTAGCAGTTTGCAGACATACCTCCGATTGAATGACCATAACTCACTCAATTCAACCCGGAATTCATTGAAATTTATTCCATTTCGAAGGAGTCGAAGTGTAATCTAAAACGGAAGAAACAGAGATGAAAAAGTCCTAGTATTTTGAGAGTTATGACCGAAATAGTTAGACTCGCGCTTTGGTCTAGCAGTTTACAGACCTACGTCCGGTTGATTGACCATAACTCAGTCAATTCAACTCGGAATTGAGTCAAATTCATGCCATTTCGAAGATGTCGAAGTGTAGTTGAAAACATAAGAAAGGGAGATGAAAAACTCCAAGTATTTTAAGAGTTATGACGGAAATAGTTAGACTCGCCCTTTCGCCTAGCAGTTTACAGACCTACCTCCGATTCAATGACCATAACTCACTCAATTCAACCCGGAATTAATTGAAATTTGTTCCATTTCGAATGAGTAGAAGTGTAGTTTAAAACGAAAGAAACGGAGGTTAAAAAAGCCAAGTATTTCGGGAGTTATGATGGAAATAGTTAGACTCGCACTTTAGTGTAGCAGTTTACAGACCTACCTCCGATTGATTGACCATAACTCAGTCAATTCAACTCGGAATTTAGTCAAATTCATGCCGTTTCGAAGATGTCGAAGTGTAGTTGAAAACATAAGAAACGGAGATGAAAAACTCCAAGTATTTTAAGAGTTACGATGGAAATAGTTAGACTCGCGCTTTCGCCTAGCAGTTTACTGACCTACCTCCGATTGAATGACCATAACCCACTCAATTCAACTCGGAATTCATTGAAATTCGTTCCATTACGAAGGAGTCGAAAGTGTAGCTGAAAACGGAAGAAACGGAGATGAAAACTCCAAGTATTTTGAGAGTTATGGTGGAAATAGTTAGACTCGCGTTTTCGCCTAGCAGTTTACAGACCTACCTCCGATTGAATGACCATAAGTCACTAAAATTCAACTCGGAATTCATTGAACTTTGTTCCATTTCGAAGGAGTCGAAGTGTAGTTTAAAACAGAAGAAACGGAGATAAAAAAAACCAAGTATTTTGAGATTTATGGTGGAAATTGTTAGACTCGCACTTTGGTCTAGCAGTTTACAGACATACCTCCGATTGATTGACTATAACTCACTCAATTCAACTCGAAATTGATTCAAATTCATTCAATTTCGAAGATGTCGAAGTGAAGTTGAAAACGGAAGAAACGGAGATGAAACACTCCAAGTATTTTAAGAGTTATTATGGAAATAGTTGGACTCTTGCTTTCGCCTAGCAGTTTACAGACCTACCTCCGATTGAATGACCATAACTCACTCAATTCAACCCGGATTTCATTGAAATTTGTTCAATTTCGAAGGAGTCGAAGTGTAGTTTAAAACGGAAGAAACGGAGATGCAAAAAGCCAAGTATTTTGAGAGTTATGGTGGAAATAGTTAGACTCGCACTTTGGTCTAGTAGTTTACAGACCCACCTCCGATTGATTGACCATAACTCACTCAATTCAACTCAGAATTGAATCAAATTCATGGCATTGCGAAGATGTCGAACTGTAGTTGGAAATGGAGATGAAAAACTCCAAGTAATTTAAGAGTTATGATGGACATAGTTAGACTCGCGCTTTCGCCTAGCAGTTTACAGACCTACCTCCGAGTCAATGACCATAACTCACTCAATTCAACTCGGAATTCATTGAAATTTGTTCCATTTCGAAGGACTCGAACTGTAGTTTAAAACGGAAGAAACGGAGATGAAAAAAGCAAGTATTCTGAGAGTTATGGTGGAAATAGTTACACTCGCACTTTGGTCTAGCAGTTTACAGACCAACCTGCAATTGATTGACCATAACTTACTCAATTTAACTCGGAATTGATTCAAATTCATGCCATTTTGAAGGTGTGGAAGTGTAGTTGAAAACGAAAGAAACAGAGATGAAAAATTCCAAGTATCTTAAGAGTTGTGATGGAAATAGTTACACTCGCGCTTTGGTCTAGCAGTTTACAGACCTGCTTCCGATTCATTCACCATAAGTCACTCAATTCGACTCGGAATTTATTCAAATTCATGCCATTTGGAAGATGTCGAAGAGTAGCTGAAAACGAAAGAAACGGAGACGAAAAACTCCAAGTATTTTAAGACTTATGATAGAAATAGTTAGACTCGCGCTTTCGCCTAGCAGTTTACAGACGTACCTCCGATTTAATGACCACAACTCACTCAATTGAACATGTAATTCAATAAAATTTGTTGCATTTCGAAAGAGTCGAAGTGTAGTTTAAAACGGAAGAAACGGAGATGAAAAACTACTTGTATTTTGAGAGTTATGATGGAAATAGTTAGATTCGCGCTTTGGTCTAGCAGTTTGCAGACATACCTCCGATTGAATGACCATAACTCACTCAATTCAACCCGGAATTCATTGAAATTTATTCCATTTCGAAGGAGTCGAAGTGTAATCTAAAACGGAAGAAACAGAGATGAAAAAGTCCTAGTATTTTGAGAGTTATGACCGAAATAGTTAGACTCGCGCTTTGGTCTAGCAGTTTACAGACCTACGTCCGGTTGATTGACCATAACTCAGTCAATTCAACTCGGAATTGAGTCAAATTCATGCCATTTCGAAGATGTCGAAGTGTAGTTGAAAACATAAGAAAGGGAGATGAAAAACTCCAAGTATTTTAAGAGTTATGACGGAAATAGTTAGACTCGCCCTTTCGCCTAGCAGTTTACAGACCTACCTCCGATTCAATGACCATAACTCACTCAATTCAACCCGGAATTAATTGAAATTTGTTCCATTTCGAATGAGTAGAAGTGTAGTTTAAAACGAAAGAAACGGAGGTTAAAAAAGCCAAGTATTTCGGGAGTTATGATGGAAATAGTTAGACTCGCACTTTAGTGTAGCAGTTTACAGACCTACCTCCGATTGATTGACCATAACTCAGTCAATTCAACTCGGAATTTAGTCAAATTCATGCCGTTTCGAAGATGTCGAAGTGTAGTTGAAAACATAAGAAACGGAGATGAAAAACTCCAAGTATTTTAAGAGTTACGATGGAAATAGTTAGACTCGCGCTTTCGCCTAGCAGTTTACTGACCTACCTCCGATTGAATGACCATAACCCACTCAATTCAACTCGGAATTCATTGAAATTCGTTCCATTACGAAGGAGTCGAAAGTGTAGCTGAAAACGGAAGAAACGGAGATGAAAACTCCAAGTATTTTGAGAGTTATGGTGGAAATAGTTAGACTCGCGTTTTCGCCTAGCAGTTTACAGACCTACCTCCGATTGAATGACCATAAGTCACTAAAATTCAACTCGGAATTCATTGAACTTTGTTCCATTTCGAAGGAGTCGAAGTGTAGTTTAAAACAGAAGAAACGGAGATAAAAAAAACCAAGTATTTTGAGATTTATGGTGGAAATTGTTAGACTCGCACTTTGGTCTAGCAGTTTACAGACATACCTCCGATTGATTGACTATAACTCACTCAATTCAACTCGAAATTGATTCAAATTCATTCAATTTCGAAGATGTCGAAGTGAAGTTGAAAACGGAAGAAACGGAGATGAAACACTCCAAGTATTTTAAGAGTTATTATGGAAATAGTTGGACTCTTGCTTTCGCCTAGCAGTTTACAGACCTACCTCCGATTGAATGACCATAACTCACTCAATTCAACCCGGATTTCATTGAAATTTGTTCAATTTCGAAGGAGTCGAAGTGTAGTTTAAAACGGAAGAAACGGAGATGCAAAAAGCCAAGTATTTTGAGAGTTATGGTGGAAATAGTTAGACTCGCACTTTGGTCTAGTAGTTTACAGACCCACCTCCGATTGATTGACCATAACTCACTCAATTCAACTCAGAATTGAATCAAATTCATGGCATTGCGAAGATGTCGAACTGTAGTTGGAAATGGAGATGAAAAACTCCAAGTAATTTAAGAGTTATGATGGACATAGTTAGACTCGCGCTTTCGCCTAGCAGTTTACAGACCTACCTCCGAGTCAATGACCATAACTCACTCAATTCAACTCGGAATTCATTGAAATTTGTTCCATTTCGAAGGACTCGAACTGTAGTTTAAAACGGAAGAAACGGAGATGAAAAAAGCAAGTATTCTGAGAGTTATGGTGGAAATAGTTACACTCGCACTTTGGTCTAGCAGTTTACAGACCAACCTGCAATTGAATGACCATAACTTACTCAATTTAACTCGGAATTGATTCAAATTCATGCCATTTTGAAGGTGTGGAACTGTAGTTGAAAACGAAAGAAACAGAGATGAAAAATTCCAAGTATCTTAAGAGTTATGATGGAAATAGTTAGACTCGCGCTTTGGTCTAGCAGTTTACAGACCTGCTTCCGATTCATTGACCATAAGTCACTCAATTCGACTCGGAATTTATTCAAATTCATGCCATTTGGAAGATGTCGAAGAGTAGCTGAAAACGAAAGAAACAGAGACGAAAAACTCCAAGTATTTTAAGAGTTATGATAGAAATAGTTAGACTCGCGCTTTCGCCTAGCAGTTTACAGACCTACCTCCGATTTAATGACCACAACTCACTCAATTGAACATGTAATTCAATGAAATTTGTTGCATTTCGAAGTAGTCGAAGTGTAGTTTAAAACGAAAGAAACGGAGATGAAAAACTACTTCTATTTTGAGAGTTATGATGGAAATAGTTAGATTCGCGCTTTGGTCTAGCAGTTTGCAGACATACCTCCGATTGAATGACCATAACTCACTCAATTCAACCCGGAATTCATTGAAATTTATTCAATTTCGAAGGAGTCGAAGTGTAGTCTAAAACGGAAGAAACAGAGATGAAAAAGTCCTAGTATTTTGAGAGTTATGACGGAAATAGTTAGACTCGCGCTTTGGTCTAGCAGTTTATAGACCTACGTCCGGTTGATTGACCATAACTCAGTCAATTCAACTCGGAATTGAGTCGAATTCATGCCATTTCGAAGATGTCGAAGTGTAGTTGAAAACATTAGAAACGGAGATGAAAAACTCCAAGTATTTTAAGAGTTATGACGGAAATAGTTAGACTCGCCCTTTCGCCTAGCAGTTTACAGACCTATCTCCGATTGAATGACCATAACTCACTCAATTCAACCCGGAATTAATTGAAATTTGTTCCATTTCGAATGAGTAGAAGTGTAGTTTAAAAAGAAAGAAACGGAGGTTAAAAAAGCCGAGTATTTCAGGAGTTATGATGGAAATAGTTAGACTCGCACTTTAGTGTAGCAGTTTACAGACCTACCTCCGATTGATTGACCATAACTCTGTCAATTCAACTCGGAATTTAGTCAAATTCATGCCGTTTCGAAGATGTCGAAGTGTATTTGAAAACATAAGAAACGGAGATGAAAAACTCCAAGTATTTTAAGAGTTACGATGGAAATAGTTAGACTCGCGCTTTCGCCTAGCAGTTTACTGACCTACCTCCGATTGAATGACCATAACCCACTCAATTCAACTCAGAATTCATTGAAATTCGTTCCATTACGAAGGAGTCGAAAGTGTAGCTGAAAACGGAAGAAACGGAGATGAAAACTCCAAGTATTTTGAGAGTTATGGTGGAAATAGTTAGACTCGTGTTTTCGCCTAGCAGTTTAGAGACCTACCTCCGATTGAATGACCATAAGTCACTAAATTCAACTCGGATTTCATTGAAATTTGTTCCATTTCGAAGGAGTAGAAGTATAGTTTGTAACGGAAGAAACGGAGATGCAAAAAGCCAAGTATTTTGAGAGTTATGGTGGAAATAGTTAGACTCGCACTTTGGTCTAGGAGTTTACAGACCTACCTCGGATTGATTGACCATAACTCACTCAATTCAACTCAGAATTGAATCAAATTCATGGCATTGCGAAGATGTCGAAGTGTAGTTGGAAATGGAGATGAAAAACTCCAAGTAATTTAAGAGTTATGATGGACATAGTTAGACTCGCGCTTTCGCCTAGCAGTTTACAGACATACCTCCGAGTCAATGACCATAACTCACTCAATTCAACTCGGAATTCATTGAAATTTGTTCCATTTCGAAGGACTCGAACTGTAGTTTAAAACGGAAGAAACGGAGATGAAAAAAGCCAAGTATTTTGAGAGTTATGGTGGAAATAGTTAGACTCGCACTTTGGTCTAGCCGTTTACAGACCAACCTGCAATTGATTGACCATAACTTACTCAATTTAACTCGGAATTGATTCAAATTCATGCCATTTTGAAGGTGTGGAAGTGTAGTTGAAAACGAAAGAAACAGAGATGAAAAATTCCAAGTATCTTAAGAGTTATGATGGAAATAGTTAGACTCGCGCTTTGGTCTAGCAGTTTACAGACCTGCTTCCGATTCATTCACCATAAGTCACTCAATTCGACTCGGAATTTATTCAAATTCATGCCATTTGGAAGATGTCGAAGAGTAGCTGAAAACGAAAGAAACGGAGACGAAAAACTCCAAGTATTTTAAGACTTATGATAGAAATAGTTAGACTCGCGCTTTCGCCTAGCAGTTTACAGACGTACCTCCGATTTAATGACCACAACTCACTCAATTGAACATGGATTTCAATGAAATTTGTTGCATTTCGAAAGAGTCGAAGTTTAGTTTAAAACGGAAGAAACGGAGATGAAAAACTACTTGTATTTTGAGAGTTATGATGTTAATAGTTAGATTCGCGCTTTGGTCTAGCAGTTTGCAGACATACCTCCGATTGAATGACCATAACTCACTCAATTCAACCCGGAATTCATTGAAATTTATTCCATTTCGAAGGAGTCGAAGTGTAATCTAAAACGGAAGAAACAGAGATGAAAAAGTCCTAGTATTTTGAGAGTTATGACGAAATAGTTAGACTCGCGCTTTGGTCTAGCAGTTTACAGACCTACGTCCGGTTGATTGACCATAACTCAGTCAATTCAACTCGGAATTGAGTCAAATTCATGCCATTTCGAAGATGTCGAAGTGTAGTTGAAAACATAAGAAAGGGAGATGAAAAACTCCAAGTATTTTAAGAGTTATGACGGAAATAGTTAGACTCGCCCTTTCGCCTAGCAGTTTACAGACCTACCTCCGATTTAATGACCATAACTCACTCAATTCAACCCGGAATTAATTGAAATTTGTTCCATTTCGAATGAGTAGAAGTGTAGTTTAAAACGAAAGAAACGGAGGTTAAAAAAGCCAAGTATTTCGGGAGTTATGATGGAAATAGTTAGACTCGCACTTTAGTGTAGCAGTTTACAGACCTACCTCCGATTGATTGACCATAACTCAGTCAATTCAACTCGGAATTTAGTCAAATTCATGCCGTTTCGAAGATGTCGAAGTGTAGTTGAAAACATAAGAAACGGAGATGAAAAACTCCAAGTATTTTAAGAGTTACGATGGAAATAGTTAGACTCGCGCTTTCGCCTAGCAGTTTACTGACCTACCTCCGATTGAATGACCATAACCCACTCAATTCAACTCGGAATTCATTGAAATTCGTTCCATTACGAAGGAGTCGAAAGTGTAGCTGAAAACGGAAGAAACGGAGATGAAAACTCCAAGCATTTTGAGAGTTATGGTGGAAATAGTTAGACTCGCGTTTTCGCCTAGCAGTTTACAGACCTACCTCCGATTGAATGACCATAAGTTACTAAAATTCAACTCGGAATTCATTGAACTTTGTTACATTTCGAAGGAGTCGAAGTGTAGTTTAAAACAGAAGAAACGGAGATAAAAAAAACCAAGTATTTTGAGATTTATGGTGGAAATTGTTAGACTCGCACTTTGGTCTAGCAGTTTACAGACATACCTCCGATTGATTGACTATAACTCACTCAATTCAACTCGAAATTGATTCAAATTCATTCAATTTCGAAGATGTCGAAGTGAAGTTGAAAACGGAAGAAACGGAGATGAAACACTCCAAGTATTTTAAGAGTTATGATGGAAATAGTTGGACTCTTGCTTTCGCCTAGCAGTTTACAGACCTACCTCCGATTGAATGACCATAACTCACTCAATTCAACCCGGATTTCATTGAAATTTGTTCCATTTCGAAGGAGTCGAAGTGTAGTTTAAAACGGAAGAAACGGAGATGCAAAAAGCCAAGTATTTTGAGAGTTATGGTGGAAATAGTTAGACTCGCACTTTGGTCTAGTAGTTTACAGACCCACCTCCGATTGATTGACCATAACTCACTCAATTCAACTCAGAATTGAATCAAATTCATGGCATTGCGAAGATGTCGAAGTGTAGTTGGAAATGGAGATGAAAAACTCCAAGTAATTTAAGAGTTATGATGGACATAGTTAGACTCGCGCTTTCGCCTAGCAGTTTACAGACATACCTCCGAGTCAATGACCATAACTCACTCAATTCAACTCGGAATTCATTGAAATTTGTTCCATTTCGAAGGACTCGAACTGTAGTTTAAAACGGAAGAAACGGAGATGAAAAAAGCCAAGTATTTTGAGAGTTATGGTGGAAATAGTTAGACTCGCACTTTGGTCTAGCAGTTTACAGACCAACCTGCAATTGATTGACCATAACTTACTCAATTTAACTCGGAATTGATTCAAATTCATGCCATTTTGAAGGTGTGGAAGTGTAGTTGAAAACGAAAGAAACAGAGATGAAAAATTCCAAGTATCTTAAGAGTTGTGATGGAAATAGTTACACTCGCGCTTTGGTCTAGCAGTTTACAGACCTGCTTCCGATTCATTCACCATAAGTCACTCAATTCGACTCGGAATTTATTCAAATTCATGCCATTTGGAAGATGTCGAAGAGTAGCTGAAAACGAAAGAAACGGAGACGAAAAACTCCAAGTATTTTAAGACTTATGATAGAAATAGTTAGACTCGCGCTTTCGCCTAGCAGTTTACAGACGTACCTCCGATTTAATGACCACAACTCACTCAATTGAACATGTAATTCAATAAAATTTGTTGCATTTCGAAAGAGTCGAAGTGTAGTTTAAAATGGAAGAAACGGAGATGAAAAACTACTTGTATTTTGAGAGTTATGATGGAAATAGTTAGATTCGCGCTTTGGTCTAGCAGTTTGCAGACATACCTCCGATTGAATGACCATAACTCACTCAATTCAACCCGGAATTCATTGAAATTTATTCCATTTCGAAGGAGTCGAAGTGTAATCTAAAACGGAAGAAACAGAGATGAAAAAGTCCTAGTATTTTGAGAGTTATGACGGAAATAGTTAGACTCGCGCTTTGGTCTAGCAGTTTACAGACCTACGTCCGGTTGATTGACCATAACTCAGTCAATTCAACTCGGAATTGAGTCAAATTCATGCCATTTCGAAGATGTCGAAGTGTAGTTGAAAACATAAGAAAGGGAGATGAAAAACTCCAAGTATTTTAAGAGTTATGACGGAAATAGTTAGACTCGCCCTTTCGCCTAGCAGTTTACAGACCTACCTCCGATTGAATGACCATAACTCACTCAATTCAACCCGGAATTAATTGAAATTTGTTCCATTTCGAATGAGTAGAAGTGTAGTTTAAAACGAAAGAAACGGAGGTTAAAAAAGCCAAGTATTTCGGGAGTTATGATGGAAATAGTTAGACTCGCACTTTAGTGTAGCAGTTTACAGACCTACCTCCGATTGATTGACCATAACTCAGTCAATTCAACTCGGAATTTAGTCAAATTCATGCCGTTTCGAAGATGTCGAAGTGTAGTTGAAAACATAAGAAACGGAGATGAAAAAATCCAAGTATTTTAAGAGTTACGATGGAAATAGTTAGACTCGCGCTTTCGCCTAGCAGTTTACTGACCTACCTCCGATTGAATGACCATAACCCACTCAATTCAACTCGGAATTCATTGAAATTCGTTCCATTACGAAGGAGTCGAAAGTGTAGCTGAAAACGGAAGAAACGGAGATGAAAACTCCAAGTATTTTGAGAGTTATGGTGGAAATAGTTAGACTCGCGTTTTCGCCTAGCAGTTTACAGACCTACCTCCGATTGAATGACCATAAGTCACTAAAATTCAACTCGGAATTCATTGAACTTTGTTCCATTTCGAAGGAGTCGAAGTGTAGTTTAAAACAGAAGAAACGGAGATAAAAAAAACCAAGTATTTTGAGATTTATGGTGGAAATTGTTAGACTCGCACTTTGGTCTAGCAGTTTACAGACATACCTCCGATTGATTGACTATAACTCACTCAATTCAACTCGAAATTGATTCAAATTCATTCAATTTCGAAGATGTCGAAGTGAAGTTGAAAACGGAAGAAACGGAGATGAAACACTCCAAGTATTTTAAGAGTTATGATGGAAATAGTTGGACTCTTGCTTTCGCCTAGCAGTTTACAGACCTACCTCCGATTGAATGACCATAACTCACTCAATTCAACCCGGATTTCATTGAAATTTGTTCCATTTCGAAGGAGTCGAAGTGTAGTTTAAAACGGAAGAAACGGAGATGCAAAAAGCCAAGTATTTTGAGAGTTATGGTGGAAATAGTTAGACTCGCACTTTGGTCTAGTAGTTTACAGACCCACCTCCGATTGATTGACCATAACTCACTCAATTCAACTCAGAATTGAATCAAATTCATGGCATTGCGAAGATGTCGAAGTGTAGTTGGAAATGGAGATGAAAAACTCCAAGTAATTTAAGAGTTATGATGGACATAGTTAGACTCGCGCTTTCGCCTAGCAGTTTACAGACATACCTCCGAGTCAATGACCATAACTCACTCAATTCAACTCGGAATTCATTGAAATTTGTTCCATTTCGAAGGACTCGAACTGTAGTTTAAAACGGAAGAAACGGAGATGAAAAAAGCCAAGTATTTTGAGAGTTATGGTGGAAATAGTTAGACTCGCACTTTGGTCTAGCAGTTTACAGACCAACCTGCAATTGATTGACCATAACTTACTCAATTTAACTCGGAATTGATTCAAATTCATGCCATTTTGAAGGTGTGGAAGTGTAGTTGAAAACGAAAGAAACAGAGATGAAAAATTCCAAGTATCTTAAGAGTTGTGATGGAAATAGTTACACTCGCGCTTTGGTCTAGCAGTTTACAGACCTGCTTCCGATTCATTCACCATAAGTCACTCAATTCGACTCGGAATTTATTCAAATTCATGCCATTTGGAAGATGTCGAAGAGTAGCTGAAAACGAAAGAAACGGAGACGAAAAACTCCAAGTATTTTAAGACTTATGATAGAAATAGTTAGACTCGCGCTTTCGCCAAGCAGTTTACAGACGTACCTCCGATTTAATGACCACAACTCACTCAATTGAACATGGAATTCAATGAAATTTGTTGCATTTCGAAAGAGTCGAAGTTTAGTTTAAAACGGAAGAAACGGAGATGAAAAACTACTTGTATTTTGAGAGTTATGATGTTAATAGTTAGATTCGCGCTTTGGTCTAGCAGTTTGCAGACATACCTCCGATTGAATGACCATAACTCACTCAATTCAACCCGGAATTCATTGAAATTTATTCCATTTCGAAGGAGTCGAAGTGTAATCTAAAACGGAAGAAACAGAGATGAAAAAGTCCTAGTATTTTGAGAGTTATGACCGAAATAGTTAGACTCGCGCTTTGGTCTAGCAGTTTACAGACCTACGTCCGGTTGATTGACCATAACTCAGTCAATTCAACTCGGAATTGAGTCAAATTCATGCCATTTCGAAGATGTCGAAGTGTAGTTGAAAACATAAGAAAGGGAGATGAAAAACTCCAAGTATTTTAAGAGTTATGACGGAAATAGTTAGACTCGCCCTTTCGCCTAGCAGTTTACAGACCTACCTCCGATTCAATGACCATAACTCACTCAATTCAACCCGGAATTAATTGAAATTTGTTCCATTTCGAATGAGTAGAAGTGTAGTTTAAAACGAAAGAAACGGAGGTTAAAAAAGCCAAGTATTTCGGGAGTTATGATGGAAATAGTTAGACTCGCACTTTAGTGTAGCAGTTTACAGACCTACCTCCGATTGATTGACCATAACTCAGTCAATTCAACTCGGAATTTAGTCAAATTCATGCCGTTTCGAAGATGTCGAAGTGTAGTTGAAAACATAAGAAACGGAGATGAAAAACTCCAAGTATTTTAAGAGTTACGATGGAAATAGTTAGACTCGCGCTTTCGCCTAGCAGTTTACTGACCTACCTCCGATTGAATGACCATAACCCACTCAATTCAACTCGGAATTCATTGAAATTCGTTCCATTACGAAGGAGTCGAAAGTGTAGCTGAAAACGGAAGAAACGGAGATGAAAACTCCAAGTATTTTGAGAGTTATGGTGGAAATAGTTAGACTCGCGTTTTCGCCTAGCAGTTTACAGACCTACCTCCGATTGAATGACCATAAGTCACTAAAATTCAACTCGGAATTCATTGAACTTTGTTCCATTTCGAAGGAGTCGAAGTGTAGTTTAAAACAGAAGAAACGGAGATAAAAAAAACCAAGTATTTTGAGATTTATGGTGGAAATTGTTAGACTCGCACTTTGGTCTAGCAGTTTACAGACATACCTCCGATTGATTGACTATAACTCACTCAATTCAACTCGAAATTGATTCAAATTCATTCAATTTCGAAGATGTCGAAGTGAAGTTGAAAACGGAAGAAACGGAGATGAAACACTCCAAGTATTTTAAGAGTTATTATGGAAATAGTTGGACTCTTGCTTTCGCCTAGCAGTTTACAGACCTACCTCCGATTGAATGACCATAACTCACTCAATTCAACCCGGATTTCATTGAAATTTGTTCAATTTCGAAGGAGTCGAAGTGTAGTTTAAAACGGAAGAAACGGAGATGCAAAAAGCCAAGTATTTTGAGAGTTATGGTGGAAATAGTTAGACTCGCACTTTGGTCTAGTAGTTTACAGACCCACCTCCGATTGATTGACCATAACTCACTCAATTCAACTCAGAATTGAATCAAATTCATGGCATTGCGAAGATGTCGAACTGTAGTTGGAAATGGAGATGAAAAACTCCAAGTAATTTAAGAGTTATGATGGACATAGTTAGACTCGCGCTTTCGCCTAGCAGTTTACAGACCTACCTCCGAGTCAATGACCATAACTCACTCAATTCAACTCGGAATTCATTGAAATTTGTTCCATTTCGAAGGACTCGAACTGTAGTTTAAAACGGAAGAAACGGAGATGAAAAAAGCAAGTATTCTGAGAGTTATGGTGGAAATAGTTACACTCGCACTTTGGTCTAGCAGTTTACAGACCAACCTGCAATTGAATGACCATAACTTACTCAATTTAACTCGGAATTGATTCAAATTCATGCCATTTTGAAGGTGTGGAACTGTAGTTGAAAACGAAAGAAACAGAGATGAAAAATTCCAAGTATCTTAAGAGTTATGATGGAAATAGTTAGACTCGCGCTTTGGTCTAGCAGTTTACAGACCTGCTTCCGATTCATTGACCATAAGTCACTCAATTCGACTCGGAATTTATTCAAATTCATGCCATTTGGAAGATGTCGAAGAGTAGCTGAAAACGAAAGAAACAGAGACGAAAAACTCCAAGTATTTTAAGAGTTATGATAGAAATAGTTAGACTCGCGCTTTCGCCTAGCAGTTTACAGACCTACCTCCGATTTAATGACCACAACTCACTCAATTGAACATGTAATTCAATGAAATTTGTTGCATTTCGAAGTAGTCGAAGTGTAGTTTAAAACGAAAGAAACGAAGATGAAAAACTACTTCTATTTTGAGAGTTATGATGGAAATAGTTAGATTCGCGCTTTGGTCTAGCAGTTTGCAGACATACCTCCGATTGAATGACCATAACTCACTCAATTCAACCCGGAATTCATTGAAATTTATTCCATTTCGAAGGAGTCGAAGTGTAGTCTAAAACGGAAGAAACAGAGATGAAAAAGTCCTAGTATTTTGAGAGTTATGACGGAAATAGTTAGACTCGCGCTTTGGTCTAGCAGTTTATAGACCTACGTCCGGTTGATTGACCATAACTCAGTCAATTCAACTCGGAATTGAGTCGAATTCATGCCATTTCGAAGATGTCGAAGTGTAGTTGAAAACATTAGAAACGGAGATGAAAAACTCCAAGTATTTTAAGAGTTATGACGGAAATAGTTAGACTCGCCCTTTCGCCTAGCAGTTTACAGACCTATCTCCGATTGAATGACCATAACTCACTCAATTCAACCCGGAATTAATTGAAATTTGTTCCATTTCGAATGAGTAGAAGTGTAGTTTAAAAAGAAAGAAACGGAGGTTAAAAAAGCCGAGTATTTCAGGAGTTATGATGGAAATAGTTAGACTCACACTTTAGTGTAGCAGTTTACAGACCTACCTCCGATTGATTGACCATAACTCTGTCAATTCAACTCGGAATTTAGTCAAATTCATGCCGTTTCGAAGATGTCGAAGTGTAGTTGAAAACATAAGAAACGGAGATGAAAAACTCCAAGTATTTTAAGAGTTACGATGGAAATAGTTAGACTCGCGCTTTCGCCTAGCAGTTTACTGACCTACCTCCGATTGAATGACCATAACCCACTCAATTCAACTCAGAATTCATTGAAATTCGTTCCATTACGAAGGAGTCGAAAGTGTAGCTGAAAACGGAAGAAACGGAGATGAAAACTCCAAGTATTTTGAGAGTTATGGTGGAAATAGTTAGACTCGTGTTTTCGCCTAGCAGTTTAGAGACCTACCTCCGATTGAATGACCATAAGTCACTAAATTCAACTCGGATTTCATTGAAATTTGTTCCATTTCGAAGGAGTAGAAGTATAGTTTGTAACGGAAGAAACGGAGATGCAAAAAGCCAAGTATTTTGAGAGTTATGGTGGAAATAGTTAGACTCGCACTTTGGTCTAGGAGTTTACAGACCTACCTCGGATTGATTGACCATAACTCACTCAATTCAACTCAGAATTGAATCAAATTCATGGCATTGCGAAGATGTCGAAGTGTAGTTGGAAATGGAGATGAAAAACTCCAAGTAATTTAAGAGTTATGATGGACATAGTTAGACTCGCGCTTTCGCCTAGCAGTTTACAGACATACCTCCGAGTCAATGACCATAACTCACTCAATTCAACTCGGAATTCATTGAAATTTGTTCCATTTCGAAGGACTCGAACTGTAGTTTAAAACGGAAGAAACGGAGATGAAAAAAGCCAAGTATTTTGAGAGTTATGGTGGAAATAGTTAGACTCGCACTTTGGTCTAGCCGTTTACAGACCAACCTGCAATTGATTGACCATAACTTACTCAATTTAACTCGGAATTGATTCAAATTCATGCCATTTTGAAGGTGTGGAAGTGTAGTTGAAAACGAAAGAAACAGAGATGAAAAATTCCAAGTATCTTAAGAGTTATGATGGAAATAGTTAGACTCGCGCTTTGGTCTAGCAGTTTACAGACCTGCTTCCGATTCATTCACCATAAGTCACTCAATTCGACTCGGAATTTATTCAAATTCATGCCATTTGGAAGATGTCGAAGAGTAGCTGAAAACGAAAGAAACGGAGACGAAAAACTCCAAGTATTTTAAGACTTATGATAGAAATAGTTAGACTCGCGCTTTCGCCTAGCAGTTTACAGACGTACCTCCGATTTAATGACCACAACTCACTCAATTGAACATGGAATTCAATGAAATTTGTTGCATTTCGAAAGAGTCGAAGTTTAGTTTAAAACGGAAGAAACGGAGATGAAAAACTACTTGTATTTTGAGAGTTATGATGTTAATAGTTAGATTCGCGCTTTGGTCTAGCAGTTTGCAGACATACCTCCGATTGAATGACCATAACTCACTCAATTCAACCCGGAATTCATTGAAATTTATTCCATTTCGAAGGAGTCGAAGTGTAATCTAAAACGGAAGAAACAGAGATGAAAAAGTCCTAGTATTTTGAGAGTTATGACGAAATAGTTAGACTCGCGCTTTGGTCTAGCAGTTTACAGACCTACGTCCGGTTGATTGACCATAACTCAGTCAATTCAACTCGGAATTGAGTCAAATTCATGCCATTTCGAAGATGTCGAAGTGTAGTTGAAAACATAAGAAAGGGAGATGAAAAACTCCAAGTATTTTAAGAGTTATGACGGAAATAGTTAGACTCGCCCTTTCGCCTAGCAGTTTACAGACCTACCTCCGATTTAATGACCATAACTCACTCAATTCAACCCGGAATTAATTGAAATTTGTTCCATTTCGAATGAGTAGAAGTGTAGTTTAAAACGAAAGAAACGGAGGTTAAAAAAGCCAAGTATTTCGGGAGTTATGATGGAAATAGTTAGACTCGCACTTTAGTGTAGCAGTTTACAGACCTACCTCCGATTGATTGACCATAACTCAGTCAATTCAACTCGGAATTTAGTCAAATTCATGCCGTTTCGAAGATGTCGAAGTGTAGTTGAAAACATAAGAAACGGAGATGAAAAACTCCAAGTATTTTAAGAGTTACGATGGAAATAGTTAGACTCGCGCTTTCGCCTAGCAGTTTACTGACCTACCTCCGATTGAATGACCATAACCCACTCAATTCAACTCGGAATTCATTGAAATTCGTTCCATTACGAAGGAGTCGAAAGTGTAGCTGAAAACGGAAGAAACGGAGATGAAAACTCCAAGCATTTTGAGAGTTATGGTGGAAATAGTTAGACTCGCGTTTTCGCCTAGCAGTTTACAGACCTACCTCCGATTGAATGACCATAAGTCACTAAAATTCAACTCGGAATTCATTGAACTTTGTTACATTTCGAAGGAGTCGAAGTGTAGTTTAAAACAGAAGAAACGGAGATAAAAAAAACCAAGTATTTTGAGATTTATGGTGGAAATTGTTAGACTCGCACTTTGGTCTAGCAGTTTACAGACATACCTCCGATTGATTGACTATAACTCACTCAATTCAACTCGAAATTGATTCAAATTCATTCAATTTCGAAGATGTCGAAGTGAAGTTGAAAACGGAAGAAACGGAGATGAAACACTCCAAGTATTTTAAGAGTTATGATGGAAATAGTTGGACTCTTGCTTTCGCCTAGCAGTTTACAGACCTACCTCCGATTGAATGACCATAACTCACTCAATTCAACCCGGATTTCATTGAAATTTGTTCCATTTCGAAGGAGTCGAAGTGTAGTTTAAAACGGAAGAAACGGAGATGCAAAAAGCCAAGTATTTTGAGAGTTATGGTGGAAATAGTTAGACTCGCACTTTGGTCTAGTAGTTTACAGACCCACCTCCGATTGATTGACCATAACTCACTCAATTCAACTCAGAATTGAATCAAATTCATGGCATTGCGAAGATGTCGAAGTGTAGTTGGAAATGGAGATGAAAAACTCCAAGTAATTTAAGAGTTATGATGGACATAGTTAGACTCGCGCTTTCGCCTAGCAGTTTACAGACATACCTCCGAGTCAATGACCATAACTCACTCAATTCAACTCGGAATTCATTGAAATTTGTTCCATTTCGAAGGACTCGAACTGTAGTTTAAAACGGAAGAAACGGAGATGAAAAAAGCCAAGTATTTTGAGAGTTATGGTGGAAATAGTTAGACTCGCACTTTGGTCTAGCAGTTTACAGACCAACCTGCAATTGATTGACCATAACTTACTCAATTTAACTCGGAATTGATTCAAATTCATGCCATTTTGAAGGTGTGGAAGTGTAGTTGAAAACGAAAGAAACAGAGATGAAAAATTCCAAGTATCTTAAGAGTTGTGATGGAAATAGTTACACTCGCGCTTTGGTCTAGCAGTTTACAGACCTGCTTCCGATTCATTCACCATAAGTCACTCAATTCGACTCGGAATTTATTCAAATTCATGCCATTTGGAAGATGTCGAAGAGTAGCTGAAAACGAAAGAAACGGAGACGAAAAACTCCAAGTATTTTAAGACTTATGATAGAAATAGTTAGACTCGCGCTTTCGCCTAGCAGTTTACAGACGTACCTCCGATTTAATGACCACAACTCACTCAATTGAACATGTAATTCAATAAAATTTGTTGCATTTCGAAAGAGTCGAAGTGTAGTTTAAAATGGAAGAAACGGAGATGAAAAACTACTTGTATTTTGAGAGTTATGATGGAAATAGTTAGATTCGCGCTTTGGTCTAGCAGTTTGCAGACATACCTCCGATTGAATGACCATAACTCACTCAATTCAACCCGGAATTCATTGAAATTTATTCCATTTCGAAGGAGTCGAAGTGTAATCTAAAACGGAAGAAACAGAGATGAAAAAGTCCTAGTATTTTGAGAGTTATGACGGAAATAGTTAGACTCGCGCTTTGGTCTAGCAGTTTACAGACCTACGTCCGGTTGATTGACCATAACTCAGTCAATTCAACTCGGAATTGAGTCAAATTCATGCCATTTCGAAGATGTCGAAGTGTAGTTGAAAACATAAGAAAGGGAGATGAAAAACTCCAAGTATTTTAAGAGTTATGACGGAAATAGTTAGACTCGCCCTTTCGCCTAGCAGTTTACAGACCTACCTCCGATTGAATGACCATAACTCACTCAATTCAACCCGGAATTAATTGAAATTTGTTCCATTTCGAATGAGTAGAAGTGTAGTTTAAAACGAAAGAAACGGAGGTTAAAAAAGCCAAGTATTTCGGGAGTTATGATGGAAATAGTTAGACTCGCACTTTAGTGTAGCAGTTTACAGACCTACCTCCGATTGATTGACCATAACTCAGTCAATTCAACTCGGAATTTAGTCAAATTCATGCCGTTTCGAAGATGTCGAAGTGTAGTTGAAAACATAAGAAACGGAGATGAAAAAATCCAAGTATTTTAAGAGTTACGATGGAAATAGTTAGACTCGCGCTTTCGCCTAGCAGTTTACTGACCTACCTCCGATTGAATGACCATAACCCACTCAATTCAACTCGGAATTCATTGAAATTCGTTCCATTACGAAGGAGTCGAAAGTGTAGCTGAAAACGGAAGAAACGGAGATGAAAACTCCAAGTATTTTGAGAGTTATGGTGGAAATAGTTAGACTCGCGTTTTCGCCTAGCAGTTTACAGACCTACCTCCGATTGAATGACCATAAGTCACTAAAATTCAACTCGGAATTCATTGAACTTTGTTCCATTTCGAAGGAGTCGAAGTGTAGTTTAAAACAGAAGAAACGGAGATAAAAAAAACCAAGTATTTTGAGATTTATGGTGGAAATTGTTAGACTCGCACTTTGGTCTAGCAGTTTACAGACATACCTCCGATTGATTGACTATAACTCACTCAATTCAACTCGAAATTGATTCAAATTCATTCAATTTCGAAGATGTCGAAGTGAAGTTGAAAACGGAAGAAACGGAGATGAAACACTCCAAGTATTTTAAGAGTTATGATGGAAATAGTTGGACTCTTGCTTTCGCCTAGCAGTTTACAGACCTACCTCCGATTGAATGACCATAACTCACTCAATTCAACCCGGATTTCATTGAAATTTGTTCCATTTCGAAGGAGTCGAAGTGTAGTTTAAAACGGAAGAAACGGAGATGCAAAAAGCCAAGTATTTTGAGAGTTATGGTGGAAATAGTTAGACTCGCACTTTGGTCTAGTAGTTTACAGACCCACCTCCGATTGATTGACCATAACTCACTCAATTCAACTCAGAATTGAATCAAATTCATGGCATTGCGAAGATGTCGAAGTGTAGTTGGAAATGGAGATGAAAAACTCCAAGTAATTTAAGAGTTATGATGGACATAGTTAGACTCGCGCTTTCGCCTAGCAGTTTACAGACATACCTCCGAGTCAATGACCATAACTCACTCAATTCAACTCGGAATTCATTGAAATTTGTTCCATTTCGAAGGACTCGAACTGTAGTTTAAAACGGAAGAAACGGAGATGAAAAAAGCCAAGTATTTTGAGAGTTATGGTGGAAATAGTTAGACTCGCACTTTGGTCTAGCAGTTTACAGACCAACCTGCAATTGATTGACCATAACTTACTCAATTTAACTCGGAATTGATTCAAATTCATGCCATTTTGAAGGTGTGGAAGTGTAGTTGAAAACGAAAGAAACAGAGATGAAAAATTCCAAGTATCTTAAGAGTTGTGATGGAAATAGTTACACTCGCGCTTTGGTCTAGCAGTTTACAGACCTGCTTCCGATTCATTCACCATAAGTCACTCAATTCGACTCGGAATTTATTCAAATTCATGCCATTTGGAAGATGTCGAAGAGTAGCTGAAAACGAAAGAAACGGAGACGAAAAACTCCAAGTATTTTAAGACTTATGATAGAAATAGTTAGACTCGCGCTTTCGCCAAGCAGTTTACAGACGTACCTCCGATTTAATGACCACAACTCACTCAATTGAACATGGAATTCAATGAAATTTGTTGCATTTCGAAAGAGTCGAAGTTTAGTTTAAAACGGAAGAAACGGAGATGAAAAACTACTTGTATTTTGAGAGTTATGATGTTAATAGTTAGATTCGCGCTTTGGTCTAGCAGTTTGCAGACATACCTCCGATTGAATGACCATAACTCACTCAATTCAACCCGGAATTCATTGAAATTTATTCCATTTCGAAGGAGTCGAAGTGTAATCTAAAACGGAAGAAACAGAGATGAAAAAGTCCTAGTATTTTGAGAGTTATGAGGAAATAGTTAGACTCGCGCTTTGGTCTAGCAGTTTACAGACCTACGTCCGGTTGATTGACCATAACTCAGTCAATTCAACTCGGAATTGAGTCAAATTCATGCCATTTCGAAGATGTCGAAGTGTAGTTGAAAACATAAGAAAGGGAGATGAAAAACTCCAAGTATTTTAAGAGTTATGACGGAAATAGTTAGACTCGCCCTTTCGCCTAGCAGTTTACAGACCTACCTCCGATTCAATGACCATAACTCACTCAATTCAACCCGGAATTAATTGAAATTTGTTCCATTTCGAATGAGTAGAAGTGTAGTTTAAAACGAAAGAAACGGAGGTTAAAAAAGCCAAGTATTTCAGGAGTTATGATGGAAATAGTTAGACTCGCACTTTAGTGTAGCAGTTTACAGACCTACCTCCGATTGATTGACCATAACTCAGTCAATTCAACTCGGAATTTAGTCAAATTCATGCCGTTTCGAAGATGTCGAAGTGTAGTTGAAAACATAAGAAACGGAGATGAAAAACTCCAAGTATTTTAAGAGTTACGATGGAAATAGTTAGACTCGCGCTTTCGCCTAGCAGTTTACTGACCTACCTCCGATTGAATGACCATAACCCACTCAATTCAACTCGGAATTCATTGAAATTCGTTCCATTACGAAGGAGTCGAAAGTGTAGCTGAAAACGGAAGAAACGGAGATGAAAACTCCAAGTATTTTGAGAGTTATGGTGGAAATAGTTAGACTCGCGTTTTCGCCTAGCAGTTTACAGACCTACCTCCGATTGAATGACCATAAGTCACTAAAATTCAACTCGGAATTCATTGAACTTTGTTCCATTTCGAAGGAGTCGAAGTGTAGTTTAAAACAGAAGAAACTGAGATAAAAAAACCAAGTATTTTGAGATTTATGGTGGAAATTGTTAGACTCGCACTTTGGTCTAGCAGTTTACAGACATACCTCCGATTGATTGACTATAACTCACTCAATTCAACTCGAAATTGATTCAAATTCATTCAATTTCGAAGATGTCGAAGTGAAGTTGAAAACGGAAGAAACGGAGATGAAACACTCCAAGTATTTTAAGAGTTATGATGGAAATAGTTGGACTCTTGCTTTCGCCTAGCAGTTTACAGACCTACCTCCGATTGAATGACCATAACTCACTCAATTCAACCCGGATTTCATTGAAATTTGTTCCATTTCGAAGGAGTCGAAGTGTAGTTTAAAACGGAAGAAACGGAGATGGAAAAAGCCAACTATTTTGAGAGTTATGGTGGAAATAGTTAGACTCGCACTTTGGTCTAGTAGTTTACAGACCCACCTCCGATTGATTGACCATAACTCACTCAATTCAACTCAGAATTGAATCAAATTCATGGCATTGCGAAGATGTCGAAGTGTAGTTGGAAATGGAGATGAAAAACTCCAAGTAATTTAAGAGTTATGATGGACATAGTTAGACTCGCGCTTTCGCCTAGCAGTTTACAGACATACCTCCGAGTCAATGACCATAACTCACTCAATTCAACTCGGAATTCATTGAAATTTGTTCCATTTCGAAGGACTCGAACTGTAGTTTAAAACGGAAGAAACGGAGATGAAAAAAGCCAAGTATTTTGAGAGTTATGGTGGAAATAGTTAGACTCGCACTTTGGTCTAGCAGTTTACAGACCAACCTGCAATTGATTGACCATAACTTACTCAATTTAACTCGGAATTGATTCAAATTCATGCCATTTTGAAGGTGTGGAAGTGTAGTTGAAAACGAAAGAAACAGAGATGAAAAATTCCAAGTATCTTAAGAGTTGTGATGGAAATAGTTACACTCGCGCTTTGGTCTAGCAGTTTACAGACCTGCTTCCGATTCATTCACCATAAGTCACTCAATTCGACTCGGAATTTATTCAAATTCATGCCATTTGGAAGATGTCGAAGAGTAGCTGAAAACGAAAGAAACGGAGACGAAAAACTCCAAGTATTTTAAGTCTTATGATAGAAATAGTTAGACTCGCGCTTTCGCCAAGCAGTTTACAGACGTACCTCCGATTTAATGACTACAACTCACTCAATTGAACATGTAATTCAATAAAATTTGTTGCATTTCGAAAGAGTCGAAGTGTAGTTTAAAACGGAAGAAACGGAGATGAAAAACTACTTGTATTTTGAGAGTTATGATGGAAATAGTTAGATTCGCGCTTTGGTCTAGCAGTTTGCAGACATACCTCCGATTGAATGACCATAACTCACTCAATTCAACCCGGAATTCATTGAAATTTATTCCATTTCGAAGGAGTCGAAGTGTAATCTAAAACGGAAGAAACAGAGATCAAAAAATCCTAGTATTTTGAGAGTTATGACGGAAATAGTTAGACTTGCGCTTTGGTCTAGCAGTTTACAGACCTACGTCCGGTTGATTGACCATAACTCAGTCAATTCAACTCGGAATTGAGTCAAATTCATGCCATTTCGAAGATGTCGAAGTGTAGTTGAAAACATAAGAAAGGGAGATAAAAAACTCCAAGTATTTTAAGAGTTATGACGGAAATAGTTAGACTCGCCCTTTCGCCTAGCAGTTTACAGACCTACCTCCGATTCAATGACCATAACTCACTCAATTCAACCCGGAATTAATTGAAATTTGTTCCATTTCGAATGAGTAGAAGTGTAGTTTAAAACGAAAGAAACGGAGGTTAAAAAAGCCAAGTATTTCGGGAGTTATGATGGAAATAGTTAGACTCGCACTTTAGTGTAGCAGTTTACAGACCTACCTCCGATTGATTGACCATAACTCAGTCAATTCAACTCGGAATTTAGTCAAATTCATGCCGTTTCGAAGATGTCGAAGTGTAGTTGAAAACATAAGAAACGGAGATGAAAAACTCCAAGTATTTTAAGAGTTACGATGGAAATAGTTAGACTCGCGCTTTCGCCTAGCAGTTTACTGACCTACCTCCGATTGAATGACCATAACCCACTCAATTCAACTCGGAATTCATTGAAATTCGTTCCATTACGAAGGAGTTGAAAGTGTAGCTGAAAACGGAAGAAACGGAGATGAAAACTCCAAGTATTTTGAGAGTTATGGTGGAAATAGTTAGACTCGCGTTTTCGCCTAGCAGTTTACAGACCTACCTCCGATTGAATGACCATAAGTCACTAAAATTCAACTCGGAATTCATTGAACTTTGTTCCATTTCGAAGGAGTCGAAGTGTAGTTTAAAACAGAAGAAACGGAGATAAAAAAAACCAAGTATTTTGAGATTTATGGTGGAAATTGTTAGACTCGCACTTTGGTCTAGCAGTTTACAGACATACCTCCGATTGATTGACTATAACTCACTCAATTCAACTCGAAATTGATTCAAATTCATTCAATTTCGAAGATGTCGAAGTGAAGTTGAAAACGGAAGAAACGGAGATGAAACACTCCAAGTATTTTAAGAGTTATGATGGAAATAGTTGGACTCTTGCTTTCGCCTAGCAGTTTACAGACCTACCTCCGATTGAATGACCATAACTCACTCAATTCAACCCGTATTTCATTGAAATTTGTTCAATTTCGAAGGAGTCGAAGTGTAGTTTAAAACGGAAGAAACGGAGATGCAAAAAGCCAAGTATTTTGAGAGTTATGGTGGAAATAGTTAGACTCGCACTTTGGTCTAGTAGTTTACAGACCCACGTCCGATTGATTGACCATAACTCACTCAATTCAACTCAGAATTGAATCAAATTCATGGCATTGCGAAGATGTCGAAGTGTAGTTGGAAATGGAGATGAAAAACTCCAAGTAATTTAAGAGTTATGATGGACATAGTTAGACTCGCGCTTTCGCCTAGCAGTTTACAGACCTACCTCCGAGTCAATGACCATAACTCACTCAATTCAACTCGGAATTCATTGAAATTTGTTCCATTTCGAAGGACTCGAACTGTAGTTTAAAACGGAAGAAACGGAGATGAAAAAAGCAAGTATTCTGAGAGTTATGGTGGAAATAGTTACACTCGCACTTTGGTCTAGCAGTTTACAGACCAACCTGCAATTGATTGACCATAACTTACTCAATTTAACTCGGAATTGATTCAAATTCATGCCATTTTGAAGGTGTGGAAGTGTAGTTGAAAACGAAAGAAACAGAGATGAAAAATTCAAAGTATCTTAAGAGTTATGATGGAAATAGTTAGACTCGCGCTTTGGTCTAGCAGTTTGCAGACATACCTCCGATTGAATGACCATAACTCACTCAATTCAACCCGGAATTCATTGAAATTTATTCCATTTCGAAGGAGTCGAAGTGTAGTCTAAAACGGAAGAAACAGAGATGAAAAAGTCCTAGTATTTTGAGAGTTATGACGGAAATAGTTAGACTCGCGCTTTGGTCTAGCAGTTTATAGACCTACGTCCGGTTGATTGACCATAACTCAGTCAATTCAACTCGGAATTGAGTCAAATTCATGCCATTTCGAAGATGTCGAAGTGTAGTTGAAAACATTAGAAACGAAGATGAAAAACTCCAAGTATTTTAAGAGTTATGACGGAAATAGTTAGACTCGCCCTTTCGCCTAGCAGTTTACAGACCTATCTCCGATTGAATGACCATAACTCACTCAATTCAACCCGGAATTAATTGAAATTTGTTCCATTTCGAATGAGTAGAGGTGTAGTTTAAAAAGAAAGAAACGGAGGTT
The DNA here is from genome assembly GCF_043159265.1 of Tasmannia lanceolata. Lineage (NCBI taxonomy): Eukaryota > Viridiplantae > Streptophyta > Magnoliopsida > Canellales > Winteraceae > Tasmannia > Tasmannia lanceolata. Next base: position 470,957 of record NW_027518749.1, on the reverse strand, counting down.
AAAAAAGCCGAGTATTTCGGGACTTATGATGGAAATAGTTAGACTCGCACTTTAGTGTAGCAGTTTACAGACCTACCTCCGATTGATTGACCATAACTCTGTCAATTCAACTCGGAATTTAGTCAAATTCATGCCGTTTCGAAGATGTCGAAGTGTAGTTGAAAACATAAGAAACGGAGATGAAAAACTCCAAGTATTTTAAGAGTTACGATGGAAATAGTTAGACTCGCGCTTTCGCCTAGCAGTTTACTGACCTACCTCCGATTGAATGACCATAACCCACTCAATTCAACTCGGAATTCATTGAAATTCGTTCCATTACGAAGGAGTCGAAAGTGTAGCTGAAAACGGAAGAAACGGAGAAGAAAACTCCAAGTATTTTGAGAGTTATGGTGGAAATAGTTAGACTCGTGTTTTCGCCGAGCAGTTTACAGACCTACCTCCGATTGAATGACCATAAGTCACTAAATTCAACTCGGATTTCATTGAAATTTGTTCCATTTCGAAGGAGTCGAAGTGTAGTTTATAACGGAAAAAACGGAGATGCAAAAAGCCAAGTATTTTGAGAGTTATGGTGGAAATAGTTAGACTCGCACTTTGGTCTAGGAGTTTACAGACCTACCTCGGATTGATTGACCATAACTCACTCAATTCAACTCAAAATTGAATCAAATTCATGGCATTGCGAAGATGTCGAAGTGTAGTTGGAAATGGAGATGAAAAACTCCAAGTAATTTAAGAGTTATGATGGACATAGTTAGACTCGCGCTTTCGCCTAGCAGTTTACAGACCTACCTCCGAGTCAATGACCATAACTCACTCAATTCAACTCGGAATTCATTGAAATTTGTTCCATTTCGAAGGACTCGAACTGTAGTTTAAAACGGAAGAAACGGAGATGAAAAAAGCAAGTATTCTGAGAGTTATGGTGGAAATAGTTAGACTCGCACTTTGGTCTAGGAGTTTACAGACCGACCTCGGATTGATTGACCATAACTCACTCAATTCAACTCAGAATTGAATCAAATTCATGGCATTGCGAAGATGTCGAAGTGTAGTTGGAAATGGAGATGAAAAACTCCAAGTAATTTAAGAGTTATGATGGACATAGTTAGACTCGCGCTTTCGCCTAGCAGTTTACAGACATACCTTCGAGTCAATGACCATTACTCACTCAATTCAACTCGGAATTCATTGAAATTTGTTCCATTTCGAAGGACTCGAACTGTAGTTTAAAACGGAAGAAACGAAGATGAAAAAGTCAAGTATTTTGAGAGTTATGGTGGAAATAGTTAGACTCCCACTTTGGTCTACCAGTTTACAGACCAACCTGCCATTGATTGACCATAACTTACTCAATTTAACTCGGAATTGATTCAAATTCATGCCATTTTGAAGGTGTGGAAGTGTAGTTGAAAACGAAAGAAACAGAGATGAAAAATTCCAAGTATCTTAAGAGTTATGATGGAAATAGTTAGACTCGCGCTTTGGTCTAGCAGTTTACAGACCTGCTTCCGATTCATTGACCATAAGTCACTCAATTCGACTCGGAATTTATTCAAATTCATGTCATTTGGAAGATGTCGAAGAGTAGCTGAAAACGAAAGAAACGGAGACGAAAAACTCAAAGTATTTTAAGAGTTATGATAGAAATAGTTAGACTCGCGCTTTCGCCTAGCAGTTTACAGACCAACCTCCGATTTAATGACCACAACTCACTCAATTGAACATGTAATTCAATGAAATTTGTTGCATTTCGAAGGAGTCGAAGTGTAGTTTAAAACGGAAGAAACGGAGATGAAAAACTTCTTGTATTTTGAGAGTTATGATGGAAATAGTTCGATTCGCGCTTTGGTCTAGCAGTTTGCAGACATACCTCCGATTGAATGACCATAACTCACTCAATTCAACCCGGAATTCATTGAAATTTATTCCATTTCGAAGGAGTCGAAGTGTAGTCTAAAACGGAAGAAACAGAGATGAAAAAGTCCTAGTATTTTGAGAGTTATGACGGAAATAGTTAGACTCGCGCTTTGGTCTAGCAGTTTATAGACCTACGTCCGGTTGATTGACCATAACTCAGTCAATTCAACTCGGGATTGAGTCAAATTCATGCCATTTCGAAGATGTCGAAGTGTAGTTGAAAACATTAGAAACGGAGATGAAAAACTCCAAGTATTTTAAGAGTTATGACGGAAATAGTTAGACTCGCCCTTTCGCCTAGCAGTTTACAGACCTATCTCCGATTGAATGACCATAACTCACTCAATTCAACCCGGAATTAATTGAAATTTGTTCCATTTCGAATGAGGAGAGGTGTAGTTTAAAAAGAAAGAAACGGAGGTTAAAAAAGCCGAGTATTTCGGGAGTTATGATGGAAATAGTTAGACTCGCACTTTAGTGTAGCAGTTTACAGACCTACCTCCGATTGATTGACCATAACTCTGTCAATTCAACTCGGAATTTAGTCAAATTCATGCCGTTTCGAAGATGTCGAAGTGTAGTTGAAAACATAAGAAACGGAGATGAAAAACTCCAAGTATTTTAAGAGTTACGATGGAAATAGTTACACTCGCACTTTGGTCTAGCAGTTTACAGACCAACCTGCAATTGATTGACCATAACTTACTCAATTTAACTCGGAATTGATTCAAATTCATGCCATTTTGAAGGTGTGGAAGTGTAGTTGAAAACGAAAGAAACAGAGATGAAAAATTCCAAGTATCTTAAGAGTTATGATGGAAATAGTTAGACTCGCGCTTTGGTCTAGCAGTTTGCAGACATACCTCCGATTGAATGACCATAACTCACTCAATTCAACCCGGAATTCATTGAAATTTATTCCATTTCGAAGGAGTCGAAGTGTAGTCTAAAACGGAAGAAACAGAGATGAAAAAGTCCTAGTATTTTGAGAGTTATGACGGAAATAGTTAGACTCGCGCTTTGGTCTAGCAGTTTATAGACCTACGTCCGGTTGATTGACCATAACTCAGTCAATTCAACTCGGAATTGAGTCAAATTCATGCCATTTCGAAGAAGTCGAAGTGTAGTTGAAAACATTAGAAACGGAGATGAAAAACTCCAAGTATTTTAAGAGTTATGACGGAAATAGTTAGACTCGCCCTTTCGCCTAGCAGTTTACAGACCTATCTCCGATTGAATGACCATAACTCACTCAATTCAACCCGGAATTAATTGAAATTTGTTCCATTTCGAATGAGTAGAGGTGTAGTTTAAAAAGAAAGAAACGGAGGTTAAAAAAGCCGAGTATTTCGGGAGTTATGATGGAAATAGTTAGACTCGCACTTTAGTGTAGCAGTTTACAGACCTACCTCCGATTGATTGACCATAACTCTGTCAATTCAACTCGGAATTTAGTCAAATTCATGCCGTTTCGAAGATGTCGAAGTGTAGTTGAAAACATAAGAAACGGAGATGAAAAACTCCAAGTATTTTAAGAGTTACGATGGAAATAGTTAGACTCGCGCTTTCGCCTAGCAGTTTACTGACCTACCTCCGATTGAATGACCATAACCCACTCAATTCAACTCGGAATTCATTGAAATTCGTTCCATTACGAAGGAGTCGAAAGTGTAGCTGAAAACGGAAGAAACGGAGAAGAAAACTCCAAGTATTTTGAGAGTTATGGTGGAAATAGTTAGACTCGTGTTTTCGCCGAGCAGTTTACAGACCTACCTCCGATTGAATGACCATAAGTCACTAAATTCAACTCGGATTTCATTGAAATTTGTTCCATTTCGAAGGAGTCGAAGTGTAGTTTATAACGGAAGAAACGGAGATGCAAAAAGCCAAGTATTTTGAGAGTTATGGTGGAAATAGTTAGACTCGCACTTTGGTCTAGGAGTTTACAGACCTACCTCGGATTGATTGACCATAACTCACTCAATTCAACTCAGAATTGAATCAAATTCATGGCATTGCGAAGATGTCGAAGTGTAGTTGGAAATGGAGATGAAAAACTCCAAGTAATTTAAGAGTTATGATGGACATAGTTAGACTCGCGCTTTCGCCTAGCAGTTTACAGACCTACCTCCGAGTCAATGACCATAACTCACTCAATTCAACTCGGAATTCATTGAAATTTGTTCCATTTCGAAGGACTCGAACTGTAGTTTAAAACGGAAGAAACGGAGATGAAAAAAGCAAGTATTCTGAGAGTTATGGTGGAAATAGTTACACTCGCACTTTGGTCTAGCAGTTTACAGACCGACCTGCAATTGATTGACCATAACTCACTCAATTTAACTCGGAATTGATTCAAATTCATGCCATTTTGAAGGTGTGGAAGTGTAGTTGAAAACGAAAGAAACAGAGATGAAAAATTCCAAGTATCTTAAGAGTTATGATGGAAATAGTTAGACTCGCGCTTTGGTCTAGCAGTTTGCAGACATACCTCCGATTGAATGACCATAACTCACTCAATTCAACCCGGAATTCATTGAAATTTATTCCATTTCGAAGGAGTCGAAGTGTAGTCTAAAACGGAAGAAACAGAGATGAAAAAGTCCTAGTATTTTGAGAGTTATGACGGAAATAGTTAGACTCGCGCTTTGGTCTAGCAGTTTATAGACCTACGTCCGGTTGATTGACCATAACTCAGTCAATTCAACTCGGAATTGAGTCAAATTCATGCCATTTCGAAGATGTCGAAGTGTAGTTGAAAACATTAGAAACGGAGATGAAAAACTCCAAGTATTTTAAGAGTTATGACGGAAATAGTTAGACTCGCCCTTTCGCCTAGCAGTTTACAGACCTATCTCCGATTGAATGACCATAACTCACTCAATTCAACCCGGAATTAATTGAAATTTGTTCCATTTCGAATGAGTAGAGGTGTAGTTTAAAAAGAAAGAAACGGAGGTTAAAAAAGCCGAGTATTTCGGGAGTTATGATGGAAATAGTTAGACTCGCACTTTAGTGTAGCAGTTTACAGACCTACCTCCGATTGATTGACCATAACTCTGTCAATTCAACTCGGAATTTAGTCAAATTCATGCCGTTTCGAAGATGTCGAAGTGTAGTTGAAAACATAAGAAACGGAGATGAAAAACTCCAAGTATTTTAAGAGTTACGATGGAAATAGTTAGACTCGCGCTTTCGCCTAGCAGTTTACTGACCTACCTCCGATTGAATGACCATAACCCACTCAATTCAACTCGGAATTCATTGAAATTCGTTCCATTACGAAGGAGTCGAAAGTGTAGCTGAAAACGGAAGAAACGGAGAAGAAAACTCCAAGTATTTTGAGAGTTATGGTGGAAATAGTTAGACTCGTGTTTTCGCCGAGCAGTTTACAGACCTACCTCCGATTGAATGACCATAAGTCACTAAATTCAACTCGGATTTCATTGAAATTTGTTCCATTTCGAAGGAGTCGAAGTGTAGTTTATAACGGAAGAAACGGAGATGCAAAAAGCCAAGTATTTTGAGAGTTATGGTGGAAATAGTTAGACTCGCACTTTGGTCTAGGAGTTTACAGACCTACCTCGGATTGATTGACCATAACTCACTCAATTCAACTCAGAATTGAATCAAATTCATGGCATTGCGAAGATGTCGAAGTGTAGTTGGAAATGGAGATGAAAAACTCCAAGTAATTTAAGAGTTATGATGGACATAGTTAGACTCGCGCTTTCGCCTAGCAGTTTACAGACCTACCTCCGAGTCAATGACCATAACTCACTCAATTCAACTCGGAATTCATTGAAATTTGTTCCATTTCGAAGGACTCGAACTGTAGTTTAAAACGGAAGAAACGGAGATGAAAAAAGCAAGTATTCTGAGAGTTATGGTGGAAATAGTTACACTCGCACTTTGGTCTAGCAGTTTACAGACCGACCTGCAATTGATTGACCATAACTCACTCAATTTAACTCGGAATTGATTCAAATTCATGCCATTTTGAAGGTGTGGAAGTGTAGTTGAAAACGAAAGAAACAGAGATGAAAAATTCCAAGTATCTTAAGAGTTATGATGGAAATAGTTAGACTCGCGCTTTGGTCTAGCAGTTTGCAGACATACCTCCGATTGAATGACCATAACTCACTCAATTCAACCCGGAATTCATTGAAATTTATTCCATTTCGAAGGAGTCGAAGTGTAGTCTAAAACGGAAGAAACAGAGATGAAAAAGTCCTAGTATTTTGAGAGTTATGACGGAAATAGTTAGACTCGCGCTTTGGTCTAGCAGTTTATAGACCTACGTCCGGTTGATTGACCATAACTCAGTCAATTCAACTCGGAATTGAGTCAAATTCATGCCATTTCGAAGATGTCGAAGTGTAGTTGAAAACATTAGAAACGGAGATGAAAAACTCCAAGTATTTTAAGAGTTATGACGGAAATAGTTAGACTCGCCCTTTCGCCTAGCAGTTTACAGACCTATCTCCGATTGAATGACCATAACTCACTCAATTCAACCCGGAATTAATTGAAATTTGTTCCATTTCGAATGAGTAGAGGTGTAGTTTAAAAAGAAAGAAACGGAGGTTAAAAAAGCCGAGTATTTCGGGAGTTATGATGGAAATAGTTAGACTCGCACTTTAGTGTAGCAGTTTACAGACCTACCTCCGATTGATTGACCATAACTCTGTCAATTCAACTCGGAATTTAGTCAAATTCATGCCGTTTCGAAGATGTCGAAGTGTAGTTGAAAACATAAGAAACGGAGATGAAAAACTCCAAGTATTTTAAGAGTTACGATGGAAATAGTTAGACTCGCGCTTTCGCCTAGCAGTTTACTGACCTACCTCCGATTGAATGACCATAACCCACTCAATTCAACTCGGAATTCATTGAAATTCGTTCCATTACGAAGGAGTCGAAAGTGTAGCTGAAAACGGAAGAAACGGAGAAGAAAACTCCAAGTATTTTGAGAGTTATGGTGGAAATAGTTAGACTCGTGTTTTCGCCGAGCAGTTTACAGACCTACCTCCGATTGAATGACCATAAGTCACTAAATTCAACTCGGATTTCATTGAAATTTGTTCCATTTCGAAGGAGTCGAAGTGTAGTTTATAACGGAAGAAACGGAGATGCAAAAAGCCAAGTATTTTGAGAGTTATGGTGGAAATACTTAGACTCGCACTTTGGTCTAGGAGTTTACAGACCTACCTCGGATTGATTGACCATAACTCACTCAATTCAACTCAGAATTGAATCAAATTCATGGCATTGCGAAGATGTCGAAGTGTAGTTGGAAATGGAGATGAAAAACTCCAAGTAATTTAAGAGTTATGATGGACATAGTTAGACTCGCGCTTTCGCCTAGCAGTTTACAGACCTACCTCCGAGTCAATGACCATAACTCACTCAATTCAACTCGGAATTCATTGAAATTTGTTCCATTTCGAAGGACTCGAACTGTAGTTTAAAACGGAAGAAACGGAGATGAAAAAAGCAAGTATTCTGAGAGTTATGGTGGAAATAGTTACACTCGCACTTTGGTCTAGCAGTTTACAGACCGACCTGCAATTGATTGACCATAACTCACTCAATTTAACTCGGAATTGATTCAAATTCATGCCATTTTGAAGGTGTGGAAGTGTAGTTGAAAACGAAAGAAACAGAGATGAAAAATTCCAAGTATCTTAAGAGTTATGATGGAAATAGTTAGACTCGCGCTTTGGTCTAGCAGTTTGCAGACATACCTCCGATTGAATGACCATAACTCACTCAATTCAACCCGGAATTCATTGAAATTTATTCCATTTCGAAGGAGTCGAAGTGTAGTCTAAAACGGAAGAAACAGAGATGAAAAAGTCCTAGTATTTTGAGAGTTATGACGGAAATAGTTAGACTCGCGCTTTGGTCTAGCAGTTTATAGACCTACGTCCGGTTGATTGACCATAACTCAGTCAATTCAACTCGGAATTGAGTCAAATTCATGCCATTTCGAAGATGTCGAAGTGTAGTTGAAAACATTAGAAACGGAGATGAAAAACTCCAAGTATTTTAAGAGTTATGACGGAAATAGTTAGACTCGCCCTTTCGCCTAGCAGTTTACAGACCTATCTCCGATTGAATGACCATAACTCACTCAATTCAACCCGGAATTAATTGAAATTTGTTCCATTTCGAATGAGTAGAGGTGTAGTTTAAAAAGAAAGAAACGGAGGTTAAAAAAGCCGAGTATTTCGGGAGTTATGATGGAAATAGTTAGACTCGCACTTTAGTGTAGCAGTTTACAGACCTACCTCCGATTGATTGACCATAACTCTGTCAATTCAACTCGGAATTTAGTCAAATTCATGCCGTTTCGAAGATGTCGAAGTGTAGTTGAAAACATAAGAAACGGAGATGAAAAACTCCAAGTATTTTAAGAGTTACGATGGAAATAGTTAGACTCGCGCTTTCGCCTAGCAGTTTACTGACCTACCTCCGATTGAATGACCATAACCCACTCAATTCAACTCGGAATTCATTGAAATTCGTTCCATTACGAAGGAGTCGAAAGTGTAGCTGAAAACGGAAGAAACGGAGAAGAAAACTCCAAGTATTTTGAGAGTTATGGTGGAAATAGTTAGACTCGTGTTTTCGCCGAGCAGTTTACAGACCTACCTCCGATTGAATGACCATAAGTCACTAAATTCAACTCGGATTTCATTGAAATTTGTTCCATTTCGAAGGAGTCGAAGTGTAGTTTATAACGGAAGAAACGGAGATGCAAAAAGCCAAGTATTTTGAGAGTTATGGTGGAAATACTTAGACTCGCACTTTGGTCTAGGAGTTTACAGACCTACCTCGGATTGATTGACCATAACTCACTCAATTCAACTCAGAATTGAATCAAATTCATGGCATTGCGAAGATGTCGAAGTGTAGTTGGAAATGGAGATGAAAAACTCCAAGTAATTTAAGAGTTATGATGGACATAGTTAGACTCGCGCTTTCGCCTAGCAGTTTACAGACCTACCTCCGAGTCAATGACCATAACTCACTCAATTCAACTCGGAATTCATTGAAATTTGTTCCATTTCGAAGGACTCGAACTGTAGTTTAAAACGGAAGAAACGGAGATGAAAAAAGCAAGTATTCTGAGAGTTATGGTGGAAATAGTTACACTCGCACTTTGGTCTAGCAGTTTACAGACCGACCTGCAATTGTTTGACCATAACTCACTCAATTTAACTCGGAATTGATTCAAATTCATGCCATTTTGAAGGTGTGGAAGTGTAGTTGAAAACGAAAGAAACAGAGATGAAAAATTCCAAGTATCTTAAGAGTTATGATGGAAATAGTTAGACTCGCGCTTTGGTCTAGCAGTTTGCAGACATACCTCCGATTGAATGACCATAACTCACTCAATTCAACCCGGAATTCATTGAAATTTATTCCATTTCGAAGGAGTCGAAGTGTAGTCTAAAACGGAAGAAACAGAGATGAAAAAGTCCTAGTATTTTGAGAGTTATGACGGAAATAGTTAGACTCGCGCTTTGGTCTAGCAGTTTATAGACCTACGTCCGGTTGATTGACCATAACTCAGTCAATTCAACTCGGAATTGAGTCAAATTCATGCCATTTCGAAGATGTCGAAGTGTAGTTGAAAACATTAGAAACGGAGATGAAAAACTCCAAGTATTTTAAGAGTTATGACGGAAATAGTTAGACTCGCCCTTTCGCCTAGCAGTTTACAGACCTATCTCCGATTGAATGACCATAACTCACTCAATTCAACCCGGAATTAATTGAAATTTGTTCCATTTCGAATGAGTAGAGGTGTAGTTTAAAAAGAAAGAAACGGAGGTTAAAAAAGCCGAGTATTTCGGGAGTTATGATGGAAATAGTTAGACTCGCACTTTAGTGTAGCAGTTTACAGACCTACCTCCGATTGATTGACCATAACTCTGTCAATTCAACTCGGAATTTAGTCAAATTCATGCCGTTTCGAAGATGTCGAAGTGTAGTTGAAAACATAAGAAACGGAGATGAAAAACTCCAAGTATTTTAAGAGTTACGATGGAAATAGTTAGACTCGCGCTTTCGCCTAGCAGTTTACTGACCTACCTCCGATTGAATGACCATAACCCACTCAATTCAACTCGGAATTCATTGAAATTCGTTCCATTACGAAGGAGTCGAAAGTGTAGCTGAAAACGGAAGAAACGGAGAAGAAAACTCCAAGTATTTTGAGAGTTATGGTGGAAATAGTTAGACTCGTGTTTTCGCCGAGCAGTTTACAGACCTACCTCCGATTGAATGACCATAAGTCACTAAATTCAACTCGGATTTCATTGAAATTTGTTCCATTTCGAAGGAGTCGAAGTGTAGTTTATAACGGAAGAAACGGAGATGCAAAAAGCCAAGTATTTTGAGAGTTATGGTGGAAATAGTTAGACTCGCACTTTGGTCTAAGAGTTTACAGACCTACCTCGGATTGATTGACCATAACTCACTCAATTCAACTCAGAATTGAATCAAATTCATGGCATTGCGAAGATGTCGAAGTGTAGTTGGAAATGGAGATGAAAAACTCCAAGTAATTTAAGAGTTATGATGGACATAGTTAGACTCGCGCTTTCGCCTAGCAGTTTACAGACCTACCTCCGAGTCAATGACCATAACTCACTCAATTCAACTCGGAATTCATTGAAATTTGTTCCATTTCGAAGGACTCGAACTGTAGTTTAAAACGGAAGAAACGGAGATGAAAAAAGCAAGTATTCTGAGAGTTATGGTGGAAATAGTTACACTCGCACTTTGGTCTAGCAGTTTACAGACCGACCTGCAATTGATTGACCATAACTCACTCAATTTAACTCGGAATTGATTCAAATTCATGCCATTTTGAAGGTGTGGAAGTGTAGTTGAAAACGAAAGAAACAGAGATGAAAAATTCCAAGTATCTTAAGAGTTATGATGGAAATAGTTAGACTCGCGCTTTGGTCTAGCAGTTTGCAGACATACCTCCGATTGAATGACCATAACTCACTCAATTCAACCCGGAATTCATTGAAATTTATTCCATTTCGAAGGAGTCGAAGTGTAGTCTAAAACGGAAGAAACAGAGATGAAAAAGTCCTAGTATTTTGAGAGTTATGACGGAAATAGTTAGACTCGCGCTTTGGTCTAGCAGTTTATAGACCTACGTCCGGTTGATTGACCATAACTCAGTCAATTCAACTCGGAATTGAGTCAAATTCATGCCATTTCGAAGATGTCGAAGTGTAGTTGAAAACATTAGAAACGGAGATGAAAAACTCCAAGTATTTTAAGAGTTATGACGGAAATAGTTAGACTCGCCCTTTCGCCTAGCAGTTTACAGACCTATCTCCGATTGAATGACCATAACTCACTCAATTCAACCCGGAATTAATTGAAATTTGTTCCATTTCGAATGAGTAGAGGTGTAGTTTAAAAAGAAAGAAACGGAGGTTAAAAAAGCCGAGTATTTCGGGAGTTATGATGGAAATAGTTAGACTCGCACTTTAGTGTAGCAGTTTACAGACCTACCTCCGATTGATTGACCATAACTCTGTCAATTCAACTCGGAATTTAGTCAAATTCATGCCGTTTCGAAGATGTCGAAGTGTAGTTGAAAACATAAGAAACGGAGATGAAAAACTCCAAGTATTTTAAGAGTTACGATGGAAATAGTTAGACTCGCGCTTTCGCCTAGCAGTTTACTGACCTACCTCCGATTGAATGACCATAACCCACTCAATTCAACTCGGAATTCATTGAAATTCGTTCCATTACGAAGGAGTCGAAAGTGTAGCTGAAAACGGAAGAAACGGAGAAGAAAACTCCAAGTATTTTGAGAGTTATGGTGGAAATAGTTAGACTCGTGTTTTCGCCGAGCAGTTTACAGACCTACCTCCGATTGAATGACCATAAGTCACTAAATTCAACTCGGATTTCATTGAAATTTGTTCCATTTCGAAGGAGTCGAAGTGTAGTTTATAACGGAAGAAACGGAGATGCAAAAAGCCAAGTATTTTGAGAGTTATGGTGGAAATAGTTAGACTCGCACTTTGGTCTACGAGTTTACAGACCTACCTCGGATTGATTGACCATAACTCACTCAATTCAACTCAGAATTGAATCAAATTCATGGCATTGCGAAGATGTCGAAGTGTAGTTGGAAATGGAGATGAAAAACTCCAAGTAATTTAAGAGTTATGATGGACATAGTTAGACTCGCGCTTTCGCCTAGCAGTTTACAGACCTACCTCCGAGTCAATGACCATAACTCACTCAATTCAACTCGGAATTCATTGAAATTTGTTCCATTTCGAAGGACTCGAACTGTAGTTTAAAACGGAAGAAACGGAGATGAAAAAAGCAAGTATTCTGAGAGTTATGGTGGAAATAGTTACACTCGCACTTTGGTCTAGCAGTTTACAGACCAACCTGCAATTGATTGACCATAACTTACTCAATTTAACTCGGAATTGATTCAAATTCATGCCATTTTGAAGGTGTGGAAGTGTAGTTGAAAACGAAAGAAACAGAGATGAAAAATTCCAAGTATCTTAAGAGTTATGATGGAAATAGTTAGACTCGCGCTTTGGTCTAGCAGTTTGCAGACATACCTCCGATTGAATGACCATAACTCACTCAATTCAACCCGGAATTCATTGAAATTTATTCCATTTCGAAGGAGTCGAAGTGTAGTCTAAAACGGAAGAAACAGAGATGAAAAAGTCCTAGTATTTTGAGAGTTATGACGGAAATAGTTAGACTCGCGCTTTGGTCTAGCAGTTTATAGACCTACGTCCGGTTGATTGACCATAACTCAGTCAATTCAACTCGGAATTGAGTCAAATTCATGCCATTTCGAAGATGTCGAAGTGTAGTTGAAAACATTAGAAACGGAGATGAAAAACTCCAAGTATTTTAAGAGTTATGACGGAAATAGTTAGACTCGCCCTTTCGCCTAGCAGTTTACAGACCTATCTCCGATTGAATGACCATAACTCACTCAATTCAACCCGGAATTAATTGAAATTTGTTCCATTTCGAATGAGTAGAGGTGTAGTTTAAAAAGAAAGAAACGGAGGTTAAAAAAGCCGAGTATTTCGGGAGTTATGATGGAAATAGTTAGACTCGCACTTTAGTGTAGCAGTTTACAGACCTACCTCCGATTGATTGACCATAACTCTGTCAATTCAACTCGGAATTTAGTCAAATTCATGCCGTTTCGAAGATGTCGAAGTGTAGTTGAAAACATAAGAAACGGAGATGAAAAACTCCAAGTATTTTAAGAGTTACGATGGAAATAGTTAGACTCGCGCTTTCGCCTAGCAGTTTACTGACCTACCTCCGATTGAATGACCATAACCCACTCAATTCAACTCGGAATTCATTGAAATTCGTTCCATTACGAAGGAGTCGAAAGTGTAGCTGAAAACGGAAGAAACGGAGAAGAAAACTCCAAGTATTTTGAGAGTTATGGTGGAAATAGTTAGACTCGTGTTTTCGCCGAGCAGTTTACAGACCTACCTCCGATTGAATGACCATAAGTCACTAAATTCAACTCGGATTTCATTGAAATTTGTTCCATTTCGAAGGAGTCGAAGTGTAGTTTATAACGGAAGAAACGGAGATGCAAAAAGCCAAGTATTTTGAGAGTTATGGTGGAAATAGTTAGACTCGCACTTTGGTCTAGGAGTTTACAGACCTACCTCGGATTGATTGACCATAACTCACTCAATTCAACTCAGAATTGAATCAAATTCATGGCATTGCGAAGATGTCGAAGTGTAGTTGGAAATGGAGATGAAGAACTCCAAGTAATTTAAGAGTTATGATGGACATAGTTAGACTCGCGCTTTCGCCTAGCAGTTTACAGACCTACCTCCGAGTCAATGACCATAACTCACTCAATTCAACTCGGAATTCATTGAAATTTGTTCCATTTCGAAGGACTCGAACTGTAGTTTAAAACGGAAGAAACGGAGATGAAAAAAGCAAGTATTCTGAGAGTTATGGTGGAAATAGTTACACTCGCACTTTGGTCTAGCAGTTTACAGACCAACCTGCAATTGATTGACCATAACTTACTAAATTTAACTCGGAATTTATTCAAATTCATGTCATTTGGAAGATGTCGAAGAGTAGCTGAAAACGAAAGAAACGGAGACGAAAAACTCAAAGTATTTTAAGAGTTATGATAGAAATAGTTAGACTCGCGCTTTCGCCTAGCAGTTTACAGACCAACCTCCGATTTAATGACCACAACTCACTCAATTGAACATGTAATTCAATGAAATTTGTTGCATTTCGAAGGAGTCGAAGTGTAGTTTAAAATGGAAGAAACGGAGATGAAAAACTTCTTGTATTTTGAGAGTTATGATGGAAATAGTTCGATTCGCGCTTTGGTCTAGCAGTTTGCAGACATACCTCCGATTGAATGACCATAACTCACTCAATTCAACCCGGAATTCATTGAAATTTATTCCATTTCGAAGGAGTCGAAGTGTAGTCTAAAACGGAAGAAACAGAGATGAAAAAGTCCTAGTATTTTGAGAGTTATGACGGAAATAGTTAGACTCGCGCTTTGGTCTAGCAGTTTATAGACCTACGTCCGGTTGATTGACCATAACTCAGTCAATTCAACTCGGGATTGAGTCAAATTCATGCCATTTCGAAGATGTCGAAGTGTAGTTGAAAACATTAGAAACGGAGATGAAAAACTCCAAGTATTTTAAGAGTTATGACGGAAATAGTTAGACTCGCCCTTTCGCCTAGCAGTTTACAGACCTATCTCCGATTGAATGACCATAACTCACTCAATTCAACCCGGAATTAATTGAAATTTGTTCCATTTCGAATGAGTAGAGGTGTAGTTTAAAAAGAAAGAAACGGAGGTTAAAAAAGCCGAGTATTTCGGGAGTTATGATGGAAATAGTTAGACTCGCACTTTAGTGTAGCAGTTTACAGACCTACCTCCGATTGATTGACCATAACTCTGTCAATTCAACTCGGAATTTAGTCAAATTCATGCCGTTTCGAAGATGTCGAAGTGTAGTTGAAAACATAAGAAACGGAGATGAAAAACTCCAAGTATTTTAAGAGTTACGATGGAAATAGTTAGACTCGCGCTTTCGCCTAGCAGTTTACTGACCTACCTCCGATTGAATGACCATAACCCACTCAATTCAACTCGGAATTCATTGAAATTCGTTCCATTACGAAGGAGTCGAAAGTGTAGCTGAAAACGGAAGAAACGGAGAAGAAAACTCCAAGTATTTTGAGAGTTATGGTGGAAATAGTTAGACTCGTGTTTTTGCCGAGCAGTTTACAGACCTACCTCCGATTGAATGACCATAAGTCACTAAATTCAACTCGGATTTCATTGAAATTTGTTCCATTTCGAAGGAGTCGAAGTGTAGTTTATAACGGAAGAAACGGAGATGCAAAAAGCCAAGTATTTTGAGAGTTATGGTGGAAATAGTTAGACTCGCACTTTGGTCTAGGAGTTTACAGACCTACCTCGGATTGATTGACCATAACTCACTCAATTCAACTCAGAATTGAATCAAATTCATGGCATTGCGAAGATGTCGAAGTGTAGTTGGAAATGGAGATGAAAAACTCCAAGTAATTTAAGAGTTATGATGGACATAGTTAGACTCGCGCTTTCGCCTAGCAGTTTACAGACCTACCTCCGAGTCAATGACCATAACTCACTCAATTCAACTCGGAATTCATTGAAATTTGTTCCATTTCGAAGGACTCGAACTGTAGTTTAAAACGGAAGAAACGGAGATGAAAAAAGCAAGTATTCTGAGAGTTATGGTGGAAATAGTTACACTCGCACTTTGGTCTAGCAGTTTACAGACCGACCTGCAATTGATTGACCATAACTCACTCAATTTAACTCGGAATTGATTCAAATTCATGCCATTTTGAAGGTGTGGAAGTGTAGTTGAAAACGAAAGAAACAGAGATGAAAAATTCCAAGTATCTTAAGAGTTATGATGGAAATAGTTAGACTCGCGCTTTGGTCTAGCAGTTTGCAGACATACCTCCGATTGAATGACCATAACTCACTCAATTCAACCCGGAATTCATTGAAATTTATTCCATTTCGAAGGAGTCGAAGTGTAGTCTAAAACGGAAGAAACAGAGATGAAAAAGTCCTAGTATTTTGAGAGTTATGACGGAAATAGTTAGACTCGCGCTTTGGTCTAGCAGTTTATAGACCTACGTCCGGTTGATTGACCATAACTCAGTCAATTCAACTCGGAATTGAGTCAAATTCATGCCATTTCGAAGATGTCGAAGTGTAGTTGAAAACATTAGAAACGGAGATGAAAAACTCCAAGTATTTTAAGAGTTATGACGGAAATAGTTAGACTCGCCCTTTCGCCTAGCAGTTTACAGACCTATCTCCGATTGAATGACCATAACTCACTCAATTCAACCCGGAATTAATTGAAATTTGTTCCATTTCGAATGAGTAGAGGTGTAGTTTAAAAAGAAAGAAACGGAGGTTAAAAAAGCCGAGTATTTCGGGAGTTATGATGGAAATAGTTAGACTCGCACTTTAGTGTAGCAGTTTACAGACCTACCTCCGATTGATTGACCATAACTCTGTCAATTCAACTCGGAATTTAGTCAAATTCATGCCGTTTCGAAGATGTCGAAGTGTAGTTGAAAACATAAGAAACGGAGATGAAAAACTCCAAGTATTTTAAGAGTTACGATGGAAATAGTTAGACTCGCGCTTTCGCCTAGCAGTTTACTGACCTACCTCCGATTGAATGACCATAACCCACTCAATTCAACTCGGAATTCATTGAAATTCGTTCCATTACGAAGGAGTCGAAAGTGTAGCTGAAAACGGAAGAAACGGAGAAGAAAACTCCAAGTATTTTGAGAGTTATGGTGGAAATAGTTAGACTCGTGTTTTCGCCGAGCAGTTTACAGACCTACCTCCGATTGAATGACCATAAGTCACTAAATTCAACTCGGATTTCATTGAAATTTGTTCCATTTCGAAGGAGTCGAAGTGTAGTTTATAACGGAAGAAACGGAGATGCAAAAAGCCAAGTATTTTGAGAGTTATGGTGGAAATAGTTAGACTCGCACTTTGGTCTAGGAGTTTACAGACCTACCTCGGATTGATTGACCATAACTCACTCAATTCAACTCAGAATTGAATCAAATTCATGGCATTGCGAAGATGTCGAAGTGTAGTTGGAAATGGAGATGAAGAACTCCAAGTAATTTAAGAGTTATGATGGACATAGTTAGACTCGCGCTTTCGCCTAGCAGTTTACAGACCTACCTCCGAGTCAATGACCATAACTCACTCAATTCAACTCGGAATTCATTGAAATTTGTTCCATTTCGAAGGACTCGAACTGTAGTTTAAAACGGAAGAAACGGAGATGAAAAAAGCAAGTATTCTGAGAGTTATGGTGGAAATAGTTACACTCGCACTTTGGTCTAGCAGTTTACAGACCAACCTGCAATTGATTGACCATAACTTACTCAATTTAACTCGGAATTGATTCAAATTCATGCCATTTTGAAGGTGTGGAAGTGTAGTTGAAAACGAAAGAAACAGAGATGAAAAATTCCAAGTATCTTAAGAGTTATGATGGAAATAGTTAGACTCGCGCTTTGGTCTAGCAGTTTGCAGACATACCTCCGATTGAATGACCATAACTCACTCAATTCAACCCGGAATTCATTGAAATTTATTCCATTTCGAAGGAGTCGAAGTGTAGTCTAAAACGGAAGAAACAGAGATGAAAAAGTCCTAGTATTTTGAGAGTTATGACGGAAATAGTTAGACTCGCGCTTTGGTCTAGCAGTTTATGGACCTACGTCCGGTTGATTGACCATAACTCAGTCAATTCAACTCGGAATTGAGTCAAATTCATGCCATTTCGAAGATGTCGAAGTGTAGTTGAAAACATTAGAAACGGAGATGAAAAACTCCAAGTATTTTAAGAGTTATGACGGAAATAGTTAGACTCGCCCTTTCGCCTAGCAGTTTACAGACCTATCTCCGATTGAATGACCATAACTCACTCAATTCAACCCGGAATTAATTGAAATTTGTTCCATTTCGAATGAGTAGAGGTGTAGTTTAAAAAGAAAGAAACGGAGGTTAAAAAAGCCGAGTATTTCGGGAGTTATGATGGAAATAGTTAGACTCGCACTTTAGTGTAGCAGTTTACAGACCTACCTCCGATTGATTGACCATAACTCTGTCAATTCAACTCGGAATTTAGTCAAATTCATGCCGTTTCGAAGATGTCGAAGTGTAGTTGAAAACATAAGAAACGGAGATGAAAAACTCCAAGTATTTTAAGAGTTACGATGGAAATAGTTAGACTCGCGCTTTCGCCTAGCAGTTTACTGACCTACCTCCGATTGAATGACCATAACCCACTCAATTCAACTCGGAATTCATTGAAATTCGTTCCATTACGAAGGAGTCGAAAGTGTAGCTGAAAACGGAAGAAACGGAGAAGAAAACTCCAAGTATTTTGAGAGTTATGGTGGAAATAGTTAGACTCGTGTTTTCGCCGAGCAGTTTACAGACCTACCTCCGATTGAATGACCATAAGTCACTAAATTCAACTCGGATTTCATTGAAATTTGTTCCATTTCGAAGGAGACGAAGTGTAGTTTATAACGGAAGAAACGGAGATGCAAAAAGCCAAGTATTTTGAGAGTTATGGTGGAAATAGTTAGACTCGCACTTTGGTCTAGGAGTTTACAGACCTACCTCGGATTGATTGACCATAACTCACTCAATTCAACTCAGAATTGAATCAAATTCATGGCATTGCGAAGATGTCGAAGTGTAGTTGGAAATGGAGATGAAGAACTCCAAGTAATTTAAGAGTTATGATGGACATAGTTAGACTCGCGCTTTCGCCTAGCAGTTTACAGACCTACCTCCGAGTCAATGACCATAACTCACTCAATTCAACTCGGAATTCATTGAAATTTGTTCCATTTCGAAGGACTCGAACTGTAGTTTAAAACGGAAGAAACGGAGATGAAAAAAGCAAGTATTCTGAGAGTTATGGTGGAAATAGTTACACTCGCACTTTGGTCTAGCAGTTTACAGACCAACCTGCAATTGATTGACCATAACTTACTCAATTTAACTCGGAATTGATTCAAATTCATGCCATTTTGAAGGTGTGGAAGTGTAGTTGAAAACGAAAGAAACAGAGATGAAAAATTCCAAGTATCTTAAGAGTTATGATGGAAATAGTTAGACTCGCGCTTTGGTCTAGCAGTTTGCAGACATACCTCCGATTGAATGACCATAACTCACTCAATTCAACCCGGAATTCATTGAAATTTATTCCATTTCGAAGGAGTCGAAGTGTAGTCTAAAACGGAAGAAACAGAGATGAAAAAGTCCTAGTATTTTGAGAGTTATGACGGAAATAGTTAGACTCGCGCTTTGGTCTAGCAGTTTATGGACCTACGTCCGGTTGATTGACCATAACTCAGTCAATTCAACTCGGAATTGAGTCAAATTCATGCCATTTCGAAGATGTCGAAGTGTAGTTGAAAACATTAGAAACGGAGATGAAAAACTCCAAGTATTTTAAGAGTTATGACGGAAATAGTTAGACTCGCCCTTTCGCCTAGCAGTTTACAGACCTATCTCCGATTGAATGACCATAACTCACTCAATTCAACCCGGAATTAATTGAAATTTGTTCCATTTCGAATGAGTAGAGGTGTAGTTTAAAAAGAAAGAAACGGAGGTTAAAAAAGCCGAGTATTTCGGGAGTTATGATGGAAATAGTTAGACTCGCACTTTAGTGTAGCAGTTTACAGACCTACCTCCGATTGATTGACCATAACTCTGTCAATTCAACTCGGAATTTAGTCAAATTCATGCCGTTTCGAAGATGTCGAAGTGTAGTTGAAAACATAAGAAACGGAGATGAAAAACTCCAAGTATTTTAAGAGTTACGATGGAAATAGTTAGACTCGCGCTTTCGCCTAGCAGTTTACTGACCTACCTCCGATTGAATGACCATAACCCACTCAATTCAACTCGGAATTCATTGAAATTCGTTCCATTACGAAGGAGTCGAAAGTGTAGCTGAAAACGGAAGAAACGGAGAAGAAAACTCCAAGTATTTTGAGAGTTATGGTGGAAATAGTTAGACTCGTGTTTTCGCCGAGCAGTTTACAGACCTACCTCCGATTGAATGACCATAAGTCACTAAATTCAACTCGGATTTCATTGAAATTTGTTCCATTTCGAAGGAGTCGAAGTGTAGTTTATAACGGAAGAAACGGAGATGCAAAAAGCCAAGTATTTTGAGAGTTATGGTGGAAATAGTTAGACTCGCACTTTGGTCTAGGAGTTTACAGACCTACCTCGGATTGATTGACCATAACTCACTCAATTCAACTCAGAATTGAATCAAATTCATGGCATTGCGAAGATGTCGAAGTGTAGTTGGAAATGGAGATGAAGAACTCCAAGTAATTTAAGAGTTATGATGGACATAGTTAGACTCGCGCTTTCGCCTAGCAGTTTACAGACCTACCTCCGAGTCAATGACCATAACTCACTCAATTCAACTCGGAATTCATTGAAATTTGTTCCATTTCGAAGGACTCGAACTGTAGTTTAAAACGGAAGAAACGGAGATGAAAAAAGCAAGTATTCTGAGAGTTATGGTGGAAATAGTTACACTCGCACTTTGGTCTAGCAGTTTACAGACCAACCTGCAATTGATTGACCATAACTTACTCAATTTAACTCGGAATTGATTCAAATTCATGCCATTTTGAAGGTGTGGAAGTGTAGTTGAAAACGAAAGAAACAGAGATGAAAAATTCCAAGTATCTTAAGAGTTATGATGGAAATAGTTAGACTCGCGCTTTGGTCTAGCAGTTTGCAGACATACCTCCGATTGAATGACCATAACTCACTCAATTCAACCCGGAATTCATTGAAATTTATTCCATTTCGAAGGAGTCGAAGTGTAGTCTAAAACGGAAGAAACAGAGATGAAAAAGTCCTAGTATTTTGAGAGTTATGACGGAAATAGTTAGACTCGCGCTTTGGTCTAGCAGTTTATGGACCTACGTCCGGTTGATTGACCATAACTCAGTCAATTCAACTCGGAATTGAGTCAAATTCATGCCATTTCGAAGATGTCGAAGTGTAGTTGAAAACATTAGAAACGGAGATGAAAAACTCCAAGTATTTTAAGAGTTATGACGGAAATAGTTAGACTCGCCCTTTCGCCTAGCAGTTTACAGACCTATCTCCGATTGAATGACCATAACTCACTCAATTCAACCCGGAATTAATTGAAATTTGTTCCATTTCGAATGAGTAGAGGTGTAGTTTAAAAAGAAAGAAACGGAGGTTAAAAAAGCCGAGTATTTCGGGAGTTATGATGGAAATAGTTAGACTCGCACTTTAGTGTAGCAGTTTACAGACCTACCTCCGATTGATTGACCATAACTCTGTCAATTCAACTCGGAATTTAGTCAAATTCATGCCGTTTCGAAGATGTCGAAGTGTAGTTGAAAACATAAGAAACGGAGATGAAAAACTCCAAGTATTTTAAGAGTTACGATGGAAATAGTTAGACTCGCGCTTTCGCCTAGCAGTTTACTGACCTACCTCCGATTGAATGACCATAACCCACTCAATTCAACTCGGAATTCATTGAAATTCGTTCCATTACGAAGGAGTCGAAAGTGTAGCTGAAAACGGAAGAAACGGAGAAGAAAACTCCAAGTATTTTGAGAGTTATGGTGGAAATAGTTAGACTCGTGTTTTCGCCGAGCAGTTTACAGACCTACCTCCGATTGAATGACCATAAGTCACTAAATTCAACTCGGATTTCATTGAAATTTGTTCCATTTCGAAGGAGTCGAAGTGTAGTTTATAACGGAAGAAACGGAGATGCAAAAAGCCAAGTATTTTGAGAGTTATGGTGGAAATAGTTAGACTCGCACTTTGGTCTAGGAGTTTACAGACCTACCTCGGATTGATTGACCATAACTCACTCAATTCAACTCAGAATTGAATCAAATTCATGGCATTGCGAAGATGTCGAAGTGTAGTTGGAAATGGAGATGAAGAACTCCAAGTAATTTAAGAGTTATGATGGACATAGTTAGACTCGCGCTTTCGCCTAGCAGTTTACAGACCTACCTCCGAGTCAATGACCATAACTCACTCAATTCAACTCGGAATTCATTGAAATTTGTTCCATTTCGAAGGACTCGAACTGTAGTTTAAAACGGAAGAAACGGAGATGAAAAAAGCAAGTATTCTGAGAGTTATGGTGGAAATAGTTACACTCGCACTTTGGTCTAGCAGTTTACAGACCAACCTGCAATTGATTGACCATAACTTACTCAATTTAACTCGGAATTGATTCAAATTCATGCCACTTTGAAGGTGTGGAAGTGTAGTTGAAAACGAAAGAAACAGAGATGAAAAATTCCAAGTATCTTAAGAGTTATGATGGAAATAGTTAGACTCGCGCTTTGGTCTAGCAGTTTGCAGACATACCTCCGATTGAATGACCATAACTCACTCAATTCAACCCGGAATTCATTGAAATTTATTCCATTTCGAAGGAGTCGAAGTGTAGTCTAAAACGGAAGAAACAGAGATGAAAAAGTCCTAGTATTTTGAGAGTTATGACGGAAATAGTTAGACTCGCGCTTTGGTCTAGCAGTTTATGGACCTACGTCCGGTTGATTGACCATAACTCAGTCAATTCAACTCGGAATTGAGTCAAATTCATGCCATTTCGAAGATGTCGAAGTGTAGTTGAAAACATTAGAAACGGAGATGAAAAACTCCAAGTATTTTAAGAGTTATGACGGAAATAGTTAGACTCGCCCTTTCGCCTAGCAGTTTACAGACCTATCTCCGATTGAATGACCATAACTCACTCAATTCAACCCGGAATTAATTGAAATTTGTTCCATTTCGAATGAGTAGAGGTGTAGTTTAAAAAGAAAGAAACGGAGGTTAAAAAAGCCGAGTATTTCGGGAGTTATGATGGAAATAGTTAGACTCGCACTTTAGTGTAGCAGTTTACAGACCTACCTCCGATTGATTGACCATAACTCTGTCAATTCAACTCGGAATTTAGTCAAATTCATGCCGTTTCGAAGATGTCGAAGTGTAGTTGAAAACATAAGAAACGGAGATGAAAAACTCCAAGTATTTTAAGAGTTACGATGGAAATAGTTAGACTCGCGCTTTCGCCTAGCAGTTTACTGACCTACCTCCGATTGAATGACCATAACCCACTCAATTCAACTCGGAATTCATTGAAATTCGTTCCATTACGAAGGAGTCGAAAGTGTAGCTGAAAACGGAAGAAACGGAGAAGAAAACTCCAAGTATTTTGAGAGTTATGGTGGAAATAGTTAGACTCGTGTTTTCGCCGAGCAGTTTACAGACCTACCTCCGATTGAATGACCATAAGTCACTAAATTCAACTCGGATTTCATTGAAATTTGTTCCATTTCGAAGGAGTCGAAGTGTAGTTTATAACGGAAGAAACGGAGATGCAAAAAGCCAAGTATTTTGAGAGTTATGGTGGAAATAGTTAGACTCGCACTTTGGTCTAGGAGTTTACAGACCTACCTCGGATTGATTGACCATAACTCACTCAATTCAACTCAGAATTGAATCAAATTCATGGCATTGCGAAGATGTCGAAGTGTAGTTGGAAATGGAGATGAAGAACTCCAAGTAATTTAAGAGTTATGATGGACATAGTTAGACTCGCGCTTTCGCCTAGCAGTTTACAGACCTACCTCCGAGTCAATGACCATAACTCACTCAATTCAACTCGGAATTCATTGAAATTTGTTCCATTTCGAAGGACTCGAACTGTAGTTTAAAACGGAAGAAACGGAGATGAAAAAAGCAAGTATTCTGAGAGTTATGGTGGAAATAGTTACACTCGCACTTTGGTCTAGCAGTTTACAGACCAACCTGCAATTGATTGACCATAACTTACTCAATTTAACTCGGAATTGATTCAAATTCATGCCACTTTGAAGGTGTGGAAGTGTAGTTGAAAACGAAAGAAACAGAGATGAAAAATTCCAAGTATCTTAAGAGTTATGATGGAAATAGTTAGACTCGCGCTTTGGTCTAGCAGTTTGCAGACATACCTCCGATTGAATGACCATAACTCACTCAATTCAACCCGGAATTCATTGAAATTTATTCCATTTCGAAGGAGTCGAAGTGTAGTCTAAAACGGAAGAAACAGAGATGAAAAAGTCCTAGTATTTTGAGAGTTATGACGGAAATAGTTAGACTCGCGCTTTGGTCTAGCAGTTTATGGACCTACGTCCGGTTGATTGACCATAACTCAGTCAATTCAACTCGGAATTGAGTCAAATTCATGCCATTTCGAAGATGTCGAAGTGTAGTTGAAAACATTAGAAACGGAGATGAAAAACTCCAAGTATTTTAAGAGTTATGACGGAAATAGTTAGACTCGCCCTTTCGCCTAGCAGTTTACAGACCTATCTCCGATTGAATGACCATAACTCACTCAATTCAACCCGGAATTAATTGAAATTTGTTCCATTTCGAATGAGTAGAGGTGTAGTTTAAAAAGAAAGAAACGGAGGTTAAAAAAGCCGAGTATTTCGGGAGTTATGATGGAAATAGTTAGACTCGCACTTTAGTGTAGCAGTTTACAGACCTACCTCCGATTGATTGACCATAACTCTGTCAATTCAACTCGGAATTTAGTCAAATTCATGCCGTTTCGAAGATGTCGAAGTGTAGTTGAAAACATAAGAAACGGAGATGAAAAACTCCAAGTATTTTAAGAGTTACGATGGAAATAGTTAGACTCGCGCTTTCGCCTAGCAGTTTACTGACCTACCTCCGATTGAATGACCATAACCCACTCAATTCAACTCGGAATTCATTGAAATTCGTTCCATTACGAAGGAGTCGAAAGTGTAGCTGAAAACGGAAGAAACGGAGAAGAAAACTCCAAGTATTTTGAGAGTTATGGTGGAAATAGTTAGACTCGTGTTTTCGCCGAGCAGTTTACAGACCTACCTCCGATTGAATGACCATAAGTCACTAAATTCAACTCGGATTTCATTGAAATTTGTTCCATTTCGAAGGAGTCGAAGTGTAGTTTATAACGGAAGAAACGGAGATGCAAAAAGCCAAGTATTTTGAGAGTTATGGTGGAAATAGTTAGACTCGCACTTTGGTCTAGGAGTTTACAGACCTACCTCGGATTGATTGACCATAACTCACTCAATTCAACTCAGAATTGAATCAAATTCATGGCATTGCGAAGATGTCGAAGTGTAGTTGGAAATGGAGATGAAGAACTCCAAGTAATTTAAGAGTTATGATGGACATAGTTAGACTCGCGCTTTCGCCTAGCAGTTTACAGACCTACCTCCGAGTCAATGACCATAACTCACTCAATTCAACTCGGAATTCATTGAAATTTGTTCCATTTCGAAGGACTCGAACTGTAGTTTAAAACGGAAGAAACGGAGATGAAAAAAGCAAGTATTCTGAGAGTTATGGTGGAAATAGTTACACTCGCACTTTGGTCTAGCAGTTTACAGACCAACCTGCAATTGATTGACCATAACTTACTCAATTTAACTCGGAATTGATTCAAATTCATGCCATTTTGAAGGTGTGGAAGTGTAGTTGAAAACGAAAGAAACAGAGATGAAAAATTCCAAGTATCTTAAGAGTTATGATGGAAATAGTTAGACTCGCGCTTTGGTCTAGCAGTTTGCAGACATACCTCCGATTGAATGACCATAACTCACTCAATTCAACCCGGAATTCATTGAAATTTATTCCATTTCGAAGGAGTCGAAGTGTAGTCTAAAACGGAAGAAACAGAGATGAAAAAGTCCTAGTATTTTGAGAGTTATGACGGAAATAGTTAGACTCGCGCTTTGGTCTAGCAGTTTATGGACCTACGTCCGGTTGATTGACCATAACTCAGTCAATTCAACTCGGAATTGAGTCAAATTCATGCCATTTCGAAGATGTCGAAGTGTAGTTGAAAACATTAGAAACGGAGATGAAAAACTCCAAGTATTTTAAGAGTTATGACGGAAATAGTTAGACTCGCCCTTTCGCCTAGCAGTTTACAGACCTATCTCCGATTGAATGACCATAACTCACTCAATTCAACCCGGAATTAATTGAAATTTGTTCCATTTCGAATGAGTAGAGGTGTAGTTTAAAAAGAAAGAAACGGAGGTTAAAAAAGCCGAGTATTTCGGGAGTTATGATGGAAATAGTTAGACTCGCACTTTAGTGTAGCAGTTTACAGACCTACCTCCGATTGATTGACCATAACTCTGTCAATTCAACTCGGAATTTAGTCAAATTCATGCCGTTTCGAAGATGTCGAAGTGTAGTTGAAAACATAAGAAACGGAGATGAAAAACTCCAAGTATTTTAAGAGTTACGATGGAAATAGTTAGACTCGCGCTTTCGCCTAGCAGTTTACTGACCTACCTCCGATTGAATGACCATAACCCACTCAATTCAACTCGGAATTCATTGAAATTCGTTCCATTACGAAGGAGTCGAAAGTGTAGCTGAAAACGGAAGAAACGGAGAAGAAAACTCCAAGTATTTTGAGAGTTATGGTGGAAATAGTTAGACTCGTGTTTTCGCCGAGCAGTTTACAGACCTACCTCCGATTGAATGACCATAAGTCACTAAATTCAACTCGGATTTCATTGAAATTTGTTCCATTTCGAAGGAGTCGAAGTGTAGTTTATAACGGAAGAAACGGAGATGCAAAAAGCCAAGTATTTTGAGAGTTATGGTGGAAATAGTTAGACTCGCACTTTGGTCTAGGAGTTTACAGACCTACCTCGGATTGATTGACCATAACTCACTCAATTCAACTCAGAATTGAATCAAATTCATGGCATTGCGAAGATGTCGAAGTGTAGTTGGAAATGGAGATGAAGAACTCCAAGTAATTTAAGAGTTATGATGGACATAGTTAGACTCGCGCTTTCGCCTAGCAGTTTACAGACCTACCTCCGAGTCAATGACCATAACTCACTCAATTCAACTCGGAATTCATTGAAATTTGTTCCATTTCGAAGGACTCGAACTGTAGTTTAAAACGGAAGAAACGGAGATGAAAAAAGCAAGTATTCTGAGAGTTATGGTGGAAATAGTTACACTCGCACTTTGGTCTAGCAGTTTACAGACCAACCTGCAATTGATTGACCATAACTTACTCAATTTAACTCGGAATTGATTCAAATTCATGCCATTTTGAAGGTGTGGAAGTGTAGTTGAAAACGAAAGAAACAGAGATGAAAAATTCCAAGTATCTTAAGAGTTATGATGGAAATAGTTAGACTCGCGCTTTGGTCTAGCAGTTTGCAGACATACCTCCGATTGAATGACCATAACTCACTCAATTCAACCCGGAATTCATTGAAATTTATTCCATTTCGAAGGAGTCGAAGTGTAGTCTAAAACGGAAGAAACAGAGATGAAAAAGTCCTAGTATTTTGAGAGTTATGACGGAAATAGTTAGACTCGCGCTTTGGTCTAGCAGTTTATGGACCTACGTCCGGTTGATTGACCATAACTCAGTCAATTCAACTCGGAATTGAGTCAAATTCATGCCATTTCGAAGATGTCGAAGTGTAGTTGAAAACATTAGAAACGGAGATGAAAAACTCCAAGTATTTTAAGAGTTATGACGGAAATAGTTAGACTCGCCCTTTCGCCTAGCAGTTTACAGACCTATCTCCGATTGAATGACCATAACTCACTCAATTCAACCCGGAATTAATTGAAATTTGTTCCATTTCGAATGAGTAGAGGTGTAGTTTAAAAAGAAAGAAACGGAGGTTAAAAAAGCCGAGTATTTCGGGAGTTATGATGGAAATAGTTAGACTCGCACTTTAGTGTAGCAGTTTACAGACCTACCTCCGATTGATTGACCATAACTCTGTCAATTCAACTCGGAATTTAGTCAAATTCATGCCGTTTCGAAGATGTCGAAGTGTAGTTGAAAACATAAGAAACGGAGATGAAAAACTCCAAGTATTTTAAGAGTTACGATGGAAATAGTTAGACTCGCGCTTTCGCCTAGCAGTTTACTGACCTACCTCCGATTGAATGACCATAACCCACTCAATTCAACTCGGAATTCATTGAAATTCGTTCCATTACGAAGGAGTCGAAAGTGTAGCTGAAAACGGAAGAAACGGAGAAGAAAACTCCAAGTATTTTGAGAGTTATGGTGGAAATAGTTAGACTCGTGTTTTCGCCGAGCAGTTTACAGACCTACCTCCGATTGAATGACCATAAGTCACTAAATTCAACTCGGATTTCATTGAAATTTGTTCCATTTCGAAGGAGTCGAAGTGTAGTTTATAACGGAAGAAACGGAGATGCAAAAAGCCAAGTATTTTGAGAGTTATGGTGGAAATAGTTAGACTCGCACTTTGGTCTAGGAGTTTACAGACCTACCTCGGATTGATTGACCATAACTCACTCAATTCAACTCAGAATTGAATCAAATTCATGGCATTGCGAAGATGTCGAAGTGTAGTTGGAAATGGAGATGAAGAACTCCAAGTAATTTAAGAGTTATGATGGACATAGTTAGACTCGCGCTTTCGCCTAGCAGTTTACAGACCTACCTCCGAGTCAATGACCATAACTCACTCAATTCAACTCGGAATTCATTGAAATTTGTTCCATTTCGAAGGACTCGAACTGTAGTTTAAAACGGAAGAAACGGAGATGAAAAAAGCAAGTATTCTGAGAGTTATGGTGGAAATAGTTACACTCGCACTTTGGTCTAGCAGTTTACAGACCAACCTGCAATTGATTGACCATAACTTACTCAATTTAACTCGGAATTGATTCAAATTCATGCCACTTTGAAGGTGTGGAAGTGTAGTTGAAAACGAAAGAAACAGAGATGAAAAATTCCAAGTATCTTAAGAGTTATGATGGAAATAGTTAGACTCGCGCTTTGGTCTAGCAGTTTGCAGACATACCTCCGATTGAATGACCATAACTCACTCAATTCAACCCGGAATTCATTGAAATTTATTCCATTTCGAAGGAGTCGAAGTGTAGTCTAAAACGGAAGAAACAGAGATGAAAAAGTCCTAGTATTTTGAGAGTTATGACGGAAATAGTTAGACTCGCGCTTTGGTCTAGCAGTTTATGGACCTACGTCCGGTTGATTGACCATAACTCAGTCAATTCAACTCGGAATTGAGTCAAATTCATGCCATTTCGAAGATGTCGAAGTGTAGTTGAAAACATTAGAAACGGAGATGAAAAACTCCAAGTATTTTAAGAGTTATGACGGAAATAGTTAGACTCGCCCTTTCGCCTAGCAGTTTACAGACCTATCTCCGATTGAATGACCATAACTCACTCAATTCAACCCGGAATTAATTGAAATTTGTTCCATTTCGAATGAGTAGAGGTGTAGTTTAAAAAGAAAGAAACGGAGGTTAAAAAAGCCGAGTATTTCGGGAGTTATGATGGAAATAGTTAGACTCGCACTTTAGTGTAGCAGTTTACAGACCTACCTCCGATTGATTGACCATAACTCTGTCAATTCAACTCGGAATTTAGTCAAATTCATGCCGTTTCGAAGATGTCGAAGTGTAGTTGAAAACATAAGAAACGGAGATGAAAAACTCCAAGTATTTTAAGAGTTACGATGGAAATAGTTAGACTCGCGCTTTCGCCTAGCAGTTTACTGACCTACCTCCGATTGAATGACCATAACCCACTCAATTCAACTCGGAATTCATTGAAATTCGTTCCATTACGAAGGAGTCGAAAGTGTAGCTGAAAACGGAAGAAACGGAGAAGAAAACTCCAAGTATTTTGAGAGTTATGGTGGAAATAGTTAGACTCGTGTTTTCGCCGAGCAGTTTACAGACCTACCTCCGATTGAATGACCATAAGTCACTAAATTCAACTCGGATTTCATTGAAATTTGTTCCATTTCGAAGGACTCGAACTGTAGTTTATAACGGAAGAAACGGAGATGCAAAAAGCCAAGTATTTTGAGAGTTATGGTGGAAATAGTTAGACTCGCACTTTGGTCTAGGAGTTTACAGACCTACCTCGGATTGATTGACCATAACTCACTCAATTCAACTCAGAATTGAATCAAATTCATGGCATTGCGAAGATGTCGAAGTGTAGTTGGAAATGGAGATGAAGAACTCCAAGTAATTTAAGAGTTATGATGGACATAGTTAGACTCGCGCTTTCGCCTAGCAGTTTACAGACCTACCTCCGAGTCAATGACCATAACTCACTCAATTCAACTCGGAATTCATTGAAATTTGTTCCATTTCGAAGGACTCGAACTGTAGTTTAAAACGGAAGAAACGGAGATGAAAAAAGCAAGTATTCTGAGAGTTATGGTGGAAATAGTTACACTCGCACTTTGGTCTAGCAGTTTACAGACCAACCTGCAATTGATTGACCATAACTTACTCAATTTAACTCGGAATTGATTCAAATTCATGCCATTTTGAAGGTGTGGAAGTGTAGTTGAAAACGAAAGAAACAGAGATGAAAAATTCCAAGTATCTTAAGAGTTATGATGGAAATAGTTAGACTCGCGCTTTGGTCTAGCAGTTTGCAGACATACCTCCGATTGAATGACCATAACTCACTCAATTCAACCCGGAATTCATTGAAATTTATTCCATTTCGAAGGAGTCGAAGTGTAGTCTAAAACGGAAGAAACAGAGATGAAAAAGTCCTAGTATTTTGAGAGTTATGACGGAAATAGTTAGACTCGCGCTTTGGTCTAGCAGTTTATGGACCTACGTCCGGTTGATTGACCATAACTCAGTCAATTCAACTCGGAATTGAGTCAAATTCATGCCATTTCGAAGATGTCGAAGTGTAGTTGAAAACATTAGAAACGGAGATGAAAAACTCCAAGTATTTTAAGAGTTATGACGGAAATAGTTAGACTCGCCCTTTCGCCTAGCAGTTTACAGACCTATCTCCGATTGAATGACCATAACTCACTCAATTCAACCCGGAATTAATTGAAATTTGTTCCATTTCGAATGAGTAGAGGTGTAGTTTAAAAAGAAAGAAACGAAGGTTAAAAAAGCCGAGTATTTCGGGAGTTATGATGGAAATAGTTAGACTCGCACTTTAGTGTAGCAGTTTACAGACCTACCTCCGATTGATTGACCATAACTCTGTCAATTCAACTCGGAATTTAGTCAAATTCATGCCGTTTCGAAGATGTCGAAGTGTAGTTGAAAACATAAGAAACGGAGATGAAAAACTCCAAGTATTTTAAGAGTTACGATGGAAATAGTTAGACTCGCGCTTTCGCCTAGCAGTTTACTGACCTACCTCCGATTGAATGACCATAACCCACTCAATTCAACTCGGAATTCATTGAAATTCGTTCCATTACGAAGGAGTCGAAAGTGTAGCTGAAAACGGAAGAAACGGAGAAGAAAACTCCAAGTATTTTGAGAGTTATGGTGGAAATAATTAGACTCGTGTTTTCGCCGAGCAGTTTACAGACCTACCTCCGATTGAATGACCATAAGTCACTAAATTCAACTCGGATTTCATTGAAATTTGTTCCATTTCGAAGGAGTCGAAGTGTAGTTTATAACGGAAGAAACGGAGATGCAAAAAGCCAAGTATTTTGAGAGTTATGGTGGAAATAGTTAGACTCGCACTTTGGTCTAGGAGTTTACAGACCTACCTCGGATTGATTGACCATAACTCACTCAATTCAACTCAGAATTGAATCAAATTCATGGCATTGCGAAGATGTCGAAGTGTAGTTGGAAATGGAGATGAAGAACTCCAAGTAATTTAAGAGTTATGATGGACATAGTTAGACTCGCGCTTTCGCCTAGCAGTTTACAGACCTACCTCCGAGTCAATGACCATAACTCACTCAATTCAACTCGGAATTCATTGAAATTTGTTCCATTTCGAAGGACTCGAACTGTAGTTTAAAACGGAAGAAACGGAGATGAAAAAAGCAAGTATTCTGAGAGTTATGGTGGAAATAGTTACACTCGCACTTTGGTCTAGCAGTTTACAGACCAACCTGCAATTGATTGACCATAACTTACTCAATTTAACTCGGAATTGATTCAAATTCATGCCATTTTGAAGGTGTGGAAGTGTAGTTGAAAACGAAAGAAACAGAGATGAAAAATTCCAAGTATCTTAAGAGTTATGATGGAAATAGTTAGACTCGCGCTTTGGTCTAGCAGTTTGCAGACATACCTCCGATTGAATGACCATAACTCACTCAATTCAACCCGGAATTCATTGAAATTTATTCCATTTCGAAGGAGTCGAAGTGTAGTCTAAAACGGAAGAAACAGAGATGAAAAAGTCCTAGTATTTTGAGAGTTATGACGGAAATAGTTAGACTCGCGCTTTGGTCTAGCAGTTTATGGACCTACGTCCGGTTGATTGACCATAACTCAGTCAATTCAACTCGGAATTGAGTCAAATTCATGCCATTTCGAAGATGTCGAAGTGTAGTTGAAAACATTAGAAACGGAGATGAAAAACTCCAAGTATTTTAAGAGTTATGACGGAAATAGTTAGACTCGCCCTTTCGCCTAGCAGTTTACAGACCTATCTCCGATTGAATGACCATAACTCACTCAATTCAACCCGGAATTAATTGAAATTTGTTCCATTTCGAATGAGTAGAGGTGTAGTTTAAAAAGAAAGAAACGGAGGTTAAAAAAGCCGAGTATTTCGGGAGTTATGATGGAAATAGTTAGACTCGCACTTTAGTGTAGCAGTTTACAGACCTACCTCCGATTGATTGACCATAACTCTGTCAATTCAACTCGGAATTTAGTCAAATTCATGCCGTTTCGAAGATGTCGAAGTGTAGTTGAAAACATAAGAAACGGAGATGAAAAACTCCAAGTATTTTAAGAGTTACGATGGAAATAGTTAGACTCGCGCTTTCGCCTAGCAGTTTACTGACCTACCTCCGATTGAATGACCATAACCCACTCAATTCAACTCGGAATTCATTGAAATTCGTTCCATTACGAAGGAGTCGAAAGTGTAGCTGAAAACGGAAGAAACGGAGAAGAAAACTCCAAGTATTTTGAGAGTTATGGTGGAAATAGTTAGACTCGTGTTTTCGCCGAGCAGTTTACAGACCTACCTCCGATTGAATGACCATAAGTCACTAAATTCAACTCGGATTTCATTGAAATTTGTTCCATTTCGAAGGAGTCGAAGTGTAGTTTATAACGGAAGAAACGGAGATGCAAAAAGCCAAGTATTTTGAGAGTTATGGTGGAAATAGTTAGACTCGCACTTTGGTCTAGGAGTTTACAGACCTACCTCGGATTGATTGACCATAACTCACTCAATTCAACTCAGAATTGAATCAAATTCATGGCATTGCGAAGATGTCGAAGTGTAGTTGGAAATGGAGATGAAGAACTCCAAGTAATTTAAGAGTTATGATGGACATAGTTAGACTCGCGCTTTCGCCTAGCAGTTTACAGACCTACCTCCGAGTCAATGACCATAACTCACTCAATTCAACTCGGAATTCATTGAAATTTGTTCCATTTCGAAGGACTCGAACTGTAGTTTAAAACGGAAGAAACGGAGATGAAAAAAGCAAGTATTCTGAGAGTTATGGTGGAAATAGTTACACTCGCACTTTGGTCTAGCAGTTTACAGACCAACCTGCAATTGATTGACCATAACTTACTCAATTTAACTCGGAATTGATTCAAATTCATGCCATTTTGAAGGTGTGGAAGTGTAGTTGAAAACGAAAGAAACAGAGATGAAAAATTCCAAGTATCTTAAGAGTTATGATGGAAATAGTTAGACTCGCGCTTTGGTCTAGCAGTTTGCAGACATACCTCCGATTGAATGACCATAACTCACTCAATTCAACCCGGAATTCATTGAAATTTATTCCATTTCGAAGGAGTCGAAGTGTAGTCTAAAACGGAAGAAACAGAGATGAAAAAGTCCTAGTATTTTGAGAGTTATGACGGAAATAGTTAGACTCGCGCTTTGGTCTAGCAGTTTATGGACCTACGTCCGGTTGATTGACCATAACTCAGTCAATTCAACTCGGAATTGAGTCAAATTCATGCCATTTCGAAGATGTCGAAGTGTAGTTGAAAACATTAGAAACGGAGATGAAAAACTCCAAGTATTTTAAGAGTTATGACGGAAATAGTTAGACTCGCCCTTTCGCCTAGCAGTTTACAGACCTATCTCCGATTGAATGACCATAACTCACTCAATTCAACCCGGAATTAATTGAAATTTGTTCCATTTCGAATGAGTAGAGGTGTAGTTTAAAAAGAAAGAAACGAAGGTTAAAAAAGCCGAGTATTTCGGGAGTTATGATGGAAATAGTTAGACTCGCACTTTAGTGTAGCAGTTTACAGACCTACCTCCGATTGATTGACCATAACTCTGTCAATTCAACTCGGAATTTAGTCAAATTCATGCCGTTTCGAAGATGTCGAAGTGTAGTTGAAAACATAAGAAACGGAGATGAAAAACTCCAAGTATTTTAAGAGTTACGATGGAAATAGTTAGACTCGCGCTTTCGCCTAGCAGTTTACTGACCTACCTCCGATTGAATGACCATAACCCACTCAATTCAACTCGGAATTCATTGAAATTCGTTCCATTACGAAGGAGTCGAAAGTGTAGCTGAAAACGGAAGAAACGGAGAAGAAAACTCCAAGTATTTTGAGAGTTATGGTGGAAATAATTAGACTCGTGTTTTCGCCGAGCAGTTTACAGACCTACCTCCGATTGAATGACCATAAGTCACTAAATTCAACTCGGATTTCATTGAAATTTGTTCCATTTCGAAGGAGTCGAAGTGTAGTTTATAACGGAAGAAACGGAGATGCAAAAAGCCAAGTATTTTGAGAGTTATGGTGGAAATAGTTAGACTCGCACTTTGGTCTAGGAGTTTACAGACCTACCTCGGATTGATTGACCATAACTCACTCAATTCAACTCAGAATTGAATCAAATTCATGGCATTGCGAAGATGTCGAAGTGTAGTTGGAAATGGAGATGAAGAACTCCAAGTAATTTAAGAGTTATGATGGACATAGTTAGACTCGCGCTTTCGCCTAGCAGTTTACAGACCTACCTCCGAGTCAATGACCATAACTCACTCAATTCAACTCGGAATTCATTGAAATTTGTTCCATTTCGAAGGACTCGAACTGTAGTTTAAAACGGAAGAAACGGAGATGAAAAAAGCAAGTATTCTGAGAGTTATGGTGGAAATAGTTACACTCGCACTTTGGTCTAGCAGTTTACAGACCAACCTGCAATTGATTGACCATAACTTACTCAATTTAACTCGGAATTGATTCAAATTCATGCCATTTTGAAGGTGTGGAAGTGTAGTTGAAAACGAAAGAAACAGAGATGAAAAATTCCAAGTATCTTAAGAGTTATGATGGAAATAGTTAGACTCGCGCTTTGGTCTAGCAGTTTGCAGACATACCTCCGATTGAATGACCATAACTCACTCAATTCAACCCGGAATTCATTGAAATTTATTCCATTTCGAAGGAGTCGAAGTGTAGTCTAAAACGGAAGAAACAGAGATGAAAAAGTCCTAGTATTTTGAGAGTTATGACGGAAATAGTTAGACTCGCGCTTTGGTCTAGCAGTTTATGGACCTACGTCCGGTTGATTGACCATAACTCAGTCAATTCAACTCGGAATTGAGTCAAATTCATGCCATTTCGAAGATGTCGAAGTGTAGTTGAAAACATTAGAAACGGAGATGAAAAACTCCAAGTATTTTAAGAGTTATGACGGAAATAGTTAGACTCGCCCTTTCGCCTAGCAGTTTACAGACCTATCTCCGATTGAATGACCATAACTCACTCAATTCAACCCGGAATTAATTGAAATTTGTTCCATTTCGAATGAGTAGAGGTGTAGTTTAAAAAGAAAGAAACGAAGGTTAAAAAAGCCGAGTATTTCGGGAGTTATGATGGAAATAGTTAGACTCGCACTTTAGTGTAGCAGTTTACAGACCTACCTCCGATTGATTGACCATAACTCTGTCAATTCAACTCGGAATTTAGTCAAATTCATGCCGTTTCGAAGATGTCGAAGTGTAGTTGAAAACATAAGAAACGGAGATGAAAAACTCCAAGTATTTTAAGAGTTACGATGGAAATAGTTAGACTCGCGCTTTCGCCTAGCAGTTTACTGACCTACCTCCGATTGAATGACCATAACCCACTCAATTCAACTCGGAATTCATTGAAATTCGTTCCATTACGAAGGAGTCGAAAGTGTAGCTGAAAACGGAAGAAACGGAGAAGAAAACTCCAAGTATTTTGAGAGTTATGGTGGAAATAATTAGACTCGTGTTTTCGCCGAGCAGTTTACAGACCTACCTCCGATTGAATGACCATAAGTCACTAAATTCAACTCGGATTTCATTGAAATTTGTTCCATTTCGAAGGAGTCGAAGTGTAGTTTATAACGGAAGAAACGGAGATGCAAAAAGCCAAGTATTTTGAGAGTTATGGTGGAAATAGTTAGACTCGCACTTTGGTCTAGGAGTTTACAGACCTACCTCGGATTGATTGACCATAACTCACTCAATTCAACTCAGAATTGAATCAAATTCATGGCATTGCGAAGATGTCGAAGTGTAGTTGGAAATGGAGATGAAGAACTCCAAGTAATTTAAGAGTTATGATGGACATAGTTAGACTCGCGCTTTCGCCTAGCAGTTTACAGACCTACCTCCGAGTCAATGACCATAACTCACTCAATTCAACTCGGAATTCATTGAAATTTGTTCCATTTCGAAGGACTCGAACTGTAGTTTAAAACGGAAGAAACGGAGATGAAAAAAGCAAGTATTCTGAGAGTTATGGTGGAAATAGTTACACTCGCACTTTGGTCTAGCAGTTTACAGACCAACCTGCAATTGATTGACCATAACTTACTCAATTTAACTCGGAATTGATTCAAATTCATGCCATTTTGAAGGTGTGGAAGTGTAGTTGAAAACGAAAGAAACAGAGATGAAAAATTCCAAGTATCTTAAGAGTTATGATGGAAATAGTTAGACTCGCGCTTTGGTCTAGCAGTTTGCAGACATACCTCCGATTGAATGACCATAACTCACTCAATTCAACCCGGAATTCATTGAAATTTATTCCATTTCGAAGGAGTCGAAGTGTAGTCTAAAACGGAAGAAACAGAGATGAAAAAGTCCTAGTATTTTGAGAGTTATGACGGAAATAGTTAGACTCGCGCTTTGGTCTAGCAGTTTATGGACCTACGTCCGGTTGATTGACCATAACTCAGTCAATTCAACTCGGAATTGAGTCAAATTCATGCCATTTCGAAGATGTCGAAGTGTAGTTGAAAACATTAGAAACGGAGATGAAAAACTCCAAGTATTTTAAGAGTTATGACGGAAATAGTTAGACTCGCCCTTTCGCCTAGCAGTTTACAGACCTATCTCCGATTGAATGACCATAACTCACTCAATTCAACCCGGAATTAATTGAAATTTGTTCCATTTCGAATGAGTAGAGGTGTAGTTTAAAAAGAAAGAAACGGAGGTTAAAAAAGCCGAGTATTTCGGGAGTTATGATGGAAATAGTTAGACTCGCACTTTAGTGTAGCAGTTTACAGACCTACCTCCGATTGATTGACCATAACTCTGTCAATTCAACTCGGAATTTAGTCAAATTCATGCCGTTTCGAAGATGTCGAAGTGTAGTTGAAAACATAAGAAACGGAGATGAAAAACTCCAAGTATTTTAAGAGTTACGATGGAAATAGTTAGACTCGCGCTTTCGCCTAGCAGTTTACTGACCTACCTCCGATTGAATGACCATAACCCACTCAATTCAACTCGGAATTCATTGAAATTCGTTCCATTACGAAGGAGTCGAAAGTGTAGCTGAAAACGGAAGAAACGGAGAAGAAAACTCCAAGTATTTTGAGAGTTATGGTGGAAATAGTTAGACTCGTGTTTTCGCCGAGCAGTTTACAGACCTACCTCCGATTGAATGACCATAAGTCACTAAATTCAACTCGGATTTCATTGAAATTTGTTCCATTTCGAAGGAGTCGAAGTGTAGTTTATAACGGAAGAAACGGAGATGCAAAAAGCCAAGTATTTTGAGAGTTATGGTGGAAATAGTTAGACTCGCACTTTGGTCTAGGAGTTTACAGACCTACCTCGGATTGATTGACCATAACTCACTCAATTCAACTCAGAATTGAATCAAATTCATGGCATTGCGAAGATGTCGAAGTGTAGTTGGAAATGGAGATGAAGAACTCCAAGTAATTTAAGAGTTATGATGGACATAGTTAGACTCGCGCTTTCGCCTAGCAGTTTACAGACCTACCTCCGAGTCAATGACCATAACTCACTCAATTCAACTCGGAATTCATTGAAATTTGTTCCATTTCGAAGGACTCGAACTGTAGTTTAAAACGGAAGAAACGGAGATGAAAAAAGCAAGTATTCTGAGAGTTATGGTGGAAATAGTTACACTCGCACTTTGGTCTAGCAGTTTACAGACCAACCTGCAATTGATTGACCATAACTTACTCAATTTAACTCGGAATTGATTCAAATTCATGCCATTTTGAAGGTGTGGAAGTGTAGTTGAAAACGAAAGAAACAGAGATGAAAAATTCCAAGTATCTTAAGAGTTATGATGGAAATAGTTAGACTCGCGCTTTGGTCTAGCAGTTTGCAGACATACCTCCGATTGAATGACCATAACTCACTCAATTCAACCCGGAATTCATTGAAATTTATTCCATTTCGAAGGAGTCGAAGTGTAGTCTAAAACGGAAGAAACAGAGATGAAAAAGTCCTAGTATTTTGAGAGTTATGACGGAAATAGTTAGACTCGCGCTTTGGTCTAGCAGTTTATGGACCTACGTCCGGTTGATTGACCATAACTCAGTCAATTCAACTCGGAATTGAGTCAAATTCATGCCATTTCGAAGATGTCGAAGTGTAGTTGAAAACATTAGAAACGGAGATGAAAAACTCCAAGTATTTTAAGAGTTATGACGGAAATAGTTAGACTCGCCCTTTCGCCTAGCAGTTTACAGACCTATCTCCGATTGAATGACCATAACTCACTCAATTCAACCCGGAATTAATTGAAATTTGTTCCATTTCGAATGAGTAGAGGTGTAGTTTAAAAAGAAAGAAACGGAGGTTAAAAAAGCCGAGTATTTCGGGAGTTATGATGGAAATAGTTAGACTCGCACTTTAGTGTAGCAGTTTACAGACCTACCTCCGATTGATTGACCATAACTCTGTCAATTCAACTCGGAATTTAGTCAAATTCATGCCGTTTCGAAGATGTCGAAGTGTAGTTGAAAACATAAGAAACGGAGATGAAAAACTCCAAGTATTTTAAGAGTTACGATGGAAATAGTTAGACTCGCGCTTTCGCCTAGCAGTTTACTGACCTACCTCCGATTGAATGACCATAACCCACTCAATTCAACTCGGAATTCATTGAAATTCGTTCCATTACGAAGGAGTCGAAAGTGTAGCTGAAAACGGAAGAAACGGAGAAGAAAACTCCAAGTATTTTGAGAGTTATGGTGGAAATAGTTAGACTCGT
This sequence comes from Tasmannia lanceolata, assembly GCF_043159265.1. Classification (NCBI taxonomy): domain Eukaryota; kingdom Viridiplantae; phylum Streptophyta; class Magnoliopsida; order Canellales; family Winteraceae; genus Tasmannia; species Tasmannia lanceolata. The sequence goes on along the minus strand of NW_027518749.1, from coordinate 431,291 downwards.
GTTTTCGCCGAGCAGTTTACAGACCTACCTCCGATTGAATGACCATAAGTCACTAAATTCAACTCGGATTTCATTGAAATTTGTTCCATTTCGAAGGAGTCGAAGTGTAGTTTATAACGGAAGAAACGGAGATGCAAAAAGCCAAGTATTTTGAGAGTTATGGTGGAAATAGTTAGACTCGCACTTTGGTCTAGGAGTTTACAGACCTACCTCGGATTGATTGACCATAACTCACTCAATTCAACTCAGAATTGAATCAAATTCATGGCATTGCGAAGATGTCGAAGTGTAGTTGGAAATGGAGATGAAGAACTCCAAGTAATTTAAGAGTTATGATGGACATAGTTAGACTCGCGCTTTCGCCTAGCAGTTTACAGACCTACCTCCGAGTCAATGACCATAACTCACTCAATTCAACTCGGAATTCATTGAAATTTGTTCCATTTCGAAGGACTCGAACTGTAGTTTAAAACGGAAGAAACGGAGATGAAAAAAGCAAGTATTCTGAGAGTTATGGTGGAAATAGTTACACTCGCACTTTGGTCTAGCAGTTTACAGACCAACCTGCAATTGATTGACCATAACTTACTCAATTTAACTCGGAATTGATTCAAATTCATGCCATTTTGAAGGTGTGGAAGTGTAGTTGAAAACGAAAGAAACAGAGATGAAAAATTCCAAGTATCTTAAGAGTTATGATGGAAATAGTTAGACTCGCGCTTTGGTCTAGCAGTTTGCAGACATACCTCCGATTGAATGACCATAACTCACTCAATTCAACCCGGAATTCATTGAAATTTATTCCATTTCGAAGGAGTCGAAGTGTAGTCTAAAACGGAAGAAACAGAGATGAAAAAGTCCTAGTATTTTGAGAGTTATGACGGAAATAGTTAGACTCGCGCTTTGGTCTAGCAGTTTATGGACCTACGTCCGGTTGATTGACCATAACTCAGTCAATTCAACTCGGAATTGAGTCAAATTCATGCCATTTCGAAGATGTCGAAGTGTAGTTGAAAACATTAGAAACGGAGATGAAAAACTCCAAGTATTTTAAGAGTTATGACGGAAATAGTTAGACTCGCCCTTTCGCCTAGCAGTTTACAGACCTATCTCCGATTGAATGACCATAACTCACTCAATTCAACCCGGAATTAATTGAAATTTGTTCCATTTCGAATGAGTAGAGGTGTAGTTTAAAAAGAAAGAAACGAAGGTTAAAAAAGCCGAGTATTTCGGGAGTTATGATGGAAATAGTTAGACTCGCACTTTAGTGTAGCAGTTTACAGACCTACCTCCGATTGATTGACCATAACTCTGTCAATTCAACTCGGAATTTAGTCAAATTCATGCCGTTTCGAAGATGTCGAAGTGTAGTTGAAAACATAAGAAACGGAGATGAAAAACTCCAAGTATTTTAAGAGTTACGATGGAAATAGTTAGACTCGCGCTTTCGCCTAGCAGTTTACTGACCTACCTCCGATTGAATGACCATAACCCACTCAATTCAACTCGGAATTCATTGAAATTCGTTCCATTACGAAGGAGTCGAAAGTGTAGCTGAAAACGGAAGAAACGGAGAAGAAAACTCCAAGTATTTTGAGAGTTATGGTGGAAATAATTAGACTCGTGTTTTCGCCGAGCAGTTTACAGACCTACCTCCGATTGAATGACCATAAGTCACTAAATTCAACTCGGATTTCATTGAAATTTGTTCCATTTCGAAGGAGTCGAAGTGTAGTTTATAACGGAAGAAACGGAGATGCAAAAAGCCAAGTATTTTGAGAGTTATGGTGGAAATAGTTAGACTCGCACTTTGGTCTAGGAGTTTACAGACCTACCTCGGATTGATTGACCATAACTCACTCAATTCAACTCAGAATTGAATCAAATTCATGGCATTGCGAAGATGTCGAAGTGTAGTTGGAAATGGAGATGAAGAACTCCAAGTAATTTAAGAGTTATGATGGACATAGTTAGACTCGCGCTTTCGCCTAGCAGTTTACAGACCTACCTCCGAGTCAATGACCATAACTCACTCAATTCAACTCGGAATTCATTGAAATTTGTTCCATTTCGAAGGACTCGAACTGTAGTTTAAAACGGAAGAAACGGAGATGAAAAAAGCAAGTATTCTGAGAGTTATGGTGGAAATAGTTACACTCGCACTTTGGTCTAGCAGTTTACAGACCAACCTGCAATTGATTGACCATAACTTACTCAATTTAACTCGGAATTGATTCAAATTCATGCCATTTTGAAGGTGTGGAAGTGTAGTTGAAAACGAAAGAAACAGAGATGAAAAATTCCAAGTATCTTAAGAGTTATGATGGAAATAGTTAGACTCGCGCTTTGGTCTAGCAGTTTGCAGACATACCTCCGATTGAATGACCATAACTCACTCAATTCAACCCGGAATTCATTGAAATTTATTCCATTTCGAAGGAGTCGAAGTGTAGTCTAAAACGGAAGAAACAGAGATGAAAAAGTCCTAGTATTTTGAGAGTTATGACGGAAATAGTTAGACTCGCGCTTTGGTCTAGCAGTTTATGGACCTACGTCCGGTTGATTGACCATAACTCAGTCAATTCAACTCGGAATTGAGTCAAATTCATGCCATTTCGAAGATGTCGAAGTGTAGTTGAAAACATTAGAAACGGAGATGAAAAACTCCAAGTATTTTAAGAGTTATGACGGAAATAGTTAGACTCGCCCTTTCGCCTAGCAGTTTACAGACCTATCTCCGATTGAATGACCATAACTCACTCAATTCAACCCGGAATTAATTGAAATTTGTTCCATTTCGAATGAGTAGAGGTGTAGTTTAAAAAGAAAGAAACGGAGGTTAAAAAAGCCGAGTATTTCGGGAGTTATGATGGAAATAGTTAGACTCGCACTTTAGTGTAGCAGTTTACAGACCTACCTCCGATTGATTGACCATAACTCTGTCAATTCAACTCGGAATTTAGTCAAATTCATGCCGTTTCGAAGATGTCGAAGTGTAGTTGAAAACATAAGAAACGGAGATGAAAAACTCCAAGTATTTTAAGAGTTACGATGGAAATAGTTAGACTCGCGCTTTCGCCTAGCAGTTTACTGACCTACCTCCGATTGAATGACCATAACCCACTCAATTCAACTCGGAATTCATTGAAATTCGTTCCATTACGAAGGAGTCGAAAGTGTAGCTGAAAACGGAAGAAACGGAGAAGAAAACTCCAAGTATTTTGAGAGTTATGGTGGAAATAGTTAGACTCGTGTTTTCGCCGAGCAGTTTACAGACCTACCTCCGATTGAATGACCATAAGTCACTAAATTCAACTCGGATTTCATTGAAATTTGTTCCATTTCGAAGGAGTCGAAGTGTAGTTTATAACGGAAGAAACGGAGATGCAAAAAGCCAAGTATTTTGAGAGTTATGGTGGAAATAGTTAGACTCGCACTTTGGTCTAGGAGTTTACAGACCTACCTCGGATTGATTGACCATAACTCACTCAATTCAACTCAGAATTGAATCAAATTCATGGCATTGCGAAGATGTCGAAGTGTAGTTGGAAATGGAGATGAAGAACTCCAAGTAATTTAAGAGTTATGATGGACATAGTTAGACTCGCGCTTTCGCCTAGCAGTTTACAGACCTACCTCCGAGTCAATGACCATAACTCACTCAATTCAACTCGGAATTCATTGAAATTTGTTCCATTTCGAAGGACTCGAACTGTAGTTTAAAACGGAAGAAACGGAGATGAAAAAAGCAAGTATTCTGAGAGTTATGGTGGAAATAGTTACACTCGCACTTTGGTCTAGCAGTTTACAGACCAACCTGCAATTGATTGACCATAACTTACTCAATTTAACTCGGAATTGATTCAAATTCATGCCATTTTGAAGGTGTGGAAGTGTAGTTGAAAACGAAAGAAACAGAGATGAAAAATTCCAAGTATCTTAAGAGTTATGATGGAAATAGTTAGACTCGCGCTTTGGTCTAGCAGTTTGCAGACATACCTCCGATTGAATGACCATAACTCACTCAATTCAACCCGGAATTCATTGAAATTTATTCCATTTCGAAGGAGTCGAAGTGTAGTCTAAAACGGAAGAAACAGAGATGAAAAAGTCCTAGTATTTTGAGAGTTATGACGGAAATAGTTAGACTCGCGCTTTGGTCTAGCAGTTTATGGACCTACGTCCGGTTGATTGACCATAACTCAGTCAATTCAACTCGGAATTGAGTCAAATTCATGCCATTTCGAAGATGTCGAAGTGTAGTTGAAAACATTAGAAACGGAGATGAAAAACTCCAAGTATTTTAAGAGTTATGACGGAAATAGTTAGACTCGCCCTTTCGCCTAGCAGTTTACAGACCTATCTCCGATTGAATGACCATAACTCACTCAATTCAACCCGGAATTAATTGAAATTTGTTCCATTTCGAATGAGTAGAGGTGTAGTTTAAAAAGAAAGAAACGAAGGTTAAAAAAGCCGAGTATTTCGGGAGTTATGATGGAAATAGTTAGACTCGCACTTTAGTGTAGCAGTTTACAGACCTACCTCCGATTGATTGACCATAACTCTGTCAATTCAACTCGGAATTTAGTCAAATTCATGCCGTTTCGAAGATGTCGAAGTGTAGTTGAAAACATAAGAAACGGAGATGAAAAACTCCAAGTATTTTAAGAGTTACGATGGAAATAGTTAGACTCGCGCTTTCGCCTAGCAGTTTACTGACCTACCTCCGATTGAATGACCATAACCCACTCAATTCAACTCGGAATTCATTGAAATTCGTTCCATTACGAAGGAGTCGAAAGTGTAGCTGAAAACGGAAGAAACGGAGAAGAAAACTCCAAGTATTTTGAGAGTTATGGTGGAAATAATTAGACTCGTGTTTTCGCCGAGCAGTTTACAGACCTACCTCCGATTGAATGACCATAAGTCACTAAATTCAACTCGGATTTCATTGAAATTTGTTCCATTTCGAAGGAGTCGAAGTGTAGTTTATAACGGAAGAAACGGAGATGCAAAAAGCCAAGTATTTTGAGAGTTATGGTGGAAATAGTTAGACTCGCACTTTGGTCTAGGAGTTTACAGACCTACCTCGGATTGATTGACCATAACTCACTCAATTCAACTCAGAATTGAATCAAATTCATGGCATTGCGAAGATGTCGAAGTGTAGTTGGAAATGGAGATGAAGAACTCCAAGTAATTTAAGAGTTATGATGGACATAGTTAGACTCGCGCTTTCGCCTAGCAGTTTACAGACCTACCTCCGAGTCAATGACCATAACTCACTCAATTCAACTCGGAATTCATTGAAATTTGTTCCATTTCGAAGGACTCGAACTGTAGTTTAAAACGGAAGAAACGGAGATGAAAAAAGCAAGTATTCTGAGAGTTATGGTGGAAATAGTTACACTCGCACTTTGGTCTAGCAGTTTACAGACCAACCTGCAATTGATTGACCATAACTTACTCAATTTAACTCGGAATTGATTCAAATTCATGCCATTTTGAAGGTGTGGAAGTGTAGTTGAAAACGAAAGAAACAGAGATGAAAAATTCCAAGTATCTTAAGAGTTATGATGGAAATAGTTAGACTCGCGCTTTGGTCTAGCAGTTTGCAGACATACCTCCGATTGAATGACCATAACTCACTCAATTCAACCCGGAATTCATTGAAATTTATTCCATTTCGAAGGAGTCGAAGTGTAGTCTAAAACGGAAGAAACAGAGATGAAAAAGTCCTAGTATTTTGAGAGTTATGACGGAAATAGTTAGACTCGCGCTTTGGTCTAGCAGTTTATGGACCTACGTCCGGTTGATTGACCATAACTCAGTCAATTCAACTCGGAATTGAGTCAAATTCATGCCATTTCGAAGATGTCGAAGTGTAGTTGAAAACATTAGAAACGGAGATGAAAAACTCCAAGTATTTTAAGAGTTATGACGGAAATAGTTAGACTCGCCCTTTCGCCTAGCAGTTTACAGACCTATCTCCGATTGAATGACCATAACTCACTCAATTCAACCCGGAATTAATTGAAATTTGTTCCATTTCGAATGAGTAGAGGTGTAGTTTAAAAAGAAAGAAACGGAGGTTAAAAAAGCCGAGTATTTCGGGAGTTATGATGGAAATAGTTAGACTCGCACTTTAGTGTAGCAGTTTACAGACCTACCTCCGATTGATTGACCATAACTCTGTCAATTCAACTCGGAATTTAGTCAAATTCATGCCGTTTCGAAGATGTCGAAGTGTAGTTGAAAACATAAGAAACGGAGATGAAAAACTCCAAGTATTTTAAGAGTTACGATGGAAATAGTTAGACTCGCGCTTTCGCCTAGCAGTTTACTGACCTACCTCCGATTGAATGACCATAACCCACTCAATTCAACTCGGAATTCATTGAAATTCGTTCCATTACGAAGGAGTCGAAAGTGTAGCTGAAAACGGAAGAAACGGAGAAGAAAACTCCAAGTATTTTGAGAGTTATGGTGGAAATAGTTAGACTCGTGTTTTCGCCGAGCAGTTTACAGACCTACCTCCGATTGAATGACCATAAGTCACTAAATTCAACTCGGATTTCATTGAAATTTGTTCCATTTCGAAGGAGTCGAAGTGTAGTTTATAACGGAAGAAACGGAGATGCAAAAAGCCAAGTATTTTGAGAGTTATGGTGGAAATAGTTAGACTCGCACTTTGGTCTAGGAGTTTACAGACCTACCTCGGATTGATTGACCATAACTCACTCAATTCAACTCAGAATTGAATCAAATTCATGGCATTGCGAAGATGTCGAAGTGTAGTTGGAAATGGAGATGAAGAACTCCAAGTAATTTAAGAGTTATGATGGACATAGTTAGACTCGCGCTTTCGCCTAGCAGTTTACAGACCTACCTCCGAGTCAATGACCATAACTCACTCAATTCAACTCGGAATTCATTGAAATTTGTTCCATTTCGAAGGACTCGAACTGTAGTTTAAAACGGAAGAAACGGAGATGAAAAAAGCAAGTATTCTGAGAGTTATGGTGGAAATAGTTACACTCGCACTTTGGTCTAGCAGTTTACAGACCAACCTGCAATTGATTGACCATAACTTACTCAATTTAACTCGGAATTGATTCAAATTCATGCCATTTTGAAGGTGTGGAAGTGTAGTTGAAAACGAAAGAAACAGAGATGAAAAATTCCAAGTATCTTAAGAGTTATGATGGAAATAGTTAGACTCGCGCTTTGGTCTAGCAGTTTGCAGACATACCTCCGATTGAATGACCATAACTCACTCAATTCAACCCGGAATTCATTGAAATTTATTCCATTTCGAAGGAGTCGAAGTGTAGTCTAAAACGGAAGAAACAGAGATGAAAAAGTCCTAGTATTTTGAGAGTTATGACGGAAATAGTTAGACTCGCGCTTTGGTCTAGCAGTTTATGGACCTACGTCCGGTTGATTGACCATAACTCAGTCAATTCAACTCGGAATTGAGTCAAATTCATGCCATTTCGAAGATGTCGAAGTGTAGTTGAAAACATTAGAAACGGAGATGAAAAACTCCAAGTATTTTAAGAGTTATGACGGAAATAGTTAGACTCGCCCTTTCGCCTAGCAGTTTACAGACCTATCTCCGATTGAATGACCATAACTCACTCAATTCAACCCGGAATTAATTGAAATTTGTTCCATTTCGAATGAGTAGAGGTGTAGTTTAAAAAGAAAGAAACGAAGGTTAAAAAAGCCGAGTATTTCGGGAGTTATGATGGAAATAGTTAGACTCGCACTTTAGTGTAGCAGTTTACAGACCTACCTCCGATTGATTGACCATAACTCTGTCAATTCAACTCGGAATTTAGTCAAATTCATGCCGTTTCGAAGATGTCGAAGTGTAGTTGAAAACATAAGAAACGGAGATGAAAAACTCCAAGTATTTTAAGAGTTACGATGGAAATAGTTAGACTCGCGCTTTCGCCTAGCAGTTTACTGACCTACCTCCGATTGAATGACCATAACCCACTCAATTCAACTCGGAATTCATTGAAATTCGTTCCATTACGAAGGAGTCGAAAGTGTAGCTGAAAACGGAAGAAACGGAGAAGAAAACTCCAAGTATTTTGAGAGTTATGGTGGAAATAATTAGACTCGTGTTTTCGCCGAGCAGTTTACAGACCTACCTCCGATTGAATGACCATAAGTCACTAAATTCAACTCGGATTTCATTGAAATTTGTTCCATTTCGAAGGAGTCGAAGTGTAGTTTATAACGGAAGAAACGGAGATGCAAAAAGCCAAGTATTTTGAGAGTTATGGTGGAAATAGTTAGACTCGCACTTTGGTCTAGGAGTTTACAGACCTACCTCGGATTGATTGACCATAACTCACTCAATTCAACTCAGAATTGAATCAAATTCATGGCATTGCGAAGATGTCGAAGTGTAGTTGGAAATGGAGATGAAGAACTCCAAGTAATTTAAGAGTTATGATGGACATAGTTAGACTCGCGCTTTCGCCTAGCAGTTTACAGACCTACCTCCGAGTCAATGACCATAACTCACTCAATTCAACTCGGAATTCATTGAAATTTGTTCCATTTCGAAGGACTCGAACTGTAGTTTAAAACGGAAGAAACGGAGATGAAAAAAGCAAGTATTCTGAGAGTTATGGTGGAAATAGTTACACTCGCACTTTGGTCTAGCAGTTTACAGACCAACCTGCAATTGATTGACCATAACTTACTCAATTTAACTCGGAATTGATTCAAATTCATGCCATTTTGAAGGTGTGGAAGTGTAGTTGAAAACGAAAGAAACAGAGATGAAAAATTCCAAGTATCTTAAGAGTTATGATGGAAATAGTTAGACTCGCGCTTTGGTCTAGCAGTTTGCAGACATACCTCCGATTGAATGACCATAACTCACTCAATTCAACCCGGAATTCATTGAAATTTATTCCATTTCGAAGGAGTCGAAGTGTAGTCTAAAACGGAAGAAACAGAGATGAAAAAGTCCTAGTATTTTGAGAGTTATGACGGAAATAGTTAGACTCGCGCTTTGGTCTAGCAGTTTATGGACCTACGTCCGGTTGATTGACCATAACTCAGTCAATTCAACTCGGAATTGAGTCAAATTCATGCCATTTCGAAGATGTCGAAGTGTAGTTGAAAACATTAGAAACGGAGATGAAAAACTCCAAGTATTTTAAGAGTTATGACGGAAATAGTTAGACTCGCCCTTTCGCCTAGCAGTTTACAGACCTATCTCCGATTGAATGACCATAACTCACTCAATTCAACCCGGAATTAATTGAAATTTGTTCCATTTCGAATGAGTAGAGGTGTAGTTTAAAAAGAAAGAAACGAAGGTTAAAAAAGCCGAGTATTTCGGGAGTTATGATGGAAATAGTTAGACTCGCACTTTAGTGTAGCAGTTTACAGACCTACCTCCGATTGATTGACCATAACTCTGTCAATTCAACTCGGAATTTAGTCAAATTCATGCCGTTTCGAAGATGTCGAAGTGTAGTTGAAAACATAAGAAACGGAGATGAAAAACTCCAAGTATTTTAAGAGTTACGATGGAAATAGTTAGACTCGCGCTTTCGCCTAGCAGTTTACTGACCTACCTCCGATTGAATGACCATAACCCACTCAATTCAACTCGGAATTCATTGAAATTCGTTCCATTACGAAGGAGTCGAAAGTGTAGCTGAAAACGGAAGAAACGGAGAAGAAAACTCCAAGTATTTTGAGAGTTATGGTGGAAATAATTAGACTCGTGTTTTCGCCGAGCAGTTTACAGACCTACCTCCGATTGAATGACCATAAGTCACTAAATTCAACTCGGATTTCATTGAAATTTGTTCCATTTCGAAGGAGTCGAAGTGTAGTTTATAACGGAAGAAACGGAGATGCAAAAAGCCAAGTATTTTGAGAGTTATGGTGGAAATAGTTAGACTCGCACTTTGGTCTAGGAGTTTACAGACCTACCTCGGATTGATTGACCATAACTCACTCAATTCAACTCAGAATTGAATCAAATTCATGGCATTGCGAAGATGTCGAAGTGTAGTTGGAAATGGAGATGAAGAACTCCAAGTAATTTAAGAGTTATGATGGACATAGTTAGACTCGCGCTTTCGCCTAGCAGTTTACAGACCTACCTCCGAGTCAATGACCATAACTCACTCAATTCAACTCGGAATTCATTGAAATTTGTTCCATTTCGAAGGACTCGAACTGTAGTTTAAAACGGAAGAAACGGAGATGAAAAAAGCAAGTATTCTGAGAGTTATGGTGGAAATAGTTACACTCGCACTTTGGTCTAGCAGTTTACAGACCAACCTGCAATTGATTGACCATAACTTACTCAATTTAACTCGGAATTGATTCAAATTCATGCCATTTTGAAGGTGTGGAAGTGTAGTTGAAAACGAAAGAAACAGAGATGAAAAATTCCAAGTATCTTAAGAGTTATGATGGAAATAGTTAGACTCGCGCTTTGGTCTAGCAGTTTGCAGACATACCTCCGATTGAATGACCATAACTCACTCAATTCAACCCGGAATTCATTGAAATTTATTCCATTTCGAAGGAGTCGAAGTGTAGTCTAAAACGGAAGAAACAGAGATGAAAAAGTCCTAGTATTTTGAGAGTTATGACGGAAATAGTTAGACTCGCGCTTTGGTCTAGCAGTTTATGGACCTACGTCCGGTTGATTGACCATAACTCAGTCAATTCAACTCGGAATTGAGTCAAATTCATGCCATTTCGAAGATGTCGAAGTGTAGTTGAAAACATTAGAAACGGAGATGAAAAACTCCAAGTATTTTAAGAGTTATGACGGAAATAGTTAGACTCGCCCTTTCGCCTAGCAGTTTACAGACCTATCTCCGATTGAATGACCATAACTCACTCAATTCAACCCGGAATTAATTGAAATTTGTTCCATTTCGAATGAGTAGAGGTGTAGTTTAAAAAGAAAGAAACGGAGGTTAAAAAAGCCGAGTATTTCGGGAGTTATGATGGAAATAGTTAGACTCGCACTTTAGTGTAGCAGTTTACAGACCTACCTCCGATTGATTGACCATAACTCTGTCAATTCAACTCGGAATTTAGTCAAATTCATGCCGTTTCGAAGATGTCGAAGTGTAGTTGAAAACATAAGAAACGGAGATGAAAAACTCCAAGTATTTTAAGAGTTACGATGGAAATAGTTAGACTCGCGCTTTCGCCTAGCAGTTTACTGACCTACCTCCGATTGAATGACCATAACCCACTCAATTCAACTCGGAATTCATTGAAATTCGTTCCATTACGAAGGAGTCGAAAGTGTAGCTGAAAACGGAAGAAACGGAGAAGAAAACTCCAAGTATTTTGAGAGTTATGGTGGAAATAGTTAGACTCGTGTTTTCGCCGAGCAGTTTACAGACCTACCTCCGATTGAATGACCATAAGTCACTAAATTCAACTCGGATTTCATTGAAATTTGTTCCATTTCGAAGGAGTCGAAGTGTAGTTTATAACGGAAGAAACGGAGATGCAAAAAGCCAAGTATTTTGAGAGTTATGGTGGAAATAGTTAGACTCGCACTTTGGTCTAGGAGTTTACAGACCTACCTCGGATTGATTGACCATAACTCACTCAATTCAACTCAGAATTGAATCAAATTCATGGCATTGCGAAGATGTCGAAGTGTAGTTGGAAATGGAGATGAAGAACTCCAAGTAATTTAAGAGTTATGATGGACATAGTTAGACTCGCGCTTTCGCCTAGCAGTTTACAGACCTACCTCCGAGTCAATGACCATAACTCACTCAATTCAACTCGGAATTCATTGAAATTTGTTCCATTTCGAAGGACTCGAACTGTAGTTTAAAACGGAAGAAACGGAGATGAAAAAAGCAAGTATTCTGAGAGTTATGGTGGAAATAGTTACACTCGCACTTTGGTCTAGCAGTTTACAGACCAACCTGCAATTGATTGACCATAACTTACTCAATTTAACTCGGAATTGATTCAAATTCATGCCATTTTGAAGGTGTGGAAGTGTAGTTGAAAACGAAAGAAACAGAGATGAAAAATTCCAAGTATCTTAAGAGTTATGATGGAAATAGTTAGACTCGCGCTTTGGTCTAGCAGTTTGCAGACATACCTCCGATTGAATGACCATAACTCACTCAATTCAACCCGGAATTCATTGAAATTTATTCCATTTCGAAGGAGTCGAAGTGTAGTCTAAAACGGAAGAAACAGAGATGAAAAAGTCCTAGTATTTTGAGAGTTATGACGGAAATAGTTAGACTCGCGCTTTGGTCTAGCAGTTTATGGACCTACGTCCGGTTGATTGACCATAACTCAGTCAATTCAACTCGGAATTGAGTCAAATTCATGCCATTTCGAAGATGTCGAAGTGTAGTTGAAAACATTAGAAACGGAGATGAAAAACTCCAAGTATTTTAAGAGTTATGACGGAAATAGTTAGACTCGCCCTTTCGCCTAGCAGTTTACAGACCTATCTCCGATTGAATGACCATAACTCACTCAATTCAACCCGGAATTAATTGAAATTTGTTCCATTTCGAATGAGTAGAGGTGTAGTTTAAAAAGAAAGAAACGGAGGTTAAAAAAGCCGAGTATTTCGGGAGTTATGATGGAAATAGTTAGACTCGCACTTTAGTGTAGCAGTTTACAGACCTACCTCCGATTGATTGACCATAACTCTGTCAATTCAACTCGGAATTTAGTCAAATTCATGCCGTTTCGAAGATGTCGAAGTGTAGTTGAAAACATAAGAAACGGAGATGAAAAACTCCAAGTATTTTAAGAGTTACGATGGAAATAGTTAGACTCGCGCTTTCGCCTAGCAGTTTACTGACCTACCTCCGATTGAATGACCATAACCCACTCAATTCAACTCGGAATTCATTGAAATTCGTTCCATTACGAAGGAGTCGAAAGTGTAGCTGAAAACGGAAGAAACGGAGAAGAAAACTCCAAGTATTTTGAGAGTTATGGTGGAAATAGTTAGACTCGTGTTTTCGCCGAGCAGTTTACAGACCTACCTCCGATTGAATGACCATAAGTCACTAAATTCAACTCGGATTTCATTGAAATTTGTTCCATTTCGAAGGAGTCGAAGTGTAGTTTATAACGGAAGAAACGGAGATGCAAAAAGCCAAGTATTTTGAGAGTTATGGTGGAAATAGTTAGACTCGCACTTTGGTCTAGGAGTTTACAGACCTACCTCGGATTGATTGACCATAACTCACTCAATTCAACTCAGAATTGAATCAAATTCATGGCATTGCGAAGATGTCGAAGTGTAGTTGGAAATGGAGATGAAGAACTCCAAGTAATTTAAGAGTTATGATGGACATAGTTAGACTCGCGCTTTCGCCTAGCAGTTTACAGACCTACCTCCGAGTCAATGACCATAACTCACTCAATTCAACTCGGAATTCATTGAAATTTGTTCCATTTCGAAGGACTCGAACTGTAGTTTAAAACGGAAGAAACGGAGATGAAAAAAGCAAGTATTCTGAGAGTTATGGTGGAAATAGTTACACTCGCACTTTGGTCTAGCAGTTTACAGACCAACCTGCAATTGATTGACCATAACTTACTCAATTTAACTCGGAATTGATTCAAATTCATGCCATTTTGAAGGTGTGGAAGTGTAGTTGAAAACGAAAGAAACAGAGATGAAAAATTCCAAGTATCTTAAGAGTTATGATGGAAATAGTTAGACTCGCGCTTTGGTCTAGCAGTTTGCAGACATACCTCCGATTGAATGACCATAACTCACTCAATTCAACCCGGAATTCATTGAAATTTATTCCATTTCAAAGGAGTCGAAGTGTAGTCTAAAACGGAAGAAACAGAGATGAAAAAGTCCTAGTATTTTGAGAGTTATGACGGAAATAGTTAGACTCGCGCTTTGGTCTAGCAGTTTATGGACCTACGTCCGGTTGATTGACCATAACTCAGTCAATTCAACTCGGAATTGAGTCAAATTCATGCCATTTCGAAGATGTCGAAGTGTAGTTGAAAACATTAGAAACGGAGATGAAAAACTCCAAGTATTTTAAGAGTTATGACGGAAATAGTTAGACTCGCCCTTTCGCCTAGCAGTTTACAGACCTATCTCCGATTGAATGACCATAACTCACTCAATTCAACCCGGAATTAATTGAAATTTGTTCCATTTCGAATGAGTAGAGGTGTAGTTTAAAAAGAAAGAAACGGAGGTTAAAAAAGCCGAGTATTTCGGGAGTTATGATGGAAATAGTTAGACTCGCACTTTAGTGTAGCAGTTTACAGACCTACCTCCGATTGATTGACCATAACTCTGTCAATTCAACTCGGAATTTAGTCAAATTCATGCCGTTTCGAAGATGTCGAAGTGTAGTTGAAAACATAAGAAACGGAGATGAAAAACTCCAAGTATTTTAAGAGTTACGATGGAAATAGTTAGACTCGCGCTTTCGCCTAGCAGTTTACTGACCTACCTCCGATTGAATGACCATAACCCACTCAATTCAACTCGGAATTCATTGAAATTCGTTCCATTACGAAGGAGTCGAAAGTGTAGCTGAAAACGGAAGAAACGGAGAAGAAAACTCCAAGTATTTTGAGAGTTATGGTGGAAATAGTTAGACTCGTGTTTTCGCCGAGCAGTTTACAGACCTACCTCCGATTGAATGACCATAAGTCACTAAATTCAACTCGGATTTCATTGAAATTTGTTCCATTTCGAAGGAGTCGAAGTGTAGTTTATAACGGAAGAAACGGAGATGCAAAAAGCCAAGTATTTTGAGAGTTATGGTGGAAATAGTTAGACTCGCACTTTGGTCTAGGAGTTTACAGACCTACCTCGGATTGATTGACCATAACTCACTCAATTCAACTCAGAATTGAATCAAATTCATGGCATTGCGAAGATGTCGAAGTGTAGTTGGAAATGGAGATGAAGAACTCCAAGTAATTTAAGAGTTATGATGGACATAGTTAGACTCGCGCTTTCGCCTAGCAGTTTACAGACCTACCTCCGAGTCAATGACCATAACTCACTCAATTCAACTCGGAATTCATTGAAATTTGTTCCATTTCGAAGGACTCGAACTGTAGTTTAAAACGGAAGAAACGGAGATGAAAAAAGCAAGTATTCTGAGAGTTATGGTGGAAATAGTTACACTCGCACTTTGGTCTAGCAGTTTACAGACCAACCTGCAATTGATTGACCATAACTTACTCAATTTAACTCGGAATTGATTCAAATTCATGCCATTTTGAAGGTGTGGAAGTGTAGTTGAAAACGAAAGAAACAGAGATGAAAAATTCCAAGTATCTTAAGAGTTATGATGGAAATAGTTAGACTCGCGCTTTGGTCTAGCAGTTTGCAGACATACCTCCGATTGAATGACCATAACTCACTCAATTCAACCCGGAATTCATTGAAATTTATTCCATTTCGAAGGAGTCGAAGTGTAGTCTAAAACGGAAGAAACAGAGATGAAAAAGTCCTAGTATTTTGAGAGTTATGACGGAAATAGTTAGACTCGCGCTTTGGTCTAGCAGTTTATGGACCTACGTCCGGTTGATTGACCATAACTCAGTCAATTCAACTCGGAATTGAGTCAAATTCATGCCATTTCGAAGATGTCGAAGTGTAGTTGAAAACATTAGAAACGGAGATGAAAAACTCCAAGTATTTTAAGAGTTATGACGGAAATAGTTAGACTCGCCCTTTCGCCTAGCAGTTTACAGACCTATCTCCGATTGAATGACCATAACTCACTCAATTCAACCCGGAATTAATTGAAATTTGTTCCATTTCGAATGAGTAGAGGTGTAGTTTAAAAAGAAAGAAACGGAGGTTAAAAAAGCCGAGTATTTCGGGAGTTATGATGGAAATAGTTAGACTCGCACTTTAGTGTAGCAGTTTACAGACCTACCTCCGATTGATTGACCATAACTCTGTCAATTCAACTCGGAATTTAGTCAAATTCATGCCGTTTCGAAGATGTCGAAGTGTAGTTGAAAACATAAGAAACGGAGATGAAAAACTCCAAGTATTTTAAGAGTTACGATGGAAATAGTTAGACTCGCGCTTTCGCCTAGCAGTTTACTGACCTACCTCCGATTGAATGACCATAACCCACTCAATTCAACTCGGAATTCATTGAAATTCGTTCCATTACGAAGGAGTCGAAAGTGTAGCTGAAAACGGAAGAAACGGAGAAGAAAACTCCAAGTATTTTGAGAGTTATGGTGGAAATAGTTAGACTCGTGTTTTCGCCGAGCAGTTTACAGACCTACCTCCGATTGAATGACCATAAGTCACTAAATTCAACTCGGATTTCATTGAAATTTGTTCCATTTCGAAGGAGTCGAAGTGTAGTTTATAACGGAAGAAACGGAGATGCAAAAAGCCAAGTATTTTGAGAGTTATGGTGGAAATAGTTAGACTCGCACTTTGGTCTAGGAGTTTACAGACCTACCTCGGATTGATTGACCATAACTCACTCAATTCAACTCAGAATTGAATCAAATTCATGGCATTGCGAAGATGTCGAAGTGTAGTTGGAAATGGAGATGAAGAACTCCAAGTAATTTAAGAGTTATGATGGACATAGTTAGACTCGCGCTTTCGCCTAGCAGTTTACAGACCTACCTCCGAGTCAATGACCATAACTCACTCAATTCAACTCGGAATTCATTGAAATTTGTTCCATTTCGAAGGACTCGAACTGTAGTTTAAAACGGAAGAAACGGAGATGAAAAAAGCAAGTATTCTGAGAGTTATGGTGGAAATAGTTACACTCGCACTTTGGTCTAGCAGTTTACAGACCAACCTGCAATTGATTGACCATAACTTACTCAATTTAACTCGGAATTGATTCAAATTCATGCCACTTTGAAGGTGTGGAAGTGTAGTTGAAAACGAAAGAAACAGAGATGAAAAATTCCAAGTATCTTAAGAGTTATGATGGAAATAGTTAGACTCGCGCTTTGGTCTAGCAGTTTGCAGACATACCTCCGATTGAATGACCATAACTCACTCAATTCAACCCGGAATTCATTGAAATTTATTCCATTTCGAAGGAGTCGAAGTGTAGTCTAAAACGGAAGAAACAGAGATGAAAAAGTCCTAGTATTTTGAGAGTTATGACGGAAATAGTTAGACTCGCGCTTTGGTCTAGCAGTTTATGGACCTACGTCCGGTTGATTGACCATAACTCAGTCAATTCAACTCGGAATTGAGTCAAATTCATGCCATTTCGAAGATGTCGAAGTGTAGTTGAAAACATTAGAAACGGAGATGAAAAACTCCAAGTATTTTAAGAGTTATGACGGAAATAGTTAGACTCGCCCTTTCGCCTAGCAGTTTACAGACCTATCTCCGATTGAATGACCATAACTCACTCAATTCAACCCGGAATTAATTGAAATTTGTTCCATTTCGAATGAGTAGAGGTGTAGTTTAAAAAGAAAGAAACGGAGGTTAAAAAAGCCGAGTATTTCGGGAGTTATGATGGAAATAGTTAGACTCGCACTTTAGTGTAGCAGTTTACAGACCTACCTCCGATTGATTGACCATAACTCTGTCAATTCAACTCGGAATTTAGTCAAATTCATGCCGTTTCGAAGATGTCGAAGTGTAGTTGAAAACATAAGAAACGGAGATGAAAAACTCCAAGTATTTTAAGAGTTACGATGGAAATAGTTAGACTCGCGCTTTCGCCTAGCAGTTTACTGACCTACCTCCGATTGAATGACCATAACCCACTCAATTCAACTCGGAATTCATTGAAATTCGTTCCATTACGAAGGAGTCGAAAGTGTAGCTGAAAACGGAAGAAACGGAGAAGAAAACTCCAAGTATTTTGAGAGTTATGGTGGAAATAGTTAGACTCGTGTTTTCGCCGAGCAGTTTACAGACCTACCTCCGATTGAATGACCATAAGTCACTAAATTCAACTCGGATTTCATTGAAATTTGTTCCATTTCGAAGGAGTCGAAGTGTAGTTTATAACGGAAGAAACGGAGATGCAAAAAGCCAAGTATTTTGAGAGTTATGGTGGAAATAGTTAGACTCGCACTTTGGTCTAGGAGTTTACAGACCTACCTCGGATTGATTGACCATAACTCACTCAATTCAACTCAGAATTGAATCAAATTCATGGCATTGCGAAGATGTCGAAGTGTAGTTGGAAATGGAGATGAAGAACTCCAAGTAATTTAAGAGTTATGATGGACATAGTTAGACTCGCGCTTTCGCCTAGCAGTTTACAGACCTACCTCCGAGTCAATGACCATAACTCACTCAATTCAACTCGGAATTCATTGAAATTTGTTCCATTTCGAAGGACTCGAACTGTAGTTTAAAACGGAAGAAACGGAGATGAAAAAAGCAAGTATTCTGAGAGTTATGGTGGAAATAGTTACACTCGCACTTTGGTCTAGCAGTTTACAGACCAACCTGCAATTGATTGACCATAACTTACTCAATTTAACTCGGAATTGATTCAAATTCATGCCATTTTGAAGGTGTGGAAGTGTAGTTGAAAACGAAAGAAACAGAGATGAAAAATTCCAAGTATCTTAAGAGTTATGATGGAAATAGTTAGACTCGCGCTTTGGTCTAGCAGTTTGCAGACATACCTCCGATTGAATGACCATAACTCACTCAATTCAACCCGGAATTCATTGAAATTTATTCCATTTCGAAGGAGTCGAAGTGTAGTCTAAAACGGAAGAAACAGAGATGAAAAAGTCCTAGTATTTTGAGAGTTATGACGGAAATAGTTAGACTCGCGCTTTGGTCTAGCAGTTTATGGACCTACGTCCGGTTGATTGACCATAACTCAGTCAATTCAACTCGGAATTGAGTCAAATTCATGCCATTTCGAAGATGTCGAAGTGTAGTTGAAAACATTAGAAACGGAGATGAAAAACTCCAAGTATTTTAAGAGTTATGACGGAAATAGTTAGACTCGCCCTTTCGCCTAGCAGTTTACAGACCTATCTCCGATTGAATGACCATAACTCACTCAATTCAACCCGGAATTAATTGAAATTTGTTCCATTTCGAATGAGTAGAGGTGTAGTTTAAAAAGAAAGAAACGGAGGTTAAAAAAGCCGAGTATTTCGGGAGTTATGATGGAAATAGTTAGACTCGCACTTTAGTGTAGCAGTTTACAGACCTACCTCCGATTGATTGACCATAACTCTGTCAATTCAACTCGGAATTTAGTCAAATTCATGCCGTTTCGAAGATGTCGAAGTGTAGTTGAAAACATAAGAAACGGAGATGAAAAACTCCAAGTATTTTAAGAGTTACGATGGAAATAGTTAGACTCGCGCTTTCGCCTAGCAGTTTACTGACCTACCTCCGATTGAATGACCATAACCCACTCAATTCAACTCGGAATTCATTGAAATTCGTTCCATTACGAAGGAGTCGAAAGTGTAGCTGAAAACGGAAGAAACGGAGAAGAAAACTCCAAGTATTTTGAGAGTTATGGTGGAAATAGTTAGACTCGTGTTTTCGCCGAGCAGTTTACAGACCTACCTCCGATTGAATGACCATAAGTCACTAAATTCAACTCGGATTTCATTGAAATTTGTTCCATTTCGAAGGAGTCGAAGTGTAGTTTATAACGGAAGAAACGGAGATGCAAAAAGCCAAGTATTTTGAGAGTTATGGTGGAAATAGTTAGACTCGCACTTTGGTCTAGGAGTTTACAGACCTACCTCGGATTGATTGACCATAACTCACTCAATTCAACTCAGAATTGAATCAAATTCATGGCATTGCGAAGATGTCGAAGTGTAGTTGGAAATGGAGATGAAGAACTCCAAGTAATTTAAGAGTTATGATGGACATAGTTAGACTCGCGCTTTCGCCTAGCAGTTTACAGACCTACCTCCGAGTCAATGACCATAACTCACTCAATTCAACTCGGAATTCATTGAAATTTGTTCCATTTCGAAGGACTCGAACTGTAGTTTAAAACGGAAGAAACGGAGATGAAAAAGCAAGTATTCTGAGAGTTATGGTGGAAATAGTTACACTCGCACTTTGGTCTAGCAGTTTACAGACCAACCTGCAATTGATTGACCATAACTTACTCAATTTAACTCGGAATTGATTCAAATTCATGCCATTTTGAAGGTGTGGAAGTGTAGTTGAAAACGAAAGAAACAGAGATGAAAAATTCCAAGTATCTTAAGAGTTATGATGGAAATAGTTAGACTCGCGCTTTGGTCTAGCAGTTTGCAGACATACCTCCGATTGAATGACCATAACTCACTCAATTCAACCCGGAATTCATTGAAATTTATTCCATTTCGAAGGAGTCGAAGTGTAGTCTAAAACGGAAGAAACAGAGATGAAAAAGTCCTAGTATTTTGAGAGTTATGACGGAAATAGTTAGACTCGCGCTTTGGTCTAGCAGTTTATGGACCTACGTCCGGTTGATTGACCATAACTCAGTCAATTCAACTCGGAATTGAGTCAAATTCATGCCATTTCGAAGATGTCGAAGTGTAGTTGAAAACATTAGAAACGGAGATGAAAAACTCCAAGTATTTTAAGAGTTATGACGGAAATAGTTAGACTCGCCCTTTCGCCTAGCAGTTTACAGACCTATCTCCGATTGAATGACCATAACTCACTCAATTCAACCCGGAATTAATTGAAATTTGTTCCATTTCGAATGAGTAGAGGTGTAGTTTAAAAAGAAAGAAACGGAGGTTAAAAAAGCCGAGTATTTCGGGAGTTATGATGGAAATAGTTAGACTCGCACTTTAGTGTAGCAGTTTACAGACCTACCTCCGATTGATTGACCATAACTCTGTCAATTCAACTCGGAATTTAGTCAAATTCATGCCGTTTCGAAGATGTCGAAGTGTAGTTGAAAACATAAGAAACGGAGATGAAAAACTCCAAGTATTTTAAGAGTTACGATGGAAATAGTTAGACTCGCGCTTTCGCCTAGCAGTTTACTGACCTACCTCCGATTGAATGACCATAACCCACTCAATTCAACTCGGAATTCATTGAAATTCGTTCCATTACGAAGGAGTCGAAAGTGTAGCTGAAAACGGAAGAAACGGAGAAGAAAACTCCAAGTATTTTGAGAGTTATGGTGGAAATAGTTAGACTCGTGTTTTCGCCGAGCAGTTTACAGACCTACCTCCGATTGAATGACCATAAGTCACTAAATTCAACTCGGATTTCATTGAAATTTGTTCCATTTCGAAGGAGTCGAAGTGTAGTTTATAACGGAAGAAACGGAGATGCAAAAAGCCAAGTATTTTGAGAGTTATGGTGGAAATAGTTAGACTCGCACTTTGGTCTAGGAGTTTACAGACCTACCTCGGATTGATTGACCATAACTCACTCAATTCAACTCAGAATTGAATCAAATTCATGGCATTGCGAAGATGTCGAAGTGTAGTTGGAAATGGAGATGAAGAACTCCAAGTAATTTAAGAGTTATGATGGACATAGTTAGACTCGCGCTTTCGCCTAGCAGTTTACAGACCTACCTCCGAGTCAATGACCATAACTCACTCAATTCAACTCGGAATTCATTGAAATTTGTTCCATTTCGAAGGACTCGAACTGTAGTTTAAAACGGAAGAAACGGAGATGAAAAAAGCAAGTATTCTGAGAGTTATGGTGGAAATAGTTACACTCGCACTTTGGTCTAGCAGTTTACAGACCAACCTGCAATTGATTGACCATAACTTACTCAATTTAACTCGGAATTGATTCAAATTCATGCCATTTTGAAGGTGTGGAAGTGTAGTTGAAAACGAAAGAAACAGAGATGAAAAATTCCAAGTATCTTAAGAGTTATGATGGAAATAGTTAGACTCGCGCTTTGGTCTAGCAGTTTGCAGACATACCTCCGATTGAATGACCATAACTCACTCAATTCAACCCGGAATTCATTGAAATTTATTCCATTTCGAAGGAGTCGAAGTGTAGTCTAAAACGGAAGAAACAGAGATGAAAAAGTCCTAGTATTTTGAGAGTTATGACGGAAATAGTTAGACTCGCGCTTTGGTCTAGCAGTTTATGGACCTACGTCCGGTTGATTGACCATAACTCAGTCAATTCAACTCGGAATTGAGTCAAATTCATGCCATTTCGAAGATGTCGAAGTGTAGTTGAAAACATTAGAAACGGAGATGAAAAACTCCAAGTATTTTAAGAGTTATGACGGAAATAGTTAGACTCGCCCTTTCGCCTAGCAGTTTACAGACCTATCTCCGATTGAATGACCATAACTCACTCAATTCAACCCGGAATTAATTGAAATTTGTTCCATTTCGAATGAGTAGAGGTGTAGTTTAAAAAGAAAGAAACGGAGGTTAAAAAAGCCGAGTATTTCGGGAGTTATGATGGAAATAGTTAGACTCGCACTTTAGTGTAGCAGTTTACAGACCTACCTCCGATTGATTGACCATAACTCTGTCAATTCAACTCGGAATTTAGTCAAATTCATGCCGTTTCGAAGATGTCGAAGTGTAGTTGAAAACATAAGAAACGGAGATGAAAAACTCCAAGTATTTTAAGAGTTACGATGGAAATAGTTAGACTCGCGCTTTCGCCTAGCAGTTTACTGACCTACCTCCGATTGAATGACCATAACCCACTCAATTCAACTCGGAATTCATTGAAATTCGTTCCATTACGAAGGAGTCGAAAGTGTAGCTGAAAACGGAAGAAACGGAGAAGAAAACTCCAAGTATTTTGAGAGTTATGGTGGAAATAGTTAGACTCGTGTTTTCGCCGAGCAGTTTACAGACCTACCTCCGATTGAATGACCATAAGTCACTAAATTCAACTCGGATTTCATTGAAATTTGTTCCATTTCGAAGGAGTCGAAGTGTAGTTTATAACGGAAGAAACGGAGATGCAAAAAGCCAAGTATTTTGAGAGTTATGGTGGAAATAGTTAGACTCGCACTTTGGTCTAGGAGTTTACAGACCTACCTCGGATTGATTGACCATAACTCACTCAATTCAACTCAGAATTGAATCAAATTCATGGCATTGCGAAGATGTCGAAGTGTAGTTGGAAATGGAGATGAAGAACTCCAAGTAATTTAAGAGTTATGATGGACATAGTTAGACTCGCGCTTTCGCCTAGCAGTTTACAGACCTACCTCCGAGTCAATGACCATAACTCACTCAATTCAACTCGGAATTCATTGAAATTTGTTCCATTTCGAAGGACTCGAACTGTAGTTTAAAACGGAAGAAACGGAGATGAAAAAAGCAAGTATTCTGAGAGTTATGGTGGAAATAGTTACACTCGCACTTTGGTCTAGCAGTTTACAGACCAACCTGCAATTGATTGACCATAACTTACTCAATTTAACTCGGAATTGATTCAAATTCATGCCATTTTGAAGGTGTGGAAGTGTAGTTGAAAACGAAAGAAACAGAGATGAAAAATTCCAAGTATCTTAAGAGTTATGATGGAAATAGTTAGACTCGCGCTTTGGTCTAGCAGTTTGCAGACATACCTCCGATTGAATGACCATAACTCACTCAATTCAACCCGGAATTCATTGAAATTTATTCCATTTCGAAGGAGTCGAAGTGTAGTCTAAAACGGAAGAAACAGAGATGAAAAAGTCCTAGTATTTTGAGAGTTATGACGGAAATAGTTAGACTCGCGCTTTGGTCTAGCAGTTTATGGACCTACGTCCGGTTGATTGACCATAACTCAGTCAATTCAACTCGGAATTGAGTCAAATTCATGCCATTTCGAAGATGTCGAAGTGTAGTTGAAAACATTAGAAACGGAGATGAAAAACTCCAAGTATTTTAAGAGTTATGACGGAAATAGTTAGACTCGCCCTTTCGCCTAGCAGTTTACAGACCTATCTCCGATTGAATGACCATAACTCACTCAATTCAACCCGGAATTAATTGAAATTTGTTCCATTTCGAATGAGTAGAGGTGTAGTTTAAAAAGAAAGAAACGGAGGTTAAAAAAGCCGAGTATTTCGGGAGTTATGATGGAAATAGTTAGACTCGCACTTTAGTGTAGCAGTTTACAGACCTACCTCCGATTGATTGACCATAACTCTGTCAATTCAACTCGGAATTTAGTCAAATTCATGCCGTTTCGAAGATGTCGAAGTGTAGTTGAAAACATAAGAAACGGAGATGAAAAACTCCAAGTATTTTAAGAGTTACGATGGAAATAGTTAGACTCGCGCTTTCGCCTAGCAGTTTACTGACCTACCTCCGATTGAATGACCATAACCCACTCAATTCAACTCGGAATTCATTGAAATTCGTTCCATTACGAAGGAGTCGAAAGTGTAGCTGAAAACGGAAGAAACGGAGAAGAAAACTCCAAGTATTTTGAGAGTTATGGTGGAAATAGTTAGACTCGTGTTTTCGCCGAGCAGTTTACAGACCTACCTCCGATTGAATGACCATAAGTCACTAAATTCAACTCGGATTTCATTGAAATTTGTTCCATTTCGAAGGAGTCGAAGTGTAGTTTATAACGGAAGAAACGGAGATGCAAAAAGCCAAGTATTTTGAGAGTTATGGTGGAAATAGTTAGACTCGCACTTTGGTCTAGGAGTTTACAGACCTACCTCGGATTGATTGACCATAACTCACTCAATTCAACTCAGAATTGAATCAAATTCATGGCATTGCGAAGATGTCGAAGTGTAGTTGGAAATGGAGATGAAGAACTCCAAGTAATTTAAGAGTTATGATGGACATAGTTAGACTCGCGCTTTCGCCTAGCAGTTTACAGACCTACCTCCGAGTCAATGACCATAACTCACTCAATTCAACTCGGAATTCATTGAAATTTGTTCCATTTCGAAGGACTCGAACTGTAGTTTAAAACGGAAGAAACGGAGATGAAAAAAGCAAGTATTCTGAGAGTTATGGTGGAAATAGTTACACTCGCACTTTGGTCTAGCAGTTTACAGACCAACCTGCAATTGATTGACCATAACTTACTCAATTTAACTCGGAATTGATTCAAATTCATGCCATTTTGAAGGTGTGGAAGTGTAGTTGAAAACGAAAGAAACAGAGATGAAAAATTCCAAGTATCTTAAGAGTTATGATGGAAATAGTTAGACTCGCGCTTTGGTCTAGCAGTTTGCAGACATACCTCCGATTGAATGACCATAACTCACTCAATTCAACCCGGAATTCATTGAAATTTATTCCATTTCGAAGGAGTCGAAGTGTAGTCTAAAACGGAAGAAACAGAGATGAAAAAGTCCTAGTATTTTGAGAGTTATGACGGAAATAGTTAGACTCGCGCTTTGGTCTAGCAGTTTATGGACCTACGTCCGGTTGATTGACCATAACTCAGTCAATTCAACTCGGAATTGAGTCAAATTCATGCCATTTCGAAGATGTCGAAGTGTAGTTGAAAACATTAGAAACGGAGATGAAAAACTCCAAGTATTTTAAGAGTTATGACGGAAATAGTTAGACTCGCCCTTTCGCCTAGCAGTTTACAGACCTATCTCCGATTGAATGACCATAACTCACTCAATTCAACCCGGAATTAATTGAAATTTGTTCCATTTCGAATGAGTAGAGGTGTAGTTTAAAAAGAAAGAAACGGAGGTTAAAAAAGCCGAGTATTTCGGGAGTTATGATGGAAATAGTTAGACTCGCACTTTAGTGTAGCAGTTTACAGACCTACCTCCGATTGATTGACCATAACTCTGTCAATTCAACTCGGAATTTAGTCAAATTCATGCCGTTTCGAAGATGTCGAAGTGTAGTTGAAAACATAAGAAACGGAGATGAAAAACTCCAAGTATTTTAAGAGTTACGATGGAAATAGTTAGACTCGCGCTTTCGCCTAGCAGTTTACTGACCTACCTCCGATTGAATGACCATAACCCACTCAATTCAACTCGGAATTCATTGAAATTCGTTCCATTACGAAGGAGTCGAAAGTGTAGCTGAAAACGGAAGAAACGGAGAAGAAAACTCCAAGTATTTTGAGAGTTATGGTGGAAATAGTTAGACTCGTGTTTTCGCCGAGCAGTTTACAGACCTACCTCCGATTGAATGACCATAAGTCACTAAATTCAACTCGGATTTCATTGAAATTTGTTCCATTTCGAAGGAGTCGAAGTGTAGTTTATAACGGAAGAAACGGAGATGCAAAAAGCCAAGTATTTTGAGAGTTATGGTGGAAATAGTTAGACTCGCACTTTGGTCTAGGAGTTTACAGACCTACCTCGGATTGATTGACCATAACTCACTCAATTCAACTCAGAATTGAATCAAATTCATGGCATTGCGAAGATGTCGAAGTGTAGTTGGAAATGGAGATGAAGAACTCCAAGTAATTTAAGAGTTATGATGGACATAGTTAGACTCGCGCTTTCGCCTAGCAGTTTACAGACCTACCTCCGAGTCAATGACCATAACTCACTCAATTCAACTCGGAATTCATTGAAATTTGTTCCATTTCGAAGGACTCGAACTGTAGTTTAAAACGGAAGAAACGGAGATGAAAAAAGCAAGTATTCTGAGAGTTATGGTGGAAATAGTTACACTCGCACTTTGGTCTAGCAGTTTACAGACCAACCTGCAATTGATTGACCATAACTTACTCAATTTAACTCGGAATTGATTCAAATTCATGCCATTTTGAAGGTGTGGAAGTGTAGTTGAAAACGAAAGAAACAGAGATGAAAAATTCCAAGTATCTTAAGAGTTATGATGGAAATAGTTAGACTCGCGCTTTGGTCTAGCAGTTTGCAGACATACCTCCGATTGAATGACCATAACTCACTCAATTCAACCCGGAATTCATTGAAATTTATTCCATTTCGAAGGAGTCGAAGTGTAGTCTAAAACGGAAGAAACAGAGATGAAAAAGTCCTAGTATTTTGAGAGTTATGACGGAAATAGTTAGACTCGCGCTTTGGTCTAGCAGTTTATGGACCTACGTCCGGTTGATTGACCATAACTCAGTCAATTCAACTCGGAATTGAGTCAAATTCATGCCATTTCGAAGATGTCGAAGTGTAGTTGAAAACATTAGAAACGGAGATGAAAAACTCCAAGTATTTTAAGAGTTATGACGGAAATAGTTAGACTCGCCCTTTCGCCTAGCAGTTTACAGACCTATCTCCGATTGAATGACCATAACTCACTCAATTCAACCCGGAATTAATTGAAATTTGTTCCATTTCGAATGAGTAGAGGTGTAGTTTAAAAAGAAAGAAACGGAGGTTAAAAAAGCCGAGTATTTCGGGAGTTATGATGGAAATAGTTAGACTCGCACTTTAGTGTAGCAGTTTACAGACCTACCTCCGATTGATTGACCATAACTCTGTCAATTCAACTCGGAATTTAGTCAAATTCATGCCGTTTCGAAGATGTCGAAGTGTAGTTGAAAACATAAGAAACGGAGATGAAAAACTCCAAGTATTTTAAGAGTTACGATGGAAATAGTTAGACTCGCGCTTTCGCCTAGCAGTTTACTGACCTACCTCCGATTGAATGACCATAACCCACTCAATTCAACTCGGAATTCATTGAAATTCGTTCCATTACGAAGGAGTCGAAAGTGTAGCTGAAAACGGAAGAAACGGAGAAGAAAACTCCAAGTATTTTGAGAGTTATGGTGGAAATAGTTAGACTCGTGTTTTCGCCGAGCAGTTTACAGACCTACCTCCGATTGAATGACCATAAGTCACTAAATTCAACTCGGATTTCATTGAAATTTGTTCCATTTCGAAGGAGTCGAAGTGTAGTTTATAACGGAAGAAACGGAGATGCAAAAAGCCAAGTATTTTGAGAGTTATGGTGGAAATAGTTAGACTCGCACTTTGGTCTAGGAGTTTACAGACCTACCTCGGATTGATTGACCATAACTCACTCAATTCAACTCAGAATTGAATCAAATTCATGGCATTGCGAAGATGTCGAAGTGTAGTTGGAAATGGAGATGAAGAACTCCAAGTAATTTAAGAGTTATGATGGACATAGTTAGACTCGCGCTTTCGCCTAGCAGTTTACAGACCTACCTCCGAGTCAATGACCATAACTCACTCAATTCAACTCGGAATTCATTGAAATTTGTTCCATTTCGAAGGACTCGAACTGTAGTTTAAAACGGAAGAAACGGAGATGAAAAAAGCAAGTATTCTGAGAGTTATGGTGGAAATAGTTACACTCGCACTTTGGTCTAGCAGTTTACAGACCAACCTGCAATTGATTGACCATAACTTACTCAATTTAACTCGGAATTGATTCAAATTCATGCCATTTTGAAGGTGTGGAAGTGTAGTTGAAAACGAAAGAAACAGAGATGAAAAATTCCAAGTATCTTAAGAGTTATGATGGAAATAGTTAGACTCGCGCTTTGGTCTAGCAGTTTGCAGACATACCTCCGATTGAATGACCATAACTCACTCAATTCAACCCGGAATTCATTGAAATTTATTCCATTTCGAAGGAGTCGAAGTGTAGTCTAAAACGGAAGAAACAGAGATGAAAAAGTCCTAGTATTTTGAGAGTTATGACGGAAATAGTTAGACTCGCGCTTTGGTCTAGCAGTTTATGGACCTACGTCCGGTTGATTGACCATAACTCAGTCAATTCAACTCGGAATTGAGTCAAATTCATGCCATTTCGAAGATGTCGAAGTGTAGTTGAAAACATTAGAAACGGAGATGAAAAACTCCAAGTATTTTAAGAGTTATGACGGAAATAGTTAGACTCGCCCTTTCGCCTAGCAGTTTACAGACCTATCTCCGATTGAATGACCATAACTCACTCAATTCAACCCGGAATTAATTGAAATTTGTTCCATTTCGAATGAGTAGAGGTGTAGTTTAAAAAGAAAGAAACGGAGGTTAAAAAAGCCGAGTATTTCGGGAGTTATGATGGAAATAGTTAGACTCGCACTTTAGTGTAGCAGTTTACAGACCTACCTCCGATTGATTGACCATAACTCTGTCAATTCAACTCGGAATTTAGTCAAATTCATGCCGTTTCGAAGATGTCGAAGTGTAGTTGAAAACATAAGAAACGGAGATGAAAAACTCCAAGTATTTTAAGAGTTACGATGGAAATAGTTAGACTCGCGCTTTCGCCTAGCAGTTTACTGACCTACCTCCGATTGAATGACCATAACCCACTCAATTCAACTCGGAATTCATTGAAATTCGTTCCATTACGAAGGAGTCGAAAGTGTAGCTGAAAACGGAAGAAACGGAGAAGAAAACTCCAAGTATTTTGAGAGTTATGGTGGAAATAGTTAGACTCGTGTTTTCGCCGAGCAGTTTACAGACCTACCTCCGATTGAATGACCATAAGTCACTAAATTCAACTCGGATTTCATTGAAATTTGTTCCATTTCGAAGGAGTCGAAGTGTAGTTTATAACGGAAGAAACGGAGATGCAAAAAGCCAAGTATTTTGAGAGTTATGGTGGAAATAGTTAGACTCGCACTTTGGTCTAGGAGTTTACAGACCTACCTCGGATTGATTGACCATAACTCACTCAATTCAACTCAGAATTGAATCAAATTCATGGCATTGCGAAGATGTCGAAGTGTAGTTGGAAATGGAGATGAAGAACTCCAAGTAATTTAAGAGTTATGATGGACATAGTTAGACTCGCGCTTTCGCCTAGCAGTTTACAGACCTACCTCCGAGTCAATGACCATAACTCACTCAATTCAACTCGGAATTCATTGAAATTTGTTCCATTTCGAAGGACTCGAACTGTAGTTTAAAACGGAAGAAACGGAGATGAAAAAAGCAAGTATTCTGAGAGTTATGGTGGAAATAGTTACACTCGCACTTTGGTCTAGCAGTTTACAGACCAACCTGCAATTGATTGACCATAACTTACTCAATTTAACTCGGAATTGATTCAAATTCATGCCATTTTGAAGGTGTGGAAGTGTAGTTGAAAACGAAAGAAACAGAGATGAAAAATTCCAAGTATCTTAAGAGTTATGATGGAAATAGTTAGACTCGCGCTTTGGTCTAGCAGTTTGCAGACATACCTCCGATTGAATGACCATAACTCACTCAATTCAACCCGGAATTCATTGAAATTTATTCCATTTCGAAGGAGTCGAAGTGTAGTCTAAAACGGAAGAAACAGAGATGAAAAAGTCCTAGTATTTTGAGAGTTATGACGGAAATAGTTAGACTCGCGCTTTGGTCTAGCAGTTTATGGACCTACGTCCGGTTGATTGACCATAACTCAGTCAATTCAACTCGGAATTGAGTCAAATTCATGCCATTTCGAAGATGTCGAAGTGTAGTTGAAAACATTAGAAACGGAGATGAAAAACTCCAAGTATTTTAAGAGTTATGACGGAAATAGTTAGACTCGCCCTTTCGCCTAGCAGTTTACAGACCTATCTCCGATTGAATGACCATAACTCACTCAATTCAACCCGGAATTAATTGAAATTTGTTCCATTTCGAATGAGTAGAGGTGTAGTTTAAAAAGAAAGAAACGGAGGTTAAAAAAGCCGAGTATTTCGGGAGTTATGATGGAAATAGTTAGACTCGCACTTTAGTGTAGCAGTTTACAGACCTACCTCCGATTGATTGACCATAACTCTGTCAATTCAACTCGGAATTTAGTCAAATTCATGCCGTTTCGAAGATGTCGAAGTGTAGTTGAAAACATAAGAAACGGAGATGAAAAACTCCAAGTATTTTAAGAGTTACGATGGAAATAGTTAGACTCGCGCTTTCGCCTAGCAGTTTACTGACCTACCTCCGATTGAATGACCATAACCCACTCAATTCAACTCGGAATTCATTGAAATTCGTTCCATTACGAAGGAGTCGAAAGTGTAGCTGAAAACGGAAGAAACGGAGAAGAAAACTCCAAGTATTTTGAGAGTTATGGTGGAAATAGTTAGACTCGTGTTTTCGCCGAGCAGTTTACAGACCTACCTCCAATTGAATGACCATAAGTCACTAAATTCAACTCGGATTTCATTGAAATTTGTTCCATTTCGAAGGAGTCGAAGTGTAGTTTATAACGGAAGAAACGGAGATGCAAAAAGCCAAGTATTTTGAGAGTTATGGTGGAAATAGTTAGACTCGCACTTTGGTCTAGGAGTTTACAGACCTACCTCGGATTGATTGACCATAACTCACTCAATTCAACTCAGAATTGAATCAAATTCATGGCATTGCGAAGATGTCGAAGTGTAGTTGGAAATGGAGATGAAGAACTCCAAGTAATTTAAGAGTTATGATGGACATAGTTAGACTCGCGCTTTCGCCTAGCAGTTTACAGACCTACCTCCGAGTCAATGACCATAACTCACTCAATTCAACTCGGAATTCATTGAAATTTGTTCCATTTCGAAGGACTCGAACTGTAGTTTAAAACGGAAGAAACGGAGATGAAAAAAGCAAGTATTCTGAGAGTTATGGTGGAAATAGTTACACTCGCACTTTGGTCTAGCAGTTTACAGACCAACCTGCAATTGATTGACCATAACTTACTCAATTTAACTCGGAATTGATTCAAATTCATGCCATTTTGAAGGTGTGGAAGTGTAGTTGAAAACGAAAGAAACAGAGATGAAAAATTCCAAGTATCTTAAGAGTTATGATGGAAATAGTTAGACTCGCGCTTTGGTCTAGCAGTTTGCAGACATACCTCCGATTGAATGACCATAACTCACTCAATTCAACCCGGAATTCATTGAAATTTATTCCATTTCGAAGGAGTCGAAGTGTAGTCTAAAACGGAAGAAACAGAGATGAAAAAGTCCTAGTATTTTGAGAGTTATGACGGAAATAGTTAGACTCGCGCTTTGGTCTAGCAGTTTATGGACCTACGTCCGGTTGATTGACCATAACTCAGTCAATTCAACTCGGAATTGAGTCAAATTCATGCCATTTCGAAGATGTCGAAGTGTAGTTGAAAACATTAGAAACGGAGATGAAAAACTCCAAGTATTTTAAGAGTTATGACGGAAATAGTTAGACTCGCCCTTTCGCCTAGCAGTTTACAGACCTATCTCCGATTGAATGACCATAACTCACTCAATTCAACCCGGAATTAATTGAAATTTGTTCCATTTCGAATGAGTAGAGGTGTAGTTTAAAAAGAAAGAAACGGAGGTTAAAAAAGCCGAGTATTTCGGGAGTTATGATGGAAATAGTTAGACTCGCACTTTAGTGTAGCAGTTTACAGACCTACCTCCGATTGATTGACCATAACTCTGTCAATTCAACTCGGAATTTAGTCAAATTCATGCCGTTTCGAA
This sequence comes from Tasmannia lanceolata, assembly GCF_043159265.1. Classification (NCBI taxonomy): domain Eukaryota; kingdom Viridiplantae; phylum Streptophyta; class Magnoliopsida; order Canellales; family Winteraceae; genus Tasmannia; species Tasmannia lanceolata. Next base: position 399,001 of record NW_027518749.1, on the reverse strand, counting down.
GATGTCGAAGTGTAGTTGAAAACATAAGAAACGGAGATGAAAAACTCCAAGTATTTTAAGAGTTACGATGGAAATAGTTAGACTCGCGCTTTCGCCTAGCAGTTTACTGACCTACCTCCGATTGAATGACCATAACCCACTCAATTCAACTCGGAATTCATTGAAATTCGTTCCATTACGAAGGAGTCGAAAGTGTAGCTGAAAACGGAAGAAACGGAGAAGAAAACTCCAAGTATTTTGAGAGTTATGGTGGAAATAGTTAGACTCGTGTTTTCGCCGAGCAGTTTACAGACCTACCTCCGATTGAATGACCATAAGTCACTAAATTCAACTCGGATTTCATTGAAATTTGTTCCATTTCGAAGGAGTCGAAGTGTAGTTTATAACGGAAGAAACGGAGATGCAAAAAGCCAAGTATTTTGAGAGTTATGGTGGAAATAGTTAGACTCGCACTTTGGTCTAGGAGTTTACAGACCTACCTCGGATTGATTGACCATAACTCACTCAATTCAACTCAGAATTGAATCAAATTCATGGCATTGCGAAGATGTCGAAGTGTAGTTGGAAATGGAGATGAAGAACTCCAAGTAATTTAAGAGTTATGATGGACATAGTTAGACTCGCGCTTTCGCCTAGCAGTTTACAGACCTACCTCCGAGTCAATGACCATAACTCACTCAATTCAACTCGGAATTCATTGAAATTTGTTCCATTTCGAAGGACTCGAACTGTAGTTTAAAACGGAAGAAACGGAGATGAAAAAAGCAAGTATTCTGAGAGTTATGGTGGAAATAGTTACACTCGCACTTTGGTCTAGCAGTTTACAGACCAACCTGCAATTGATTGACCATAACTTACTCAATTTAACTCGGAATTGATTCAAATTCATGCCATTTTGAAGGTGTGGAAGTGTAGTTGAAAACGAAAGAAACAGAGATGAAAAATTCCAAGTATCTTAAGAGTTATGATGGAAATAGTTAGACTCGCGCTTTGGTCTAGCAGTTTGCAGACATACCTCCGATTGAATGACCATAACTCACTCAATTCAACCCGGAATTCATTGAAATTTATTCCATTTCGAAGGAGTCGAAGTGTAGTCTAAAACGGAAGAAACAGAGATGAAAAAGTCCTAGTATTTTGAGAGTTATGACGGAAATAGTTAGACTCGCGCTTTGGTCTAGCAGTTTATGGACCTACGTCCGGTTGATTGACCATAACTCAGTCAATTCAACTCGGAATTGAGTCAAATTCATGCCATTTCGAAGATGTCGAAGTGTAGTTGAAAACATTAGAAACGGAGATGAAAAACTCCAAGTATTTTAAGAGTTATGACGGAAATAGTTAGACTCGCCCTTTCGCCTAGCAGTTTACAGACCTATCTCCGATTGAATGACCATAGCTCACTCAATTCAACCCGGAATTAATTGAAATTTGTTCCATTTCGAATGAGTAGAGGTGTAGTTTAAAAAGAAAGAAACGGAGGTTAAAAAAGCCGAGTATTTCGGGAGTTATGATGGAAATAGTTAGACTCGCACTTTAGTGTAGCAGTTTACAGACCTACCTCCGATTGATTGACCATAACTCTGTCAATTCAACTCGGAATTTAGTCAAATTCATGCCGTTTCGAAGATGTCGAAGTGTAGTTGAAAACATAAGAAACGGAGATGAAAAACTCCAAGTATTTTAAGAGTTACGATGGAAATAGTTAGACTCGCGCTTTCGCCTAGCAGTTTACTGACCTACCTCCGATTGAATGACCATAACCCACTCAATTCAACTCGGAATTCATTGAAATTCGTTCCATTACGAAGGAGTCGAAAGTGTAGCTGAAAACGGAAGAAACGGAGAAGAAAACTCCAAGTATTTTGAGAGTTATGGTGGAAATAGTTAGACTCGTGTTTTCGCCGAGCAGTTTACAGACCTACCTCCGATTGAATGACCATAAGTCACTAAATTCAACTCGGATTTCATTGAAATTTGTTCCATTTCGAAGGAGTCGAAGTGTAGTTTATAACGGAAGAAACGGAGATGCAAAAAGCCAAGTATTTTGAGAGTTATGGTGGAAATAGTTAGACTCGCACTTTGGTCTAGGAGTTTACAGACCTACCTCGGATTGATTGACCATAACTCACTCAATTCAACTCAGAATTGAATCAAATTCATGGCATTGCGAAGATGTCGAAGTGTAGTTGGAAATGGAGATGAAGAACTCCAAGTAATTTAAGAGTTATGATGGACATAGTTAGACTCGCGCTTTCGCCTAGCAGTTTACAGACCTACCTCCGAGTCAATGACCATAACTCACTCAATTCAACTCGGAATTCATTGAAATTTGTTCCATTTCGAAGGACTCGAACTGTAGTTTAAAACGGAAGAAACGGAGATGAAAAAAGCAAGTATTCTGAGGGTTATGGTGGAAATAGTTACACTCGCACTTTGGTCTAGCAGTTTACAGACCAACCTGCAATTGATTGACCATAACTTACTCAATTTAACTCGGAATTGATTCAAATTCATGCCATTTTGAAGGTGTGGAAGTGTAGTTGAAAACGAAAGAAACAGAGATGAAAAATTCCAAGTATCTTAAGAGTTATGATGGAAATAGTTAGACTCGCGCTTTGGTCTAGCAGTTTGCAGACATACCTCCGATTGAATGACCATAACTCACTCAATTCAACCCGGAATTCATTGAAATTTATTCCATTTCGAAGGAGTCGAAGTGTAGTCTAAAACGGAAGAAACAGAGATGAAAAAGTCCTAGTATTTTGAGAGTTATGACGGAAATAGTTAGACTCGCGCTTTGGTCTAGCAGTTTATGGACCTACGTCCGGTTGATTGACCATAACTCAGTCAATTCAACTCGGAATTGAGTCAAATTCATGCCATTTCGAAGATGTCGAAGTGTAGTTGAAAACATTAGAAACGGAGATGAAAAACTCCAAGTATTTTAAGAGTTATGACGGAAATAGTTAGACTCGCCCTTTCGCCTAGCAGTTTACAGACCTATCTCCGATTGAATGACCATAGCTCACTCAATTCAACCCGGAATTAATTGAAATTTGTTCCATTTCGAATGAGTAGAGGTGTAGTTTAAAAAGAAAGAAACGGAGGTTAAAAAAGCCGAGTATTTCGGGAGTTATGATGGAAATAGTTAGACTCGCACTTTAGTGTAGCAGTTTACAGACCTACCTCCGATTGATTGACCATAACTCTGTCAATTCAACTCGGAATTTAGTCAAATTCATGCCGTTTCGAAGATGTCGAAGTGTAGTTGAAAACATAAGAAACGGAGATGAAAAACTCCAAGTATTTTAAGAGTTACGATGGAAATAGTTAGACTCGCGCTTTCGCCTAGCAGTTTACTGACCTACCTCCGATTGAATGACCATAACCCACTCAATTCAACTCGGAATTCATTGAAATTCGTTCCATTACGAAGGAGTCGAAAGTGTAGCTGAAAACGGAAGAAACGGAGAAGAAAACTCCAAGTATTTTGAGAGTTATGGTGGAAATAGTTAGACTCGTGTTTTCGCCGAGCAGTTTACAGACCTACCTCCGATTGAATGACCATAAGTCACTAAATTCAACTCGGATTTCATTGAAATTTGTTCCATTTCGAAGGAGTCGAAGTGTAGTTTATAACGGAAGAAACGGAGATGCAAAAAGCCAAGTATTTTGAGAGTTATGGTGGAAATAGTTAGACTCGCACTTTGGTCTAGGAGTTTACAGACCTACCTCGGATTGATTGACCATAACTCACTCAATTCAACTCAGAATTGAATCAAATTCATGGCATTGCGAAGATGTCGAAGTGTAGTTGGAAATGGAGATGAAGAACTCCAAGTAATTTAAGAGTTATGATGGACATAGTTAGACTCGCGCTTTCGCCTAGCAGTTTACAGACCTACCTCCGAGTCAATGACCATAACTCACTCAATTCAACTCGGAATTCATTGAAATTTGTTCCATTTCGAAGGACTCGAACTGTAGTTTAAAACGGAAGAAACGGAGATGAAAAAAGCAAGTATTCTGAGGGTTATGGTGGAAATAGTTACACTCGCACTTTGGTCTAGCAGTTTACAGACCAACCTGCAATTGATTGACCATAACTTACTCAATTTAACTCGGAATTGATTCAAATTCATGCCATTTTGAAGGTGTGGAAGTGTAGTTGAAAACGAAAGAAACAGAGATGAAAAATTCCAAGTATCTTAAGAGTTATGATGGAAATAGTTAGACTCGCGCTTTGGTCTAGCAGTTTGCAGACATACCTCCGATTGAATGACCATAACTCACTCAATTCAACCCGGAATTCATTGAAATTTATTCCATTTCGAAGGAGTCGAAGTGTAGTCTAAAACGGAAGAAACAGAGATGAAAAAGTCCTAGTATTTTGAGAGTTATGACGGAAATAGTTAGACTCGCGCTTTGGTCTAGCAGTTTATGGACCTACGTCCGGTTGATTGACCATAACTCAGTCAATTCAACTCGGAATTGAGTCAAATTCATGCCATTTCGAAGATGTCGAAGTGTAGTTGAAAACATTAGAAACGGAGATGAAAAACTCCAAGTATTTTAAGAGTTATGACGGAAATAGTTAGACTCGCCCTTTCGCCTAGCAGTTTACAGACCTATCTCCGATTGAATGACCATAGCTCACTCAATTCAACCCGGAATTAATTGAAATTTGTTCCATTTCGAATGAGTAGAGGTGTAGTTTAAAAAGAAAGAAACGGAGGTTAAAAAAGCCGAGTATTTCGGGAGTTATGATGGAAATAGTTAGACTCGCACTTTAGTGTAGCAGTTTACAGACCTACCTCCGATTGATTGACCATAACTCTGTCAATTCAACTCGGAATTTAGTCAAATTCATGCCGTTTCGAAGATGTCGAAGTGTAGTTGAAAACATAAGAAACGGAGATGAAAAACTCCAAGTATTTTAAGAGTTACGATGGAAATAGTTAGACTCGCGCTTTCGCCTAGCAGTTTACTGACCTACCTCCGATTGAATGACCATAACCCACTCAATTCAACTCGGAATTCATTGAAATTCGTTCCATTACGAAGGAGTCGAAAGTGTAGCTGAAAACGGAAGAAACGGAGAAGAAAACTCCAAGTATTTTGAGAGTTATGGTGGAAATAGTTAGACTCGTGTTTTCGCCGAGCAGTTTACAGACCTACCTCCGATTGAATGACCATAAGTCACTAAATTCAACTCGGATTTCATTGAAATTTGTTCCATTTCGAAGGAGTCGAAGTGTAGTTTATAACGGAAGAAACGGAGATGCAAAAAGCCAAGTATTTTGAGAGTTATGGTGGAAATAGTTAGACTCGCACTTTGGTCTAGGAGTTTACAGACCTACCTCGGATTGATTGACCATAACTCACTCAATTCAACTCAGAATTGAATCAAATTCATGGCATTGCGAAGATGTCGAAGTGTAGTTGGAAATGGAGATGAAGAACTCCAAGTAATTTAAGAGTTATGATGGACATAGTTAGACTCGCGCTTTCGCCTAGCAGTTTACAGACCTACCTCCGAGTCAATGACCATAACTCACTCAATTCAACTCGGAATTCATTGAAATTTGTTCCATTTCGAAGGACTCGAACTGTAGTTTAAAACGGAAGAAACGGAGATGAAAAAAGCAAGTATTCTGAGGGTTATGGTGGAAATAGTTACACTCGCACTTTGGTCTAGCAGTTTACAGACCAACCTGCAATTGATTGACCATAACTTACTCAATTTAACTCGGAATTGATTCAAATTCATGCCATTTTGAAGGTGTGGAAGTGTAGTTGAAAACGAAAGAAACAGAGATGAAAAATTCCAAGTATCTTAAGAGTTATGATGGAAATAGTTAGACTCGCGCTTTGGTCTAGCAGTTTGCAGACATACCTCCGATTGAATGACCATAACTCACTCAATTCAACCCGGAATTCATTGAAATTTATTCCATTTCGAAGGAGTCGAAGTGTAGTCTAAAACGGAAGAAACAGAGATGAAAAAGTCCTAGTATTTTGAGAGTTATGACGGAAATAGTTAGACTCGCGCTTTGGTCTAGCAGTTTATGGACCTACGTCCGGTTGATTGACCATAACTCAGTCAATTCAACTCGGAATTGAGTCAAATTCATGCCATTTCGAAGATGTCGAAGTGTAGTTGAAAACATTAGAAACGGAGATGAAAAACTCCAAGTATTTTAAGAGTTATGACGGAAATAGTTAGACTCGCCCTTTCGCCTAGCAGTTTACAGACCTATCTCCGATTGAATGACCATAGCTCACTCAATTCAACCCGGAATTAATTGAAATTTGTTCCATTTCGAATGAGTAGAGGTGTAGTTTAAAAAGAAAGAAACGGAGGTTAAAAAAGCCGAGTATTTCGGGAGTTATGATGGAAATAGTTAGACTCGCACTTTAGTGTAGCAGTTTACAGACCTACCTCCGATTGATTGACCATAACTCTGTCAATTCAACTCGGAATTTAGTCAAATTCATGCCGTTTCGAAGATGTCGAAGTGTAGTTGAAAACATAAGAAACGGAGATGAAAAACTCCAAGTATTTTAAGAGTTACGATGGAAATAGTTAGACTCGCGCTTTCGCCTAGCAGTTTACTGACCTACCTCCGATTGAATGACCATAACCCACTCAATTCAACTCGGAATTCATTGAAATTCGTTCCATTACGAAGGAGTCGAAAGTGTAGCTGAAAACGGAAGAAACGGAGAAGAAAACTCCAAGTATTTTGAGAGTTATGGTGGAAATAGTTAGACTCGTGTTTTCGCCGAGCAGTTTACAGACCTACCTCCGATTGAATGACCATAAGTCACTAAATTCAACTCGGATTTCATTGAAATTTGTTCCATTTCGAAGGAGTCGAAGTGTAGTTTATAACGGAAGAAACGGAGATGCAAAAAGCCAAGTATTTTGAGAGTTATGGTGGAAATAGTTAGACTCGCACTTTGGTCTAGGAGTTTACAGACCTACCTCGGATTGATTGACCATAACTCACTCAATTCAACTCAGAATTGAATCAAATTCATGGCATTGCGAAGATGTCGAAGTGTAGTTGGAAATGGAGATGAAGAACTCCAAGTAATTTAAGAGTTATGATGGACATAGTTAGACTCGCGCTTTCGCCTAGCAGTTTACAGACCTACCTCCGAGTCAATGACCATAACTCACTCAATTCAACTCGGAATTCATTGAAATTTGTTCCATTTCGAAGGACTCGAACTGTAGTTTAAAACGGAAGAAACGGAGATGAAAAAAGCAAGTATTCTGAGGGTTATGGTGGAAATAGTTACACTCGCACTTTGGTCTAGCAGTTTACAGACCAACCTGCAATTGATTGACCATAACTTACTCAATTTAACTCGGAATTGATTCAAATTCATGCCATTTTGAAGGTGTGGAAGTGTAGTTGAAAACGAAAGAAACAGAGATGAAAAATTCCAAGTATCTTAAGAGTTATGATGGAAATAGTTAGACTCGCGCTTTGGTCTAGCAGTTTGCAGACATACCTCCGATTGAATGACCATAACTCACTCAATTCAACCCGGAATTCATTGAAATTTATTCCATTTCGAAGGAGTCGAAGTGTAGTCTAAAACGGAAGAAACAGAGATGAAAAAGTCCTAGTATTTTGAGAGTTATGACGGAAATAGTTAGACTCGCGCTTTGGTCTAGCAGTTTATGGACCTACGTCCGGTTGATTGACCATAACTCAGTCAATTCAACTCGGAATTGAGTCAAATTCATGCCATTTCGAAGATGTCGAAGTGTAGTTGAAAACATTAGAAACAGAGATGAAAAACTCCAAGTATTTTAAGAGTTATGACGGAAATAGTTAGACTCGCCCTTTCGCCTAGCAGTTTACAGACCTATCTCCGATTGAATGACCATAGCTCACTCAATTCAACCCGGAATTAATTGAAATTTGTTCCATTTCGAATGAGTAGAGGTGTAGTTTAAAAAGAAAGAAACGGAGGTTAAAAAAGCCGAGTATTTCGGGAGTTATGATGGAAATAGTTAGACTCGCACTTTAGTGTAGCAGTTTACAGACCTACCTCCGATTGATTGACCATAACTCTGTCAATTCAACTCGGAATTTAGTCAAATTCATGCCGTTTCGAAGATGTCGAAGTGTAGTTGAAAACATAAGAAACGGAGATGAAAAACTCCAAGTATTTTAAGAGTTACGATGGAAATAGTTAGACTCGCGCTTTCGCCTAGCAGTTTACTGACCTACCTCCGATTGAATGACCATAACCCACTCAATTCAACTCGGAATTCATTGAAATTCGTTCCATTACGAAGGAGTCGAAAGTGTAGCTGAAAACGGAAGAAACGGAGAAGAAAACTCCAAGTATTTTGAGAGTTATGGTGGAAATAGTTAGACTCGTGTTTTCGCCGAGCAGTTTACAGACCTACCTCCGATTGAATGACCATAAGTCACTAAATTCAACTCGGATTTCATTGAAATTTGTTCCATTTCGAAGGAGTCGAAGTGTAGTTTATAACGGAAGAAACGGAGATGCAAAAAGCCAAGTATTTTGAGAGTTATGGTGGAAATAGTTAGACTCGCACTTTGGTCTAGGAGTTTACAGACCTACCTCGGATTGATTGACCATAACTCACTCAATTCAACTCAGAATTGAATCAAATTCATGGCATTGCGAAGATGTCGAAGTGTAGTTGGAAATGGAGATGAAGAACTCCAAGTAATTTAAGAGTTATGATGGACATAGTTAGACTCGCGCTTTCGCCTAGCAGTTTACAGACCTACCTCCGAGTCAATGACCATAACTCACTCAATTCAACTCGGAATTCATTGAAATTTGTTCCATTTCGAAGGACTCGAACTGTAGTTTAAAACGGAAGAAACGGAGATGAAAAAAGCAAGTATTCTGAGGGTTATGGTGGAAATAGTTACACTCGCACTTTGGTCTAGCAGTTTACAGACCAACCTGCAATTGATTGACCATAACTTACTCAATTTAACTCGGAATTGATTCAAATTCATGCCATTTTGAAGGTGTGGAAGTGTAGTTGAAAACGAAAGAAACAGAGATGAAAAATTCCAAGTATCTTAAGAGTTATGATGGAAATAGTTAGACTCGCGCTTTGGTCTAGCAGTTTGCAGACATACCTCCGATTGAATGACCATAACTCACTCAATTCAACCCGGAATTCATTGAAATTTATTCCATTTCGAAGGAGTCGAAGTGTAGTCTAAAACGGAAGAAACAGAGATGAAAAAGTCCTAGTATTTTGAGAGTTATGACGGAAATAGTTAGACTCGCGCTTTGGTCTAGCAGTTTATGGACCTACGTCCGGTTGATTGACCATAACTCAGTCAATTCAACTCGGAATTGAGTCAAATTCATGCCATTTCGAAGATGTCGAAGTGTAGTTGAAAACATTAGAAACGGAGATGAAAAACTCCAAGTATTTTAAGAGTTATGACGGAAATAGTTAGACTCGCCCTTTCGCCTAGCAGTTTACAGACCTATCTCCGATTGAATGACCATAGCTCACTCAATTCAACCCGGAATTAATTGAAATTTGTTCCATTTCGAATGAGTAGAGGTGTAGTTTAAAAAGAAAGAAACGGAGGTTAAAAAAGCCGAGTATTTCGGGAGTTATGATGGAAATAGTTAGACTCGCACTTTAGTGTAGCAGTTTACAGACCTACCTCCGATTGATTGACCATAACTCTGTCAATTCAACTCGGAATTTAGTCAAATTCATGCCGTTTCGAAGATGTCGAAGTGTAGTTGAAAACATAAGAAACGGAGATGAAAAACTCCAAGTATTTTAAGAGTTACGATGGAAATAGTTAGACTCGCGCTTTCGCCTAGCAGTTTACTGACCTACCTCCGATTGAATGACCATAACCCACTCAATTCAACTCGGAATTCATTGAAATTCGTTCCATTACGAAGGAGTCGAAAGTGTAGCTGAAAACGGAAGAAACGGAGAAGAAAACTCCAAGTATTTTGAGAGTTATGGTGGAAATAGTTAGACTCGTGTTTTCGCCGAGCAGTTTACAGACCTACCTCCGATTGAATGACCATAAGTCACTAAATTCAACTCGGATTTCATTGAAATTTGTTCCATTTCGAAGGAGTCGAAGTGTAGTTTATAACGGAAGAAACGGAGATGCAAAAAGCCAAGTATTTTGAGAGTTATGGTGGAAATAGTTAGACTCGCACTTTGGTCTAGGAGTTTACAGACCTACCTCGGATTGATTGACCATAACTCACTCAATTCAACTCAGAATTGAATCAAATTCATGGCATTGCGAAGATGTCGAAGTGTAGTTGGAAATGGAGATGAAGAACTCCAAGTAATTTAAGAGTTATGATGGACATAGTTAGACTCGCGCTTTCGCCTAGCAGTTTACAGACCTACCTCCGAGTCAATGACCATAACTCACTCAATTCAACTCGGAATTCATTGAAATTTGTTCCATTTCGAAGGACTCGAACTGTAGTTTAAAACGGAAGAAACGGAGATGAAAAAAGCAAGTATTCTGAGGGTTATGGTGGAAATAGTTACACTCGCACTTTGGTCTAGCAGTTTACAGACCAACCTGCAATTGATTGACCATAACTTACTCAATTTAACTCGGAATTGATTCAAATTCATGCCATTTTGAAGGTGTGGAAGTGTAGTTGAAAACGAAAGAAACAGAGATGAAAAATTCCAAGTATCTTAAGAGTTATGATGGAAATAGTTAGACTCGCGCTTTGGTCTAGCAGTTTGCAGACATACCTCCGATTGAATGACCATAACTCACTCAATTCAACCCGGAATTCATTGAAATTTATTCCATTTCGAAGGAGTCGAAGTGTAGTCTAAAACGGAAGAAACAGAGATGAAAAAGTCCTAGTATTTTGAGAGTTATGACGGAAATAGTTAGACTCGCGCTTTGGTCTAGCAGTTTATGGACCTACGTCCGGTTGATTGACCATAACTCAGTCAATTCAACTCGGAATTGAGTCAAATTCATGCCATTTCGAAGATGTCGAAGTGTAGTTGAAAACATTAGAAACGGAGATGAAAAACTCCAAGTATTTTAAGAGTTATGACGGAAATAGTTAGACTCGCCCTTTCGCCTAGCAGTTTACAGACCTATCTCCGATTGAATGACCATAGCTCACTCAATTCAACCCGGAATTAATTGAAATTTGTTCCATTTCGAATGAGTAGAGGTGTAGTTTAAAAAGAAAGAAACGGAGGTTAAAAAAGCCGAGTATTTCGGGAGTTATGATGGAAATAGTTAGACTCGCACTTTAGTGTAGCAGTTTACAGACCTACCTCCGATTGATTGACCATAACTCTGTCAATTCAACTCGGAATTTAGTCAAATTCATGCCGTTTCGAAGATGTCGAAGTGTAGTTGAAAACATAAGAAACGGAGATGAAAAACTCCAAGTATTTTAAGAGTTACGATGGAAATAGTTAGACTCGCGCTTTCGCCTAGCAGTTTACTGACCTACCTCCGATTGAATGACCATAACCCACTCAATTCAACTCGGAATTCATTGAAATTCGTTCCATTACGAAGGAGTCGAAAGTGTAGCTGAAAACGGAAGAAACGGAGAAGAAAACTCCAAGTATTTTGAGAGTTATGGTGGAAATAGTTAGACTCGTGTTTTCGCCGAGCAGTTTACAGACCTACCTCCGATTGAATGACCATAAGTCACTAAATTCAACTCGGATTTCATTGAAATTTGTTCCATTTCGAAGGAGTCGAAGTGTAGTTTATAACGGAAGAAACGGAGATGCAAAAAGCCAAGTATTTTGAGAGTTATGGTGGAAATAGTTAGACTCGCACTTTGGTCTAGGAGTTTACAGACCTACCTCGGATTGATTGACCATAACTCACTCAATTCAACTCAGAATTGAATCAAATTCATGGCATTGCGAAGATGTCGAAGTGTAGTTGGAAATGGAGATGAAGAACTCCAAGTAATTTAAGAGTTATGATGGACATAGTTAGACTCGCGCTTTCGCCTAGCAGTTTACAGACCTACCTCCGAGTCAATGACCATAACTCACTCAATTCAACTCGGAATTCATTGAAATTTGTTCCATTTCGAAGGACTCGAACTGTAGTTTAAAACGGAAGAAACGGAGATGAAAAAAGCAAGTATTCTGAGAGTTATGGTGGAAATAGTTACACTCGCACTTTGGTCTAGCAGTTTACAGACCAACCTGCAATTGATTGACCATAACTTACTCAATTTAACTCGGAATTGATTCAAATTCATGCCATTTTGAAGGTGTGGAAGTGTAGTTGAAAACGAAAGAAACAGAGATGAAAAATTCCAAGTATCTTAAGAGTTATGATGGAAATAGTTAGACTCGCGCTTTGGTCTAGCAGTTTGCAGACATACCTCCGATTGAATGACCATAACTCACTCAATTCAACCCGGAATTCATTGAAATTTATTCCATTTCGAAGGAGTCGAAGTGTAGTCTAAAACGGAAGAAACAGAGATGAAAAAGTCCTAGTATTTTGAGAGTTATGACGGAAATAGTTAGACTCGCGCTTTGGTCTAGCAGTTTATGGACCTACGTCCGGTTGATTGACCATAACTCAGTCAATTCAACTCGGAATTGAGTCAAATTCATGCCATTTCGAAGATGTCGAAGTGTAGTTGAAAACATTAGAAACGGAGATGAAAAACTCCAAGTATTTTAAGAGTTATGACGGAAATAGTTAGACTCGCCCTTTCGCCTAGCAGTTTACAGACCTATCTCCGATTGAATGACCATAACTCACTCAATTCAACCCGGAATTAATTGAAATTTGTTCCATTTCGAATGAGTAGAGGTGTAGTTTAAAAAGAAAGAAACGGAGGTTAAAAAAGCCGAGTATTTCGGGAGTTATGATGGAAATAGTTAGACTCGCACTTTAGTGTAGCAGTTTACAGACCTACCTCCGATTGATTGACCATAACTCTGTCAATTCAACTCGGAATTTAGTCAAATTCATGCCGTTTCGAAGATGTCGAAGTGTAGTTGAAAACATAAGAAACGGAGATGAAAAACTCCAAGTATTTTAAGAGTTACGATGGAAATAGTTAGACTCGCGCTTTCGCCTAGCAGTTTACTGACCTACCTCCGATTGAATGACCATAACCCACTCAATTCAACTCGGAATTCATTGAAATTCGTTCCATTACGAAGGAGTCGAAAGTGTAGCTGAAAACGGAAGAAACGGAGAAGAAAACTCCAAGTATTTTGAGAGTTATGGTGGAAATAGTTAGACTCGTGTTTTCGCCGAGCAGTTTACAGACCTACCTCCGATTGAATGACCATAAGTCACTAAATTCAACTCGGATTTCATTGAAATTTGTTCCATTTCGAAGGAGTCGAAGTGTAGTTTATAACGGAAGAAACGGAGATGCAAAAAGCCAAGTATTTTGAGAGTTATGGTGGAAATAGTTAGACTCGCACTTTGGTCTAGGAGTTTACAGACCTACCTCGGATTGATTGACCATAACTCACTCAATTCAACTCAGAATTGAATCAAATTCATGGCATTGCGAAGATGTCGAAGTGTAGTTGGAAATGGAGATGAAGAACTCCAAGTAATTTAAGAGTTATGATGGACATAGTTAGACTCGCGCTTTCGCCTAGCAGTTTACAGACCTACCTCCGAGTCAATGACCATAACTCACTCAATTCAACTCGGAATTCATTGAAATTTGTTCCATTTCGAAGGACTCGAACTGTAGTTTAAAACGGAAGAAACGGAGATGAAAAAAGCAAGTATTCTGAGGGTTATGGTGGAAATAGTTACACTCGCACTTTGGTCTAGCAGTTTACAGACCAACCTGCAATTGATTGACCATAACTTACTCAATTTAACTCGGAATTGATTCAAATTCATGCCATTTTGAAGGTGTGGAAGTGTAGTTGAAAACGAAAGAAACAGAGATGAAAAATTCCAAGTATCTTAAGAGTTATGATGGAAATAGTTAGACTCGCGCTTTGGTCTAGCAGTTTGCAGACATACCTCCGATTGAATGACCATAACTCACTCAATTCAACCCGGAATTCATTGAAATTTATTCCATTTCGAAGGAGTCGAAGTGTAGTCTAAAACGGAAGAAACAGAGATGAAAAAGTCCTAGTATTTTGAGAGTTATGACGGAAATAGTTAGACTCGCGCTTTGGTCTAGCAGTTTATGGACCTACGTCCGGTTGATTGACCATAACTCAGTCAATTCAACTCGGAATTGAGTCAAATTCATGCCATTTCGAAGATGTCGAAGTGTAGTTGAAAACATTAGAAACGGAGATGAAAAACTCCAAGTATTTTAAGAGTTATGACGGAAATAGTTAGACTCGCCCTTTCGCCTAGCAGTTTACAGACCTATCTCCGATTGAATGACCATAGCTCACTCAATTCAACCCGGAATTAATTGAAATTTGTTCCATTTCGAATGAGTAGAGGTGTAGTTTAAAAAGAAAGAAACGGAGGTTAAAAAAGCCGAGTATTTCGGGAGTTATGATGGAAATAGTTAGACTCGCACTTTAGTGTAGCAGTTTACAGACCTACCTCCGATTGATTGACCATAACTCTGTCAATTCAACTCGGAATTTAGTCAAATTCATGCCGTTTCGAAGATGTCGAAGTGTAGTTGAAAACATAAGAAACGGAGATGAAAAACTCCAAGTATTTTAAGAGTTACGATGGAAATAGTTAGACTCGCGCTTTCGCCTAGCAGTTTACTGACCTACCTCCGATTGAATGACCATAACCCACTCAATTCAACTCGGAATTCATTGAAATTCGTTCCATTACGAAGGAGTCGAAAGTGTAGCTGAAAACGGAAGAAACGGAGAAGAAAACTCCAAGTATTTTGAGAGTTATGGTGGAAATAGTTAGACTCGTGTTTTCGCCGAGCAGTTTACAGACCTACCTCCGATTGAATGACCATAAGTCACTAAATTCAACTCGGATTTCATTGAAATTTGTTCCATTTCGAAGGAGTCGAAGTGTAGTTTATAACGGAAGAAACGGAGATGCAAAAAGCCAAGTATTTTGAGAGTTATGGTGGAAATAGTTAGACTCGCACTTTGGTCTAGGAGTTTACAGACCTACCTCGGATTGATTGACCATAACTCACTCAATTCAACTCAGAATTGAATCAAATTCATGGCATTGCGAAGATGTCGAAGTGTAGTTGGAAATGGAGATGAAGAACTCCAAGTAATTTAAGAGTTATGATGGACATAGTTAGACTCGCGCTTTCGCCTAGCAGTTTACAGACCTACCTCCGAGTCAATGACCATAACTCACTCAATTCAACTCGGAATTCATTGAAATTTGTTCCATTTCGAAGGACTCGAACTGTAGTTTAAAACGGAAGAAACGGAGATGAAAAAAGCAAGTATTCTGAGAGTTATGGTGGAAATAGTTACACTCGCACTTTGGTCTAGCAGTTTACAGACCAACCTGCAATTGATTGACCATAACTTACTCAATTTAACTCGGAATTGATTCAAATTCATGCCATTTTGAAGGTGTGGAAGTGTAGTTGAAAACGAAAGAAACAGAGATGAAAAATTCCAACTATCTTAAGAGTTATGATGGAAATAGTTAGACTCGCGCTTTGGTCTAGCAGTTTGCAGACATACCTCCGATTGAATGACCATAACTCACTCAATTCAACCCGGAATTCATTGAAATTTATTCCATTTCGAAGGAGTCGAAGTGTAGTCTAAAACGGAAGAAACAGAGATGAAAAAGTCCTAGTATTTTGAGAGTTATGACGGAAATAGTTAGACTCGCGCTTTGGTCTAGCAGTTTACAGACCTACGTCCGGTTGATTGACCATAACTCAGTCAATTCAACTCGGAATTGAGTCAAATTCATGCCATTTCGAAGATGTCGAAGTGTAGTTGAAAACATTAGAAAAGGAGATGAAAAACTCCAAGTATTTTAAGAGTTATGACGGAAATAGTTAGACTCGCCCTTTCGCCTAGCAGTTTACAGACCTATCTCCGATTGAATGACCATAACTCACTCAATTCAACCCGGAATTAAAAGAAAATTTGTTCCATTTCGAATGTGTAGAGGTGTAGTTTAAAAAGAAAGAAACGGAGGTTAAAAAAGCCGAGTATTTCGGGAGTTATGATGGAAATAGTTAGACTCGCACTTTAGTGTAGCAGTTTACAGACCTACCTCCGATTGATTTACCATAACTCTGTCAATTCAACTCGGAATTTAGTCAAATTCATGCCGTTTCGAAGATGTCGAAGTGTAGTTGAAAACATAAGAAACGGAGATGAAAAACTCCAAGTATTTTAAGAGTTACGATGGAAATGGTTAGACTCGCGCTTTCGCCTAGCAGTTTACTGACCTACCTCCGATTGAATGACCATAACCCACTCAATTCAACTCGGAATTCATTGAAATTCGTTCCATTACGAAGGAGTCGAAAGTGTAGCTGAAAACGGAAGAAACGGAGAAGAAAACTCCAAGTATTTTGAGAGTTATGGTGGAAATAGTTAGACTCGTGTTTTCGCCGAGCAGTTTACAGACCTACCTCCGATTGAATGACCATAAGTCACTAAATTCAACTCGGATTTCATTGAAATTTGTTCCATTTCGAAGGAGTCGAAGTGTAGTTTATAACGGAAGAAACGGAGATGCAAAAAGCCAAGTATTTTGAGAGTTATGGTGGAAATAGTTAGACTCGCACTTTGGTCTAGGAGTTTACAGACCTACCTCGGATTGATTGACCATAACTCACTCAATTCAACTCAGAATTGAATCAAATTCATGGCATTGCGAAGATGTCGAAGTGTAGTTGGAAATGGAGATGAAGAACTCCAAGTAATTTAAGAGTTATGATGGACATAGTTAGACTCGCGCTTTCGCCTAGCAGTTTACAGACCTACCTCCGACTCAATGACCATAACTCACTCAATTCAACTCGGAATTCATTGAAATTTGTTCCATTTCGAAGGACTCGAACTGTAGTTTAAAACGGAAGAAACGGAGATGAAAAAAGCAAGTATTCTGAGGGTTATGGTGGAAATAGTTACACTCGCACTTTGGTCTAGCAGTTTACAGACCAACCTGCAATTGATTGACCATAACTTACTCAATTTAACTCGGAATTGATTCAAATTCATGCCATTTTGAAGGTGTGGAAGTGTAGTTGAAAACGAAAGAAACAGAGATGAAAAATTCCAAGTATCTTAAGAGTTATGATGGAAATAGTTAGACTCGCGCTTTGGTCTAGCAGTTTGCAGACATACCTCCGATTGAATGACCATAACTCACTCAATTCAACCCGGAATTCATTGAAATTTATTCCATTTCGAAGGAGTCGAAGTGTAGTCTAAAACGGAAGAAACAGAGATGAAAAAGTCCTAGTATTTTGAGAGTTATGACGGAAATAGTTAGACTCGCGCTTTGGTCTAGCAGTTTATGGACCTACGTCCGGTTGATTGACCATAACTCAGTCAATTCAACTCGGAATTGAGTCAAATTCATGCCATTTCGAAGATGTCGAAGTGTAGTTGAAAACATTAGAAACGGAGATGAAAAACTCCAAGTATTTTAAGAGTTATGACGGAAATAGTTAGACTCGCCCTTTCGCCTAGCAGTTTACAGACCTATCTCCGATTGAATGACCATAACTCACTCAATTCAACCCGGAATTAATTGAAATTTGTTCCATTTCGAATGAGTAGAGGTGTAGTTTAAAAAGAAAG
This sequence comes from Tasmannia lanceolata, assembly GCF_043159265.1. Taxonomy (NCBI): domain Eukaryota; kingdom Viridiplantae; phylum Streptophyta; class Magnoliopsida; order Canellales; family Winteraceae; genus Tasmannia; species Tasmannia lanceolata. The sequence continues at coordinate 381,246 of NW_027518749.1, read as the reverse complement.
AAACGGAGGTTAAAAAAGCCGAGTATTTCGGGAGTTATGATGGAAATAGTTAGACTCGCACTTTAGTGTAGCAGTTTACAGACCTACCTCCGATTGATTGACCATAACTCTGTCAATTCAACTCGGAATTTAGTCAAATTCATGCCGTTTCGAAGATGTCGAAGTGTAGTTGAAAACATAAGAAACGGAGATGAAAAACTCCAAGTATTTTAAGAGTTACGATGGAAATAGTTAGACTCGCGCTTTCGCCTAGCAGTTTACTGACCTACCTCCGATTGAATGACCATAACCCACTCAATTCAACTCGGAATTCATTGAAATTCGTTCCATTACGAAGGAGTCGAAAGTGTAGCTGAAAACGGAAGAAACGGAGAAGAAAACTCCAAGTATTTTGAGAGTTATGGTGGAAATAGTTAGACTCGTGTTTTCGCCGAGCAGTTTACAGACCTACCTCCGATTGAATGACCATAAGTCACTAAATTCAACTCGGATTTCATTGAAATTTGTTCCATTTCGAAGGAGTCGAAGTGTAGTTTATAACGGAAGAAACGGAGATGCAAAAAGCCAAGTATTTTGAGAGTTATGGTGGAAATAGTTAGACTCGCACTTTGGTCTAGGAGTTTACAGACCTACCTCGGATTGATTGACCATAACTCACTCAATTCAACTCAGAATTGAATCAAATTCATGGCATTGCGAAGATGTCGAAGTGTAGTTGGAAATGGAGATGAAGAACTCCAAGTAATTTAAGAGTTATGATGGACATAGTTAGACTCGCGCTTTCGCCTAGCAGTTTACAGACCTACCTCCGAGTCAATGACCATAACTCACTCAATTCAACTCGGAATTCATTGAAATTTGTTCCATTTCGAAGGACTCGAACTGTAGTTTAAAACGGAAGAAACGGAGATGAAAAAAGCAAGTATTCTGAGAGTTATGGTGGAAATAGTTACACTCGCACTTTGGTCTAGCAGTTTACAGACCAACCTGCAATTGATTGACCATAACTTACTCAATTTAACTCGGAATTGATTCAAATTCATGCCATTTTGAAGGTGTGGAAGTGTAGTTGAAAACGAAAGAAACAGAGATGAAAAATTCCAACTATCTTAAGAGTTATGATGGAAATAGTTAGACTCGCGCTTTGGTCTAGCAGTTTGCAGACATACCTCCGATTGAATGACCATAACTCACTCAATTCAACCCGGAATTCATTGAAATTTATTCCATTTCGAAGGAGTCGAAGTGTAGTCTAAAACGGAAGAAACAGAGATGAAAAAGTCCTAGTATTTTGAGAGTTATGACGGAAATAGTTAGACTCGCGCTTTGGTCTAGCAGTTTACAGACCTACGTCCGGTTGATTGACCATAACTCAGTCAATTCAACTCGGAATTGAGTCAAATTCATGCCATTTCGAAGATGTCGAAGTGTAGTTGAAAACATTAGAAAAGGAGATGAAAAACTCCAAGTATTTTAAGAGTTATGACGGAAATAGTTAGACTCGCCCTTTCGCCTAGCAGTTTACAGACCTATCTCCGATTGAATGACCATAACTCACTCAATTCAACCCGGAATTAATTGAAATTTGTTCCATTTCGAATGAGTAGAAGTGTAGTTTAAAAAGAAAGAAACGGAGGTTAAAAAAGCCGAGTATTTCGGGAGTTATGATGGAAATAGTTAGACTCGCACTTTAGTGTAGCAGTTTACAGACCTACCTCCGATTGATTGACCATAACTCTGTCAATTCAACTCGGAATTTAGTCAAATTCATGCCGTTTCGAAGATGTCGAACTGTAGTTGAAAACATAAGAAACGGAGATGAAAAACTCCAAGTATTTTAAGAGTTACGATGGAAATGGTTAGACTCGCGCTTTCGCCTAGCAGTTTACTGACCTACCTCCGATTGAATGACCATAACCCACTCAATTCAACTCGGAATTCATTGAAATTCGTTCCATTACGAAGGAGTCGAAAGTGTAGCTGAAAACGGAAGAAACGGAGAAGAAAACTCCAAGTATTTTGAGAGTTATGGTGGAAATAGTTAGACTCGTGTTTTCGCCGAGCAGTTTACAGACCTACCTCCGATTGAATGACCATAAGTCACTAAATTCAACTCGGATTTCATTGAAATTTGTTCCATTTCGAAGGAGTCGAAGTGTAGTTTATAACGGAAGAAACGGAGATGCAAAAAGCCACGTATTTTGAGAGTTATGGTGGAAATAGTTAGACTCGCACTTTGGTCTAGGAGTTTACAGACCTACCTCGGATTGATTGACCATAACTCACTCAATTCAACTCAGAATTGAATCAAATTCATGGCATTGCGAAGATGTCGAAGTGTAGTTGGAAATGGAGATGAAGAACTCCAAGTAATTTAAGAGTTATGATGGACATAGTTAGACTCGCGCTTTCGCCTAGTAGTTTACAGACCTACCTCCGAGTCAATGACCATAACTCACTCAAGTTAATGACCTAACTCTGAAGAAGAATGGATCAGAAACAGCTTCAAGGGTAAAGGTCAGTTCAGTACTGCTATTCGCCTTCTTTTCCAGGCCTCCATTTATTCTATTTGGTTTGAAAGAAACGAAAGAGCCCATGGGATAATCTTCTCAAAACTTGGCAAGCAACCAATGATGTTACATCTCCTCTGCGATTTCTAGTGAGAGAACATCTCCTCTTCGAGGAGATCATCTTCTTCCTCTGGCCAGCCGGCTGGAGGCCAAGGGCCCAAGCCCTTCTCGTTTCCTTTCCTCCCTCCTGGGAAGCTGTTCGGTTTTTTGTTGGTGGTGTTGGAGGAATTCCAGACCATGGAGATTCCTCCTGACCCAGGAAAGTCTACTGTTCTGGATGGACGTTTCTGGGCACATCCAAAACCAGCTGGTCTTGGCCACTACCCCTCATCCCATGGAAAGATGCCTCAAGCAGATTGTGAGCTTGAGGATAATTTTATCTTTGATGGGCTCTCTTCCTGTGCCGAACAAATGCCATCTCCTCTTTCTAAACCAGGTATGAATTCAACAATGGTTACATCTGCTGCTGGAGCATTTCCCACTATAGATCATAGTCTTTATGCAGCTCTAGATCCCATCCTTGAATACGATCCCTCAACTCACTTCAAAAATGGAACCAGACTCCACAAGATTCTGCCCAACCGATTTCCTACCTCCCCATCCTCTGGAAATAATCCATCAAAAAAAAACAAAAGAGAAGGCAAAACTCCAGCTGGTTCTCTTTCTGGTTTGTGTGCTGCTAGGAGGTTGAAGACAGGGGTAGTTTCGAAAATTCCTTTTCCTGCAAAGACTACCAACCCAGCTCACCTACCTTTGTCTCGATTACCCTCACTCACCAACCCAGCTCACCAACCACTGCCTCGAATCCCCCACCTCACCAATCCAGCAGTGTTGACTGACGAGAACCCAGGTCTGTCCTCTGCACTCTCTGCTGGAAAGAGTCCAGTTCTGTTCCCTGTCCCCTCTGCTGGAAATGGTAAAGTCCTATCTACCCCTGGGAGGGAAAACGAATTCTCTATCCTTGAAACCATTTTGAATCCCACAGCACCCCCTGACACCCCCCTATTCCCTTATTCAAAACCAGCCTTATCTGTTCCCTCATCATTCCCAACCAGTTCTGTTCTCTCTCCAGAACCCAGTCCTTTTTTAAATCAAAAGCTGATTGCAGCAGCTAAAGTAGAGAAAATTAGCATTGGTCCACACCCCCACTCATTTCTCTTTTCCACCCCTGGGAACTATTCCCGCCCAATTGAAATCTCAAACGCAACAACTCCTTCTCCTAGCTCAGATTTTCCCGCCCACTCTGTTGGGACAGCTCCAACGCCATTTCCCATGCCCCTGGAAACTGATGGGTCTGATACTACTCATTTAGCAACAGGAGGTACTGCTACCCAAGCTAAAACCAGTCCTTGGAGATCCCTCTTTGGGGAAAAATCTACTAAGGGTCTTTCAAAACTTGAGTTTGTAAACCCTGTAGCTGCTGAATCGGGGAAAAAGAGGATTTCTTTCGAGAATGAGGAGCTTGAGGAGATTGGCAATAAATGGAGAACTTCTTTGGTGGGATACTTTATTGGTAGGAGGCCGTACTTCATGAATCTGAGAGAAAATCTCTCACGAAAGTGGAACCTTAAAGGAGAACTGCAGATTTATACTCTCTCAAATGGGTTTTATTTGTTTCAGTTCACCTGTCTGGAGGATTGTGACTCAGTGCTGGAATCAGGGGAGCACTCCTATGCGGGGAGACCTTTGATTTTACGAAAATGGAAACCAGGGACCCCCCTCGAGAAGCTAAACCTTACCTCCATCCCTGTGTGGGTCCGTCTTCCAGGGTTGCCTCTTGAGTTCTGGAGTGCTAAAGGATTAAGTAAAATAGCCAGTTTCATAGGGAATCCTTTGTACATGGATTCAAGGACTGCTGAAGAAACTAGACTAAGTTACGCGCGTATGTGTGTGGAAGTGGAAGCAGGGGCAGAATTTCCCGAAATCATTCCCATACACACCCCTTATGGCATCCACAACCAAAACGTGCAATATGACTGGAAACCATCAGCCTGTACAACCTGTATTGACTTCAGTCATACCTCAGAAGCTTGCCCCAAAAACCTTCAGGTTCCACAACACAACCATAAGCAGGAATGGCGACCAGTTAAAAACCCCCCAAAGCAACCCCTGCAAGCAGTTAAACCTGATAGAGTCCGGGAGGAAAGGCTAGTCGAACCCACCTGTAAAAACCCCCAAGATGTGGAGCAGAGCAGAATTCTAAGTGCTGGCAGCACCCATGTGGTGGATACATCAATCCAGATTCAAAACAGCTTTGATGCCCTGGATGATGGTGAAGGAAATGAAAATGAAACTACTGTTACTCCTAGTTCTGACGAATCCATGATGATTCCCAATGAAGTTCAGTGTAATTCTCCTTCCCTTACTCTTGAGCCTGATCCCCAAAATACAGAAGGGCAGATTACTGGTAATGTCGAAACTCCTGCTGAAGATCCTAAATTGGGCCTTGATCAGCAACCCCTCCATAATAGTCCTGGGCATGCTGTTCCCTCTCCTCAATTGCTCGAGAAGGAAAACCTGATGTCCATGATTCTGGTACACGAGCCTACGTCCCTAAGACCCAATTCTACTCAAAAACTCGTATCCAATGCTCAGTCTAGCAGCTTGGAATATTAGGGGCATTCGCTCTGAAACTAAGCGGGCAGATATCCGAAGACTTATAATAGAAAACAAGCTATCTCTTATCTGCCTCCTGGAAACAAAAGCTCCCAAAGAAGATATGCAAGGCCTCATCTCTGATATATGTGATAACTGGTCTGTCCATGCCAATTATGATTATACTCGCAAGGGTCGCATTTGGGTTCTATGGAATCCCCAAGTCATTCAAATCCAAATCAGTTCAGTTTCTTTTCAACATATTCATGGTGAGTGCTTCATCCCTGGCTCTCACCAGAAATTTGAGTTTACTGCTGTTTATGCTTCCAATAATCCAGCTGAAAGACGTATTCTCTGGGGTACTATGGGTGAAATTGCAAATGGTATTCAAAATCCGTGGATCTCGTTGGGGGATTTCAATACTACCCGTTTCTCTGAGGAGAACTGGGGAGGAGCTGATCCGGTTCAGCATGATATGGATGATTTCAATATGTGCATTGACAACTGTTCTCTAACTGATCTAAGGGCTGTTGGGCAATCGCTATCATGGAACAATAGCTCTCGGACTGGTAACCTGAAGCTCCGGAGATTGGACAGAGCCTTAATAAATGTGGAGTGGCTGACCTCTCACCCAAAATCTGTCCTTCTTTACAAGAACCCCGGTTTATCCGACCATGCTCCTATAATAATTACCCTCTGTCCTAAAGAATCTAGTGGTAGTAAACCTTTCAAGTTTCACAACATGTGGTTATCTGACCACTCTCTCTACCCTATTGTTGAACAAGCTTGGTACTGCAAAATAAAGGGGAACCCCCTCTTCAGACTCTCCAAAAAACTCCAAAACGTTAAGCATGCTATCAAAGAGTGGAATAAAAATGTTTTTGGAAGAGTTGACATTAAGGCTCCTCTCCTTAAGCAGAATCTAGACAACATCCAGAGCCAGCTTGCTGGGGACCCTGCTAATCTTGCCCTTCGTCAGGAGGAACTCACCGCTCGCGACGAATATCGTTCCATTGCAAGCCAAGAAGAACAGCTCTACCATCAAAAGTCTAGAATTGACTGGCTTAATCTGGGTGATTCAAATACTGCCTTTTTCCATGCTGCAATGGCAATGAGAAGAAACCAAAATTCGATTCATGGAATTCAGCTCCCCAATGGTGAAATTTCTACAGATCAAAGTGTTGTGGAAGAAACGATTGTCAATCACTTCAAGGACCTGCTGAACCATAACCAAAGTCTCATGAATGATGTTCCTGACCCCCTTTTTCCCTTACCTGCTGCAGAAGCTAATCTTCTAATTCGTCCCTTCACTCCTGAAGAGATTAAAGAATCCATATTCAAAGTCGATGGTAATAGAGCCCCGGGTCCTGACGGATTCAATGGAAACTTCTTCAAAAGATTCTGGTACATTGTGGGTGATGAGGTAGTGGCTGCAATTCAATTCTTTTTCCGAACCAGTAACCTCCCCCCTGCCCTGAACTCTACCTTCATTGCTTTAATCCCTAAATGCAACAATGCTTCCATGCCTGAACATTTCAGGCCCATTGCCCTTTGCAACTTCATTTACAAGGCCATTACATCGCTGATGGCATCCCGAATGAGCAGAGTAATGTGTACAATTATTAGTCCAAATCAATCTGCTTTCATTAAGGACAGATTGATTCAAGATAATGTGCTTCTCACTCATGATCTCTGTCACAACTTTCATCGGGATACAAATAAGAAGGCAATGTGTATTAAACTTGATCTCAGGAAGGCTTATGATAATGTTCTTCATGCAGCCCTTATCAAATTCATGCTCAAAATTGGGTTCCCTCAGGTCTGGTGCAATTGGGTTCTCAAATGTATCTCCACAGCCTCTTTCTCAATCCTTATAAATGGATCCTCAAGAGGTTTTTTCAAAGCTACAAATGGGCTTAGACAAGGAGATCCCCTCTCTCCCCTCCTCTTCTGCCTTATCATGGAAATGCTATCTGTCATTCTAAACAATGCCCTTTTAGCTGGGAGAATCTCTACTCCCTTCCGGAAAGGTCAGCTTCAGATCACTCATGTATTGTACGCTGATGATGTTATGATTTTTTCCCTCCCAACACCTACTTCTAGTGCTGGTATTCAAGAATGTCTTGATACTTTCAAAGCAATTTCAGGTCTAGAAGCTAATCCTCAGAAAAGTGAATTGTTTATCACTGGCGTTAATGATCAAACTAAAAGGGATTTGAGTTCCCTCCTAGATATCAAACAAGGTACTCTCCCCATTCGATACCTGGGACTCCCTTTGGTTACCACCCGTCTAACTGCAAGGGATTGTCAACCTCTTCTCAGCAAAATCCGTAATAAGCTAGCTCTGTGGAGTAACAAGCACCTCTCGAGAGCGGGTAGAATCGAATTGATCAAGACTGTGCTATCGTCCTTTCAAATCTACTGGTCTGCTACGTTCAACATTCCTACTGGAGTTCTCAATTCGATTGAAAAGCTTTTCCGGGAATTCCTCTGGTCCGGGAAGAAAAGTTACCATCCGGTCTCTTGGGATACTATTTGTAGGCCAAAGCAAGAAGGGGGAACTGGTATCCGAAATCTCTCTGATATGAATAGAGCTGCTCAAATCAAGCTCCTATGGCAAATCATTGCTGACAGAAAGTCTTTGTGGGTTAAATGGTTTAAATTGAAATATCTAAGGAAGAAAAATTTCTGGTCCAGGCCCATGCCTGCTAATCCTCCTTGGGGGGTTCGGAGTATCTTCCATTGCAGATCCTTGGCTGTCTCTCAGATTTGCTATAGTGTTGGGGAAGGTAAGAACGTTGAATTTTGGTCTCAGCCTTGGCATCCCAATGGGCCTGTCTGTTCCCAAACATCTGAAGGAATAATTTTCAACCTTATCAACTCTGCTTCCATTGCAGACATGAAGAAAGATGGAAGCTGGTCTCATATCTTAAATCAATCCCATCTCAGTGATCTCAGAGGCCTCATTCAATCTGGCCTGTTTGGCCCTACTGACAAGGCTATTTGGAAACCCTCTCCTAGTGGCTTATTTTCTACAAAGTCTGCTTGGGACGGTCTTAGAAACCACCACCCTCCATCTCCCTGGTGGAAAGTCATTTGGAATAAAGGCCACATCCCGAGGTATAGTTTCATTGCCTGGCAAGCCTTACTGAACAGACTTAGTACTCGTGATAGACTATACTTCTTGGATCGAAATAGTGACCTCAAATGCCCTTTATGCAGAGTTGTTCCTGAATCCGTCGCTCACCTGTTCTTTAATTGTTCCTTCTCTTCGTGGATCTGGCGTACTATCATCTGGAAATGTGGTTATAGACGTCGACCTCACAAGACTCTTTTGAAAGAAGAGGAATGGATCCGGTGCAATTTCAAGGGTGATGGTCAGGCTTCAACCCTCATTAAGGTGGGTTTCTGTTCTGCCATCTATATGATCTGGTGCGAAAGGAATAACAGACTTCATGGCAAACCTCCAAGACATAAACAGTTCATCCTCCAGACCATCCTTAGTGCTATTCGAGGTAGAATGCTTCATCTCCATCTCAATGACATAAGGAATCCAAGAAATATAAAAACTGCTGAAAGTTTTGGCCTTGCTTGTATCCAAAAGGATCAGATTGCCCAGTTCTGTTCTTGGGAATGTCCTAAAGCTAATTGGTCTAAGCTTAACTCTGATGCCGCCCTGGTCAATGACAAAGCTGGGCTTGGTGGGATTATCCGAAACTGGCATGGGGATACTCTCGCTCTGTATTCTATCAGAGCTGACGTTGAGGACATTCACCTTCTTGAAATGAAGGCCATTTATTATGGTATCAAGTTGGCTGCTGCCAAGGGCTGCCACAATTTGTGGATCGAATCTGACTCGCTGCTATCTGTAAATGTCATTCTTCATCTTTGGCAAACCCCCTGGAAGGCTATCCCAATCATTCACAATATCAGACAAATCCTCTCTACCTTCACGGAATGGCATATCTCCCATATCTGGAGGGAGGCAAATGCGGGGGCGGATTTTCTCTCCAAACCAGACTGCTGCTGTGAAGGTGATGACATTCCCATTCATCTCATCCCCCAAGAACTTAAAGACATTACCTCCCTCGATGCTACAGGGACCTCCTACCCGAGATTATAAGGATTCTTTATGCTGATCACCTGGAAGACTTTGTGTGCCTTCGTTAATCTGGCTTGTTTCCTCATCTTTTGGATCTTGTTAGTGCGTTCTTGGGCCTCTAAATGTATGCTATGTACTACTGATTTTTCCTTGTTTGGTCCTTGGACCTTCTGTACGAGGCTTTTTCAGCCTCCATAGCTCCTTGTATCTTCTTTAGTTCTTTTATGAATTCTGGTCGGGGTCTTGCCTAACCCCTCTTTACCGATCAAAAAAAAAAAAAAAAAAAAAAACTCACTCAATTCAACTCGGAATTCATTGAAATTTGTTCCATTTCGAAGGACTCGAACTGTAGTTTAAAACGGAAGAAACGGAGATGAAAAAAGCAAGTATTCTGAGAGTTATGGTGGAAATAGTTACACTCGCACTTTGGTCTAGCAGTTTACAGACCAACCTGCAATTGATTGACCATAACTTACTCAATTTAACTCGGAATTGATTCAAATTCATGCCATTTTGAAGGTGTGGAAGTGTAGTTGAAAACGAAAGAAACAGAGATGAAAAATTCCAAGTATCTTAAGAGTTATGATGGAAATAGTTAGACTCGCGCTTTGGTCTAGCAGTTTGCAGACATACCTCCGATTGAATGACCATAACTCACTCAATTCAACCCGGAATTCATTGAAATTTATTCCATTTCGAAGGAGTCGAAGTGTAGTCTAAAACGGAAGAAACAGAGATGAAAAAGTCCTAGTATTTTGAGAGTTATGACGGAAATAGTTAGACTCGCGCTTTGGTCTAGCAGTTTATGGACCTACGTCCGGTTGATTGACCATAACTCAGTCAATTCAACTCGGAATTGAGTCAAATTCATGCCATTTCGAAGATGTCGAAGTGTAGTTGAAAACATTAGAAACGGAGATGAAAAACTCCAAGTATTTTAAGAGTTATGACGGAAATAGTTAGACTCGCCCTTTCGCCTAGCAGTTTACAGACCTATCTCCGATTGAATGACCATAACTCACTCAATTCAACCCGGAATTAATTGAAATTTGTTCCATTTCGAATGAGTAGAGGTGTAGTTTAAAAAGAAAGAAACGGAGGTTAAAAAAGCCGAGTATTTCGGGAGTTATGATGGAAATAGTTAGACTCGCACTTTAGTGTAGCAGTTTACAGACCTACCTCCGATTGATTGACCATAACTCTGTCAATTCAACTCGGAATTTAGTCAAATTCATGCCGTTTCGAAGATGTCGAAGTGTAGTTGAAAACATAAGAAACGGAGATGAAAAACTCCAAGTATTTTAAGAGTTACGATGGAAATAGTTAGACTCGCGCTTTCGCCTAGCAGTTTACTGACCTACCTCCGATTGAATGACCATAACCCACTCAATTCAACTCGGAATTCATTGAAATTCGTTCCATTACGAAGGAGTCGAAAGTGTAGCTGAAAACGGAAGAAACGGAGAAGAAAACTCCAAGTATTTTGAGAGTTATGGTGGAAATAGTTAGACTCGTGTTTTCGCCGAGCAGTTTACAGACCTACCTCCGATTGAATGACCATAAGTCACTAAATTCAACTCGGATTTCATTGAAATTTGTTCCATTTCGAAGGAGTCGAAGTGTAGTTTATAACGGAAGAAACGGAGATGCAAAAAGCCAAGTATTTTGAGAGTTATGGTGGAAATAGTTAGACTCGCACTTTGGTCTAGGAGTTTACAGACCTACCTCGGATTGATTGACCATAACTCACTCAATTCAACTCAGAATTGAATCAAATTCATGGCATTGCGAAGATGTCGAAGTGTAGTTGGAAATGGAGATGAAGAACTCCAAGTAATTTAAGAGTTATGATGGACATAGTTAGACTCGCGCTTTCGCCTAGCAGTTTACAGACCTACCTCCGAGTCAATGACCATAACTCACTCAATTCAACTCGGAATTCATTGAAATTTGTTCCATTTCGAAGGACTCGAACTGTAGTTTAAAACGGAAGAAACGGAGATGAAAAAAGCAAGTATTCTGAGAGTTATGGTGGAAATAGTTACACTCGCACTTTGGTCTAGCAGTTTACAGACCAACCTGCAATTGATTGACCATAACTTACTCAATTTAACTCGGAATTGATTCAAATTCATGCCATTTTGAAGGTGTGGAAGTGTAGTTGAAAACGAAAGAAACAGAGATGAAAAATTCCAAGTATCTTAAGAGTTATGATGGAAATAGTTAGATTCGCGCTTTGGTCTAGCAGTTTGCAGACATACCTCCGATTGAATGACCATAACTCACTCAATTCAACCCGGAATTCATTGAAATTTATTCCATTTCGAAGGAGTCGAAGTGTAGTCTAAAACGGAAGAAACAGAGATGAAAAAGTCCTAGTATTTTGAGAGTTATGACGGAAATAGTTAGACTCGCGCTTTGGTCTAGCAGTTTACAGACCTACGTCCGGTTGATTGACCATAACTCAGTCAATTCAACTCGGAATTGAGTCAAATTCATGCCATTTCGAAGATGTCGAAGTGTAGTTGAAAACATTAGAAAAGGAGATGAAAAACTCCAAGTATTTTAAGAGTTATGACGGAAATAGTTAGACTCGCCCTTTCGCCTAGCAGTTTACAGACCTATCTCCGATTGAATGACCATAACTCACTCAATTCAACCCGGAATTAATTGAAATTTGTTCCATTTCGAATGAGTAGAAGTGTAGTTTAAAAAGAAAGAAACGGAGGTTAAAAAAGCCGAGTATTTCGGGAGTTATGATGGAAATAGTTAGACTCGCACTTTAGTGTAGCAGTTTACAGACCTACCTCCGATTGATTGACCATAACTCTGTCAATTCAACTCGGAATTTAGTCAAATTCATGCCGTTTCGAAGATGTCGAAGTGTAGTTGAAAACATAAGAAACGGAGATGAAAAACTCCAAGTATTTTAAGAGTTACGATGGAAATGGTTAGACTCGCGCTTTCGCCTAGCAGTTTACTGACCTACCTCCGATTGAATGACCATAACCCACTCAATTCAACTCGGAATTCATTGAAATTCGTTCCATTACGAAGGAGTCGAAAGTGTAGCTGAAAACGGAAGAAACGGAGAAGAAAACTCCAAGTATTTTGAGAGTTATGGTGGAAATAGTTAGACTCGTGTTTTCGCCGAGCAGTTTACAGACCTACCTCCGATTGAATGACCATAAGTCACTAAATTCAACTCGGATTTCATTGAAATTTGTTCCATTTCGAAGGAGTCGAAGTGTAGTTTATAACGGAAGAAACGGAGATGCAAAAAGCCAAGTATTTTGAGAGTTATGGTGGAAATAGTTAGACTCGCACTTTGGTCTAGGAGTTTACAGACCTACCTCGGATTGATTGACCATAACTCACTCAATTCAACTCAGAATTGAATCAAATTCATGGCATTGCGAAGATGTCGAAGTGTAGTTGGAAATGGAGATGAAAAACTCCAAGTAATTTAAGAGTTATGATGGACATAGTTAGACTCGCGCTTTCGCCTAGCAGTTTACAGACCTACCTCCGAGTCAATGACCATAACTCACTCAATTCAACTCGGAATTCATTGAAATTTGTTCCATTTCGAAGGACTCGAACTGTAGTTTAAAACGGAAGAAACGGAGATGAAAAAAGCAAGTATTCTGAGAGTTATGGTGGAAATAGTTACACTCGCACTTTGGTCTAGCAGTTTACAGACCAACCTGCAATTGATTGACCATAACTTACTCAATTTAACTCGGAATTGATTCAAATTCATGCCATTTTGAAGGTGTGGAAGTGTAGTTGAAAACGAAAGAAACAGAGATGAAAAATTCCAAGTATCTTAAGAGTTATGATGGAAATAGTTAGATTCGCGCTTTGGTCTAGCAGTTTGCAGACATACCTCCGATTGAATGACCATAACTCACTCAATTCAACCCGGAATTCATTGAAATTTATTCCATTTCGAAGGAGTCGAAGTGTAGTCTAAAACGGAAGAAACAGAGATGAAAAAGTCCTAGTATTTTGAGAGTTATGACGGAAATAGTTAGACTCGCGCTTTGGTCTAGCAGTTTACAGACCTACGTCCGGTTGATTGACCATAACTCAGTCAATTCAACTCGGAATTGAGTCAAATTCATGCCATTTCGAAGATGTCGAAGTGTAGTTGAAAACATTAGAAACGGAGATGAAAAACTCCAAGTATTTTAAGAGTTATGACGGAAATAGTTAGACTCGCCCTTTCGCCTAGCAGTTTACAGACCTATCTCCGATTGAATGACCATAACTCACTCAATTCAACCCGGAATAAATTGAAATTTGTTCCATTTCGAATGAGTAGAAGTGTAGTTTAAAAAGAAAGAAACGGAGGTTAAAAAAGCCGAGTATTTCGGGAGTTATGATGGAAATAGTTAGACTCGCACTTTAGTGTAGCAGTTTACAGACCTACCTCCGATTGATTGACCATAACTCTGTCAATTCAACTCGGAATTTAGTCAAATTCATGCCGTTTCGAAGATGTCGAAGTGTAGTTGAAAACATAAGAAACGGAGATGAAAAACTCCAAGTATTTTAAGAGTTACGATGGAAATGGTTAGACTCGCGCTTTCGCCTAGCAGTTTACTGACCTACCTCCGATTGAATGACCATAACCCACTCAATTCAACTCGGAATTCATTGAAATTCGTTCCATTACGAAGGAGTCGAAAGTGTAGCTGAAAACGGAAGAAACGGAGAAGAAAACTCCAAGTATTTTGAGAGTTATGGTGGAAATAGTTAGACTCGTGTTTTCGCCGAGCAGTTTACAGACCTACCTCCGATTGAATGACCATAAGTCACTAAATTCAACTCGGATTTCATTGAAATTTGTTCCATTTCGAAGGAGTCGAAGTGTAGTTTATAACGGAAGAAACGGAGATGCAAAAAGCCAAGTATTTTGAGAGTTATGGTGGAAATAGTTAGACTCGCACTTTGGTCTAGGAGTTTACAGACCTACCTCGGATTGATTGACCATAACTCACTCAATTCAACTCAGAATTGAATCAAATTCATGGCATTGCGAAGATGTCGAAGTGTAGTTGGAAATGGAGATGAAAAACTCCAAGTAATTTAAGAGTTATGATGGACATAGTTAGACTCGCGCTTTCGCCTAGCAGTTTACAGACCTACCTCCGAGTCAATGACCATAACTCACTCAATTCAACTCGGAATTCATTGAAATTTGTTCCATTTCGAAGGACTCGAACTGTAGTTTAAAACGGAAGAAACGGAGATGAAAAAAGCAAGTATTCTGAGAGTTATGGTGGAAATAGTTACACTCGCACTTTGGTCTAGCAGTTTACAGACCAACCTGCAATTGATTGACCATAACTTACTCAATTTAACTCGGAATTGATTCAAATTCATGCCATTTTGAAGGTGTGGAAGTGTAGTTGAAAACGAAAGAAACAGAGATGAAAAATTCCAAGTATCTTAAGAGTTATGATGGAAATAGTTAGATTTGCGCTTTGGTCTAGCAGTTTGCAGACATACCTCCGATTGAATGACCATAACTCACTCAATTCAACCCGGAATTCATTGAAATTTATTCCATTTCGAAGGAGTCGAAGTGTAGTCTAAAACGGAAGAAACAGAGATGAAAAAGTCCTAGTATTTTGAGAGTTATGACGGAAATAGTTAGACTCGCGCTTTGGTCTAGCAGTTTACAGACCTACGTCCGGTTGATTGACCATAACTCAGTCAATTCAACTCGGAATTGAGTCAAATTCATGCCATTTCGAAGATGTCGAAGTGTAGTTGAAAACATTAGAAACGGAGATGAAAAACTCCAAGTATTTTAAGAGTTATGACGGAAATAGTTAGACTCGCCCTTTCGCCTAGCAGTTTACAGACCTATCTCCGATTGAATGACCATAACTCACTCAATTCAACCCGGAATAAATTGAAATTTGTTCCATTTCGAATGAGTAGAAGTGTAGTTTAAAAAGAAAGAAACGGAGGTTAAAAAAGCCGAGTATTTCGGGAGTTATGATGGAAATAGTTAGACTCGCACTTTAGTGTAGCAGTTTACAGACCTACCTCCGATTGATTGACCATAACTCTGTCAATTCAACTCGGAATTTAGTCAAATTCATGCCGTTTCGAAGATGTCGAAGTGTAGTTGAAAACATAAGAAACGGAGATGAAAAACTCCAAGTATTTTAAGAGTTACGATGGAAATGGTTAGACTCGCGCTTTCGCCTAGCAGTTTACTGACCTACCTCCGATTGAATGACCATAACCCACTCAATTCAACTCGGAATTCATTGAAATTCGTTCCATTACGAAGGAGTCGAAAGTGTAGCTGAAAACGGAAGAAACGGAGAAGAAAACTCCAAGTATTTTGAGAGTTATGGTGGAAATAGTTAGACTCGTGTTTTCGCCGAGCAGTTTACAGACCTACCTCCGATTGAATGACCATAAGTCACTAAATTCAACTCGGATTTCATTGAAATTTGTTCCATTTCGAAGGAGTCGAAGTGTAGTTTATAACGGAAGAAACGGAGATGCAAAAAGCCAAGTATTTTGAGAGTTATGGTGGAAATAGTTAGACTCGCACTTTGGTCTAGGAGTTTACAGACCTACCTCGGATTGATTGACCATAACTCACTCAATTCAACTCAGAATTGAATCAAATTCATGGCATTGCGAAGATGTCGAAGTGTAGTTGGAAATGGAGATGAAAAACTCCAAGTAATTTAAGAGTTATGATGGACATAGTTAGACTCGCGCTTTCGCCTAGCAGTTTACAGACCTACCTCCGAGTCAATGACCATAACTCACTCAATTCAACTCGGAATTCATTGAAATTTGTTCCATTTCGAAGGACTCGAACTGTAGTTTAAAACGGAAGAAACGGAGATGAAAAAAGCAAGTATTCTGAGGGTTATGGTGGAAATAGTTACACTCGCACTTTGGTCTAGCAGTTTACAGACCAACCTGCAATTGATTGACCATAACTTACTCAATTTAACTCGGAATTGATTCAAATTCATGCCATTTTGAAGGTGTGGAAGTGTAGTTGAAAACGAAAGAAACAGAGATGAAAAATTCCAAGTATCTTAAGAGTTATGATGGAAATAGTTAGACTCGCGCTTTGGTCTAGCAGTTTGCAGACATACCTCCGATTGAATGACCATAACTCACTCAATTCAACCCGGAATTCATTGAAATTTATTCCATTTCGAAGGAGTCGAAGTGTAGTCTAAAACGGAAGAAACAGAGATGAAAAAGTCCTAGTATTTTGAGAGTTATGACGGAAATAGTTAGACTCGCGCTTTGGTCTAGCAGTTTATGGACCTACGTCCGGTTGATTGACCATAACTCAGTCAATTCAACTCGGAATTGAGTCAAATTCATGCCATTTCGAAGATGTCGAAGTGTAGTTGAAAACATTAGAAACGGAGATGAAAAACTCCAAGTATTTTAAGAGTTATGACGGAAATAGTTAGACTCGCCCTTTCGCCTAGCAGTTTACAGACCTATCTCCGATTGAATGACCATAACTCACTCAATTCAACCCGGAATTAATTGAAATTTGTTCCATTTCGAATGAGTAGAGGTGTAGTTTAAAAAGAAAGAAACGGAGGTTAAAAAAGCCGAGTATTTCGGGAGTTATGATGGAAATAGTTAGACTCGCACTTTAGTGTAGCAGTTTACAGACCTACCTCCGATTGATTGACCATAACTCTGTCAATTCAACTCGGAATTTAGTCAAATTCATGCCGTTTCGAAGATGTCGAAGTGTAGTTGAAAATATAAGAAACGGAGATGAAAAACTCCAAGTATTTTAAGAGTTACGATGGAAATAGTTAGACTCGCGCTTTCGCCTAGCAGTTTACTGACCTACCTCCGATTGAATGACCATAACCCACTCAATTCAACTCGGAATTCATTGAAATTCGTTCCATTACGAAGGAGTCGAAAGTGTAGCTGAAAACGGAAGAAACGGAGAAGAAAACTCCAAGTATTTTGAGAGTTATGGTGGAAATAGTTAGACTCGTGTTTTCGCCGAGCAGTTTACAGACCTACCTCCGATTGAATGACCATAAGTCACTAAATTCAACTCGGATTTCATTGAAATTTGTTCCATTTCGAAGGAGTCGAAGTGTAGTTTATAACGGAAGAAACGGAGATGCAAAAAGCCAAGTATTTTGAGAGTTATGGTGGAAATAGTTAGACTCGCACTTTGGTCTAGGAGTTTACAGACCTACCTCGGATTGATTGACCATAACTCACTCAATTCAACTCAGAATTGAATCAAATTCATGGCATTGCGAAGATGTCGAAGTGTAGTTGGAAATGGAGATGAAGAACTCCAAGTAATTTAAGAGTTATGATGGACATAGTTAGACTCGCGCTTTCGCCTAGCAGTTTACAGACCTACCTCCGAGTCAATGACCATAACTCACTCAATTCAACTCGGAATTCATTGAAATTTGTTCCATTTCGAAGGACTCGAACTGTAGTTTAAAACGGAAGAAACGGAGATGAAAAAAGCAAGTATTCTGAGGGTTATGGTGGAAATAGTTACACTCGCACTTTGGTCTAGCAGTTCACAGACCAACCTGCAATTGATTGACCATAACTTACTCAATTTAACTCGGAATTGATTCAAATTCATGCCATTTTGAAGGTGTGGAAGTGTAGTTGAAAACGAAAGAAACAGAGATGAAAAATTCCAAGTATCTTAAGAGTTATGATGGAAATAGTTAGACTCGCGCTTTGGTCTAGCAGTTTGCAGACATACCTCCGATTGAATGACCATAACTCACTCAATTCAACCCGGAATTCATTGAAATTTATTCCATTTCGAAGGAGTCGAAGTGTAGTCTAAAACGGAAGAAACAGAGATGAAAAAGTCCTAGTATTTTGAGAGTTATGACGGAAATAGTTAGACTCGCGCTTTGGTCTAGCAGTTTATAGACCTACGTCCGGTTGATTGACCATAACTCAGTCAATTCAACTCGGGATTGAGTCAAATTAATGCCATTTCGAAGATGTCGAAGTGTAGTTGAAAACATTAGAAACGGAGATGAAAAACTCCAAGTATTTTAAGAGTTATGACGGAAATAGTTAGACTCGCCCTTTCGCCTAGCAGTTTACAGACCTATCTCCGATTGAATGACCATAACTCACTCAATTCAACCCGGAATTAATTGAAATTTGTTCCATTTCGAATGAGTAGAGGTGTAGTTTAAAAAGAAAGAAACGGAGGTTAAAAAAGCCGAGTATTTCGGGAGTTATGATGGAAATAGTTAGACTCGCACTTTAGTGTAGCAGTTTACAGACCTACCTCCGATTGATTGACCATAACTCTGTCAATTCAACTCGGAATTTAGTCAAATTCATGCCGTTTCGAAGATGTCGAAGTGTAGTTGAAAACATAAGAAACGGAGATGAAAAACTCCAAGTATTTTAAGAGTTACGATGGAAATAGTTAGACTCGCGCTTTGGCCTAGCAGTTTACTGACCTACCTCCGATTGAATGACCATAACCCACTCAATTCAACTCGGAATTCATTGAAATTCGTTCCATTACGAAGGAGTCGAAAGTGTAGCTGAAAACGGAAGAAACGGAGAAGAAAACTCCAAGTATTTTGAGAGTTATGGTGGAAATAGTTAGACTCGTGTTTTCGCCGAGCAGTTTACAGACCTACCTCCGATTGAATGACCATAAGTCACTAAATTCAACTCGGATTTCATTGAAATTTGTTCCATTTCGAAGGAGTCGAAGTGTAGTTTATAACGGAAGAAACGGAGATGCAAAAAGCCAAGTATTTTGAGAGTTATGGTGGAAATAGTTAGACTCGCACTTTGGTCTAGGAGTTTACAGACCTACCTCGGATTGATTGACCATAACTCACTCAATTCAACTCAGAATTGAATCAAATTCATGGCATTGCGAAGATGTCGAAGTGTAGTTGGAAATGGAGATGAAAAACTCCAAGTAATTTAAGAGTTATGATGGACATAGTTAGACTCGCGCTTTCGCCTAGCAGTTTACAGACCTACCTCCGAGTCAATGACCATAACTCACTCAATTCAACTCGGAATTCATTGAAATTTGTTCCATTTCGAAGGACTCGAACTGTAGTTTAAAACGGAAGAAACGGAGATGAAAAAAGCAAGTATTCTGAGAGTTATGGTGGAAATAGTTACACT
The DNA here is from genome assembly GCF_043159265.1 of Tasmannia lanceolata. Classification (NCBI taxonomy): domain Eukaryota; kingdom Viridiplantae; phylum Streptophyta; class Magnoliopsida; order Canellales; family Winteraceae; genus Tasmannia; species Tasmannia lanceolata. The sequence goes on along the minus strand of NW_027518749.1, from coordinate 361,791 downwards.
CGCACTTTGGTCTAGCAGTTTACAGACCAACCTGCAATTGATTGACCATAACTTACTCAATTTAACTCGGAATTGATTCAAATTCATGCCATTTTGAAGGTGTGGAAGTGTAGTTGAAAACGAAAGAAACAGAGATGAAAAATTCCAAGTATCTTAAGAGTTATGATGGAAATAGTTAGATTCGCGCTTTGGTCTAGCAGTTTGCAGACATACCTCCGATTGAATGACCATAACTCACTCAATTCAACCCGGAATTCATTGAAATTTATTCCATTTCGAAGGAGTCGAAGTGTAGTCTAAAACGGAAGAAACAGAGATGAAAAAGTCCTAGTATTTTGAGAGTTATGACGGAAATAGTTAGACTCGCGCTTTGGTCTAGCAGTTTACAGACCTACGTCCGGTTGATTGACCATAACTCAGTCAATTCAACTCGGAATTGAGTCAAATTCATGCCATTTCGAAGATGTCGAAGTGTAGTTGAAAACATTAGAAACGGAGATGAAAAACTCCAAGTATTTTAAGAGTTATGACGGAAATAGTTAGACTCGCCCTTTCGCCTAGCAGTTTACAGACCTATCTCCGATTGAATGACCATAACTCACTCAATTCAACCCGGAATTAATTGAAATTTGTTCCATTTCGAATGAGTAGAAGTGTAGTTTAAAAAGAAAGAAACGGAGGTTAAAAAAGCCGAGTATTTCGGGAGTTATGATGGAAATAGTTAGACTCGCACTTTAGTGTAGCAGTTTACAGACCTACCTCCGATTGATTGACCATAACTCTGTCAATTCAACTCGGAATTTAGTCAAATTCATGCCGTTTCGAAGATGTCGAAGTGTAGTTGAAAACATAAGAAACGGAGATGAAAAACTCCAAGTATTTTAAGAGTTACGATGGAAATGGTTAGACTCGCGCTTTCGCCTAGCAGTTTACTGACCTACCTCCGATTGAATGACCATAACCCACTCAATTCAACTCGAAATTCATTGAAATTCGTTCCATTACGAAGGAGTCGAAAGTGTAGCTGAAAACGGAAGAAACGGAGAAGAAAACTCCAAGTATTTTGAGAGTTATGGTGGAAATAGTTAGACTCGTGTTTTCGCCGAGCAGTTTACAGACCTACCTCCGATTGAATGACCATAAGTCACTAAATTCAACTCGGATTTCATTGAAATTTGTTCCATTTCGAAGGAGTCGAAGTGTAGTTTATAACGGAAGAAACGGAGATGCAAAAAGCCAAGTATTTTGAGAGTTATGGTGGAAATAGTTAGACTCGCACTTTGGTCTAGGAGTTTACAGACCTACCTCGGATTGATTGACCATAACTCACTCAATTCAACTCAGAATTGAATCAAATTCATGGCATTGCGAAGATGTCGAAGTGTAGTTGGAAATGGAGATGAAAAACTCCAAATAATTTAAGAGTTATGATGGACATAGTTAGACTCGCGCTTTCGCCTAGCAGTTTACAGACCTACCTCCGAGTCAATGACCATAACTCACTCAATTCAACTCGGAATTCATTGAAATTTGTTCCATTTCAAAGGACTCGAACTGTAGTTTAAAACGGAAGAAACGGAGATGAAAAAAGCAAGTATTCTGAGGGTTATGGTGGAAATAGTTACACTCGCACTTTGGTCTAGCAGTTTACAGACCAACCTGCAATTGATTGACCATAACTTACTCAATTTAACTCGGAACTGATTCAAATTCATGCCATTTTGAAGGTGTGGAAGTGTAGTTGAAAACGAAAGAAACAGAGATGAAAAATTCCAAGTATCTTAAGAGTTATGATGGAAATAGTTAGACTCGCGCTTTGGTCTAGCAGTTTGCAGACATACCTCCGATTGAATGACCATAACTCACTCAATTCAACCCGGAATTCATTGAAATTTATTCCATTTCGAAGGAGTCGAAGTGTAGTCTAAAACGGAAGAAACAGAGATGAAAAAGTCCTAGTATTTTGAGAGTTATGACGGAAATAGTTAGACTCGCGCTTTGGTCTAGCAGTTTATGGACCTACGTCAGGTTGATTGACCATAACTCAGTCAATTCAACTCGGGATTGAGTCAAATTCATGCCATTTCGAAGATGTCGAAGTGTAGTTGAAAATATTAGAAACGGAGATGAAAAACTCCAAGTATTTTAAGAGTTATGACGGAAATAGTTAGACTCGCCCTTTCGCCTAGCAGTTTACAGACCTATCTCCGATTGAATGACCATAACTCACTCAATTCAACCCGGAATTAATTGAAATTTGTTCCATTTCGAATGAGTAGAGGTGTAGTTTAAAAAGAAAGAAACGGAGGTTAAAAAAGCCGAGTATTTCGGGAGTTATGATGGAAATAGTTAGACTCGCACTTTAGTGTAGCAGTTTACAGACCTACCTCCGATTGATTGACCATAACTCTGTCAATTCAACTCGGAATTTAGTCAAATTCATGCCGTTTCGAAGATGTCGAAGTGTAGTTGAAAACATAAGAAACGGAGATGAAAAACTCCAAGTATTTTAAGAGTTACGATGGAAATGGTTAGACTCGCGCTTTCGCCTAGCAGTTTACTGACCTACCTCCGATTGAATGACCATAACCCACTCAATTCAACTCGGAATTCATTGAAATTCGTTCCATTACGAAGGAGTCGAAAGTGTAGCTGAAAACGGAAGAAACGGAGAAGAAAACTCCAAGTATTTTGAGAGTTATGGTGGAAATAGTTAGACTCGTGTTTTCGCCGAGCAGTTTACAGACCTACCTCCGATTGAATGACCATAAGTCACTAAATTCAACTCGGATTTCATTGAAATTTGTTCCATTTCGAAGGAGTCGAAGTGTAGTTTATAACGGAAGAAACGGAGATGCAAAAAGCCAAGTATTTTGAGAGTTATGGTGGAAATAGTTAGACTCGCACTTTGGTCTAGGAGTTTACAGACCTACCTCGGATTGATTGACCATAACTCACTCAATTCAACTCAGAATTGAATCAAATTCATGGCATTGCGAAGATGTCGAAGTGTAGTTGGAAATGGAGATGAAAAACTCCAAGTAATTTAAGAGTTATGATGGACATAGTTAGACTCGCGCTTTCGCCTAGCAGTTTACAGACCTACCTCCGAGTCAATGACCATAACTCACTCAATTCAACTCGGAATTCATTGAAATTTGTTCCATTTCGAAGGACTCGAACTGTAGTTTAAAACGGAAGAAACGGAGATGAAAAAAGCAAGTATTCTGAGAGTTATGGTGGAAATAGTTACACTCGCACTTTGGTCCAGCAGTTTACAGACCAACCTGCAATTGATTGACCATAACTTACTCAATTTAACTCGGAATTGATTCAAATTCATGCCATTTTGAAGGTGTGGAAGTGTAGTTGAAAACGAAAGAAACAGAGATGAAAAATTCCAAGTATCTTAAGAGTTATGATGGAAATAGTTAGATTTGCGCTTTGGTCTAGCAGTTTGCAGACATACCTCCGATTGAATGACCATAACTCACTCAATTCAACCCGGAATTCATTGAAATTTATTCCATTTCGAAGGAGTCGAAGTGTAGTCTAAAACGGAAGAAACAGAGATGAAAAAGTCCTAGTATTTTGAGAGTTATGACGGAAATAGTTAGACTCGCGCTTTGGTCTAGCAGTTTACAGACCTACGTCCGGTTGATTGACCATAACTCAGTCAATTCAACTCGGAATTGAGTCAAATTCATGCCATTTCGAAGATGTCGAAGTGTAGTTGAAAACATTAGAAACGGAGATGAAAAACTCCAAGTATTTTAAGAGTTATGACGGAAATAGTTAGACTCGCCCTTTCGCCTAGCAGTTTACAGACCTATCTCCGATTGAATGACCATAACTCACTCAATTCAACCCGGAATAAATTGAAATTTGTTCCATTTCGAATGAGTAGAAGTGTAGTTTAAAAAGAAAGAAACGGAGGTTAAAAAAGCCGAGTATTTCGGGAGTTATGATGGAAATAGTTAGACTCGCACTTTAGTGTAGCAGTTTACAGACCTACCTCCGATTGATTGACCATAACTCTGTCAATTCAACTCGGAATTTAGTCAAATTCATGCCGTTTCGAAGATGTCGAAGTGTAGTTGAAAACATAAGAAACGGAGATGAAAAACTCCAAGTATTTTAAGAGTTACGATGGAAATGGTTAGACTCGCGCTTTCGCCTAGCAGTTTACTGACCTACCTCCGATTGAATGACCATAACCCACTCAATTCAACTCGGAATTCATTGAAATTCGTTCCATTACGAAGGAGTCGAAAGTGTAGCTGAAAACGGAAGAAACGGAGAAGAAAACTCCAAGTATTTTGAGAGTTATGGTGGAAATAGTTAGACTCGTGTTTTCGCCGAGCAGTTTACAGACCTACCTCCGATTGAATGACCATAAGTCACTAAATTCAACTCGGATTTCATTGAAATTTGTTCCATTTCGAAGGAGTCGAAGTGTAGTTTATAACGGAAGAAACGGAGATGCAAAAAGCCAAGTATTTTGAGAGTTATGGTGGAAATAGTTAGACTCGCACTTTGGTCTAGGAGTTTACAGACCTACCTCGGATTGATTGACCATAACTCACTCAATTCAACTCAGAATTGAATCAAATTCATGGCATTGCGAAGATGTCGAAGTGTAGTTGGAAATGGAGATGAAAAACTCCAAGTAATTTAAGAGTTATGATGGACATAGTTAGACTCGCGCTTTCGCCTAGCAGTTTACAGACCTACCTCCGAGTCAATGACCATAACTCACTCAATTCAACTCGGAATTCATTGAAATTTGTTCCATTTCGAAGGACTCGAACTGTAGTTTAAAACGGAAGAAACGGAGATGAAAAAAGCAAGTATTCTGAGGGTTATGGTGGAAATAGTTACACTCGCACTTTGGTCTAGCAGTTTACAGACCAACCTGCAATTGATTGACCATAACTTACTCAATTTAACTCGGAATTGATTCAAATTCATGCCATTTTGAAGGTGTGGAAGTGTAGTTGAAAACGAAAGAAACAGAGATGAAAAATTCCAAGTATCTTAAGAGTTATGATGGAAATAGTTAGACTCGCGCTTTGGTCTAGCAGTTTGCAGACATACCTCCGATTGAATGACCATAACTCACTCAATTCAACCCGGAATTCATTGAAATTTATTCCATTTCGAAGGAGTCGAAGTGTAGTCTAAAACGGAAGAAACAGAGATGAAAAAGTCCTAGTATTTTGAGAGTTATGACGGAAATAGTTAGACTCGCGCTTTGGTCTAGCAGTTTATGGACCTACGTCCGGTTGATTGACCATAACTCAGTCAATTCAACTCGGGATTGAGTCAAATTCATGCCATTTCGAAGATGTCGAAGTGTAGTTGAAAATATTAGAAACGGAGATGAAAAACTCCAAGTATTTTAAGAGTTATGACGGAAATAGTTAGACTCGCCCTTTCGCCTAGCAGTTTACAGACCTATCTCCGATTGAATGACCATAACTCACTCAATTCAACCCGGAATTAATTGAAATTTGTTCCATTTCGAATGAGTAGAGGTGTAGTTTAAAAAGAAAGAAACGGAGGTTAAAAAAGCCGAGTATTTCGGGAGTTATGATGGAAATAGTTAGACTCGCACTTTAGTGTAGCAGTTTACAGACCTACCTCCGATTGATTGACCATAACTCTGTCAATTCAACTCGGAATTTAGTCAAATTCATGCCGTTTCGAAGATGTCGAAGTGTAGTTGAAAACATAAGAAACGGAGATGAAAAACTCCAAGTATTTTAAGAGTTACGATGGAAATAGTTAGACTCGCGCTTTCGCCTAGCAGTTTACTGACCTACCTCCGATTGAATGACCATAACCCACTCAATTCAACTCGGAATTCATTGAAATTCGTTCCATTACGAAGGAGTCGAAAGTGTAGCTGAAAACGGAAGAAACGGAGAAGAAAACTCCAAGTATTTTGAGAGTTATGGTGGAAATAGTTAGACTCGTGTTTTCGCCGAGCAGTTTACAGACCTACCTCCGATTGAATGACCATAAGTCACTAAATTCAACTCGGATTTCATTGAAATTTGTTCCATTTCGAAGGAGTCGAAGTGTAGTTTATAACGGAAGAAACGGAGATGCAAAAAGCCAAGTATTTTGAGAGTTATGGTGGAAATAGTTAGACTCGCACTTTGGTCTAGGAGTTTACAGACCTACCTCGGATTGATTGACCATAACTCACTCAATTCAACTCAGAATTGAATCAAATTCATGGCATTGCGAAGATGTCGAAGTGTAGTTGGAAATGGAGATGAAAAACTCCAAGTAATTTAAGAGTTATGATGGACATAGTTAGACTCGCGCTTTCGCCTAGCAGTTTACAGACCTACCTCCGAGTCAATGACCATAACTCACTCAATTCAACTCGGAATTCATTGAAATTTGTTCCATTTCGAAGGACTCGAACTGTAGTTTAAAACGGAAGAAACGGAGATGAAAAAAGCAAGTATTCTGAGGGTTATGGTGGAAATAGTTACACTCGCACTTTGGTCTAGCAGTTCACAGACCAACCTGCAATTGATTGACCATAACTTACTCAATTTAACTCGGAATTGATTCAAATTCATGCCATTTTGAAGGTGTGGAAGTGTAGTTGAAAACGAAAGAAACAGAGATGAAAAATTCCAAGTATCTTAAGAGTTATGATGGAAATAGTTAGACTCGCGCTTTGGTCTAGCAGTTTGCAGACATACCTCCGATTGAATGACCATAACTCACTCAATTCAACCCGGAATTCATTGAAATTTATTCCATTTCGAAGGAGTCGAAGTGTAGTCTAAAACGGAAGAAACAGAGATGAAAAAGTCCTAGTATTTTGAGAGTTATGACGGAAATAGTTAGACTCGCGCTTTGGTCTAGCAGTTTATAGACCTACGTCCGGTTGATTGACCATAACTCAGTCAATTCAACTCGGGATTGAGTCAAATTAATGCCATTTCGAAGATGTCGAAGTGTAGTTGAAAACATTAGAAACGGAGATGAAAAACTCCAAGTATTTTAAGAGTTATGACGGAAATAGTTAGACTCGCCCTTTCGCCTAGCAGTTTACAGACCTATCTCCGATTGAATGACCATAACTCACTCAATTCAACCCGGAATTAATTGAAATTTGTTCCATTTCGAATGAGTAGAGGTGTAGTTTAAAAAGAAAGAAACGGAGGTTAAAAAAGCCGAGTATTTCGGGAGTTATGATGGAAATAGTTAGACTCGCACTTTAGTGTAGCAGTTTACAGACCTACCTCCGATTGATTGACCATAACTCTGTCAATTCAACTCGGAATTTAGTCAAATTCATGCCGTTTCGAAGATGTCGAAGTGTAGTTGAAAACATAAGAAACGGAGATGAAAAACTCCAAGTATTTTAAGAGTTACGATGGAAATAGTTAGACTCGCGCTTTGGCCTAGCAGTTTACTGACCTACCTCCGATTGAATGACCATAACCCACTCAATTCAACTCGGAATTCATTGAAATTCGTTCCATTACGAAGGAGTCGAAAGTGTAGCTGAAAACGGAAGAAACGGAGAAGAAAACTCCAAGTATTTTGAGAGTTATGGTGGAAATAGTTAGACTCGTGTTTTCGCCGAGCAGTTTACAGACCTACCTCCGATTGAATGACCATAAGTCACTAAATTCAACTCGGATTTCATTGAAATTTGTTCCATTTCGAAGGAGTCGAAGTGTAGTTTATAACGGAAGAAACGGAGATGCAAAAAGCCAAGTATTTTGAGAGTTATGGTGGAAATAGTTAGACTCGCACTTTGGTCTAGGAGTTTACAGACCTACCTCGGATTGATTGACCATAACTCACTCAATTCAACTCAGAATTGAATCAAATTCATGGCATTGCGAAGATGTCGAAGTGTAGTTGGAAATGGAGATGAAAAACTCCAAGTAATTTAAGAGTTATGATGGACATAGTTAGACTCGCGCTTTCGCCTACCAGTTTACAGACCTACCTCCGAGTCAATGACCATAACTCACTCAATTCAACTCGGAATTCATTGAAATTTGTTCCATTTCGAAGGACTCGAACTGTAGTTTAAAACGGAAGAAACGGAGATGAAAAAAGCAAGTATTCTGAGAGTTATGGTGGAAATAGTTACACTCGCACTTTGGTCTAGCAGTTTACAGACCAACCTGCAATTGATTGACCATAACTTACTCAATTTAACTCGGAATTGATTCAAATTCATGCCATTTTGAAGGTGTGGAAGTGTAGTTGAAAACGAAAGAAACAGAGATGAAAAATTCCAAGTATCTTAAGAGTTATGATGGAAATAGTTAGATTCGCGCTTTGGTCTAGCAGTTTGCAGACATACCTCCGATTGAATGACCATAACTCACTCAATTCAACCCGGAATTCATTGAAATTTATTCCATTTCGAAGGAGTCGAAGTGTAGTCTAAAACGGAAGAAACAGAGATGAAAAAGTCCTAGTATTTTGAGAGTTATGACGGAAATAGTTAGACTCGCGCTTTGGTCTAGCAGTTTACAGACCTACGTCCGGTTGATTGACCATAACTCAGTCAATTCAACTCGGAATTGAGTCAAATTCATGCCATTTCGAAGATGTCGAAGTGTAGTTGAAAACATTAGAAACGGAGATGAAAAACTCCAAGTATTTTAAGAGTTATGACGGAAATAGTTAGACTCGCCCTTTCGCCTAGCAGTTTACAGACCTATCTCCGATTGAATGACCATAACTCACTCAATTCAACCCGGAATTAATTGAAATTTGTTCCATTTCGAATGAGTAGAAGTGTAGTTTAAAAAGAAAGAAACGGAGGTTAAAAAAGCCGAGTATTTCGGGAGTTATGATGGAAATAGTTAGACTCGCACTTTAGTGTAGCAGTTTACAGACCTACCTCCGATTGATTGACCATAACTCTGTCAATTCAACTCGGAATTTAGTCAAATTCATGCCGTTTCGAAGATGTCGAAGTGTAGTTGAAAACATAAGAAACGGAGATGAAAAACTCCAAGTATTTTAAGAGTTACGATGGAAATGGTTAGACTCGCGCTTTCGCCTAGCAGTTTACTGACCTACCTCCGATTGAATGACCATAACCCACTCAATTCAACTCGAAATTCATTGAAATTCGTTCCATTACGAAGGAGTCGAAAGTGTAGCTGAAAACGGAAGAAACGGAGAAGAAAACTCCAAGTATTTTGAGAGTTATGGTGGAAATAGTTAGACTCGTGTTTTCGCCGAGCAGTTTACAGACCTACCTCCGATTGAATGACCATAAGTCACTAAATTCAACTCGGATTTCATTGAAATTTGTTCCATTTCGAAGGAGTCGAAGTGTAGTTTATAACGGAAGAAACGGAGATGCAAAAAGCCAAGTATTTTGAGAGTTATGGTGGAAATAGTTAGACTCGCACTTTGGTCTAGGAGTTTACAGACCTACCTCGGATTGATTGACCATAACTCACTCAATTCAACTCAGAATTGAATCAAATTCATGGCATTGCGAAGATGTCGAAGTGTAGTTGGAAATGGAGATGAAAAACTCCAAGTAATTTAAGAGTTATGATGGACATAGTTAGACTCGCGCTTTCGCTTAGCAGTTTACAGACCTACCTCCGAGTCAATGACCATAACTCACTCAATTCAACTCGAAATTCATTGAAATTTGTTCCATTTCAAAGGACTCGAACTGTAGTTTAAAACGGAAGAAACGGAGATGAAAAAAGCAAGTATTCTGAGGGTTATGGTGGAAATAGTTACACTCGCACTTTGGTCTAGCAGTTTACAGACCAACCTGCAATTGATTGACCATAACTTACTCAATTTAACTCGGAACTGATTCAAATTCATGCCATTTTGAAGGTGTGGAAGTGTAGTTGAAAACGAAAGAAACAGAGATGAAAAATTCCAAGTATCTTAAGAGTTATGATGGAAATAGTTAGACTCGCGCTTTGGTCTAGCAGTTTGCAGACATACCTCCGATTGAATGACCATAACTCACTCAATTCAACCCGGAATTCATTGAAATTTATTCCATTTCGAAGGAGTCGAAGTGTAGTCTAAAACGGAAGAAACAGAGATGAAAAAGTCTTAGTATTTTGAGAGTTATGACGGAAATAGTTAGACTCGCGCTTTGGTCTAGCAGTTTATGGACCTACGTCAGGTTGATTGACCATAACTCAGTCAATTCAACTCGGGATTGAGTCAAATTCATGCCATTTCGAAGATGTCGAAGTGTAGTTGAAAATATTAGAAACGGAGATGAAAAACTCCAAGTATTTTAAGAGTTATGACGGAAATAGTTAGACTCGCCCTTTCGCCTAGCAGTTTACAGACCTATCTCCGATTGAATGACCATAACTCACTCAATTCAACCCGGAATTAATTGAAATTTGTTCCATTTCGAATGAGTAGAGGTGTAGTTTAAAAAGAAAGAAACGGAGGTTAAAAAAGCCGAGTATTTCGGGAGTTATGATGGAAATAGTTAGACTCGCACTTTAGTGTAGCAGTTTACAGACCTACCTCCGATTGATTGACCATAACTCTGTCAATTCAACTCGGAATTTAGTCAAATTCATGTCGTTTCGAAGATGTCGAAGTGTAGTTGAAAACATAAGAAACGGAGATGAAAAACTCCAAGTATTTTAAGAGTTACGATGGAAATAGTTAGACTCGCGCTTTCGCCTAGCAGTTTACTGACCTACCTCCGATTGAATGACCATAACCCACTCAATTCAACTCGGAATTCATTGAAATTCGTTCCATTACGAAGGAGTCGAAAGTGTAGCTGAAAACGGAAGAAACGGAGAAGAAAACTCCAAGTATTTTGAGAGTTATGGTGGAAATAGTTAGACTCGTGTTTTCGCCGAGCAGTTTACAGACCTACCTCCGATTGAATGACCATAAGTCACTAAATTCAACTCGGATTTCATTGAAATTTGTTCCATTTCGAAGGAGTCGAAGTGTAGTTTATAACGGAAGAAACGGAGATGCAAAAAGCCAAGTATTTTGAGAGTTATGGTGGAAATAGTTAGACTCGCACTTTGGTCTAGGAGTTTACAGACCTACCTCGGATTGATTGACCATAACTCACTCAATTCAACTCAGAATTGAATCAAATTCATGGCATTGCGAAGATGTCGAAGTGTAGTTGGAAATGGAGATGAAAAACTCCAAGTAATTTAAGAGTTATGATGGACATAGTTAGACTCGCGCTTTCGCCTAGCAGTTTACAGACCTACCTCCGAGTCAATGACCATAACTCACTCAATTCAACTCGGAATTCATTGAAATTTGTTCCATTTCGAAGGACTCGAACTGTAGTTTAAAACGGAAGAAACAGAGATGAAAAAAGCAAGTATTCTGAGAGTTATGGTGGAAATAGTTACACTCGCACTTTGGTCCAGCAGTTTACAGACCAACCTGCAATTGATTGACCATAACTTACTCAATTTAACTCGGAATTGATTCAAATTCATGCCATTTTGAAGGTGTGGAAGTGTAGTTGAAAACGAAAGAAACAGAGATGAAAAATTCCAAGTATCTTAAGAGTTATGATGGAAATAGTTAGACTCGCGCTTTGGTCTAGCAGTTTGCAGACATACCTCCGATTGAATGACCATAACTCACTCAATTCAACCCGGAATTCATTGAAATTTATTCCATTTCGAAGGAGTCGAAGTGTAGTCTAAAACGGAAGAAACAGAGATGAAAAAGTCCTAGTATTTTGAGAGTTATGACGGAAATAGTTAGACTCGCGCTTTGGTCTAGCAGTTTATAGACCTACGTCCGGTTGATTGACCATAACTCAGTCAATTCAACTCGGAATTGAGTCAAATTCATGCCATTTCGAAGATGTCGAAGTGTAGTTGAAAACATTAGAAACGGAGATGAAAAACTCCAAGTATTTTAAGAGTTATGACGGAAATAGTTAGACTCGCCCTTTCGCCTAGCAGTTTACAGACCTATCTCCGATTGAATGACCATAACTCACTCAATTCAACCCGGAATTAATTGAAATTTGTTCCATTTCGAATGAGTAGAGGTGTAGTTTAAAAAGAAAGAAACGGAGGTTAAAAAAGCCGAGTATTTCGGGAGTTATGATGGAAATAGTTAGACTCGCACTTTAGTGTAGCAGTTTACAGACCTACCTCCGATTGATTGACCATAACTCTGTCAATTCAACTCGGAATTTAGTCAAATTCATGCCGTTTTGAAGATGTCGAAGTGTAGTTGAAAACATAAGAAACGGAGATGAAAAACTCCAAGTATTTTAAGAGTTACGATGGAAATAGTTAGACTCGCGCTTTCGCCTAGCAGTTTACTGACCTACCTCCGATTGAATGACCATAACCCACTCAATTCAACTCGGAATTCATTGAAATTCGTTCCATTACGAAGGAGTCGAAAGTGTAGCAGAAAACGGAAGAAACGGAGAAGAAAACTCCAAGTATTTTGAGAGTTATGGTGGAAATAGTTAGACTCGTGTTTTCGCCGAGCAGTTTACAGACCTACCTCCGATTGAATGACCATAAGTCACTAAATTCAACTCGGATTTCATTGAAATTTGTTCCATTTCGAAGGAGTCGAAGTGTAGTTTATAACGGAAGAAACGGAGATGCAAAAAGCCAAGTATTTTGAGAGTTATGGTGGAAATAGTTAGACTCGCACTTTGGTCTAGGAGTTTACAGACCTACCTCGGATTGATTGACCATAACTCACTCAATTCAACTCAGAATTGAATCAAATTCATGGCATTGCGAAGATGTCGAAGTGTAGTTGGAAATGGAGATGAAGAACTCCAAGTAATTTAAGAGTTATGATGGACATAGTTAGACTCGCGGTTTCGCCTAGCAGTTTACAGACCTACCTCCGAGTCAATGACCATAACTCACTCAATTCAACTCGGAATTCATTGAAATTTGTTCCATTTCGAAGGACTCGAACTGTAGTTTAAAACGGAAGAAACGGAGATGAAAAAAGCAAGTATTCTGAGGGTTATGGTGGAAATAGTTACACTCGCACTTTGGTCTAGCAGTTTACAGACCAACCTGCAATTGATTGACCATAACTTACTCAATTTAACTCGGAATTGATTCAAATTCATGCCATTTTGAAGGTGTGGAAGTGTAGTTGAAAACGAAAGAAACAGAGATGAAAAATTCCAAGTATCTTAAGAGTTATGATGGAAATAGTTAGACTCGCGCTTTGGTCTAGCAGTTTGCAGACATACCTCCGATTGAATGACCATAACTCACTCAATTCAATCCGGAATTCATTGAAATTTATTCCATTTCGAAGGAGTCGAAGTGTAGTCTAAAACGGAAGAAACAGAGATGAAAAAGTCCTAGTATTTTGAGAGTTATGACGGAAATAGTTAGACTCGCGCTTTGGTCTCGCAGTTTATAGACCTACGTCCGGTTGATTGACCATAACTCAGTCAATTCAACTCGGAATTGAGTCAAATTCATGCCATTTCGAAGATGTCGAAGTGTAGTTGAAAACATTAGAAACGGAGATGAAAAACTCCAAGTATTTTAAGAGTTATGACGGAAATAGTTAGACTCGCCCTTTCGCCTAGCAGTTTACAGACCTATCTCCGATTGAATGACCATAACTCACTCAATTCAACCCGGAATTAATTGAAATTTGTTCCATTTCGAATGAGTAGAGGTGTAGTTTAAAAAGAAAGAAACGGAGGTTAAAAAAGCCGAGTATTTCGGGAGTTATGATGGAAATAGTTAGACTCGCACTTTAGTGTAGCAGTTTACAGACCTACCTCCGATTGATTGACCATAACTCTGTCAATTCAACTCGGAATTTAGTCAAATTCATGCCGTTTCGAAGATGTCGAAGTGTAGTTGAAAACATAAGAAACGGAGATGAAAAACTCCAAGTATTTTAAGAGTTACGATGGAAATAGTTAGACTCGCGCTTTCGCCTAGCAGTTTACTGACCTACCTCCGATTGAATGACCATAACCCACTCAATTCAACTCGGAATTCATTGAAATTCGTTCCATTACGAAGGAGTCGAAAGTGTAGCTGAAAACGGAAGAAACGGAGAAGAAAACTCCAAGTATTTTGAGAGTTATGGTGGAAATAGTTAGACTCGTGTTTTCGCCGAGCAGTTTACAGACCTACCTCCGATTGAATGACCATAAGTCACTAAATTCAACTCGGATTTCATTGAAATTTGTTCCATTTCGAAGGAGTCGAAGTGTAGTTTATAACGGAAGAAACGGAGATGCAAAAAGCCAAGTATTTTGAGAGTTATGGTGGAAATAGTTAGACTCGCACTTTGGTCTAGGAGTTTACAGACCTACCTCGGATTGATTGACCATAACTCACTCAATTCAACTCAGAATTGAATCAAATTCATGGCATTGCGAAGATGTCGAAGTGTAGTTGGAAATGGAGATGAAGAACTCCAAGTAATTTAAGAGTTATGATGGACATAGTTAGACTCGCGCTTTCGCCTAGCAGTTTACAGACCTACCTCCGAGTCAATGACCATAACTCACTCAATTCAACTCGGAATTCATTGAAATTTGTTCCATTTCGAAGGACTCGAACTGTAGTTTAAAACGGAAGAAACGGAGATGAAAAAAGCAAGTATTCTGAGGGTTATGGTGGAAATAGTTACACTCGCACTTTGGTCTAGCAGTTTACAGACCAACCTGCAATTGATTGACCATAACTTACTCAATTTAACTCGGAATTGATTCAAATTCATGCCATTTTGAAGGTGTGGAAGTGTAGTTGAAAACGAAAGAAACAGAGATGAAAAATTCCAAGTATCTTAAGAGTTATGATGGAAATAGTTAGACTCGCGCTTTGGTCTAGCAGTTTGCAGACATACCTCCGATTGAATGACCATAACTCACTCAATTCAACCCGGAATTCATTGAAATTTATTCCATTTCGAAGGAGTCGAAGTGTAGTCTAAAACGGAAGAAACAGAGATGAAAAGGTCCTAGTATTTTGAGAGTTATGACGGAAATAGTTAGACTCGCGCTTTGGTCTAGCAGTTTATAGACCTACGTCCGGTTGATTGACCATAACTCAGTCAATTCAACTCGGAATTGAGTCAAATTCATGCCATTTCGAAGATGTCGAAGTGTAGTTGAAAACATTAGAAACGGAGATGAAAAACTCCAAGTATTTTAAGAGTTATGACGGAAATAGTTAGACTCGCCCTTTCGCCTAGCAGTTTACAGACCTATCTCCGATTGAATGACCATAACTCACTCAATTCAACCCGGAATTAATTGAAATTTGTTCCATTTCGAATGAGTAGAGGTGTAGTTTAAAAAGAAAGAAACGGAGGTTAAAAAAGCCGAGTATTTCGGGAGTTATGATGGAAATAGTTAGACTCGCACTTTAGTGTAGCAGTTTACAGACCTACCTCCGATTGATTGACCATAACTCTGTCAATTCAACTCGGAATTTAGTCAAATTCATGCCGTTTCGAAGATGTCGAAGTGTAGTTGAAAACATAAGAAACGGAGATGAAAAACTCCAAGTATTTTAAGAGTTACGATGGAAATAGTTAGACTCGCGCTTTCGCCTAGCAGTTTACTGACCTACCTCCGATTGAATGACCATAACCCACTCAATTCAACTCGGAATTCATTGAAATTCGTTCCATTACGAAGGAGTCGAAAGTGTAGCTGAAAACGGAAGAAACGGAGAAGAAAACTCCAAGTATTTTGAGAGTTATGGTGGAAATAGTTAGACTCGTGTTTTCGCCGAGCAGTTTACAGACCTACCTCCGATTGAATGACCATAAGTCACTAAATTCAACTCGGATTTCATTGAAATTTGTTCCATTTCGAAGGAGTCGAAGTGTAGTTTATAACGGAAGAAACGGAGATGCAAAAAGCCAAGTATTTTGAGAGTTATGGTGGAAATAGTTAGACTCGCACTTTGGTCTAGGAGTTTACAGACCTACCTCGGATTGATTGACCATAACTCACTCAATTCAACTCAGAATTGAATCAAATTCATGGCATTGCGAAGATGTCGAAGTGTAGTTGGAAATGGAGATGAAAAACTCCAAGTAATTTAAGAGTTATGATGGACATAGTTAGACTCGCGCTTTCGCCTAGCAGTTTACAGACCTACCTCCGAGTCAATGACCATAACTCACTCAATTCAACTCGGAATTCATTGAAATTTGTTCCATTTCGAAGGACTCGAACTGTAGTTTAAAACGGAAGAAACGGAGATGAAAAAAGCAAGTATTCTGAGAGTTATGGTGGAAATAGTTACACTCGCACTTTGGTCTAGCAGTTTACAGACCAACCTGCAATTGATTGACCATAACTTACTCAATTTAACTCGGAATTGATTCAAATTCATGCCATTTTGAAGGTGTGGAAGTGTAGTTGAAAACGAAAGAAACAGAGATGAAAAATTCCAAGTATCTTAAGAGTTATGATGGAAATAGTTAGACTCGCGCTTTGGTCTAGCAGTTTGCAGACATACCTCCGATTGAATGACCATAACTCACTCAATTCAACCCGGAATTCATTGAAATTTATTCCATTTCGAAGGAGTCGAAGTGTAGTCTAAAACGGAAGAAACAGAGATGAAAAAGTCCTAGTATTTTGAGAGTTATGACGGAAATAGTTAGACTCGCGCTTTGGTCTAGCAGTTTATAGACCTACGTCCGGTTGATTGACCATAACTCAGTCAATTCAACTCGGGATTGAGTCAAATTAATGCCATTTCGAAGATGTCGAAGTGTAGTTGAAAACATTAGAAACGGAGATGAAAAACTCCAAGTATTTTAAGAGTTATGACGGAAATAGTTAGACTCGCCCTTTCGCCTAGCAGTTTACAGACCTATCTCCGATTGAATGACCATAACTCACTCAATTCAACCCGGAATTAATTGAAATTTGTTCCATTTCGAATGAGTAGAGGTGTAGTTTAAAAAGAAAGAAACGGAGGTTAAAAAAGCCGAGTATTTCGGGAGTTATGATGGAAATAGTTAGACTCGCACTTTAGTGTAGCAGTTTACAGACCTACCTCCGATTGATTGACCATAACTCTGTCAATTCAACTCGGAATTTAGTCAAATTCATGCCGTTTCGAAGATGTCGAAGTGTAGTTGAAAACATAAGAAACGGAGATGAAAAACTCCAAGTATTTTAAGAGTTACGATGGAAATAGTTAGACTCGCGCTTTCGCCTAGCAGTTTACTGACCTACCTCCGATTGAATGACCATAACCCACTCAATTCAACTCGGAATTCATTGAAATTCGTTCCATTACGAAGGAGTCGAAAGTGTAGCTGAAAACGGAAGAAACGGAGAAGAAAACTCCAAGTATTTTGAGAGTTATGGTGGAAATAGTTAGACTCGTGTTTTCGCCGAGCAGTTTACAGACCTACCTCCGATTGAATGACCATAAGTCACTAAATTCAACTCGGATTTCATTGAAATTTGTTCCATTTCGAAGGAGTCGAAGTGTAGTTTATAACGGAAGAAACGGAGATGCAAAAAGCCAAGTATTTTGAGAGTTATGGTGGAAATAGTTAGACTCGCACTTTGGTCTAGGAGTTTACAGACCTACCTCGGATTGATTGACCATAACTCACTCAATTCAACTCAGAATTGAATCAAATTCATGGCATTGCGAAGATGTCGAAGTGTAGTTGGAAATGGAGATGAAAAACTCCAAGTAATTTAAGAGTTATGATGGACATAGTTAGACTCGCGCTTTCGCCTAGCAGTTTACAGACCTACCTCCGAGTCAATGACCATAACTCACTCAATTCAACTCGGAATTCATTGAAATTTGTTCCATTTCGAAGGACTCGAACTGTAGTTTAAAACGGAAGAAACGGAGATGAAAAAAGCAAGTATTCTGAGGGTTATGGTGGAAATAGTTACACTCGCACTTTGGTCTAGCAGTTTACAGACCAACCTGCAATTGATTGACCATAACTTACTCAATTTAACTTGGAATTGATTCAAATTCATGCCATTTTGAAGGTGTGGAAGTGTAGTTGAAAACGAAAGAAACAGAGATGAAAAATTCCAAGTATCTTAAGAGTTATGATGGAAATAGTTAGACTCGCGCTTTGGTCTAGCAGTTTGCAGACATACCTCCGATTGAATGACCATAACTCACTCAATTCAACCCGGAATTCATTGAAATTTATTCCATTTCGAAGGAGTCGAAGTGTAGTCTAAAACGGAAGAAACAGAGATGAAAAAGTCCTAGTATTTTGAGAGTTATGACGGAAATAGTTAGACTCGCGCTTTGGTCTAGCAGTTTATAGACCTACGTCCGGTTGATTGACCATAACTCAGTCAATTCAACTCGGAATTGAGTCAAATTCATGCCATTTCGAAGATGTCGAAGTGTAGTTGAAAACATTAGAAACGGAGATGAAAAACTCCAAGTATTTTAAGAGTTATGACGGAAATAGTTAGACTCGCCCTTTCGCCTAGCAGTTTACAGACCTATCTCCGATTGAATGACCATAACTCACTCAATTCAACCCGGAATTAATTGAAATTTGTTCCATTTCGAATGAGTAGAGGTGTAGTTTAAAAAGAAAGAAACGGAGGTTAAAAAAGCCGAGTATTTCGGGAGTTATGATGGAAATAGTTAGACTCGCACTTTAGTGTAGCAGTTTACAGACCTACCTCCGATTGATTGACCATAACTCTGTCAATTCAACTCGGAATTTAGTCAAATTCATGCCGTTTCGAAGATGTCGAAGTGTAGTTGAAAACATAAGAAACGGAGATGAAAAACTCCAAGTATTTTAAGAGTTACGATGGAAATAGTTAGACTCGCGCTTTCGCCTAGCAGTTTACTGACCTACCTCCGATTGAATGACCATAACCCACTCAATTCAACTCGGATTTCATTGAAATTCGTTCCATTACGAAGGAGTCGAAAGTGTAGCTGAAAACGGAAGAAACGGAGAAGAAAACTCCAAGTATTTTGAGAGTTATGGTGGAAATAGTTAGACTCGTGTTTTCGCCGAGCAGTTTACAGACCTACCTCCGATTGAATGACCATAAGTCACTAAATTCAACTCGGATTTCATTGAAATTTGTTCCATTTCGAAGGAGTCGAAGTGTAGTTTATAACGGAACAAAACGGAGATGCAAAAAGCCAAGTATTTTGAGAGTTATGGTGGAAATAGTTAGACTCGCACTTTGGTCTAGGAGTTTACAGACCTACCTCGGATTGATTGACCATAACTCACTCAATTCAACTCAGAATTGAATCAAATTCATGGCATTGCGAAGATGTCGAAGTGTAGTTGGAAATGGAGATGAAAAACTCCAAGTAATTTAAGAGTTATGATGGACATAGTTAGACTCGCGCTTTCGCCTAGCAGTTTACAGACCTACCTCCGAGTCAATGACCATAACTCACTCAATTCAACTCGGAATTCATTGAAATTTGTTCCATTTCGAAGGACTCGAACTGTAGTTTAAAACGGAAGAAACGGAGATGAAAAAAGCAAGTATTCTGAGAGTTATGGTGGAAATAGTTACACTCGCACTTTGGTCTAGCAGTTTACAGACCAACCTGCAATTGATTGACCATAACTTACTCAATTTAACTCGGAATTGATTCAAATTCATGCCATTTTGAAGGTGTGGAAGTGTAGTTGAAAACGAAAGAAACAGAGATGAAAAATTCCAAGTATCTTAAGAGTTATGATGGAAATAGTTAGACTCGCGCTTTGGTCTAGCAGTTTGCAGACATACCTCCGATTGAATGACCATAACTCACTCAATTCAACCCGGAATTCATTGAAATTTATTCCATTTCGAAGGAGTCGAAGTGTAGTCTAAAACGGAAGAAACAGAGATGAAAAAGTCCTAGTATTTTGAGAGTTATGACGGAAATAGTTAGACTCGCGCTTTGGTCTAGCAGTTTATAGACCTACGTCCGGTTGATTGACCATAACTCAGTCAATTCAACTCGGGATTGAGTCAAATTAATGCCATTTCGAAGATGTCGAAGTGTAGTTGAAAACATTAGAAACGGAGATGAAAAACTCCAAGTATTTTAAGAGTTATGACGGAAATAGTTAGACTCGCCCTTTCGCCTAGCAGTTTACAGACCTATCTCCGATTGAATGACCATAACTCACTCAATTCAACCCGGAATTAATTGAAATTTGTTCCATTTCGAATGAGTAGAGGTGTAGTTTAAAAAGAAAGAAACGGAGGTTAAAAAAGCCGAGTATTTCGGGAGTTATGATGGAAATAGTTAGACTCGCACTTTAGTGTAGCAGTTTACAGACCTACCTCCGATTGATTGACCATAACTCTGTCAATTCAACTCGGAATTTAGTCAAATTCATGCCGTTTCGAAGATGTCGAAGTGTAGTTGAAAACATAAGAAACGGAGATGAAAAACTCCAAGTATTTTAAGAGTTACGATGGAAATAGTTAGACTCGCGCTTTCGCCTAGCAGTTTACTGACCTACCTCCGATTGAATGACCATAACCCACTCAATTCAACTCGGAATTCATTGAAATTCGTTCCATTACGAAGGAGTCGAAAGTGTAGCTGAAAACGGAAGAAACGGAGAAGAAAACTCCAAGTATTTTGAGAGTTATGGTGGAAATAGTTAGACTCGTGTTTTCGCCGAGCAGTTTACAGACCTACCTCCGATTGAATGACCATAAGTCACTAAATTCAACTCGGATTTCATTGAAATTTGTTCCATTTCGAAGGAGTCGAAGTGTAGTTTATAACGGAAGAAACGGAGATGCAAAAAGCCAAGTATTTTGAGAGTTATGGTGGAAATAGTTAGACTCGCACTTTGGTCTAGGAGTTTACAGACCTACCTCGGATTGATTGACCATAACTCACTCAATTCAACTCAGAATTGAATCAAATTCATGGCATTGCGAAGATGTCGAAGTGTAGTTGGAAATGGAGATGAAAAACTCCAAGTAATTTAAGAGTTATGATGGACATAGTTAGACTCGCGCTTTCGCCTAGCAGTTTACAGACCTACCTCCGAGTCAATGACCATAACTCACTCAATTCAACTCGGAATTCATTGAAATTTGTTCCATTTCGAAGGACTCGAACTGTAGTTTAAAACGGAAGAAACGGAGATGAAAAAAGCAAGTATTCTGAGGGTTATGGTGGAAATAGTTACACTCGCACTTTGGTCTAGCAGTTTACAGACCAACCTGCAATTGATTGACCATAACTTACTCAATTTAACTCGGAATTGATTCAAATTCATGCCATTTTGAAGGTGTGGAAGTGTAGTTGAAAACGAAAGAAACAGAGATGAAAAATTCCAAGTATCTTAAGAGTTATGATGGAAATAGTTAGACTCGCGCTTTGGTCTAGCAGTTTGCAGACATACCTCCGATTGAATGACCATAACTCACTCAATTCAACCCGGAATTCATTGAAATTTATTCCATTTCGAAGGAGTCGAAGTGTAGTCTAAAACGGAAGAAACAGAGATGAAAAAGTCCTAGTATTTTGAGAGTTATGACGGAAATAGTTAGACTCGCGCTTTGGTCTAGCAGTTTATAGACCTACGTCCGGTTGATTGACCATAACTCAGTCAATTCAACTCGGAATTGAGTCAAATTCATGCCATTTCGAAGATGTCGAAGTGTAGTTGAAAACATTAGAAACGGAGATGAAAAACTCCAAGTATTTTAAGAGTTATGACGGAAATAGTTAGACTCGCCCTTTCGCCTAGCAGTTTACAGACCTATCTCCGATTGAATGACCATAACTCACTCAATTCAACCCGGAATTAATTGAAATTTGTTCCATTTCGAATGAGTAGAGGTGTAGTTTAAAAAGAAAGAAACGGAGGTTAAAAAAGCCGAGTATTTCGGGAGTTATGATGGAAATAGTTAGACTCGCACTTTAGTGTAGCAGTTTACAGACCTACCTCCGATTGATTGACCATAACTCTGTCAATTCAACTCGGAATTTAGTCAAATTCATGCCGTTTCGAAGATGTCGAAGTGTAGTTGAAAACATAAGAAACGGAGATGAAAAACTCCAAGTATTTTAAGAGTTACGATGGAAATAGTTAGACTCGCGCTTTCGCCTAGCAGTTTACTGACCTACCTCCGATTGAATGACCATAACCCACTCAATTCAACTCGGATTTCATTGAAATTCGTTCCATTACGAAGGAGTCGAAAGTGTAGCTGAAAACGGAAGAAACGGAGAAGAAAACTCCAAGTATTTTGAGAGTTATGGTGGAAATAGTTAGACTCGTGTTTTCGCCGAGCAGTTTACAGACCTACCTCCGATTGAATGACCATAAGTCACTAAATTCAACTCGGATTTCATTGAAATTTGTTCCATTTCGAAGGAGTCGAAGTGTAGTTTATAACGGAAGAAACGGAGATGCAAAAAGCCAAGTATTTTGAGAGTTATGGTGGAAATAGTTAGACTCGCACTTTGGTCTAGGAGTTTACAGACCTACCTCGGATTGATTGACCATAACTCACTCAATTCAACTCAGAATTGAATCAAATTCATGGCATTGCGAAGATGTCGAAGTGTAGTTGGAAATGGAGATGAAAAACTCCAAGTAATTTAAGAGTTATGATGGACATAGTTAGACTCGCGCTTTCGCCTAGCAGTTTACAGACCTACCTCCGAGTCAATGACCATAACTCACTCAATTCAACTCGGAATTCATTGAAATTTGTTCCATTTCGAAGGACTCGAACTGTAGTTTAAAACGGAAGAAACGGAGATGAAAAAAGCAAGTATTCTGAGAGTTATGGTGGAAATAGTTACACTCGCACTTTGGTCTAGCAGTTTACAGACCGACCTGCAATTGATTGACCATAACTCACTCAATTTAACTCGGAATTGATTCAAATTCATGCCATTTTGAAGGTGTGGAAGTGTAGTTGAAAACGAAAGAAACAGAGATGAAAAATTCCAAGTATCTTAAGAGTTATGATGGAAATAGTTAGACTCGCGCTTTGGTCTAGCAGTTTGCAGACATACCTCCGATTGAATGACCATAACTCACTCAATTCAACCCGGAATTCATTGAAATTTATTCCATTTCGAAGGAGTCGAAGTGTAGTCTAAAACGGAAGAAACAGAGATGAAAAAGTCCTAGTATTTTGAGAGTTATGACGGAAATAGTTAGACTCGCGCTTTGGTCTAGCAGTTTATAGACCTACGTCCGGTTGATTGACCATAACTCAGTCAATTCAACTCGGAATTGAGTCAAATTCATGCCATTTCGAAGATGTCGAAGTGTAGTTGAAAACATTAGAAACGGAGATGAAAAACTCCAAGTATTTTAAGAGTTATGACGGAAATAGTTAGACTCGCCCTTTCGCCTAGCAGTTTACAGACCTATCTCCGATTGAATGACCATAACTCACTCAATTCAACCCGGAATTAATTGAAATTTGTTCCATTTCGAATGAGTAGAGGTGTAGTTTAAAAAGAAAGAAACGGAGGTTAAAAAAGCCGAGTATTTCGGGAGTTATGATGGAAATAGTTAGACTCGCACTTTAGTGTAGCAGTTTACAGACCTACCTCCGATTGATTGACCATAACTCTGTCAATTCAACTCGGAATTTAGTCAAATTCATGCCGTTTCGAAGATGTCGAAGTGTAGTTGAAAACATAAGAAACGGAGATGAAAAACTCCAAGTATTTTAAGAGTTACGATGGAAATAGTTAGACTCGCGCTTTCGCCTAGCAGTTTACTGACCTACCTCCGATTGAATGACCATAACCCACTCAATTCAACTCGGAATTCATTGAAATTCGTTCCATTACGAAGGAGTCGAAAGTGTAGCTGAAAACGGAAGAAACGGAGAAGAAAACTCCAAGTATTTTGAGAGTTATGGTGGAAATAGTTAGACTCGTGTTTTCGCCGAGCAGTTTACAGACCTACCTCCGATTGAATGACCATAAGTCACTAAATTCAACTCGGATTTCATTGAAATTTGTTCCATTTCGAAGGAGTCGAAGTGTAGTTTATAACGGAAGAAACGGAGATGCAAAAAGCCAAGTATTTTGAGAGTTATGGTGGAAATAGTTAGACTCGCACTTTGGTCTAGGAGTTTACAGACCTACCTCGGATTGATTGACCATAACTCACTCAATTCAACTCAGAATTGAATCAAATTCATGGCATTGCGAAGATGTCGAAGTGTAGTTGGAAATGGAGATGAAGAACTCCAAGTAATTTAAGAGTTATGATGGACATAGTTAGACTCGCGCTTTCGCCTAGCAGTTTACAGACCTACCTCCGAGTCAATGACCATAACTCACTCAATTCAACTCGGAATTCATTGAAATTTGTTCCATTTCGAAGGACTCGAACTGTAGTTTAAAACGGAAGAAACGGAGATGAAAAAAGCAAGTATTCTGAGAGTTATGGTGGAAATAGTTACACTCGCACTTTGGTCTAGCAGTTTACAGACCAACCTGCAATTGATTGACCATAACTTACTCAATTTAACTCGGAATTGATTCAAATTCATGCCATTTTGAAGGTGTGGAAGTGTAGTTGAAAACGAAAGAAACAGAGATGAAAAATTCCAAGTATCTTAAGAGTTATGATGGAAATAGTTAGACTCGCGCTTTGGTCTAGCAGTTTGCAGACATACCTCCGATTGAATGACCATAACTCACTCAATTCAACCCGGAATTCATTGAAATTTATTCCATTTCGAAGGAGTCGAAGTGTAGTCTAAAACGGAAGAAACAGAGATGAAAAAGTCCTAGTATTTTGAGAGTTATGACGGAAATAGTTAGACTCGCGCTTTGGTCTAGCAGTTTATGGACCTACGTCCGGTTGATTGACCATAACTCAGTCAATTCAACTCGGAATTGAGTCAAATTCATGCCATTTCGAAGATGTCGAAGTGTAGTTGAAAACATTAGAAACGGAGATGAAAAACTCCAAGTATTTTAAGAGTTATGACGGAAATAGTTAGACTCGCCCTTTCGCCTAGCAGTTTACAGACCTATCTCCGATTGAATGACCATAACTCACTCAATTCAACCCGGAATTAATTGAAATTTGTTCCATTTCGAATGAGTAGAGGTGTAGTTTAAAAAGAAAGAAACGGAGGTTAAAAAAGCCGAGTATTTCGGGAGTTATGATGGAAATAGTTAGACTCGCACTTTAGTGTAGCAGTTTACAGACCTACCTCCGATTGATTGACCATAACTCTGTCAATTCAACTCGGAATTTAGTCAAATTCATGCCGTTTCGAAGATGTCGAAGTGTAGTTGAAAACATAAGAAACGGAGATGAAAAACTCCAAGTATTTTAAGAGTTACGATGGAAATAGTTAGACTCGCGCTTTCGCCTAGCAGTTTACTGACCTACCTCCGATTGAATGACCATAACCCACTCAATTCAACTCGGAATTCATTGAAATTCGTTCCATTACGAAGGAGTCGAAAGTGTAGCTGAAAACGGAAGAAACGGAGAAGAAAACTCCAAGTATTTTGAGAGTTATGGTGGAAATAGTTAGACTCGTGTTTTCGCCGAGCAGTTTACAGACCTACCTCCGATTGAATGACCATAAGTCACTAAATTCAACTCGGATTTCATTGAAATTTGTTCCATTTCGAAGGAGTCGAAGTGTAGTTTATAACGGAAGAAACGGAGATGCAAAAAGCCAAGTATTTTGAGAGTTATGGTGGAAATAGTTAGACTCGCACTTTGGTCTAGGAGTTTACAGACCTACCTCGGATTGATTGACCATAACTCACTCAATTCAACTCAGAATTGAATCAAATTCATGGCATTGCGAAGATGTCGAAGTGTAGTTGGAAATGGAGATGAAGAACTCCAAGTAATTTAAGAGTTATGATGGACATAGTTAGACTCGCGCTTTCGCCTAGCAGTTTACAGACCTACCTCCGAGTCAATGACCATAACTCACTCAATTCAACTCGGAATTCATTGAAATTTGTTCCATTTCGAAGGACTCGAACTGTAGTTTAAAACGGAAGAAACGGAGATGAAAAAAGCAAGTATTCTGAGGGTTATGGTGGAAATAGTTACACTCGCACTTTGGTCTAGCAGTTTACAGACCAACCTGCAATTGATTGACCATAACTTACTCAATTTAACTCGGAATTGATTCAAATTCATGCCATTTTGAAGGTGTGGAAGTGTAGTTGAAAACGAAAGAAACAGAGATGAAAAATTCCAAGTATCTTAAGAGTTATGATGGAAATAGTTAGACTCGCGCTTTGGTCTAGCAGTTTGCAGACATACCTCCGATTGAATGACCATAACTCACTCAATTCAACCCGGAATTCATTGAAATTTATTCCATTTCGAAGGAGTCGAAGTGTAGTCTAAAACGGAAGAAACAGAGATGAAAAGGTCCTAGTATTTTGAGAGTTATGACGGAAATAGTTAGACTCGCGCTTTGGTCTAGCAGTTTATAGACCTACGTCCGGTTGATTGACCATAACTCAGTCAATTCAACTCGGAATTGAGTCAAATTCATGCCATTTCGAAGATGTCGAAGTGTAGTTGAAAACATTAGAAACGGAGATGAAAAACTCCAAGTATTTTAAGAGTTATGACGGAAATAGTTAGACTCGCCCTTTCGCCTAGCAGTTTACAGACCTATCTCCGATTGAATGACCATAACTCACTCAATTCAACCCGGAATTAATTGAAATTTGTTCCATTTCGAATGAGTAGAGGTGTAGTTTAAAAAGAAAGAAACGGAGGTTAAAAAAGCCGAGTATTTCGGGAGTTATGATGGAAATAGTTAGACTCGCACTTTAGTGTAGCAGTTTACAGACCTACCTCCGATTGATTGACCATAACTCTGTCAATTCAACTCGGAATTTAGTCAAATTCATGCCGTTTCGAAGATGTCGAAGTGTAGTTGAAAACATAAGAAACGGAGATGAAAAACTCCAAGTATTTTAAGAGTTACGATGGAAATAGTTAGACTCGCGCTTTCGCCTAGCAGTTTACTGACCTACCTCCGATTGAATGACCATAACCCACTCAATTCAACTCGGAATTCATTGAAATTCGTTCCATTACGAAGGAGTCGAAAGTGTAGCTGAAAACGGAAGAAACGGAGAAGAAAACTCCAAGTATTTTGAGAGTTATGGTGGAAATAGTTAGACTCGTGTTTTCGCCGAGCAGTTTACAGACCTACCTCCGATTGAATGACCATAAGTCACTAAATTCAACTCGGATTTCATTGAAATTTGTTCCATTTCGAAGGAGTCGAAGTGTAGTTTATAACGGAAGAAACGGAGATGCAAAAAGCCAAGTATTTTGAGAGTTATGGTGGAAATAGTTAGACTCGCACTTTGGTCTAGGAGTTTACAGACCTACCTCGGATTGATTGACCATAACTCACTCAATTCAACTCAGAATTGAATCAAATTCATGGCATTGCGAAGATGTCGAAGTGTAGTTGGAAATGGAGATGAAAAACTCCAAGTAATTTAAGAGTTATGATGGACATAGTTAGACTCGCGCTTTCGCCTAGCAGTTTACAGACCTACCTCCGAGTCAATGACCATAACTCACTCAATTCAACTCGGAATTCATTGAAATTTGTTCCATTTCGAAGGACTCGAACTGTAGTTTAAAACGGAAGAAACGGAGATGAAAAAAGCAAGTATTCTGAGGGTTATGGTGGAAATAGTTACACTCGCACTTTGGTCTAGCAGTTTACAGACCAACCTGCAATTGATTGACCATAACTTACTCAATTTAACTCGGAATTGATTCAAATTCATGCCATTTTGAAGGTGTGGAAGTGTAGTTGAAAACGAAAGAAACAGAGATGAAAAATTCCAAGTATCTTAAGAGTTATGATGGAAATAGTTAGACTCGCGCTTTGGTCTAGCAGTTTGCAGACATACCTCCGATTGAATGACCATAACTCACTCAATTCAACCCGGAATTCATTGAAATTTATTCCATTTCGAAGGAGTCGAAGTGTAGTCTAAAACGGAAGAAACAGAGATGAAAAAGTCCTAGTATTTTGAGAGTTATGACGGAAATAGTTAGACTCGCGCTTTGGTCTAGCAGTTTATAGACCTACGTCCGGTTGATTGACCATAACTCAGTCAATTCAACTCGGAATTGAGTCAAATTCATGCCATTTCGAAGATGTCGAAGTGTAGTTGAAAACATTAGAAACGGAGATGAAAAACTCCAAGTATTTTAAGAGTTATGACGGAAATAGTTAGACTCGCCCTTTCGCCTAGCAGTTTACAGACCTATCTCCGATTGAATGACCATAACTCACTCAATTCAACCCGGAATTAATTGAAATTTGTTCCATTTCGAATGAGTAGAGGTGTAGTTTAAAAAGAAAGAAACGGAGGTTAAAAAAGCCGAGTATTTCGGGAGTTATGATGGAAATAGTTAGACTCGCACTTTAGTGTAGCAGTTTACAGACCTACCTCCGATTGATTGACCATAACTCTGTCAATTCAACTCGGAATTTAGTCAAATTCATGCCGTTTCGAAGATGTCGAAGTGTAGTTGAAAACATAAGAAACGGAGATGAAAAACTCCAAGTATTTTAAGAGTTACGATGGAAATAGTTAGACTCGCGCTTTCGCCTAGCAGTTTACTGACCTACCTCCGATTGAATGACCATAACCCACTCAATTCAACTCGGATTTCATTGAAATTCGTTCCATTACGAAGGAGTCGAAAGTGTAGCTGAAAACGGAAGAAACGGAGAAGAAAACTCCAAGTATTTTGAGAGTTATGGTGGAATTAGTTAGACTCGTGTTTTCGCCGAGCAGTTTACAGACCTACCTCCGATTGAATGACCATAAGTCACTAAATTCAACTCGGATTTCATTGAAATTTGTTCCATTTCGAAGGAGTCGAAGTGTAGTTTATAACGGAAGAAACGGAGATGCAAAAAGCCAAGTATTTTGAGAGTTATGGTGGAAATAGTTAGACTCGCACTTTGGTCTAGGAGTTTACAGACCTACCTCGGATTGATTGACCATAACTCACTCAATTCAACTCAGAATTGAATCAAATTCATGGCATTGCGAAGATGTCGAAGTGTAGTTGGAAATGGAGATGAAAAACTCCAAGTAATTTAAGAGTTATGATGGACATAGTTAGACTCGCGCTTTCGCCTAGCAGTTTACAGACCTACCTCCGAGTCAATGACCATAACTCACTCAATTCAACTCGGAATTCATTGAAATTTGTTCCATTTCGAAGGACTCGAACTGTAGTTTAAAACGGAAGAAACGGAGATGAAAAAAGCAAGTATTCTGAGAGTTATGGTGGAAATAGTTACACTCGCACTTTGGTCTAGCAGTTTACAGACCGACCTGCAATTGATTGACCATAACTCACTCAATTTAACTCGGAATTGATTCAAATTCATGCCATTTTGAAGGTGTGGAAGTGTAGTTGAAAACGAAAGAAACAGAGATGAAAAATTCCAAGTATCTTAAGAGTTATGATGGAAATAGTTAGACTCGCGCTTTGGTCTAGCAGTTTGCAGACATACCTCCGATTGAATGACCATAACTCACTCAATTCAACCCGGAATTCATTGAAATTTATTCCATTTCGAAGGAGTCGAAGTGTAGTCTAAAACGGAAGAAACAGAGATGAAAAAGTCCTAGTATTTTGAGAGTTATGACGGAAATAGTTAGACTCGCGCTTTGGTCTAGCAGTTTATAGACCTACGTCCGGTTGATTGACCATAACTCAGTCAATTCAACTCGGAATTGAGTCAAATTCATGCCATTTCGAAGATGTCGAAGTGTAGTTGAAAACATTAGAAACGGAGATGAAAAACTCCAAGTATTTTAAGAGTTATGACGGAAATAGTTAGACTCGCCCTTTCGCCTAGCAGTTTACAGACCTATCTCCGATTGAATGACCATAACTCACTCAATTCAACCCGGAATTAATTGAAATTTGTTCCATTTCGAATGAGTAGAGGTGTAGTTTAAAAAGAAAGAAACGGAGGTTAAAAAAGCCGAGTATTTCGGGAGTTATGATGGAAATAGTTAGACTCGCACTTTAGTGTAGCAGTTTACAGACCTACCTCCGATTGATTGACCATAACTCTGTCAATTCAACTCGGAATTTAGTCAAATTCATGCCGTTTCGAAGATGTCGAAGTGTAGTTGAAAACATAAGAAACGGAGATGAAAAACTCCAAGTATTTTAAGAGTTACGATGGAAATAGTTAGACTCGCGCTTTCGCCTAGCAGTTTACTGACCTACCTCCGATTGAATGACCATAACCCACTCAATTCAACTCGGAATTCATTGAAATTCGTTCCATTACGAAGGAGTCGAAAGTGTAGCTGAAAACGGAAGAAACGGAGAAGAAAACTCCAAGTATTTTGAGAGTTATGGTGGAAATAGTTAGACTCGTGTTTTCGCCGAGCAGTTTACAGACCTACCTCCGATTGAATGACCATAAGTCACTAAATTCAACTCGGATTTCATTGAAATTTGTTCCATTTCGAAGGAGACGAAGTGTAGTTTATAACGGAAGAAACGGAGATGCAAAAAGCCAAGTATTTTGAGAGTTATGGTGGAAATAGTTAGACTCGCACTTTGGTCTAGGAGTTTACAGACCTACCTCGGATTGATTGACCATAACTCACTCAATTCAACTCAGAATTGAATCAAATTCATGGCATTGCGAAGATGTCGAAGTGTAGTTGGAAATGGAGATGAAGAACTCCAAGTAATTTAAGAGTTATGATGGACATAGTTAGACTCGCGCTTTCGCCTAGCAGTTTACAGACCTACCTCCGAGTCAATGACCATAACTCACTCAATTCAACTCGGAATTCATTGAAATTTGTTCCATTTCGAAGGACTCGAACTGTAGTTTAAAACGGAAGAAACGCAGATGAAAAAAGCAAGTATTCTGAGAGTTATGGAGGAAATAGTTACACTCGCACTTTGGTCTAGCAGTTTACAGACCAACCTGCAATTGATTGACCATAACTCACTCAATTTAACTCGGAATTGATTCAAATTCATGCCATTTTGAAGGTGTGGAAGTGTAGTTGAAAACGAAAGAAACAGAGATGAAAAATTCCAAGTATCTTAAGAGTTATGATGGAAATAGTTAGACTCGCGCTTTGGTCTAGCAGTTTGCAGACATACCTCCGATTGAATGACCATAACTCACTCAATTCAACCCGGAATTCATTGAAATTTATTCCATTTCGAAGGAGTCGAAGTGTAGTCTAAAACGGAAGAAACAGAGATGAAAAAGTCCTAGTATTTTGAGAGTTATGACGGAAATAGTTAGACTCGCGCTTTGGTCTAGCAGTTTATAGACCTACGTCCGGTTGATTGACCATAACTCAGTCAATTCAACTCGGAATTGAGTCAAATTCATGCCATTTCGAAGATGTCGAAGTGTAGTTGAAAACATTAGAAACGGAGATGAAAAACTCCAAGTATTTTAAGAGTTATGACGGAAATAGTTAGACTCGCCCTTTCGCCTAGCAGTTTACAGACCTATCTCCGATTGAATGACCATAACTCACTCAATTCAACCCGGAATTAATTGAAATTTGTTCCATTTCGAATGAGTAGAGGTGTAGTTTAAAAAGAAAGAAACGGAGGTTAAAAAAGCCGAGTATTTCGGGAGTTATGATGGAAATAGTTAGACTCGCACTTTAGTGTAGCAGTTTACAGACCTACCTCCGATTGATTGACCATAACTCTGTCAATTCAACTCGGAATTTAGTCAAATTCATGCCGTTTGGAAGATGTCGAAGTGTAGTTGAAAACATAAGAAACGGAGATGAAAAACTCCAAGTATTTTAAGAGTTACGATGGAAATAGTTAGACTCGCGCTTTCGCCTAGCAGTTTACTGACCTACCTCCGATTGAATGACCATAACCCACTCAATTCAACTCGGAATTCATTGAAATTCGTTCCATTACGAAGGAGTCGAAAGTGTAGCTGAAAACGGAAGAAACGGAGAAGAAAACTCCAAGTATTTTGAGAGTTATGGTGGAAATAGTTAGACTCGTGTTTTCGCCGAGCAGTTTACAGACCTACCTCCGATTGAATGACCATAAGTCACTAAATTCAACTCGGATTTCATTGAAATTTGTTCCATTTCGAAGGAGTCGAAGTGTAGTTTATAACGGAAGAAACGGAGATGCAAAAAGCCAAGTATTTTGAGAGTTATGGTGGAAATAGTTAGACTCGCACTTTGGTCTAGGAGTTTACAGACCTACCTCGGATTGATTGACCATAACTCACTCAATTCAACTCAGAATTGAATCAAATTCATGGCATTGCGAAGATGTCGAAGTGTAGTTGGAAATGGAGATGAAAAACTCCAAGTAATTTAAGAGTTATGATGGACATAGTTAGACTCGCGCTTTCGCCTAGCAGTTTACAGACCTACCTCCGAGTCAATGACCATAACTCACTCAATTCAACTCGGAATTCATTGAAATTTGTTCCATTTCGAAGGACTCGAACTGTAGTTTAAAACGGAAGAAACGGAGATGAAAAAAGCAAGTATTCTGAGGGTTATGGTGGAAATAGTTACACTCGCACTTTGGTCTAGCAGTTTACAGACCAACCTGCAATTGATTGACCATAACTTACTCAATTTAACTCGGAATTTATTCAAATTCATGCCATTTTGAAGGTGTGGAAGTGTAGTTGAAAACGAAAGAAACAGAGATGAAAAATTCCAAGTATCTTAAGAGTTATGATGGAAATAGTTAGACTCGCGCTTTGGTCTAGCAGTTTGCAGACATACCTCCGATTGAATGACCATAACTCACTCAATTCAACCCGGAATTCATTGAAATTTATTCCATTTTGAAGGAGTCGAAGTGTAGTCTAAAACGGAAGAAACAGAGATGAAAAAGTCCTAGTATTTTGAGAGTTATGACGGAAATAGTTAGACTCGCGCTTTGGTCTAGCAGTTTATAGACCTACGTCCGGTTGATTGACCATAACTCAGTCAATTCAACTCGGGATTGAGTCAAATTCATGCCATTTCGAAGATGTCGAAGTGTAGTTGAAAACATTAGAAACGGAGATGAAAAACTCCAAGTATTTTAAGAGTTATGACGGAAATAGTTAGACTCGCCCTTTCGCCTAGCAGTTTACAGACCTATCTCCGATTGAATGACCATAACTCACTCAATTCAACCCGGAATTAATTGAAATTTGTTCCATTTCGAATGAGTAGAGGTGTAGTTTAAAAAGAAAGAAACGGAGGTTAAAAAAGCCGAGTATTTCGGGAGTTATGATGGAAATAGTTAGACTCGCACTTTAGTGTAGCAGTTTACAGACCTACCTCCGATTGATTGACCATAACTCTGTCAATTCAACTCGGAATTTAGTCAAATTCATGCCGTTTGGAAGATGTCGAAGTGTAGTTGAAAACATAAGAAACGGAGATGAAAAACTCCAAGTATTTTAAGAGTTACGATGGAAATAGTTAGACTCGCGCTTTCGCCTAGCAGTTTACTGACCTACCTCCGATTGAATGACCATAACCCACTCAATTCAACTCGGAATTCATTGAAATTCGTTCCATTACGAAGGAGTCGAAAGTGTAGCTGAAAACGGAAGAAACGGAGAAGAAAACTCCAAGTATTTTGAGAGTTATGGTGGAAATAGTTAGACTCGTGTTTTCGCCGAGCAGTTTACAGACCTACCTCCGATTGAATGACCATAAGTCACTAAATTCAACTCGGATTTCATTGAAATTTGTTCCATTTCGAAGGAGTCGAAGTGTAGTTTATAACGGAAGAAACGGAGATGCAAAAAGCCAAGTATTTTGAGAGTTATGGTGGAAATAGTTAGACTCGCACTTTGGTCTAGGAGTTTACAGACCTACCTCGGATTGATTGACCATAACTCACTCAATTCAACTCAGAATTGAATCAAATTCATGGCATTGCGAAGATGTCGAAGTGTAGTTGGAAATGGAGATGAAGAACTCCAAGTAATTTAAGAGTTATGATGGACATAGTTAGACTCGCGCTTTCGCCTAGCAGTTTACAGACCTACCTCCGAGTCAATGACCATAACTCACTCAATTCAACTCGGAATTCATTGAAATTTGTTCCATTTCGAAGGACTCGAACTGTAGTTTAAAACGGAAGAAACGGAGATGAAAAAAGCAAGTATTCTGAGGGTTATGGTGGAAATAGTTACACTCGCACTTTGGTCTAGCAGTTTACAGACCAACCTGCAATTGATTGACCATAACTTACTCAATTTAACTCGGAATTGATTCAAATTCATGCCATTTTGAAGGTGTGGAAGTGTAGTTGAAAACGAAAGAAACAGAGATGAAAAATTCCAAGTATCTTAAGAGTTATGATGGAAATAGTTAGACTCGCGCTTTGGTCTAGCAGTTTGCAGACATACCTCCGATTGAATGACCATAACTCACTCAATTCAACCCGGAATTCATTGAAATTTATTCCATTTCGAAGGAGTCGAAGTGTAGTCTAAAACGGAAGAAACAGAGATGAAAAAGTCCTAGTATTTTGAGAGTTATGACGGAAATAGTTAGACTCGCGCTTTGGTCTAGCAGTTTATAGACCTACGTCCGGTTGATTGACCATAACTCAGTCAATTCAACTCGGGATTGAGTCAAATTCATGCCATTTCGAAGATGTCGAAGTGTAGTTGAAAACATTAGAAACGGAGATGAAAAACTCCAAGTATTTTAAGAGTTATGACGGAAATAGTTAGACTCGCCCTTTCGCCTAGCAGTTTACAGACCTATCTCCGATTGAATGACCATAACTCACTCAATTCAACCCGGAATTAATTGAAATTTGTTCCATTTCGAATGAGTAGAGGTGTAGTTTAAAAAGAAAGAAACGGAGGTTAAAAAAGCCGAGTATTTCGGGAGTTATGATGGAAATAGTTAGACTCGCACTTTAGTGTAGCAGTTTACAGACCTACCTCCGATTGATTGACCATAACTCTGTCAATTCAACTCGGAATTTAGTCAAATTCATGCCGTTTCGAAGATGTCGAAGTGTAGTTGAAAACATAAGAAACGGAGATGAAAAACTCCAAGTATTTTAAGAGTTACGATGGAAATAGTTAGACTCGCGCTTTCGCCTAGCAGTTTACTGACCTACCTCCGATTGAATGACCATAACCCACTCAATTCTACTCGGAATTCATTGAAATTCGTTCCATTACGAAGGAGTCGAAAGTGTAGCTGAAAACGGAAGAAACGGAGAAGAAAACTCCAAGTATTTTGAGAGTTATGGTGGAAATAGTTAGACTCGTGTTTTCGCCGAGCAGTTTACAGACCTACCTCCGATTGAATGACCATAAGTCACTAAATTCAACTCGGATTTCATTGAAATTTGTTCCATTTCGAAGGAGTCGAAGTGTAGTTTATAACGGAAGAAACGGAGATGCAAAAAGCCAAGTATTTTGAGAGTTATGGTGGAAATAGTTAGACTCGCACTTTGGTCTAGGAGTTTACAGACCTACCTCGGATTGATTGACCATAACTCACTCAATTCAACTCAGAATTGAATCAAATTCATGGCATTGCGAAGATGTCGAAGTGTAGTTGGAAATGGAGATGAAAAACTCCAAGTAATTTAAGAGTTATGATGGACATAGTTAGACTCGCGCTTTCGCCTAGCAGTTTACAGACCTACCTCCGAGTCAATGACCATAACTCACTCAATTCAACTCGGAATTCATTGAAATTTGTTCCATTTCGAAGGACTCGAACTGTAGTTTAAAACGGAAGAAACGGAGATGAAAAAAGCAAGTATTCTGAGAGTTATGGTGGAAATAGTTACACTCGCACTTTGGTCTAGCAGTTTACAGACCGACCTGCAATTGATTGACCATAACTCACTCAATTTAACTCGGAATTGATTCAAATTCATGCCATTTTGAAGGTGTGGAAGTGTAGTTGAAAACGAAAGAAACAGAGATGAAAAATTCCAAGTATCTTAAGAGTTATGATGGAAATAGTTAGACTCGCGCTTTGGTCTAGCAGTTTGCAGACATACCTCCGATTGAATGACCATAACTCACTCAATTCAACCCGGAATTCATTGAAATTTATTCCATTTCGAAGGAGTCGAAGTGTAGTCTAAAACGGAAGAAACAGAGATGAAAAAGTCCTAGTATTTTGAGAGTTATGACGGAAATAGTTAGACTCGCGCTTTGGTCTAGCAGTTTATAGACCTACGTCCGGTTGATTGACCATAACTCAGTCAATTCAACTCGGGATTGAGTCAAATTCATGCCATTTCGAAGATGTCGAAGTGTAGTTGAAAACATTAGAAACGGAGATGAAAAACTCCAAGTATTTTAAGAGTTATGACGGAAATAGTTAGACTCGCCCTTTCGCCTAGCAGTTTACAGACCTATCTCCGATTGAATGACCATAACTCACTCAATTCAACCCGGAATTAATTGAAATTTGTTCCATTTCGAATGAGTAGAGGTGTAGTTTAAAAAGAAAGAAACGGAGGTTAAAAAAGCCGAGTATTTCGGGAGTTATGATGGAAATAGTTAGACTCGCACTTTAGTGTAGCAGTTTACAGACCTACCTCCGATTGATTGACCATAACTCTGTCAATTCAACTCGGAATTTAGTCAAATTCATGCCGTTTCGAAGATGTCGAAGTGTAGTTGAAAACATAAGAAACGGAGATGAAAAACTCCAAGTATTTTAAGAGTTACGATGGAAATAGTTAGACTCGCGCTTTCGCCTAGCAGTTTACTGACCTACCTCCGATTGAATGACCATAACCCACTCAATTCTACTCGGAATTCATTGAAATTCGTTCCATTACGAAGGAGTCGAAAGTGTAGCTGAAAACGGAAGAAACGGAGAAGAAAACTCCAAGTATTTTGAGAGTTATGGTGGAAATAGTTAGACTCGTGTTTTCGCCGAGCAGTTTACAGACCTACCTCCGATTGAATGACCATAAGTCACTAAATTCAACTCGGATTTCATTGAAATTTGTTCCATTTCGAAGGAGTCGAAGTGTAGTTTATAACGGAAGAAACGGAGATGCAAAAAGCCAAGTATTTTGAGAGTTATGGTGGAAATAGTTAGACTCGCACTTTGGTCTAGGAGTTTACAGACCTACCTCGGATTGATTGACCATAACTCACTCAATTCAACTCAGAATTGAATCAAATTCATGGCATTGCGAAGATGTCGAAGTGTAGTTGGAAATGGAGATGAAAAACTCCAAGTAATTTAAGAGTTATGATGGACATAGTTAGACTCGCGCTTTCGCCTAGCAGTTTACAGACCTACCTCCGAGTCAATGACCATAACTCACTCAATTCAACTCGGAATTCATTGAAATTTGTTCCATTTCGAAGGACTCGAACTGTAGTTTAAAACGGAAGAAACGGAGATGAAAAAAGCAAGTATTCTGAGAGTTATGGTGGAAATAGTTACACTCGCACTTTGGTCTAGCAGTTTACAGACCGACCTGCAATTGATTGACCATAACTCACTCAATTTAACTCGGAATTGATTCAAATTCATGCCATTTTGAAGGTGTGGAAGTGTAGTTGAAAACGAAAGAAACAGAGATGAAAAATTCCAAGTATCTTAAGAGTTATGATGGAAATAGTTAGACTCGCGCTTTGGTCTAGCAGTTTGCAGACATACCTCCGATTGAATGACCATAACTCACTCAATTCAACCCGGAATTCATTGAAATTTATTCCATTTCGAAGGAGTCGAAGTGTAGTCTAAAACGGAAGAAACAGAGATGAAAAAGTCCTAGTATTTTGAGAGTTATGACGGAAATAGTTAGACTCGCGCTTTGGTCTAGCAGTTTATAGACCTACGTCCGGTTGATTGACCATAACTCAGTCAATTCAACTCGGGATTGAGTCAAATTCATGCCATTTCGAAGATGTCGAAGTGTAGTTGAAAACATTAGAAACGGAGATGAAAAACTCCAAGTATTTTAAGAGTTATGACGGAAATAGTTAGACTCGCCCTTTCGCCTAGCAGTTTACAGACCTATCTCCGATTGAATGACCATAACTCACTCAATTCAACCCGGAATTAATTGAAATTTGTTCCATTTCGAATGAGTAGAGGTGTAGTTTAAAAAGAAAGAAACGGAGGTTAAAAAAGCCGAGTATTTCGGGAGTTATGATGGAAATAGTTAGACTCGCACTTTAGTGTAGCAGTTTACAGACCTACCTCCGATTGATTGACCATAACTCTGTCAATTCAACTCGGAATTTAGTCAAATTCATGCCGTTTCGAAGATGTCGAAGTGTAGTTGAAAACATAAGAAACGGAGATGAAAAACTCCAAGTATTTTAAGAGTTACGATGGAAATAGTTAGACTCGCGCTTTCGCCTAGCAGTTTACTGACCTACCTCCGATTGAATGACCATAACCCACTCAATTCAACTCGGAATTCATTGAAATTCGTTCCATTACGAAGGAGTCGAAAGTGTAGCTGAAAACGGAAGAAACGGAGAAGAAAACTCCAAGTATTTTGAGAGTTATGGTGGAAATAGTTAGACTCGTGTTTTCGCCGAGCAGTTTACAGACCTACCTCCGATTGAATGACCATAAGTCACTAAATTCAACTCGGATTTCATTGAAATTTGTTCCATTTCGAAGGAGTCGAAGTGTAGTTTATAACGGAAGAAACGGAGATGCAAAAAGCCAAGTATTTTGAGAGTTATGGTGGAAATAGTTAGACTCGCACTTTGGTCTAGGAGTTTACAGACCTACCTCGGATTGATTGACCATAACTCACTCAATTCAACTCAGAATTGAATCAAATTCATGGCATTGCGAAGATGTCGAAGTGTAGTTGGAAATGGAGATGAAAAACTCCAAGTAATTTAAGAGTTATGATGGACATAGTTAGACTCGCGCTTTCGCCTAGCAGTTTACAGACCTACCTCCGAGTCAATGACCATAACTCACTCAATTCAACTCGGAATTCATTGAAATTTGTTCCATTTCGAAGGACTCGAACTGTAGTTTAAAACGGAAGAAACGGAGATGAAAAAAGCAAGTATTCTGAGAGTTATGGTGGAAATAGTTACACTCGCACTTTGGTCTAGCAGTTTACAGACCAACCTGCAATTGATTGACCATAACTTACTCAATTTAACTCGGAATTGATTCAAATTCATGCCATTTTGAAGGTGTGGAAGTGTAGTTGAAAACGAAAGAAACAGAGATGAAAAATTCCAAGTATCTTAAGAGTTATGATGGAAATAGTTAGACTCGCGCTTTGGTCTAGCAGTTTGCAGACATACCTCCGATTGAATGACCATAACTCACTCAATTCAACCCGGAATTCATTGAAATTTATTCCATTTCGAAGGAGTCGAAGTGTAGTCTAAAACGGAAGAAACAGAGATGAAAAAGTCCTAGTATTTTGAGAGTTATGACGGAAATAGTTAGACTCGCGCTTTGGTCTAGCAGTTTATAGACCTACGTCCGGTTGATTGACCATAACTCAGTCAATTCAACTCGGGATTGAGTCAAATTCATGCCATTTCGAAGATGTCGAAGTGTAGTTGAAAACATTAGAAACGGAGATGAAAAACTCCAAGTATTTTAAGAGTTATGACGGAAATAGTTAGACTCGCCCTTTCGCCTAGCAGTTTACAGACCTATCTCCGATTGAATGACCATAACTCACTCAATTCAACCCGGAATTAATTGAAATTTGTTCCATTTCGAATGAGTAGAGGTGTAGTTTAAAAAGAAAGAAACGGAGGTTAAAAAAGCCGAGTATTTCGGGAGTTATGATGGAAATAGTTAGACTCGCACTTTAGTGTAGCAGTTTACAGACCTACCTCCGATTGATTGACCATAACTCTGTCAATTCAACTCGGAATTTAGTCAAATTCATGCCGTTTCGAAGATGTCGAAGTGTAGTTGAAAACATAAGAAACGGAGATGAAAAACTCCAAGTATTTTAAGAGTTACGATGGAAATAGTTAGACTCGCGCTTTCGCCTAGCAGTTTACTGACCTACCTCCGATTGAATGACCATAACCCACTCAATTCAACTCGGAATTCATTGAAATTCGTTCCATTACGAAGGAGTCGAAAGTGTAGCTGAAAACGGAAGAAACGGAGAAGAAAACTCCAAGTATTTTGAGAGTTATGGTGGAAATAGTTAGACTCGTGTTTTCGCCGAGCAGTTTACAGACCTACCTCCGATTGAATGACCATAAGTCACTAAATTCAACTCGGATTTCATTGAAATTTGTTCCATTTCGAAGGAGTCGAAGTGTAGTTTATAACGGAAGAAACGGAGATGCAAAAAGCCAAGTATTTTGAGAGTTATGGTGGAAATAGTTAGACTCGCACTTTGGTCTAGGAGTTTACAGACCTACCTCGGATTGATTGACCATAACTCACTCAATTCAACTCAGAATTGAATCAAATTCATGGCATTGCGAAGATGTCGAAGTGTAGTTGGAAATGGAGATGAAGAACTCCAAGTAATTTAAGAGTTATGATGGACATAGTTAGACTCGCGCTTTCGCCTAGCAGTTTACAGACCTACCTCCGAGTCAATGACCATAACTCACTCAATTCAACTCGGAATTCATTGAAATTTGTTCCATTTCGAAGGACTCGAACTGTAGTTTAAAACGGAAGAAACGGAGATGAAAAAAGCAAGTATTCTGAGGGTTATGGTGGAAATAGTTACACTCGCACTTTGGTCTAGCAGTTTACAGACCAACCTGCAATTGATTGACCATAAGTTACTCAATTTAACTCGGAATTGATTCAAATTCATGCCATTTTGAAGGTGTGGAAGTGTAGTTGAAAACGAAAGAAACAGAGATGAAAAATTCCAAGTATCTTAAGAGTTATGATGGAAATAGTTAGACTCGCGCTTTGGTCTAGCAGTTTGCAGACATACCTCCGATTGAATGACCATAACTCACTCAATTCAACCCGGAATTCATTGAAATTTATTCCATTTCGAAGGAGTCGAAGTGTAGTCTAAAACGGAAGAAACAGAGATGAAAAAGTCCTAGTATTTTGAGAGTTATGACGGAAATAGTTAGACTCGCGCTTTGGTCTAGCAGTTTATAGACCTACGTCCGGTTGATTGACCATAACTCAGTCAATTCAACTCGGAATTGAGTCAAATTCATGCCATTTCGAAGATGTCGAAGTGTAGTTGAAAACATTAGAAACGGAGATGAAAAACTCCAAGTATTTTAAGAGTTATGACGGAAATAGTTAGACTCGCCCTTTCGCCTAGCAGTTTACAGACCTATCTCCGATTGAATGACCATAACTCACTCAATTCAACCCGGAATTAATTGAAATTTGTTCCATTTCGAATGAGTAGAGGTGTAGTTTAAAAAGAAAGAAACGGAGGTTAAAAAAGCCGAGTATTTCGGGAGTTATGATGGAAATAGTTAGACTCGCACTTTAGTGTAGCAGTTTACAGACCTACCTCCGATTGATTGACCATAACTCTGTCAATTCAACTCGGAATTTAGTCAAATTCATGCCGTTTCGAAGATGTCGAAGTGTAGTTGAAAACATAAGAAACGGAGATGAAAAACTCCAAGTATTTTAAGAGTTACGATGGAAATAGTTAGACTCGCGCTTTCGCCTAGCAGTTTACTGACCTACCTCCGATTGAATGACCATAACCCACTCAATTCAACTCGGAATTCATTGAAATTCGTTCCATTACGAAGGAGTCGAAAGTGTAGCTGAAAACGGAAGAAACGGAGAAGAAAACTCCAAGTATTTTGAGAGTTATGGTGGAAATAGTTAGACTCGTGTTTTCGCCGAGCAGTTTACAGACCTACCTCCGATTGAATGACCATAAGTCACTAAATTCAACTCGGATTTCATTGAAATTTGTTCCATTTCGAAGGAGTCGAAGTGTAGTTTATAACGGAAGAAACGGAGATGCAAAAAGCCAAGTATTTTGAGAGTTATGGTGGAAATAGTTAGACTCGCACTTTGGTCTAGGAGTTTACAGACCTACCTCGGATTGATTGACCATAACTCACTCAATTCAACTCAGAATTGAATCAAATTCATGGCATTGCGAAGATGTCGAAGTGTAGTTGGAAATGGAGATGAAAAACTCCAAGTAATTTAAGAGTTATGATGGACATAGTTAGACTCGCGCTTTCGCCTAGCAGTTTACAGACCTACCTCCGAGTCAATGACCATAACTCACTCAATTCAACTCGGAATTCATTGAAATTTGTTCCATTTCGAAGGACTCGAACTGTAGTTTAAAACGGAAGAAACGGAGATGAAAAAAGCAAGTATTCTGAGAGTTATGGTGGAAATAGTTACACTCGCACTTTGGTCTAGCAGTTTACAGACCAACCTGCAATTGATTGACCATAACTTACTCAATTTAACTCGGAATTGATTCAAATTCATGCCATTTTGAAGGTGTGGAAGTGTAGTTGAAAACGAAAGAAATAGAGATGAAAAATTCCAAGTATCTTAAGAGTTATGATGGAAATAGTTAGACTCGCGCTTTGGTCTAGCAGTTTCCAGACATACCTCCGATTGAATGACCATAACTCACTCAATTCAACCCGGAATTCATTGAAATTTATTCCATTTCGAAGGAGTCGAAGTGTAGTCTAAAACGGAAGAAACAGAGATGAAAAAGTCCTAGTATTTTGAGAGTTATGACGGAAATAGTTAGACTCGCGCTTTGGTCTAGCAGTTTATAGACCTACGTCCGGTTGATTGACCATAACTCAGTCAATTCAACTCGGAATTGAGTCAAATTCATGCCATTTCGAAGATGTCGAAGTGTAGTTGAAAACATTAGAAACGGAGATGAAAAACTCCAAGTATTTTAAGAGTTATGACGGAAATAGTTAGACTCGCCCTTTCGCCTAGCAGTTTACAGACCTATCTCCGATTGAATGACCATAACTCACTCAATTCAACCCGGAATTAATTGAAATTTGTTCCATTTCGAATGAGTAGAGGTGTAGTTTAAAAAGAAAGAAACGGAGGTTAAAAAAGCCGAGTATTTCGGGAGTTATGATGGAAATAGTTAGACTCGCACTTTAGTGTAGCAGTTTACAGACCTACCTCCGATTGATTGACCATAACTCTGTCAATTCAACTCGGAATTTAGTCAAATTCATGCCGTTTCGAAGATGTCGAAGTGTAGTTGAAAACATAAGAAACGGAGATGAAAAACTCCAAGTATTTTAAGAGTTATGATGGACATAGTTAGACTCGCGCTTTCGCCTAGCAGTTTACAGACCTACCTCCGAGTCAATGACCATAACTCACTCAATTCAACTCGGAATTCATTGAAATTTGTTCCATTTCGAAGGACTCGAACTGTAGTTTAAAACGGAAGAAACGGAGATGAAAAAAGCAAGTATTCTGAGAGTTATGGTGGAAATAGTTACACTCGCACTTTGGTCTAGCAGTTTACAGACCAACCTGCAATTGATTGACCATAACTTACTCAATTTAACTCGGAATTGATTCAAATTCATGCCATTTTGAAGGTGTGGAAGTGTAGTTGAAAACGAAAGAAACAGAGATGAAAAATTCCAAGTATCTTAAGAGTTATGATGGAAATAGTTAGACTCGCGCTTTGGTCTAGCAGTTTGCAGACATACCTCCGATTGAATGACCATAACTCACTCAATTCAACCCGGAATTCATTGAAATTTATTCCATTTCGAAGGAGTCGAAGTGTAGTCTAAAACGGAAGAAACAGAGATGAAAAAGTCCTAGTATTTTGAGAGTTATGACGGAAATAGTTAGACTCGCGCTTTGGTCTAGCAGTTTATAGACCTACGTCCGGTTGATTGACCATAACTCAGTCAATTCAACTCGGGATTGAGTCAAATTCATGCCATTTCGAAGATGTCGAAGTGTAGTTGAAAACATTAGAAACGGAGATGAAAAACTCCAAGTATTTTAAGAGTTATGACGGAAATAGTTAGACTCGCCCTTTCGCCTAGCAGTTTACAGACCTATCTCCGATTGAATGACCATAACTCACTCAATTCAACCCGGAATTAATTGAAATTTGTTCCATTTCGAATGAGTAGAGGTGTAGTTTAAAAAGAAAGAAACGGAGGTTAAAAAAGCCGAGTATTTCGGGAGTTATGATGGAAATAGTTAGACTCGCACTTTAGTGTAGCAGTTTACAGACCTACCTCCGATTGATTGACCATAACTCTGTCAATTCAACTCGGAATTTAGTCAAATTCATGCCGTTTCGAAGATGTCGAAGTGTAGTTGAAAACATAAGAAACGGAGATGAAAAACTCCAAGTATTTTAAGAGTTACGATGGAAATAGTTAGACTCGCGCTTTCGCCTAGCAGTTTACTGACCTACCTCCGATTGAATGACCATAACCCACTCAATTCAACTCGGAATTCATTGAAATTCGTTCCATTACGAAGGAGTCGAAAGTGTAGCTGAAAACGGAAGAAACGGAGAAGAAAACTCCAAGTATTTTGAGAGTTATGGTGGAAATAGTTAGACTCGTGTTTTCGCCGAGCAGTTTACAGACCTACCTCCGATTGAATGACCATAAGTCACTAAATTCAACTCGGATTTCATTGAAATTTGTTCCATTTCGAAGGAGTCGAAGTGTAGTTTATAACGGAAGAAACGGAGATGCAAAAAGCCAAGTATTTTGAGAGTTATGGTGGAAATAGTTAGACTCGCACTTTGGTCTAGGAGTTTACAGACCTACCTCGGATTGATTGACCATAACTCACTCAATTCAACTCAGAATTGAATCAAATTCATGGCATTGCG
Organism: Tasmannia lanceolata; assembly: GCF_043159265.1. Lineage (NCBI taxonomy): Eukaryota > Viridiplantae > Streptophyta > Magnoliopsida > Canellales > Winteraceae > Tasmannia > Tasmannia lanceolata. The sequence goes on along the minus strand of NW_027518749.1, from coordinate 317,001 downwards.
AAGATGTCGAAGTGTAGTTGGAAATGGAGATGAAAAACTCCAAGTAATTTAAGAGTTATGATGGACATAGTTAGACTCGCGCTTTCGCCTAGCAGTTTACAGACCTACCTCCGAGTCAATGACCATAACTCACTCAATTCAACTCGGAATTCATTGAAATTTGTTCCATTTCGAAGGACTCGAACTGTAGTTTAAAACGGAAGAAACGGAGATGAAAAAAGCAAGTATTCTGAGAGTTATGGTGGAAATAGTTACACTCGCACTTTGGTCTAGCAGTTTACAGACCAACCTGCAATTGATTGACCATAACTTACTCAATTTAACTCGGAATTGATTCAAATTCATGCCATTTTGAAGGTGTGGAAGTGTAGTTGAAAACGAAAGAAATAGAGATGAAAAATTCCAAGTATCTTAAGAGTTATGATGGAAATAGTTAGACTCGCGCTTTGGTCTAGCAGTTTGCAGACATACCTCCGATTGAATGACCATAACTCACTCAATTCAACCCGGAATTCATTGAAATTTATTCCATTTCGAAGGAGTCGAAGTGTAGTCTAAAACGGAAGAAACAGAGATGAAAAAGTCCTAGTATTTTGAGAGTTATGACGGAAATAGTTAGACTCGCGCTTTGGTCTAGCAGTTTATAGACCTACGTCCGGTTGATTGACCATAACTCAGTCAATTCAACTCGGAATTGAGTCAAATTCATGCCATTTCGAAGATGTCGAAGTGTAGTTGAAAACATTAGAAACGGAGATGAAAAACTCCAAGTATTTTAAGAGTTATGACGGAAATAGTTAGACTCGCCCTTTCGCCTAGCAGTTTACAGACCTATCTCCGATTGAATGACCATAACTCACTCAATTCAACCCGGAATTAATTGAAATTTGTTCCATTTCGAATGAGTAGAGGTGTAGTTTAAAAAGAAAGAAACGGAGGTTAAAAAAGCCGAGTATTTCGGGAGTTATGATGGAAATAGTTAGACTCGCACTTTAGTGTAGCAGTTTACAGACCTACCTCCGATTGATTGACCATAACTCTGTCAATTCAACTCGGAATTTAGTCAAATTCATGCCGTTTCGAAGATGTCGAAGTGTAGTTGAAAACATAAGAAACGGAGATGAAAAACTCCAAGTATTTTAAGAGTTATGATGGACATAGTTAGACTCGCGCTTTCGCCTAGCAGTTTACAGACCTACCTCCGAGTCAATGACCATAACTCACTCAATTCAACTCGGAATTCATTGAAATTTGTTCCATTTCGAAGGACTCGAACTGTAGTTTAAAACGGAAGAAACGGAGATGAAAAAAGCAAGTATTCTGAGAGTTATGGTGGAAATAGTTACACTCGCACTTTGGTCTAGCAGTTTACAGACCAACCTGCAATTGATTGACCATAACTTACTCAATTTAACTCGGAATTGATTCAAATTCATGCCATTTTGAAGGTGTGGAAGTGTAGTTGAAAACGAAAGAAACAGAGATGAAAAATTCCAAGTATCTTAAGAGTTATGATGGAAATAGTTAGACTCGCGCTTTGGTCTAGCAGTTTGCAGACATACCTCCGATTGAATGACCATAACTCACTCAATTCAACCCGGAATTCATTGAAATTTATTCCATTTCGAAGGAGTCGAAGTGTAGTCTAAAACGGAAGAAACAGAGATGAAAAAGTCCTAGTATTTTGAGAGTTATGACGGAAATAGTTAGACTCGCGCTTTGGTCTAGCAGTTTATAGACCTACGTCCGGTTGATTGACCATAACTCAGTCAATTCAACTCGGGATTGAGTCAAATTCATGCCATTTCGAAGATGTCGAAGTGTAGTTGAAAACATTAGAAACGGAGATGAAAAACTCCAAGTATTTTAAGAGTTATGACGGAAATAGTTAGACTCGCCCTTTCGCCTAGCAGTTTACAGACCTATCTCCGATTGAATGACCATAACTCACTCAATTCAACCCGGAATTAATTGAAATTTGTTCCATTTCGAATGAGTAGAGGTGTAGTTTAAAAAGAAAGAAACGGAGGTTAAAAAAGCCGAGTATTTCGGGAGTTATGATGGAAATAGTTAGACTCGCACTTTAGTGTAGCAGTTTACAGACCTACCTCCGATTGATTGACCATAACTCTGTCAATTCAACTCGGAATTTAGTCAAATTCATGCCGTTTCGAAGATGTCGAAGTGTAGTTGAAAACATAAGAAACGGAGATGAAAAACTCCAAGTATTTTAAGAGTTACGATGGAAATAGTTAGACTCGCGCTTTCGCCTAGCAGTTTACTGACCTACCTCCGATTGAATGACCATAACCCACTCAATTCAACTCGGAATTCATTGAAATTCGTTCCATTACGAAGGAGTCGAAAGTGTAGCTGAAAACGGAAGAAACGGAGAAGAAAACTCCAAGTATTTTGAGAGTTATGGTGGAAATAGTTAGACTCGTGTTTTCGCCGAGCAGTTTACAGACCTACCTCCGATTGAATGACCATAAGTCACTAAATTCAACTCGGATTTCATTGAAATTTGTTCCATTTCGAAGGAGTCGAAGTGTAGTTTATAACGGAAGAAACGGAGATGCAAAAAGCCAAGTATTTTGAGAGTTATGGTGGAAATAGTTAGACTCGCACTTTGGTCTAGGAGTTTACAGACCTACCTCGGATTGATTGACCATAACTCACTCAATTCAACTCAGAATTGAATCAAATTCATGGCATTGCGAAGATGTCGAAGTGTAGTTGGAAATGGAGATGAAAAACTCCAAGTAATTTAAGAGTTATGATGGACATAGTTAGACTCGCGCTTTCGCCTAGCAGTTTACAGACCTACCTCCGAGTCAATGACCATAACTCACTCAATTCAACTCGGAATTCATTGAAATTTGTTCCATTTCGAAGGACTCGAACTGTAGTTTAAAACGGAAGAAACGGAGATGAAAAAAGCAAGTATTCTGAGAGTTATGGTGGAAATAGTTACACTCGCACTTTGGTCTAGCAGTTTACAGACCAACCTGCAATTGATTGACCATAACTTACTCAATTTAACTCGGAATTGATTCAAATTCATGCCATTTTGAAGGTGTGGAAGTGTAGTTGAAAACGAAAGAAATAGAGATGAAAAATTCCAAGTATCTTAAGAGTTATGATGGAAATAGTTAGACTCGCGCTTTGGTCTAGCAGTTTCCAGACATACCTCCGATTGAATGACCATAACTCACTCAATTCAACCCGGAATTCATTGAAATTTATTCCATTTCGAAGGAGTCGAAGTGTAGTCTAAAACGGAAGAAACAGAGATGAAAAAGTCCTAGTATTTTGAGAGTTATGACGGAAATAGTTAGACTCGCGCTTTGGTCTAGCAGTTTATAGACCTACGTCCGGTTGATTGACCATAACTCAGTCAATTCAACTCGGAATTGAGTCAAATTCATGCCATTTCGAAGATGTCGAAGTGTAGTTGAAAACATTAGAAACGGAGATGAAAAACTCCAAGTATTTTAAGAGTTATGACGGAAATAGTTAGACTCGCCCTTTCGCCTAGCAGTTTACAGACCTATCTCCGATTGAATGACCATAACTCACTCAATTCAACCCGGAATTAATTGAAATTTGTTCCATTTCGAATGAGTAGAGGTGTAGTTTAAAAAGAAAGAAACGGAGGTTAAAAAAGCCGAGTATTTCGGGAGTTATGATGGAAATAGTTAGACTCGCACTTTAGTGTAGCAGTTTACAGACCTACCTCCGATTGATTGACCATAACTCTGTCAATTCAACTCGGAATTTAGTCAAATTCATGCCGTTTCGAAGATGTCGAAGTGTAGTTGAAAACATAAGAAACGGAGATGAAAAACTCCAAGTATTTTAAGAGTTATGATGGACATAGTTAGACTCGCGCTTTCGCCTAGCAGTTTACAGACCTACCTCCGAGTCAATGACCATAACTCACTCAATTCAACTCGGAATTCATTGAAATTTGTTCCATTTCGAAGGACTCGAACTGTAGTTTAAAACGGAAGAAACGGAGATGAAAAAAGCAAGTATTCTGAGAGTTATGGTGGAAATAGTTACACTCGCACTTTGGTCTAGCAGTTTACAGACCAACCTGCAATTGATTGACCATAACTTACTCAATTTAACTCGGAATTGATTCAAATTCATGCCATTTTGAAGGTGTGGAAGTGTAGTTGAAAACGAAAGAAACAGAGATGAAAAATTCCAAGTATCTTAAGAGTTATGATGGAAATAGTTAGACTCGCGCTTTGGTCTAGCAGTTTGCAGACATACCTCCGATTGAATGACCATAACTCACTCAATTCAACCCGGAATTCATTGAAATTTATTCCATTTCGAAGGAGTCGAAGTGTAGTCTAAAACGGAAGAAACAGAGATGAAAAAGTCCTAGTATTTTGAGAGTTATGACGGAAATAGTTAGACTCGCGCTTTGGTCTAGCAGTTTATAGACCTACGTCCGGTTGATTGACCATAACTCAGTCAATTCAACTCGGAATTGAGTCAAATTCATGCCATTTCGAAGATGTCGAAGTGTAGTTGAAAACATTAGAAACGGAGATGAAAAACTCCAAGTATTTTAAGAGTTATGACGGAAATAGTTAGACTCGCCCTTTCGCCTAGCAGTTTACAGACCTATCTCCGATTGAATGACCATAACTCACTCAATTCAACCCGGAATTAATTGAAATTTGTTCCATTTCGAATGAGTAGAGGTGTAGTTTAAAAAGAAAGAAACGGAGGTTAAAAAAGCCGAGTATTTCGGGAGTTATGATGGAAATAGTTAGACTCGCACTTTAGTGTAGCAGTTTACAGACCTACCTCCGATTGATTGACCATAACTCTGTCAATTCAACTCGGAATTTAGTCAAATTCATGCCGTTTCGAAGATGTCGAAGTGTAGTTGAAAACATAAGAAACGGAGATGAAAAACTCCAAGTATTTTAAGAGTTACGATGGAAATAGTTAGACTCGCGCTTTCGCCTAGCAGTTTACTGACCTACCTCCGATTGAATGACCATAACCCACTCAATTCAACTCGGAATTCATTGAAATTCGTTCCATTACGAAGGAGTCGAAAGTGTAGCTGAAAACGGAAGAAACGGAGAAGAAAACTCCAAGTATTTTGAGAGTTATGGTGGAAATAGTTAGACTCGTGTTTTCGCCGAGCAGTTTACAGACCTACCTCCGATTGAATGACCATAAGTCACTAAATTCAACTCGGATTTCATTGAAATTTGTTCCATTTCGAAGGAGTCGAAGTGTAGTTTATAACGGAAGAAACGGAGATGCAAAAAGCCAAGTATTTTGAGAGTTATGGTGGAAATAGTTAGACTCGCACTTTGGTCTAGGAGTTTACAGACCTACCTCGGATTGATTGACCATAACTCACTCAATTCAACTCAGAATTGAATCAAATTCATGGCATTGCGAAGATGTCGAAGTGTAGTTGGAAATGGAGATGAAAAACTCCAAGTAATTTAAGAGTTATGATGGACATAGTTAGACTCGCGCTTTCGCCTAGCAGTTTACAGACCTACCTCCGAGTCAATGACCATAACTCACTCAATTCAACTCGGAATTCATTGAAATTTGTTCCATTTCGAAGGACTCGAACTGTAGTTTAAAACGGAAGAAACGGAGATGAAAAAAGCAAGTATTCTGAGAGTTATGGTGGAAATAGTTACACTCGCACTTTGGTCTAGCAGTTTACAGACCAACCTGCAATTGATTGACCATAACTTACTCAATTTAACTCGGAATTGATTCAAATTCATGCCATTTTGAAGGTGTGGAAGTGTAGTTGAAAACGAAAGAAACAGAGATGAAAAATTCCAAGTATCTTAAGAGTTATGATGGAAATAGTTAGACTCGCGCTTTGGTCTAGCAGTTTGCAGACATACCTCCGATTGAATGACCATAACTCACTCAATTCAACCCGGAATTCATTGAAATTTATTCCATTTCGAAGGAGTCGAAGTGTAGTCTAAAACGGAAGAAACAGAGATGAAAAAGTCCTAGTATTTTGAGAGTTATGACGGAAATAGTTAGACTCGCGCTTTGGTCTAGCAGTTTATAGACCTACGTCCGGTTGATTGACCATAACTCAGTCAATTCAACTCGGGATTGAGTCAAATTCATGCCATTTCGAAGATGTCGAAGTGTAGTTGAAAACATTAGAAACGGAGATGAAAAACTCCAAGTATTTTAAGAGTTATGACGGAAATAGTTAGACTCGCCCTTTCGCCTAGCAGTTTACAGACCTATCTCCGATTGAATGACCATAACTCACTCAATTCAACCCGGAATTAATTGAAATTTGTTCCATTTCGAATGAGTAGAGGTGTAGTTTAAAAAGAAAGAAACGGAGGTTAAAAAAGCCGAGTATTTCGGGAGTTATGATGGAAATAGTTAGACTCGCACTTTAGTGTAGCAGTTTACAGACCTACCTCCGATTGATTGACCATAACTCTGTCAATTCAACTCGGAATTTAGTCAAATTCATGCCGTTTCGAAGATGTCGAAGTGTAGTTGAAAACATAAGAAACGGAGATGAAAAACTCCAAGTATTTTAAGAGTTACGATGGAAATAGTTAGACTCGCGCTTTCGCCTAGCAGTTTACTGACCTACCTCCGATTGAATGACCATAACCCACTCAATTCAACTCGGAATTCATTGAAATTCGTTCCATTACGAAGGAGTCGAAAGTGTAGCTGAAAACGGAAGAAACGGAGAAGAAAACTCCAAGTATTTTGAGAGTTATGGTGGAAATAGTTAGACTCGTGTTTTCGCCGAGCAGTTTACAGACCTACCTCCGATTGAATGACCATAAGTCACTAAATTCAACTCGGATTTCATTGAAATTTGTTCCATTTCGAAGGAGTCGAAGTGTAGTTTATAACGGAAGAAACGGAGATGCAAAAAGCCAAGTATTTTGAGAGTTATGGTGGAAATAGTTAGACTCGCACTTTGGTCTAGGAGTTTACAGACCTACCTCGGATTGATTGACCATAACTCACTCAATTCAACTCAGAATTGAATCAAATTCATGGCATTGCGAAGATGTCGAAGTGTAGTTGGAAATGGAGATGAAAAACTCCAAGTAATTTAAGAGTTATGATGGACATAGTTAGACTCGCGCTTTCGCCTAGCAGTTTACAGACCTACCTCCGAGTCAATGACCATAACTCACTCAATTCAACTCGGAATTCATTGAAATTTGTTCCATTTCGAAGGACTCGAACTGTAGTTTAAAACGGAAGAAACGGAGATGAAAAAAGCAAGTATTCTGAGAGTTATGGTGGAAATAGTTACACTCGCACTTTGGTCTAGCAGTTTACAGACCAACCTGCAATTGATTGACCATAACTTACTCAATTTAACTCGGAATTGATTCAAATTCATGCCATTTTGAAGGTGTGGAAGTGTAGTTGAAAACGAAAGAAACAGAGATGAAAAATTCCAAGTATCTTAAGAGTTATGATGGAAATAGTTAGACTCGCGCTTTGGTCTAGCAGTTTGCAGACATACCTCCGATTGAATGACCATAACTCACTCAATTCAACCCGGAATTCATTGAAATTTATTCCATTTCGAAGGAGTCGAAGTGTAGTCTAAAACGGAAGAAACAGAGATGAAAAAGTCCTAGTATTTTGAGAGTTATGACGGAAATAGTTAGACTCGCGCTTTGGTCTAGCAGTTTATAGACCTACGTCCGGTTGATTGACCATAACTCAGTCAATTCAACTCGGGATTGAGTCAAATTCATGCCATTTCGAAGATGTCGAAGTGTAGTTGAAAACATTAGAAACGGAGATGAAAAACTCCAAGTATTTTAAGAGTTATGACGGAAATAGTTAGACTCGCCCTTTCGCCTAGCAGTTTACAGACCTATCTCCGATTGAATGACCATAACTCACTCAATTCAACCCGGAATTAATTGAAATTTGTTCCATTTCGAATGAGTAGAGGTGTAGTTTAAAAAGAAAGAAACGGAGGTTAAAAAAGCCGAGTATTTCGGGAGTTATGATGGAAATAGTTAGACTCGCACTTTAGTGTAGCAGTTTACAGACCTACCTCCGATTGATTGACCATAACTCTGTCAATTCAACTCGGAATTTAGTCAAATTCATGCCGTTTCGAAGATGTCGAAGTGTAGTTGAAAACATAAGAAACGGAGATGAAAAACTCCAAGTATTTTAAGAGTTACGATGGAAATAGTTAGACTCGCGCTTTCGCCTAGCAGTTTACTGACCTACCTCCGATTGAATGACCATAACCCACTCAATTCAACTCGGAATTCATTGAAATTCGTTCCATTACGAAGGAGTCGAAAGTGTAGCTGAAAACGGAAGAAACGGAGAAGAAAACTCCAAGTATTTTGAGAGTTATGGTGGAAATAGTTAGACTCGTGTTTTCGCCGAGCAGTTTACAGACCTACCTCCGATTGAATGACCATAAGTCACTAAATTCAACTCGGATTTCATTGAAATTTGTTCCATTTCGAAGGAGTCGAAGTGTAGTTTATAACGGAAGAAACGGAGATGCAAAAAGCCAAGTATTTTGAGAGTTATGGTGGAAATAGTTAGACTCGCACTTTGGTCTAGGAGTTTACAGACCTACCTCGGATTGATTGACCATAACTCACTCAATTCAACTCAGAATTGAATCAAATTCATGGCATTGCGAAGATGTCGAAGTGTAGTTGGAAATGGAGATGAAAAACTCCAAGTAATTTAAGAGTTATGATGGACATAGTTAGACTCGCGCTTTCGCCTAGCAGTTTACAGACCTACCTCCGAGTCAATGACCATAACTCACTCAATTCAACTCGGAATTCATTGAAATTTGTTCCATTTCGAAGGACTCGAACTGTAGTTTAAAACGGAAGAAACGGAGATGAAAAAAGCAAGTATTCTGAGAGTTATGGTGGAAATAGTTACACTCGCACTTTGGTCTAGCAGTTTACAGACCAACCTGCAATTGATTGACCATAACTTACTCAATTTAACTCGGAATTGATTCAAATTCATGCCATTTTGAAGGTGTGGAAGTGTAGTTGAAAACGAAAGAAACAGAGATGAAAAATTCCAAGTATCTTAAGAGTTATGATGGAAATAGTTAGACTCGCGCTTTGGTCTAGCAGTTTGCAGACATACCTCCGATTGAATGACCATAACTCACTCAATTCAACCCGGAATTCATTGAAATTTATTCCATTTCGAAGGAGTCGAAGTGTAGTCTAAAACGGAAGAAACAGAGATGAAAAAGTCCTAGTATTTTGAGAGTTATGACGGAAATAGTTAGACTCGCGCTTTGGTCTAGCAGTTTATAGACCTACGTCCGGTTGATTGACCATAACTCAGTCAATTCAACTCGGGATTGAGTCAAATTCATGCCATTTCGAAGATGTCGAAGTGTAGTTGAAAACATTAGAAACGGAGATGAAAAACTCCAAGTATTTTAAGAGTTATGACGGAAATAGTTAGACTCGCCCTTTCGCCTAGCAGTTTACAGACCTATCTCCGATTGAATGACCATAACTCACTCAATTCAACCCGGAATTAATTGAAATTTGTTCCATTTCGAATGAGTAGAGGTGTAGTTTAAAAAGAAAGAAACGGAGGTTAAAAAAGCCGAGTATTTCGGGAGTTATGATGGAAATAGTTAGACTCGCACTTTAGTGTAGCAGTTTACAGACCTACCTCCGATTGATTGACCATAACTCTGTCAATTCAACTCGGAATTTAGTCAAATTCATGCCGTTTCGAAGATGTCGAAGTGTAGTTGAAAACATAAGAAACGGAGATGAAAAACTCCAAGTATTTTAAGAGTTACGATGGAAATAGTTAGACTCGCGCTTTCGCCTAGCAGTTTACTGACCTACCTCCGATTGAATGACCATAACCCACTCAATTCAACTCGGAATTCATTGAAATTCGTTCCATTACGAAGGAGTCGAAAGTGTAGCTGAAAACGGAAGAAACGGAGAAGAAAACTCCAAGTATTTTGAGAGTTATGGTGGAAATAGTTAGACTCGTGTTTTCGCCGAGCAGTTTACAGACCTACCTCCGATTGAATGACCATAAGTCACTAAATTCAACTCGGATTTCATTGAAATTTGTTCCATTTCGAAGGAGTCGAAGTGTAGTTTATAACGGAAGAAACGGAGATGCAAAAAGCCAAGTATTTTGAGAGTTATGGTGGAAATAGTTAGACTCGCACTTTGGTCTAGGAGTTTACAGACCTACCTCGGATTGATTGACCATAACTCACTCAATTCAACTCAGAATTGAATCAAATTCATGGCATTGCGAAGATGTCGAAGTGTAGTTGGAAATGGAGATGAAAAACTCCAAGTAATTTAAGAGTTATGATGGACATAGTTAGACTCGCGCTTTCGCCTAGCAGTTTACAGACCTACCTCCGAGTCAATGACCATAACTCACTCAATTCAACTCGGAATTCATTGAAATTTGTTCCATTTCGAAGGACTCGAACTGTAGTTTAAAACGGAAGAAACGGAGATGAAAAAAGCAAGTATTCTGAGAGTTATGGTGGAAATAGTTACACTCGCACTTTGGTCTAGCAGTTTACAGACCAACCTGCAATTGATTGACCATAACTTACTCAATTTAACTCGGAATTGATTCAAATTCATGCCATTTTGAAGGTGTGGAAGTGTAGTTGAAAACGAAAGAAACAGAGATGAAAAATTCCAAGTATCTTAAGAGTTATGATGGAAATAGTTAGACTCGCGCTTTGGTCTAGCAGTTTGCAGACATACCTCCGATTGAATGACCATAACTCACTCAATTCAACCCGGAATTCATTGAAATTTATTCCATTTCGAAGGAGTCGAAGTGTAGTCTAAAACGGAAGAAACAGAGATGAAAAAGTCCTAGTATTTTGAGAGTTATGACGGAAATAGTTAGACTCGCGCTTTGGTCTAGCAGTTTATAGACCTACGTCCGGTTGATTGACCATAACTCAGTCAATTCAACTCGGGATTGAGTCAAATTCATGCCATTTCGAAGATGTCGAAGTGTAGTTGAAAACATTAGAAACGGAGATGAAAAACTCCAAGTATTTTAAGAGTTATGACGGAAATAGTTAGACTCGCCCTTTCGCCTAGCAGTTTACAGACCTATCTCCGATTGAATGACCATAACTCACTCAATTCAACCCGGAATTAATTGAAATTTGTTCCATTTCGAATGAGTAGAGGTGTAGTTTAAAAAGAAAGAAACGGAGGTTAAAAAAGCCGAGTATTTCGGGAGTTATGATGGAAATAGTTAGACTCGCACTTTAGTGTAGCAGTTTACAGACCTACCTCCGATTGATTGACCATAACTCTGTCAATTCAACTCGGAATTTAGTCAAATTCATGCCGTTTCGAAGATGTCGAAGTGTAGTTGAAAACATAAGAAACGGAGATGAAAAACTCCAAGTATTTTAAGAGTTACGATGGAAATAGTTAGACTCGCGCTTTCGCCTAGCAGTTTACTGACCTACCTCCGATTGAATGACCATAACCCACTCAATTCAACTCGGAATTCATTGAAATTCGTTCCATTACGAAGGAGTCGAAAGTGTAGCTGAAAACGGAAGAAACGGAGAAGAAAACTCCAAGTATTTTGAGAGTTATGGTGGAAATAGTTAGACTCGTGTTTTCGCCGAGCAGTTTACAGACCTACCTCCGATTGAATGACCATAAGTCACTAAATTCAACTCGGATTTCATTGAAATTTGTTCCATTTCGAAGGAGTCGAAGTGTAGTTTATAACGGAAGAAACGGAGATGCAAAAAGCCAAGTATTTTGAGAGTTATGGTGGAAATAGTTAGACTCGCACTTTGGTCTAGGAGTTTACAGACCTACCTCGGATTGATTGACCATAACTCACTCAATTCAACTCAGAATTGAATCAAATTCATGGCATTGCGAAGATGTCGAAGTGTAGTTGGAAATGGAGATGAAAAACTCCAAGTAATTTAAGAGTTATGATGGACATAGTTAGACTCGCGCTTTCGCCTAGCAGTTTACAGACCTACCTCCGAGTCAATGACCATAACTCACTCAATTCAACTCGGAATTCATTGAAATTTGTTCCATTTCGAAGGACTCGAACTGTAGTTTAAAACGGAAGAAACGGAGATGAAAAAAGCAAGTATTCTGAGAGTTATGGTGGAAATAGTTACACTCGCACTTTGGTCTAGCAGTTTACAGACCAACCTGCAATTGATTGACCATAACTTACTCAATTTAACTCGGAATTGATTCAAATTCATGCCATTTTGAAGGTGTGGAAGTGTAGTTGAAAACGAAAGAAACAGAGATGAAAAATTCCAAGTATCTTAAGAGTTATGATGGAAATAGTTAGACTCGCGCTTTGGTCTAGCAGTTTGCAGACATACCTCCGATTGAATGACCATAACTCACTCAATTCAACCCGGAATTCATTGAAATTTATTCCATTTCGAAGGAGTCGAAGTGTAGTCTAAAACGGAAGAAACAGAGATGAAAAAGTCCTAGTATTTTGAGAGTTATGACGGAAATAGTTAGACTCGCGCTTTGGTCTAGCAGTTTATAGACCTACGTCCGGTTGATTGACCATAACTCAGTCAATTCAACTCGGGATTGAGTCAAATTCATGCCATTTCGAAGATGTCGAAGTGTAGTTGAAAACATTAGAAACGGAGATGAAAAACTCCAAGTATTTTAAGAGTTATGACGGAAATAGTTAGACTCGCCCTTTCGCCTAGCAGTTTACAGACCTATCTCCGATTGAATGACCATAACTCACTCAATTCAACCCGGAATTAATTGAAATTTGTTCCATTTCGAATGAGTAGAGGTGTAGTTTAAAAAGAAAGAAACGGAGGTTAAAAAAGCCGAGTATTTCGGGAGTTATGATGGAAATAGTTAGACTCGCACTTTAGTGTAGCAGTTTACAGACCTACCTCCGATTGATTGACCATAACTCTGTCAATTCAACTCGGAATTTAGTCAAATTCATGCCGTTTCGAAGATGTCGAAGTGTAGTTGAAAACATAAGAAACGGAGATGAAAAACTCCAAGTATTTTAAGAGTTACGATGGAAATAGTTAGACTCGCGCTTTCGCCTAGCAGTTTACTGACCTACCTCCGATTGAATGACCATAACCCACTCAATTCAACTCGGAATTCATTGAAATTCGTTCCATTACGAAGGAGTCGAAAGTGTAGCTGAAAACGGAAGAAACGGAGAAGAAAACTCCAAGTATTTTGAGAGTTATGGTGGAAATAGTTAGACTCGTGTTTTCGCCGAGCAGTTTACAGACCTACCTCCGATTGAATGACCATAAGTCACTAAATTCAACTCGGATTTCATTGAAATTTGTTCCATTTCGAAGGAGTCGAAGTGTAGTTTATAACGGAAGAAACGGAGATGCAAAAAGCCAAGTATTTTGAGAGTTATGGTGGAAATAGTTAGACTCGCACTTTGGTCTAGGAGTTTACAGACCTACCTCGGATTGATTGACCATAACTCACTCAATTCAACTCAGAATTGAATCAAATTCATGGCATTGCGAAGATGTCGAAGTGTAGTTGGAAATGGAGATGAAAAACTCCAAGTAATTTAAGAGTTATGATGGACATAGTTAGACTCGCGCTTTCGCCTAGCAGTTTACAGACCTACCTCCGAGTCAATGACCATAACTCACTCAATTCAACTCGGAATTCATTGAAATTTGTTCCATTTCGAAGGACTCGAACTGTAGTTTAAAACGGAAGAAACGGAGATGAAAAAAGCAAGTATTCTGAGAGTTATGGTGGAAATAGTTACACTCGCACTTTGGTCTAGCAGTTTACAGACCAACCTGCAATTGATTGACCATAACTTACTCAATTTAACTCGGAATTGATTCAAATTCATGCCATTTTGAAGGTGTGGAAGTGTAGTTGAAAACGAAAGAAACAGAGATGAAAAATTCCAAGTATCTTAAGAGTTATGATGGAAATAGTTAGACTCGCGCTTTGGTCTAGCAGTTTGCAGACATACCTCCGATTGAATGACCATAACTCACTCAATTCAACCCGGAATTCATTGAAATTTATTCCATTTCGAAGGAGTCGAAGTGTAGTCTAAAACGGAAGAAACAGAGATGAAAAAGTCCTAGTATTTTGAGAGTTATGACGGAAATAGTTAGACTCGCGCTTTGGTCTAGCAGTTTATAGACCTACGTCCGGTTGATTGACCATAACTCAGTCAATTCAACTCGGGATTGAGTCAAATTCATGCCATTTCGAAGATGTCGAAGTGTAGTTGAAAACATTAGAAACGGAGATGAAAAACTCCAAGTATTTTAAGAGTTATGACGGAAATAGTTAGACTCGCCCTTTCGCCTAGCAGTTTACAGACCTATCTCCGATTGAATGACCATAACTCACTCAATTCAACCCGGAATTAATTGAAATTTGTTCCATTTCGAATGAGTAGAGGTGTAGTTTAAAAAGAAAGAAACGGAGGTTAAAAAAGCCGAGTATTTCGGGAGTTATGATGGAAATAGTTAGACTCGCACTTTAGTGTAGCAGTTTACAGACCTACCTCCGATTGATTGACCATAACTCTGTCAATTCAACTCGGAATTTAGTCAAATTCATGCCGTTTCGAAGATGTCGAAGTGTAGTTGAAAACATAAGAAACGGAGATGAAAAACTCCAAGTATTTTAAGAGTTACGATGGAAATAGTTAGACTCGCGCTTTCGCCTAGCAGTTTACTGACCTACCTCCGATTGAATGACCATAACCCACTCAATTCAACTCGGAATTCATTGAAATTCGTTCCATTACGAAGGAGTCGAAAGTGTAGCTGAAAACGGAAGAAACGGAGAAGAAAACTCCAAGTATTTTGAGAGTTATGGTGGAAATAGTTAGACTCGTGTTTTCGCCGAGCAGTTTACAGACCTACCTCCGATTGAATGACCATAAGTCACTAAATTCAACTCGGATTTCATTGAAATTTGTTCCATTTCGAAGGAGTCGAAGTGTAGTTTATAACGGAAGAAACGGAGATGCAAAAAGCCAAGTATTTTGAGAGTTATGGTGGAAATAGTTAGACTCGCACTTTGGTCTAGGAGTTTACAGACCTACCTCGGATTGATTGACCATAACTCACTCAATTCAACTCAGAATTGAATCAAATTCATGGCATTGCGAAGATGTCGAAGTGTAGTTGGAAATGGAGATGAAAAACTCCAAGTAATTTAAGAGTTATGATGGACATAGTTAGACTCGCGCTTTCGCCTAGCAGTTTACAGACCTACCTCCGAGTCAATGACCATAACTCACTCAATTCAACTCGGAATTCATTGAAATTTGTTCCATTTCGAAGGACTCGAACTGTAGTTTAAAACGGAAGAAACGGAGATGAAAAAAGCAAGTATTCTGAGAGTTATGGTGGAAATAGTTACACTCGCACTTTGGTCTAGCAGTTTACAGACCAACCTGCAATTGATTGACCATAACTTACTCAATTTAACTCGGAATTGATTCAAATTCATGCCATTTTGAAGGTGTGGAAGTGTAGTTGAAAACGAAAGAAACAGAGATGAAAAATTCCAAGTATCTTAAGAGTTATGATGGAAATAGTTAGACTCGCGCTTTGGTCTAGCAGTTTGCAGACATACCTCCGATTGAATGACCATAACTCACTCAATTCAACCCGGAATTCATTGAAATTTATTCCATTTCGAAGGAGTCGAAGTGTAGTCTAAAACGGAAGAAACAGAGATGAAAAAGTCCTAGTATTTTGAGAGTTATGACGGAAATAGTTAGACTCGCGCTTTGGTCTAGCAGTTTATAGACCTACGTCCGGTTGATTGACCATAACTCAGTCAATTCAACTCGGGATTGAGTCAAATTCATGCCATTTCGAAGATGTCGAAGTGTAGTTGAAAACATTAGAAACGGAGATGAAAAACTCCAAGTATTTTAAGAGTTATGACGGAAATAGTTAGACTCGCCCTTTCGCCTAGCAGTTTACAGACCTATCTCCGATTGAATGACCATAACTCACTCAATTCAACCCGGAATTAATTGAAATTTGTTCCATTTCGAATGAGTAGAGGTGTAGTTTAAAAAGAAAGAAACGGAGGTTAAAAAAGCCGAGTATTTCGGGAGTTATGATGGAAATAGTTAGACTCGCACTTTAGTGTAGCAGTTTACAGACCTACCTCCGATTGATTGACCATAACTCTGTCAATTCAACTCGGAATTTAGTCAAATTCATGCCGTTTCGAAGATGTCGAAGTGTAGTTGAAAACATAAGAAACGGAGATGAAAAACTCCAAGTATTTTAAGAGTTACGATGGAAATAGTTAGACTCGCGCTTTCGCCTAGCAGTTTACTGACCTACCTCCGATTGAATGACCATAACCCACTCAATTCAACTCGGAATTCATTGAAATTCGTTCCATTACGAAGGAGTCGAAAGTGTAGCTGAAAACGGAAGAAACGGAGAAGAAAACTCCAAGTATTTTGAGAGTTATGGTGGAAATAGTTAGACTCGTGTTTTCGCCGAGCAGTTTACAGACCTACCTCCGATTGAATGACCATAAGTCACTAAATTCAACTCGGATTTCATTGAAATTTGTTCCATTTCGAAGGAGTCGAAGTGTAGTTTATAACGGAAGAAACGGAGATGCAAAAAGCCAAGTATTTTGAGAGTTATGGTGGAAATAGTTAGACTCGCACTTTGGTCTAGGAGTTTACAGACCTACCTCGGATTGATTGACCATAACTCACTCAATTCAACTCAGAATTGAATCAAATTCATGGCATTGCGAAGATGTCGAAGTGTAGTTGGAAATGGAGATGAAAAACTCCAAGTAATTTAAGAGTTATGATGGACATAGTTAGACTCGCGCTTTCGCCTAGCAGTTTACAGACCTACCTCCGAGTCAATGACCATAACTCACTCAATTCAACTCGGAATTCATTGAAATTTGTTCCATTTCGAAGGACTCGAACTGTAGTTTAAAACGGAAGAAACGGAGATGAAAAAAGCAAGTATTCTGAGAGTTATGGTGGAAATAGTTACACTCGCACTTTGGTCTAGCAGTTTACAGACCAACCTGCAATTGATTGACCATAACTTACTCAATTTAACTCGGAATTGATTCAAATTCATGCCATTTTGAAGGTGTGGAAGTGTAGTTGAAAACGAAAGAAACAGAGATGAAAAATTCCAAGTATCTTAAGAGTTATGATGGAAATAGTTAGACTCGCGCTTTGGTCTAGCAGTTTGCAGACATACCTCCGATTGAATGACCATAACTCACTCAATTCAACCCGGAATTCATTGAAATTTATTCCATTTCGAAGGAGTCGAAGTGTAGTCTAAAACGGAAGAAACAGAGATGAAAAAGTCCTAGTATTTTGAGAGTTATGACGGAAATAGTTAGACTCGCGCTTTGGTCTAGCAGTTTATAGACCTACGTCCGGTTGATTGACCATAACTCAGTCAATTCAACTCGGGATTGAGTCAAATTCATGCCATTTCGAAGATGTCGAAGTGTAGTTGAAAACATTAGAAACGGAGATGAAAAACTCCAAGTATTTTAAGAGTTATGACGGAAATAGTTAGACTCGCCCTTTCGCCTAGCAGTTTACAGACCTATCTCCGATTGAATGACCATAACTCACTCAATTCAACCCGGAATTAATTGAAATTTGTTCCATTTCGAATGAGTAGAGGTGTAGTTTAAAAAGAAAGAAACGGAGGTTAAAAAAGCCGAGTATTTCGGGAGTTATGATGGAAATAGTTAGACTCGCACTTTAGTGTAGCAGTTTACAGACCTACCTCCGATTGATTGACCATAACTCTGTCAATTCAACTCGGAATTTAGTCAAATTCATGCCGTTTCGAAGATGTCGAAGTGTAGTTGAAAACATAAGAAACGGAGATGAAAAACTCCAAGTATTTTAAGAGTTACGATGGAAATAGTTAGACTCGCGCTTTCGCCTAGCAGTTTACTGACCTACCTCCGATTGAATGACCATAACCCACTCAATTCAACTCGGAATTCATTGAAATTCGTTCCATTACGAAGGAGTCGAAAGTGTAGCTGAAAACGGAAGAAACGGAGAAGAAAACTCCAAGTATTTTGAGAGTTATGGTGGAAATAGTTAGACTCGTGTTTTCGCCGAGCAGTTTACAGACCTACCTCCGATTGAATGACCATAAGTCACTAAATTCAACTCGGATTTCATTGAAATTTGTTCCATTTCGAAGGAGTCGAAGTGTAGTTTATAACGGAAGAAACGGAGATGCAAAAAGCCAAGTATTTTGAGAGTTATGGTGGAAATAGTTAGACTCGCACTTTGGTCTAGGAGTTTACAGACCTACCTCGGATTGATTGACCATAACTCACTCAATTCAACTCAGAATTGAATCAAATTCATGGCATTGCGAAGATGTCGAAGTGTAGTTGGAAATGGAGATGAAAAACTCCAAGTAATTTAAGAGTTATGATGGACATAGTTAGACTCGCGCTTTCGCCTAGCAGTTTACAGACCTACCTCCGAGTCAATGACCATAACTCACTCAATTCAACTCGGAATTCATTGAAATTTGTTCCATTTCGAAGGACTCGAACTGTAGTTTAAAACGGAAGAAACGGAGATGAAAAAAGCAAGTATTCTGAGAGTTATGGTGGAAATAGTTACACTCGCACTTTGGTCTAGCAGTTTACAGACCAACCTGCAATTGATTGACCATAACTTACTCAATTTAACTCGGAATTGATTCAAATTCATGCCATTTTGAAGGTGTGGAAGTGTAGTTGAAAACGAAAGAAACAGAGATGAAAAATTCCAAGTATCTTAAGAGTTATGATGGAAATAGTTAGACTCGCGCTTTGGTCTAGCAGTTTGCAGACATACCTCCGATTGAATGACCATAACTCACTCAATTAAACCCGGAATTCATTGAAATTTATTCCATTTCGAAGGAGTCGAAGTGTAGTCTAAAACGGAAGAAACAGAGATGAAAAAGTCCTAGTATTTTGAGAGTTATGACGGAAATAGTTAGACTCGCGCTTTGGTCTAGCAGTTTATAGACCTACGTCCGGTTGATTGACCATAACTCAGTCAATTCAACTCGGGATTGAGTCAAATTCATGCCATTTCGAAGATGTCGAAGTGTAGTTGAAAACATTAGAAACGGAGATGAAAAACTCCAAGTATTTTAAGAGTTATGACGGAAATAGTTAGACTCGCCCTTTCGCCTAGCAGTTTACAGACCTATCTCCGATTGAATGACCATAACTCACTCAATTCAACCCGGAATTAATTGAAATTTGTTCCATTTCGAATGAGTAGAGGTGTAGTTTAAAAAGAAAGAAACGGAGGTTAAAAAAGCCGAGTATTTCGGGAGTTATGATGGAAATAGTTAGACTCGCACTTTAGTGTAGCAGTTTACAGACCTACCTCCGATTGATTGACCATAACTCTGTCAATTCAACTCGGAATTTAGTCAAATTCATGCCGTTTCGAAGATGTCGAAGTGTAGTTGAAAACATAAGAAACGGAGATGAAAAACTCCAAGTATTTTAAGAGTTACGATGGAAATAGTTAGACTCGCGCTTTCGCCTAGCAGTTTACTGACCTACCTCCGATTGAATGACCATAACCCACTCAATTCAACTCGGAATTCATTGAAATTCGTTCCATTACGAAGGAGTCGAAAGTGTAGCTGAAAACGGAAGAAACGGAGAAGAAAACTCCAAGTATTTTGAGAGTTATGGTGGAAATAGTTAGACTCGTGTTTTCGCCGAGCAGTTTACAGACCTACCTCCGATTGAATGACCATAAGTCACTAAATTCAACTCGGATTTCATTGAAATTTGTTCCATTTCGAAGGAGTCGAAGTGTAGTTTATAACGGAAGAAACGGAGATGCAAAAAGCCAAGTATTTTGAGAGTTATGGTGGAAATAGTTAGACTCGCACTTTGGTCTAGGAGTTTACAGACCTACCTCGGATTGATTGACCATAACTCACTCAATTCAACTCAGAATTGAATCAAATTCATGGCATTGCGAAGATGTCGAAGTGTAGTTGGAAATGGAGATGAAAAACTCCAAGTAATTTAAGAGTTATGATGGACATAGTTAGACTCGCGCTTTCGCCTAGCAGTTTACAGACCTACCTCCGAGTCAATGACCATAACTCACTCAATTCAACTCGGAATTCATTGAAATTTGTTCCATTTCGAAGGACTCGAACTGTAGTTTAAAACGGAAGAAACGGAGATGAAAAAAGCAAGTATTCTGAGAGTTATGGTGGAAATAGTTACACTCGCACTTTGGTCTAGCAGTTTACAGACCAACCTGCAATTGATTGACCATAACTTACTCAATTTAACTCGGAATTGATTCAAATTCATGCCATTTTGAAGGTGTGGAAGTGTAGTTGAAAACGAAAGAAACAGAGATGAAAAATTCCAAGTATCTTAAGAGTTATGATGGAAATAGTTAGACTCGCGCTTTGGTCTAGCAGTTTGCAGACATACCTCCGATTGAATGACCATAACTCACTCAATTCAACCCGGAATTCATTGAAATTTATTCCATTTCGAAGGAGTCGAAGTGTAGTCTAAAACGGAAGAAACAGAGATGAAAAAGTCCTAGTATTTTGAGAGTTATGACGGAAATAGTTAGACTCGCGCTTTGGTCTAGCAGTTTATAGACCTACGTCCGGTTGATTGACCATAACTCAGTCAATTCAACTCGGGATTGAGTCAAATTCATGCCATTTCGAAGATGTCGAAGTGTAGTTGAAAACATTAGAAACGGAGATGAAAAACTCCAAGTATTTTAAGAGTTATGACGGAAATAGTTAGACTCGCCCTTTCGCCTAGCAGTTTACAGACCTATCTCCGATTGAATGACCATAACTCACTCAATTCAACCCGGAATTAATTGAAATTTGTTCCATTTCGAATGAGTAGAGGTGTAGTTTAAAAAGAAAGAAACGGAGGTTAAAAAAGCCGAGTATTTCGGGAGTTATGATGGAAATAGTTAGACTCGCACTTTAGTGTAGCAGTTTACAGACCTACCTCCGATTGATTGACCATAACTCTGTCAATTCAACTCGGAATTTAGTCAAATTCATGCCGTTTCGAAGATGTCGAAGTGTAGTTGAAAACATAAGAAACGGAGATGAAAAACTCCAAGTATTTTAAGAGTTACGATGGAAATAGTTAGACTCGCGCTTTCGCCTAGCAGTTTACTGACCTACCTCCGATTGAATGACCATAACCCACTCAATTCAACTCGGAATTCATTGAAATTCGTTCCATTACGAAGGAGTCGAAAGTGTAGCTGAAAACGGAAGAAACGGAGAAGAAAACTCCAAGTATTTTGAGAGTTATGGTGGAAATAGTTAGACTCGTGTTTTCGCCGAGCAGTTTACAGACCTACCTCCGATTGAATGACCATAAGTCACTAAATTCAACTCGGATTTCATTGAAATTTGTTCCATTTCGAAGGAGTCGAAGTGTAGTTTATAACGGAAGAAACGGAGATGCAAAAAGCCAAGTATTTTGAGAGTTATGGTGGAAATAGTTAGACTCGCACTTTGGTCTAGGAGTTTACAGACCTACCTCGGATTGATTGACCATAACTCACTCAATTCAACTCAGAATTGAATCAAATTCATGGCATTGCGAAGATGTCGAAGTGTAGTTGGAAATGGAGATGAAAAACTCCAAGTAATTTAAGAGTTATGATGGACATAGTTAGACTCGCGCTTTCGCCTAGCAGTTTACAGACCTACCTCCGAGTCAATGACCATAACTCACTCAATTCAACTCGGAATTCATTGAAATTTGTTCCATTTCGAAGGACTCGAACTGTAGTTTAAAACGGAAGAAACGGAGATGAAAAAAGCAAGTATTCTGAGGGTTATGGTGGAAATAGTTACACTCGCACTTTGGTCTAGCAGTTTACAGACCAACCTGCAATTGATTGACCATAACTTACTCAATTTAACTCGGAATTGATTCAAATTCATGCCATTTTGAAGGTGTGGAAGTGTAGTTGAAAACGAAAGAAACAGAGATGAAAAATTCCAAGTATCTTAAGAGTTATGATGGAAATAGTTAGACTCGCGCTTTGGTCTAGCAGTTTGCAGACATACCTCCGATTGAATGACCATAACTCACTCAATTCAACCCGGAATTCATTGAAATTTATTCCATTTCGAAGGAGTCGAAGTGTAGTCTAAAACGGAAGAAACAGAGATGAAAAAGTCCTAGTATTTTGAGAGTTATGACAGAAATAGTTAGACTCGCGCTTTGGTCTAGCAGTTTATAGACCTACGTCCGGTTGATTGACCATAACTCAGTCAATTCAACTCGGGATTGAGTCAAATTCATGCCATTTCGAAGATGTCGAAGTGTAGTTGAAAACATTAGAAACGGAGATGAAAAACTCCAAGTATTTTAAGAGTTATGACGGAAATAGTTAGACTCGCCCTTTCGCCTAGCAGTTTACAGACCTATCTCCGATTGAATGACCATAACTCACTCAATTCAACCCGGAATTAATTGAAATTTGTTCCATTTCGAATGAGTAGAGGTGTAGTTTAAAAAGAAAGAAACGGAGGTTAAAAAAGCCGAGTATTTCGGGAGTTATGATGGAAATAGTTAGACTCGCACTTTAGTGTAGCAGTTTACAGACCTACCTCCGATTGATTGACCATAACTCTGTCAATTCAACTCGGAATTTAGTCAAATTCATGCCGTTTCGAAGATGTCGAAGTGTAGTTGAAAACATAAGAAACGGAGATGAAAAACTCCAAGTATTTTAAGAGTTACGATGGAAATAGTTAGACTCGCGCTTTCGCCTAGCAGTTTACTGACCTACCTCCGATTGAATGACCATAACCCACTCAATTCAACTCGGAATTCATTGAAATTCGTTCCATTACGAAGGAGTCGAAAGTGTAGCTGAAAACGGAAGAAACGGAGAAGAAAACTCCAAGTATTTTGAGAGTTATGGTGGAAATAGTTAGACTCGTGTTTTCGCCGAGCAGTTTACAGACCTACCTCCGATTGAATGACCATAAGTCACTAAATTCAACTCGGATTTCATTGAAATTTGTTCCATTTCGAAGGAGTCGAAGTGTAGTTTATAACGGAAGAAACGGAGATGCAAAAAGCCAAGTATTTTGAGAGTTATGGTGGAAATAGTTAGACTCGCACTTTGGTCTAGGAGTTTACAGACCTACCTCGGATTGATTGACCATAACTCACTCAATTCAACTCAGAATTGAATCAAATTCATGGCATTGCGAAGATGTCGAAGTGTAGTTGGAAATGGAGATGAAAAACTCCAAGTAATTTAAGAGTTATGATGGACATAGTTAGACTCGCGCTTTCGCCTAGCAGTTTACAGACCTACCTCCGAGTCAATGACCATAACTCACTCAATTCAACTCGGAATTCATTGAAATTTGTTCCATTTCGAAGGACTCGAACTGTAGTTTAAAACGGAAGAAACGGAGATGAAAAAAGCAAGTATTCTGAGAGTTATGGTGGAAATAGTTACACTCGCACTTTGGTCTAGCAGTTTACAGACCAACCTGCAATTGATTGACCATAACTTACTCAATTTAACTCGGAATTGATTCAAATTCATGCCATTTTGAAGGTGTGGAAGTGTAGTTGAAAACGAAAGAAACAGAGATGAAAAATTCCAAGTATCTTAAGAGTTATGATGGAAATAGTTAGACTCGCGCTTTGGTCTAGCAGTTTGCAGACATACCTCCGATTGAATGACCATAACTCACTCAATTCAACCCGGAATTCATTGAAATTTATTCCATTTCGAAGGAGTCGAAGTGTAGTCTAAAACGGAAGAAACAGAGATGAAAAAGTCCTAGTATTTTGAGAGTTATGACGGAAATAGTTAGACTCGCGCTTTGGTCTAGCAGTTTATAGACCTACGTCCGGTTGATTGACCATAACTCAGTCAATTCAACTCGGGATTGAGTCAAATTCATGCCATTTCGAAGATGTCGAAGTGTAGTTGAAAACATTAGAAACGGAGATGAAAAACTCCAAGTATTTTAAGAGTTATGACGGAAATAGTTAGACTCGCCCTTTCGCCTAGCAGTTTACAGACCTATCTCCGATTGAATGACCATAACTCACTCAATTCAACCCGGAATTAATTGAAATTTGTTCCATTTCGAATGAGTAGAGGTGTAGTTTAAAAAGAAAGAAACGGAGGTTAAAAAAGCCGAGTATTTCGGGAGTTATGATGGAAATAGTTAGACTCGCACTTTAGTGTAGCAGTTTACAGACCTACCTCCGATTGATTGACCATAACTCTGTCAATTCAACTCGGAATTTAGTCAAATTCATGCCGTTTCGAAGATGTCGAAG
Organism: Tasmannia lanceolata; assembly: GCF_043159265.1. Lineage (NCBI taxonomy): Eukaryota > Viridiplantae > Streptophyta > Magnoliopsida > Canellales > Winteraceae > Tasmannia > Tasmannia lanceolata. The sequence continues at coordinate 292,561 of NW_027518749.1, read as the reverse complement.
TGTAGTTGAAAACATAAGAAACGGAGATGAAAAACTCCAAGTATTTTAAGAGTTACGATGGAAATAGTTAGACTCGCGCTTTCGCCTAGCAGTTTACTGACCTACCTCCGATTGAATGACCATAACCCACTCAATTCAACTCGGAATTCATTGAAATTCGTTCCATTACGAAGGAGTCGAAAGTGTAGCTGAAAACGGAAGAAACGGAGAAGAAAACTCCAAGTATTTTGAGAGTTATGGTGGAAATAGTTAGACTCGTGTTTTCGCCGAGCAGTTTACAGACCTACCTCCGATTGAATGACCATAAGTCACTAAATTCAACTCGGATTTCATTGAAATTTGTTCCATTTCGAAGGAGTCGAAGTGTAGTTTATAACGGAAGAAACGGAGATGCAAAAAGCCAAGTATTTTGAGAGTTATGGTGGAAATAGTTAGACTCGCACTTTGGTCTAGGAGTTTACAGACCTACCTCGGATTGATTGACCATAACTCACTCAATTCAACTCAGAATTGAATCAAATTCATGGCATTGCGAAGATGTCGAAGTGTAGTTGGAAATGGAGATGAAAAACTCCAAGTAATTTAAGAGTTATGATGGACATAGTTAGACTCGCGCTTTCGCCTAGCAGTTTACAGACCTACCTCCGAGTCAATGACCATAACTCACTCAATTCAACTCGGAATTCATTGAAATTTGTTCCATTTCGAAGGACTCGAACTGTAGTTTAAAACGGAAGAAACGGAGATGAAAAAAGCAAGTATTCTGAGGGTTATGGTGGAAATAGTTACACTCGCACTTTGGTCTAGCAGTTTACAGACCAACCTGCAATTGATTGACCATAACTTACTCAATTTAACTCGGAATTGATTCAAATTCATGCCATTTTGAAGGTGTGGAAGTGTAGTTGAAAACGAAAGAAACAGAGATGAAAAATTCCAAGTATCTTAAGAGTTATGATGGAAATAGTTAGACTCGCGCTTTGGTCTAGCAGTTTGCAGACATACCTCCGATTGAATGACCATAACTCACTCAATTCAACCCGGAATTCATTGAAATTTATTCCATTTCGAAGGAGTCGAAGTGTAGTCTAAAACGGAAGAAACAGAGATGAAAAAGTCCTAGTATTTTGAGAGTTATGACGGAAATAGTTAGACTCGCGCTTTGGTCTAGCAGTTTATAGACCTACGTCCGGTTGATTGACCATAACTCAGTCAATTCAACTCGGGATTGAGTCAAATTCATGCCATTTCGAAGATGTCGAAGTGTAGTTGAAAACATTAGAAACGGAGATGAAAAACTCCAAGTATTTTAAGAGTTATGACGGAAATAGTTAGACTCGCCCTTTCGCCTAGCAGTTTACAGACCTATCTCCGATTGAATGACCATAACTCACTCAATTCAACCCGGAATTAATTGAAATTTGTTCCATTTCGAATGAGTAGAGGTGTAGTTTAAAAAGAAAGAAACGGAGGTTAAAAAAGCCGAGTATTTCGGGAGTTATGATGGAAATAGTTAGACTCGCACTTTAGTGTAGCAGTTTACAGACCTACCTCCGATTGATTGACCATAACTCTGTCAATTCAACTCGGAATTTAGTCAAATTCATGCCGTTTCGAAGATGTCGAAGTGTAGTTGAAAACATAAGAAACGGAGATGAAAAACTCCAAGTATTTTAAGAGTTACGATGGAAATAGTTAGACTCGCGCTTTCGCCTAGCAGTTTACTGACCTACCTCCGATTGAATGACCATAACCCACTCAATTCAACTCGGAATTCATTGAAATTCGTTCCATTACGAAGGAGTCGAAAGTGTAGCTGAAAACGGAAGAAACGGAGAAGAAAACTCCAAGTATTTTGAGAGTTATGGTGGAAATAGTTAGACTCGTGTTTTCGCCGAGCAGTTTACAGACCTACCTCCGATTGAATGACCATAAGTCACTAAATTCAACTCGGATTTCATTGAAATTTGTTCCATTTCGAAGGAGTCGAAGTGTAGTTTATAACGGAAGAAACGGAGATGCAAAAAGCCAAGTATTTTGAGAGTTATGGTGGAAATAGTTAGACTCGCACTTTGGTCTAGGAGTTTACAGACCTACCTCGGATTGATTGACCATAACTCACTCAATTCAACTCAGAATTGAATCAAATTCATGGCATTGCGAAGATGTCGAAGTGTAGTTGGAAATGGAGATGAAAAACTCCAAGTAATTTAAGAGTTATGATGGACATAGTTAGACTCGCGCTTTCGCCTAGCAGTTTACAGACCTACCTCCGAGTCAATGACCATAACTCACTCAATTCAACTCGGAATTCATTGAAATTTGTTCCATTTCGAAGGACTCGAACTGTAGTTTAAAACGGAAGAAACGGAGATGAAAAAAGCAAGTATTCTGAGGGTTATGGTGGAAATAGTTACACTCGCACTTTGGTCTAGCAGTTTACAGACCAACCTGCAATTGATTGACCATAACTTACTCAATTTAACTCGGAATTGATTCAAATTCATGCCATTTTGAAGGTGTGGAAGTGTAGTTGAAAACGAAAGAAACAGAGATGAAAAATTCCAAGTATCTTAAGAGTTATGATGGAAATAGTTAGACTCGCGCTTTGGTCTAGCAGTTTGCAGACATACCTCCGATTGAATGACCATAACTCACTCAATTCAACCCGGAATTCATTGAAATTTATTCCATTTCGAAGGAGTCGAAGTGTAGTCTAAAACGGAAGAAACAGAGATGAAAAAGTCCTAGTATTTTGAGAGTTATGACGGAAATAGTTAGACTCGCGCTTTGGTCTAGCAGTTTATAGACCTACGTCCGGTTGATTGACCATAACTCAGTCAATTCAACTCGGGATTGAGTCAAATTCATGCCATTTCGAAGATGTCGAAGTGTAGTTGAAAACATTAGAAACAGAGATGAAAAACTCCAAGTATTTTAAGAGTTATGACGGAAATAGTTAGACTCGCCCTTTCGCCTAGCAGTTTACAGACCTATCTCCGATTGAATGACCATAACTCACTCAATTCAACCCGGAATTAATTGAAATTTGTTCCATTTCGAATGAGTAGAGGTGTAGTTTAAAAAGAAAGAAACGGAGGTTAAAAAAGCCGAGTATTTCGGGAGTTATGATGGAAATAGTTAGACTCGCACTTTAGTGTAGCAGTTTACAGACCTACCTCCGATTGATTGACCATAACTCTGTCAATTCAACTCGGAATTTAGTCAAATTCATGCCGTTTCGAAGATGTCGAAGTGTAGTTGAAAACATAAGAAACGGAGATGAAAAACTCCAAGTATTTTAAGAGTTACGATGGAAATAGTTAGACTCGCGCTTTCGCCTAGCAGTTTACTGACCTACCTCCGATTGAATGACCATAACCCACTCAATTCAACTCGGAATTCATTGAAATTCGTTCCATTACGAAGGAGTCGAAAGTGTAGCTGAAAACGGAAGAAACGGAGAAGAAAACTCCAAGTATTTTGAGAGTTATGGTGGAAATAGTTAGACTCGTGTTTTCGCCGAGCAGTTTACAGACCTACCTCCGATTGAATGACCATAAGTCACTAAATTCAACTCGGATTTCATTGAAATTTGTTCCATTTCGAAGGAGTCGAAGTGTAGTTTATAACGGAAGAAACGGAGATGCAAAAAGCCAAGTATTTTGAGAGTTATGGTGGAAATAGTTAGACTCGCACTTTGGTCTAGGAGTTTACAGACCTACCTCGGATTGATTGACCATAACTCACTCAATTCAACTCAGAATTGAATCAAATTCATGGCATTGCGAAGATGTCGAAGTGTAGTTGGAAATGGAGATGAAAAACTCCAAGTAATTTAAGAGTTATGATGGACATAGTTAGACTCGCGCTTTCGCCTAGCAGTTTACAGACCTACCTCCGAGTCAATGACCATAACTCACTCAATTCAACTCGGAATTCATTGAAATTTGTTCCATTTCGAAGGACTCGAACTGTAGTTTAAAACGGAAGAAACGGAGATGAAAAAAGCAAGTATTCTGAGAGTTATGGTGGAAATAGTTACACTCGCACTTTGGTCTAGCAGTTTACAGACCAACCTGCAATTGATTGACCATAACTTACTCAATTTAACTCGGAATTGATTCAAATTCATGCCATTTTGAAGGTGTGGAAGTGTAGTTGAAAACGAAAGAAACAGAGATGAAAAATTCCAAGTATCTTAAGAGTTATGATGGAAATAGTTAGACTCGCGCTTTGGTCTAGCAGTTTGCAGACATACCTCCGATTGAATGACCATAACTCACTCAATTCAACCCGGAATTCATTGAAATTTATTCCATTTCGAAGGAGTCGAAGTGTAGTCTAAAACGGAAGAAACAGAGATGAAAAAGTCCTAGTATTTTGAGAGTTATGACGGAAATAGTTAGACTCGCGCTTTGGTCTAGCAGTTTATAGACCTACGTCCGGTTGATTGACCATAACTCAGTCAATTCAACTCGGGATTGAGTCAAATTCATGCCATTTCGAAGATGTCGAAGTGTAGTTGAAAACATTAGAAACGGAGATGAAAAACTCCAAGTATTTTAAGAGTTATGACGGAAATAGTTAGACTCGCCCTTTCGCCTAGCAGTTTACAGACCTATCTCCGATTGAATGACCATAACTCACTCAATTCAACCCGGAATTAATTGAAATTTGTTCCATTTCGAATGAGTAGAGGTGTAGTTTAAAAAGAAAGAAACGGAGGTTAAAAAAGCCGAGTATTTCGGGAGTTATGATGGAAATAGTTAGACTCGCACTTTAGTGTAGCAGTTTACAGACCTACCTCCGATTGATTGACCATAACTCTGTCAATTCAACTCGGAATTTAGTCAAATTCATGCCGTTTCGAAGATGTCGAAGTGTAGTTGAAAACATAAGAAACGGAGATGAAAAACTCCAAGTATTTTAAGAGTTACGATGGAAATAGTTAGACTCGCGCTTTCGCCTAGCAGTTTACTGACCTACCTCCGATTGAATGACCATAACCCACTCAATTCAACTCGGAATTCATTGAAATTCGTTCCATTACGAAGGAGTCGAAAGTGTAGCTGAAAACGGAAGAAACGGAGAAGAAAACTCCAAGTATTTTGAGAGTTATGGTGGAAATAGTTAGACTCGTGTTTTCGCCGAGCAGTTTACAGACCTACCTCCGATTGAATGACCATAAGTCACTAAATTCAACTCGGATTTCATTGAAATTTGTTCCATTTCGAAGGAGTCGAAGTGTAGTTTATAACGGAAGAAACGGAGATGCAAAAAGCCAAGTATTTTGAGAGTTATGGTGGAAATAGTTAGACTCGCACTTTGGTCTAGGAGTTTACAGACCTACCTCGGATTGATTGACCATAACTCACTCAATTCAACTCAGAATTGAATCAAATTCATGGCATTGCGAAGATGTCGAAGTGTAGTTGGAAATGGAGATGAAAAACTCCAAGTAATTTAAGAGTTATGATGGACATAGTTAGACTCGCGCTTTCGCCTAGCAGTTTACAGACCTACCTCCGAGTCAATGACCATAACTCACTCAATTCAACTCGGAATTCATTGAAATTTGTTCCATTTCGAAGGACTCGAACTGTAGTTTAAAACGGAAGAAACGGAGATGAAAAAAGCAAGTATTCTGAGAGTTATGGTGGAAATAGTTACACTCGCACTTTGGTCTAGCAGTTTACAGACCAACCTGCAATTGATTGACCATAACTTACTCAATTTAACTCGGAATTGATTCAAATTCATGCCATTTTGAAGGTGTGGAAGTGTAGTTGAAAACGAAAGAAACAGAGATGAAAAATTCCAAGTATCTTAAGAGTTATGATGGAAATAGTTAGACTCGCGCTTTGGTCTAGCAGTTTGCAGACATACCTCCGATTGAATGACCATAACTCACTCAATTCAACCCGGAATTCATTGAAATTTATTCCATTTCGAAGGAGTCGAAGTGTAGTCTAAAACGGAAGAAACAGAGATGAAAAAGTCCTAGTATTTTGAGAGTTATGACGGAAATAGTTAGACTCGCGCTTTGGTCTAGCAGTTTATAGACCTACGTCCGGTTGATTGACCATAACTCAGTCAATTCAACTCGGGATTGAGTCAAATTCATGCCATTTCGAAGATGTCGAAGTGTAGTTGAAAACATTAGAAACGGAGATGAAAAACTCCAAGTATTTTAAGAGTTATGACGGAAATAGTTAGACTCGCCCTTTCGCCTAGCAGTTTACAGACCTATCTCCGATTGAATGACCATAACTCACTCAATTCAACCCGGAATTAATTGAAATTTGTTCCATTTCGAATGAGTAGAGGTGTAGTTTAAAAAGAAAGAAACGGAGGTTAAAAAAGCCGAGTATTTCGGGAGTTATGATGGAAATAGTTAGACTCGCACTTTAGTGTAGCAGTTTACAGACCTACCTCCGATTGATTGACCATAACTCTGTCAATTCAACTCGGAATTTAGTCAAATTCATGCCGTTTCGAAGATGTCGAAGTGTAGTTGAAAACATAAGAAACGGAGATGAAAAACTCCAAGTATTTTAAGAGTTACGATGGAAATAGTTAGACTCGCGCTTTCGCCTAGCAGTTTACTGACCTACCTCCGATTGAATGACCATAACCCACTCAATTCAACTCGGAATTCATTGAAATTCGTTCCATTACGAAGGAGTCGAAAGTGTAGCTGAAAACGGAAGAAACGGAGAAGAAAACTCCAAGTATTTTGAGAGTTATGGTGGAAATAGTTAGACTCGTGTTTTCGCCGAGCAGTTTACAGACCTACCTCCGATTGAATGACCATAAGTCACTAAATTCAACTCGGATTTCATTGAAATTTGTTCCATTTCGAAGGAGTCGAAGTGTAGTTTATAACGGAAGAAACGGAGATGCAAAAAGCCAAGTATTTTGAGAGTTATGGTGGAAATAGTTAGACTCGCACTTTGGTCTAGGAGTTTACAGACCTACCTCGGATTGATTGACCATAACTCACTCAATTCAACTCAGAATTGAATCAAATTCATGGCATTGCGAAGATGTCGAAGTGTAGTTGGAAATGGAGATGAAAAACTCCAAGTAATTTAAGAGTTATGATGGACATAGTTAGACTCGCGCTTTCGCCTAGCAGTTTACAGACCTACCTCCGAGTCAATGACCATAACTCACTCAATTCAACTCGGAATTCATTGAAATTTGTTCCATTTCGAAGGACTCGAACTGTAGTTTAAAACGGAAGAAACGGAGATGAAAAAAGCAAGTATTCTGAGGGTTATGGTGGAAATAGTTACACTCGCACTTTGGTCTAGCAGTTTACAGACCAACCTGCAATTGATTGACCATAACTTACTCAATTTAACTCGGAATTGATTCAAATTCATGCCATTTTGAAGGTGTGGAAGTGTAGTTGAAAACGAAAGAAATAGAGATGAAAAATTCCAAGTATCTTAAGAGTTATGATGGAAATAGTTAGACTCGCGCTTTGGTCTAGCAGTTTGCAGACATACCTCCGATTGAATGACCATAACTCACTCAATTCAACCCGGAATTCATTGAAATTTATTCCATTTCGAAGGAGTCGAAGTGTAGTCTAAAACGGAAGAAACAGAGATGAAAAAGTCCTAGTATTTTGAGAGTTATGACGGAAATAGTTAGACTCGCGCTTTGGTCTAGCAGTTTATAGACCTACGTCCGGTTGATTGACCATAACTCAGTCAATTCAACTCGGGATTGAGTCAAATTCATGCCATTTCGAAGATGTCGAAGTGTAGTTGAAAACATTAGAAACGGAGATGAAAAACTCCAAGTATTTTAAGAGTTATGACGGAAATAGTTAGACTCGCCCTTTCGCCTAGCAGTTTACAGACCTATCTCCGATTGAATGACCATAACTCACTCAATTCAACCCGGAATTAATTGAAATTTGTTCCATTTCGAATGAGTAGAGGTGTAGTTTAAAAAGAAAGAAACGGAGGTTAAAAAAGCCGAGTATTTCGGGAGTTATGATGGAAATAGTTAGACTCGCACTTTAGTGTAGCAGTTTACAGACCTACCTCCGATTGATTGACCATAACTCTGTCAATTCAACTCGGAATTTAGTCAAATTCATGCCGTTTCGAAGATGTCGAAGTGTAGTTGAAAACATAAGAAACGGAGATGAAAAACTCCAAGTATTTTAAGAGTTACGATGGAAATAGTTAGACTCGCGCTTTCGCCTAGCAGTTTACTGACCTACCTCCGATTGAATGACCATAACCCACTCAATTCAACTCGGAATTCATTGAAATTCGTTCCATTACGAAGGAGTCGAAAGTGTAGCTGAAAACGGAAGAAACGGAGAAGAAAACTCCAAGTATTTTGAGAGTTATGGTGGAAATAGTTAGACTCGTGTTTTCGCCGAGCAGTTTACAGACCTACCTCCGATTGAATGACCATAAGTCACTAAATTCAACTCGGATTTCATTGAAATTTGTTCCATTTCGAAGGAGTCGAAGTGTAGTTTATAACGGAAGAAACGGAGATGCAAAAAGCCAAGTATTTTGAGAGTTATGGTGGAAATAGTTAGACTCGCACTTTGGTCTAGGAGTTTACAGACCTACCTCGGATTGATTGACCATAACTCACTCAATTCAACTCAGAATTGAATCAAATTCATGGCATTGCGAAGATGTCGAAGTGTAGTTGGAAATGGAGATGAAAAACTCCAAGTAATTTAAGAGTTATGATGGACATAGTTAGACTCGCGCTTTCGCCTAGCAGTTTACAGACCTACCTCCGAGTCAATGACCATAACTCACTCAATTCAACTCGGAATTCATTGAAATTTGTTCCATTTCGAAGGACTCGAACTGTAGTTTAAAACGGAAGAAACGGAGATGAAAAAAGCAAGTATTCTGAGGGTTATGGTGGAAATAGTTACACTCGCACTTTGGTCTAGCAGTTTACAGACCAACCTGCAATTGATTGACCATAACTTACTCAATTTAACTCGGAATTGATTCAAATTCATGCCATTTTGAAGGTGTGGAAGTGTAGTTGAAAACGAAAGAAACAGAGATGAAAAATTCCAAGTATCTTAAGAGTTATGATGGAAATAGTTAGACTCGCGCTTTGGTCTAGCAGTTTGCAGACATACCTCCGATTGAATGACCATAACTCACTCAATTCAACCCGGAATTCATTGAAATTTATTCCATTTCGAAGGAGTCGAAGTGTAGTCTAAAACGGAAGAAACAGAGATGAAAAAGTCCTAGTATTTTGAGAGTTATGACGGAAATAGTTAGACTCGCGCTTTGGTCTAGCAGTTTATAGACCTACGTCCGGTTGATTGACCATAACTCAGTCAATTCAACTCGGGATTGAGTCAAATTCATGCCATTTCGAAGATGTCGAAGTGTAGTTGAAAACATTAGAAACGGAGATGAAAAACTCCAAGTATTTTAAGAGTTATGACGGAAATAGTTAGACTCGCCCTTTCGCCTAGCAGTTTACAGACCTATCTCCGATTGAATGACCATAACTCACTCAATTCAACCCGGAATTAATTGAAATTTGTTCCATTTCGAATGAGTAGAGGTGTAGTTTAAAAAGAAAGAAACGGAGGTTAAAAAAGCCGAGTATTTCGGGAGTTATGATGGAAATAGTTAGACTCGCACTTTAGTGTAGCAGTTTACAGACCTACCTCCGATTGATTGACCATAACTCTGTCAATTCAACTCGGAATTTAGTCAAATTCATGCCGTTTCGAAGATGTCGAAGTGTAGTTGAAAACATAAGAAACGGAGATGAAAAACTCCAAGTATTTTAAGAGTTACGATGGAAATAGTTAGACTCGCGCTTTCGCCTAGCAGTTTACTGACCTACCTCCGATTGAATGACCATAACCCACTCAATTCAACTCGGAATTCATTGAAATTCGTTCCATTACGAAGGAGTCGAAAGTGTAGCTGAAAACGGAAGAAACGGAGAAGAAAACTCCAAGTATTTTGAGAGTTATGGTGGAAATAGTTAGACTCGTGTTTTCGCCGAGCAGTTTACAGACCTACCTCCGATTGAATGACCATAAGTCACTAAATTCAACTCGGATTTCATTGAAATTTGTTCCATTTCGAAGGAGTCGAAGTGTAGTTTATAACGGAAGAAACGGAGATGCAAAAAGCCAAGTATTTTGAGAGTTATGGTGGAAATAGTTAGACTCGCACTTTGGTCTAGGAGTTTACAGACCTACCTCGGATTGATTGACCATAACTCACTCAATTCAACTCAGAATTGAATCAAATTCATGGCATTGCGAAGATGTCGAAGTGTAGTTGGAAATGGAGATGAAAAACTCCAAGTAATTTAAGAGTTATGATGGACATAGTTAGACTCGCGCTTTCGCCTAGCAGTTTACAGACCTACCTCCGAGTCAATGACCATAACTCACTCAATTCAACTCGGAATTCATTGAAATTTGTTCCATTTCGAAGGACTCGAACTGTAGTTTAAAACGGAAGAAACGGAGATGAAAAAAGCAAGTATTCTGAGAGTTATGGTGGAAATAGTTACACTCGCACTTTGGTCTAGCAGTTTACAGACCAACCTGCAATTGATTGACCATAACTTACTCAATTTAACTCGGAATTGATTCAAATTCATGCCATTTTGAAGGTGTGGAAGTGTAGTTGAAAACGAAAGAAACAGAGATGAAAAATTCCAAGTATCTTAAGAGTTATGATGGAAATAGTTAGACTCGCGCTTTGGTCTAGCAGTTTGCAGACATACCTCCGATTGAATGACCATAACTCACTCAATTCAACCCGGAATTCATTGAAATTTATTCCATTTCGAAGGAGTCGAAGTGTAGTCTAAAACGGAAGAAACAGAGATGAAAAAGTCCTAGTATTTTGAGAGTTATGACGGAAATAGTTAGACTCGCGCTTTGGTCTAGCAGTTTATAGACCTACGTCCGGTTGATTGACCATAACTCAGTCAATTCAACTCGGGATTGAGTCAAATTCATGCCATTTCGAAGATGTCGAAGTGTAGTTGAAAACATTAGAAACGGAGATGAAAAACTCCAAGTATTTTAAGAGTTATGACGGAAATAGTTAGACTCGCCCTTTCGCCTAGCAGTTTACAGACCTATCTCCGATTGAATGACCATAACTCACTCAATTCAACCCGGAATTAATTGAAATTTGTTCCATTTCGAATGAGTAGAGGTGTAGTTTAAAAAGAAAGAAACGGAGGTTAAAAAAGCCGAGTATTTCGGGAGTTATGATGGAAATAGTTAGACTCGCACTTTAGTGTAGCAGTTTACAGACCTACCTCCGATTGATTGACCATAACTCTGTCAATTCAACTCGGAATTTAGTCAAATTCATGCCGTTTCGAAGATGTCGAAGTGTAGTTGAAAACATAAGAAACGGAGATGAAAAACTCCAAGTATTTTAAGAGTTACGATGGAAATAGTTAGACTCGCGCTTTCGCCTAGCAGTTTACTGACCTACCTCCGATTGAATGACCATAACCCACTCAATTCAACTCGGAATTCATTGAAATTCGTTCCATTACGAAGGAGTCGAAAGTGTAGCTGAAAACGGAAGAAACGGAGAAGAAAACTCCAAGTATTTTGAGAGTTATGGTGGAAATAGTTAGACTCGTGTTTTCGCCGAGCAGTTTACAGACCTACCTCCGATTGAATGACCATAAGTCACTAAATTCAACTCGGATTTCATTGAAATTTGTTCCATTTCGAAGGAGTCGAAGTGTAGTTTATAACGGAAGAAACGGAGATGCAAAAAGCCAAGTATTTTGAGAGTTATGGTGGAAATAGTTAGACTCGCCCTTTCGCCTAGCAGTTTACAGACCTATCTCCGATTGAATGACCATAACTCACTCAATTCAACCCGGAATTAATTGAAATTTGTTCCATTTCGAATGAGTAGAGGTGTAGTTTAAAAAGAAAGAAACGGAGGTTAAAAAAGCCGAGTATTTCGGGAGTTATGATGGAAATAGTTAGACTCGCACTTTAGTGTAGCAGTTTACAGACCTACCTCCGATTGATTGACCATAACTCTGTCAATTCAACTCGGAATTTAGTCAAATTCATGCCGTTTCGAAGATGTCGAAGTGTAGTTGAAAACATAAGAAACGGAGATGAAAAACTCCAAGTATTTTAAGAGTTACGACGGAAATAGTTAGACTCGCCCTTTCGCCTAGCAGTTTACAGACCTATCTCCGATTGAATGACCATAACTCACTCAATTCAACCCGGAATTAATTGAAATTTGTTCCATTTCGAATGAGTAGAGGTGTAGTTTAAAAAGAAAGAAACGGAGGTTAAAAAAGCCGAGTATTTCGGGAGTTATGACGGAAATAGTTAGACTCGCACTTTAGTGTAGCAGTTTACAGACCTACCTCCGATTGATTGACCATAACTCTGTCAATTCAACTCGGAATTTAGTCAAATTCATGCCGTTTCGAAGATGTCGAAGTGTAGTTGAAAACATTAGAAACGGAGATGAAAAACTCCAAGTATTTTAAGAGTTATGACGGAAATAGTTAGACTCGTGTTTTCGCCGAGCAGTTTACAGACCTACCTCCGATTGAATGACCATAAGTCACTAAATTCAACTCGAATTTCATTGAAATTTGTTCCATTTCGAAGGAGTCGAAGTGTAGTTTATAACGGAAGAAACGGAGATGCAAAAAGCCAAGTATTTTGAGAGTTATGGTGGAAATAGTTAGACTCGCACTTTGGTCTAGGAGTTTACAGACCTACCTCGGATTGATTGACCATAACTCACTCAATTCAACTCAGAATTGAATCAAATTCATGGCATTGCGAAGATGTCGAAGTGTAGTTGGAAATGGAGATGAAGAACTCCAAGTAATTTAAGAGTTATGATGGACATAGTTAGACTCGCGCTTTCGCCTAGCAGTTTACAGACCTACCTCCGAGTCAATGACCATAACTCACTCAATTCAACTCGGAATTCATTGAAATTTGTTCCATTTCGAAGGACTCGAACTGTAGTTTAAAACGGAAGAAACGGAGATGAAAAAAGCAAGTATTCTGAGAGTTATGGTGGAAATAGTTACACTCGCACTTTGGTCTAGCAGTTTACAGACCAACCTGCAATTGATTGACCATAACTTACTCAATTTAACTCGGAATTGATTCAAATTCATGCCATTTTGAAGGTGTGGAAGTGTAGTTGAAAACGAAAGAAACAGAGATGAAAAATTCCAAGTATCTTAAGAGTTATGATGGAAATAGTTAGACTCGCGCTTTGGTCTAGCAGTTTGCAGACATACCTCCGATTGAATGACCATAACTCACTCAATTCAACCCGGAATTCATTGAAATTTATTCCATTTCGAAGGAGTCGAAGTGTAGTCTAAAACGGAAGAAACAGAGATGAAAAAGTCCTAGTATTTTGAGAGTTATGACGGAAATAGTTAGACTCGCGCTTTGGTCTAGCAGTTTATAGACCTACGTCCGGTTGATTGACCATAACTCAGTCAATTCAACTCGGAATTGAGTCAAATTCATGCCATTTCGAAGATGTCGAAGTGTAGTTGAAAACATTAGAAACGGAGATGAAAAACTCCAAGTATTTTAAGAGTTATGACGGAAATAGTTAGACTCGCCCTTTCGCCTAGCAGTTTACAGACCTATCTCCGATTGAATGACCATAACTCACTCAATTCAACCCGGAATTAATTGAAATTTGTTCCATTTCGAATGAGTAGAGGTGTAGTTTAAAAAGAAAGAAACGGAGGTTAAAAAAGCCGAGTATTTCGGGAGTTATGATGGAAATAGTTAGACTCGCACTTTAGTGTAGCAGTTTACAGACCTACCTCCGATTGATTGACCATAACTCTGTCAATTCAACTCGGAATTTAGTCAAATTCATGCCGTTTCGAAGATGTCGAAGTGTAGTTGAAAACATAAGAAACGGAGATGAAAAACTCCAAGTATTTTAAGAGTTACGATGGAAATAGTTAGACTCGCGCTTTCGCCTAGCAGTTTACTGACCTACCTCCGATTGAATGACCATAACCCACTCAATTCAACTCGGAATTCATTGAAATTCGTTCCATTACGAAGGAGTCGAAAGTGTAGCTGAAAACGGAAGAAACGGAGAAGAAAACTCCAAGTATTTTGAGAGTTATGGTGGAAATAGTTAGACTCGTGTTTTCGCCGAGCAGTTTACAGACCTACCTCCGATTGAATGACCATAAGTCACTAAATTCAACTCGGATTTCATTGAAATTTGTTCCATTTCGAAGGAGTCGAAGTGTAGTTTATAACGGAAGAAACGGAGATGCAAAAAGCCAAGTATTTTGAGAGTTATGGTGGAAATAGTTAGACTCGCACTTTGGTCTAGGAGTTTACAGACCTACCTCGGATTGATTGACCATAACTCACTCAATTCAACTCAGAATTGAATCAAATTCATGGCATTGCGAAGATGTCGAAGTGTAGTTGGAAATGGAGATGAAGAACTCCAAGTAATTTAAGAGTTATGATGGACATAGTTAGACTCGCGCTTTCGCCTAGCAGTTTACAGACCTACCTCCGAGTCAATGACCATAACTCACTCAATTCAACTCGGAATTCATTGAAATTTGTTCCATTTCGAAGGACTCGAACTGTAGTTTAAAACGGAAGAAACGGAGATGAAAAAAGCAAGTATTCTGAGAGTTATGGTGGAAATAGTTACACTCGCACTTTGGTCTAGCAGTTTACAGACCAACCTGCAATTGATTGACCATAACTTACTCAATTTAACTCGGAATTGATTCAAATTCATGCCATTTTGAAGGTGTGGAAGTGTAGTTGAAAACGAAAGAAACAGAGATGAAAAATTCCAAGTATCTTAAGAGTTATGATGGAAATAGTTAGACTCGCGCTTTGGTCTAGCAGTTTGCAGACATACCTCCGATTGAATGACCATAACTCACTCAATTCAACCCGGAATTCATTGAAATTTATTCCATTTCGAAGGAGTCGAAGTGTAGTCTAAAACGGAAGAAACAGAGATGAAAAAGTCCTAGTATTTTGAGAGTTATGACGGAAATAGTTAGACTCGCGCTTTGGTCTAGCAGTTTATAGACCTACGTCCGGTTGATTGACCATAACTCAGTCAATTCAACTCGGAATTGAGTCAAATTCATGCCATTTCGAAGATGTCGAAGTGTAGTTGAAAACATTAGAAACGGAGATGAAAAACTCCAAGTATTTTAAGAGTTACGACGGAAATAGTTAGACTCGCCCTTTCGCCTAGCAGTTTACAGACCTATCTCCGATTGAATGACCATAACTCACTCAATTCAACCCGGAATTAATTGAAATTTGTTCCATTTCGAATGAGTAGAGGTGTAGTTTAAAAAGAAAGAAACGGAGGTTAAAAAAGCCGAGTATTTCGGGAGTTATGACGGAAATAGTTAGACTCGCACTTTAGTGTAGCAGTTTACAGACCTACCTCCGATTGATTGACCATAACTCTGTCAATTCAACTCGGAATTTAGTCAAATTCATGCCGTTTCGAAGATGTCGAAGTGTAGTTGAAAACATTAGAAACGGAGATGAAAAACTCCAAGTATTTTAAGAGTTATGACGGAAATAGTTAGACTCGTGTTTTCGCCGAGCAGTTTACAGACCTACCTCCGATTGAATGACCATAAGTCACTAAATTCAACTCGAATTTCATTGAAATTTGTTCCATTTCGAAGGAGTCGAAGTGTAGTTTATAACGGAAGAAACGGAGATGCAAAAAGCCAAGTATTTTGAGAGTTATGGTGGAAATAGTTAGACTCGCACTTTGGTCTAGGAGTTTACAGACCTACCTCGGATTGATTGACCATAACTCACTCAATTCAACTCAGAATTGAATCAAATTCATGGCATTGCGAAGATGTCGAAGTGTAGTTGGAAATGGAGATGAAGAACTCCAAGTAATTTAAGAGTTATGATGGACATAGTTAGACTCGCGCTTTCGCCTAGCAGTTTACAGACCTACCTCCGAGTCAATGACCATAACTCACTCAATTCAACTCGGAATTCATTGAAATTTGTTCCATTTCGAAGGACTCGAACTGTAGTTTAAAACGGAAGAAACGGAGATGAAAAAAGCAAGTATTCTGAGAGTTATGGTGGAAATAGTTACACTCGCACTTTGGTCTAGCAGTTTACAGACCAACCTGCAATTGATTGACCATAACTTACTCAATTTAACTCGGAATTGATTCAAATTCATGCCATTTTGAAGGTGTGGAAGTGTAGTTGAAAACGAAAGAAACAGAGATGAAAAATTCCAAGTATCTTAAGAGTTATGATGGAAATAGTTAGACTCGCGCTTTGGTCTAGCAGTTTGCAGACATACCTCCGATTGAATGACCATAACTCACTCAATTCAACCCGGAATTCATTGAAATTTATTCCATTTCGAAGGAGTCGAAGTGTAGTCTAAAACGGAAGAAACAGAGATGAAAAAGTCCTAGTATTTTGAGAGTTATGACGGAAATAGTTAGACTCGCGCTTTGGTCTAGCAGTTTATAGACCTACGTCCGGTTGATTGACCATAACTCAGTCAATTCAACTCGGAATTGAGTCAAATTCATGCCATTTCGAAGATGTCGAAGTGTAGTTGAAAACATTAGAAACGGAGATGAAAAACTCCAAGTATTTTAAGAGTTACGACGGAAATAGTTAGACTCGCCCTTTCGCCTAGCAGTTTACAGACCTATCTCCGATTGAATGACCATAACTCACTCAATTCAACCCGGAATTAATTGAAATTTGTTCCATTTCGAATGAGTAGAGGTGTAGTTTAAAAAGAAAGAAACGGAGGTTAAAAAAGCCGAGTATTTCGGGAGTTATGACGGAAATAGTTAGACTCGCACTTTAGTGTAGCAGTTTACAGACCTACCTCCGATTGATTGACCATAACTCTGTCAATTCAACTCGGAATTTAGTCAAATTCATGCCGTTTCGAAGATGTCGAAGTGTAGTTGAAAACATTAGAAACGGAGATGAAAAACTCCAAGTATTTTAAGAGTTATGACGGAAATAGTTAGACTCGTGTTTTCGCCGAGCAGTTTACAGACCTACCTCCGATTGAATGACCATAAGTCACTAAATTCAACTCGGATTTCATTGAAATTTGTTCCATTTCGAAGGAGTCGAAGTGTAGTTTATAACGGAAGAAACGGAGATGCAAAAAGCCAAGTATTTTGAGAGTTATGGTGGAAATAGTTAGACTCGCACTTTGGTCTAGGAGTTTACAGACCTACCTCGGATTGATTGACCATAACTCACTCAATTCAACTCAGAATTGAATCATATTCATGGCATTGCGAAGATGTCGAAGTGTAGTTGGAAATGGAGATGAAGAACTCCAAGTAATTTAAGAGTTATGATGGACATAGTTAGACTCGCGCTTTCGCCTAGCAGTTTACAGACATACCTCCGAGTCAATGACCATAACTCACTCAATTCAACTCGGAATTCATTGAAATTTGTTCCATTTCGAAGGACTCGAACTGTAGTTTAAAACGGAAGAAACGGAGATGAAAAAAGCAAGTATTCTGAGAGTTATGGTGGAAATAGTTACACTCGCACTTTGGTCTAGCAGTTTACAGACCAACCTGCAATTGATTGACCATAACTTACTCAATATAACTCGGAATTGATTCAAATTCATGCCATTTTGAAGGTGTGGAAGTGTAGTTGAAAACGAAAGAAACAGAGATGAAAAATTCCAAGTATCTTAAGAGTTATGATGGAAATAGTTAGACTCGCGCTTTGGTCTAGCAGTTTGCAGACATACCTCCGATTGAATGACCATAACTCACTCAATTCAACCCGGAATTCATTGAAATTTATTCCATTTCGAAGGAGTCGAAGTGTAGTCTAAAACGGAAGAAACAGAGATGAAAAAGTCCTAGTATTTTGAGAGTTATGACGGAAATAGTTAGACTCGCGCTTTGGTCTAGCAGTTTATAGACCTACGTCCGGTTGATTGACCATAACTCAGTCAATTCAACTCGGAATTGAGTCAAATTCATGCCATTTCGAAGATGTCGAAGTGTAGTTGAAAACATTAGAAACGGAGATGAAAAACTCCAAGTATTTTAAGAGTTACGACGGAAATAGTTAGACTCGCCCTTTCGCCTAGCAGTTTACAGACCTATCTCCGATTGAATGACCATAACTCACTCAATTCAACCCGGAATTAATTGAAATTTGTTCCATTTCGAATGAGTAGAGGTGTAGTTTAAAAAGAAAGAAACGGAGGTTAAAAAAGCCGAGTATTTCGGGAGTTATGACGGAAATAGTTAGACTCGCACTTTAGTGTAGCAGTTTACAGACCTACCTCCGATTGATTGACCATAACTCTGTCAATTCAACTCGGAATTTAGTCAAATTCATGCCGTTTCGAAGATGTCGAAGTGTAGTTGAAAACATTAGAAACGGAGATGAAAAACTCCAAGTATTTTAAGAGTTATGACGGAAATAGTTAGACTCGCCCTTTCGCCTAGCAGTTTACAGACCTATCTCCGATTGAATGACCATAACTCACTCAATTCAACCCGGAATTAATTGAAATTTGTTCCATTTCGAATGAGTAGAGGTGTAGTTTAAAAAGAAAGAAACGGAGGTTAAAAAAGCCGAGTATTTCGGGAGTTATGATGGAAATAGTTAGACTCGCACTTTAGTGTAGCAGTTTACAGACCTACCTCCGATTGATTGACCATAACTCTGTCAATTCAACTCGGAATTTAGTCAAATTCATGCCGTTTCGAAGATGTCGAAGTGTAGTTGAAAACATAAGAAACGGAGATGAAAAACTCCAAGTATTTTAAGAGTTACGACGGAAATAGTTAGACTCGCCCTTTCGCCTAGCAGTTTACAGACCTATCTCCGATTGAATGACCATAACTCACTCAATTCAACCCGGAATTAATTGAAATTTGTTCCATTTCGAATGAGTAGAGGTGTAGTTTAAAAAGAAAGAAACGGAGGTTAAAAAAGCCGAGTATTTCGGGAGTTATGACGGAAATAGTTAGACTCGCACTTTAGTGTAGCAGTTTACAGACCTACCTCCGATTGATTGACCATAACTCTGTCAATTCAACTCGGAATTTAGTCAAATTCATGCCGTTTCGAAGATGTCGAAGTGTAGTTGAAAACATTAGAAACGGAGATGAAAAACTCCAAGTATTTTAAGAGTTATGACGGAAATAGTTAGACTCGTGTTTTCGCCGAGCAGTTTACAGACCTACCTCCGATTGAATGACCATAAGTCACTAAATTCAACTCGAATTTCATTGAAATTTGTTCCATTTCGAAGGAGTCAAAGTGTAGTTTATAACGGAAGAAACGGAGATGCAAAAAGCCAAGTATTTTGAGAGTTATGGTGGAAATAGTTAGACTCGCACTTTGGTCTAGGAGTTTACAGACCTACCTCGGATTGATTGACCATAACTCACTCAATTCAACTCAGAATTGAATCAAATTCATGGCATTGCGAAGATGTCGAAGTGTAGTTGGAAATGGAGATGAAGAACTCCAAGTAATTTAAGAGTTATGATGGACATAGTTAGACTCGCGCTTTCGCCTAGCAGTTTACAGACCTACCTCCGAGTCAATGACCATAACTCACTCAATTCAACTCGGAATTCATTGAAATTTGTTCCATTTCGAAGGACTCGAACTGTAGTTTAAAACGGAAGAAACGGAGATGAAAAAAGCAAGTATTCTGAGAGTTATGGTGGAAATAGTTACACTCGCACTTTGGTCTAGCAGTTTACAGACCAACCTGCAATTGATTGACCATAACTTACTCAATTTAACTCGGAATTGATTCAAATTCATGCCATTTTGAAGGTGTGGAAGTGTAGTTGAAAACGAAAGAAACAGAGATGAAAAATTCCAAGTATCTTAAGAGTTATGATGGAAATAGTTAGACTCGCGCTTTGGTCTAGCAGTTTGCAGACATACCTCCGATTGAATGACCATAACTCACTCAATTCAACCCGGAATTCATTGAAATTTATTCCATTTCGAAGGAGTCGAAGTGTAGTCTAAAACGGAAGAAACAGAGATGAAAAAGTCCTAGTATTTTGAGAGTTATGACGGAAATAGTTAGACTCGCGCTTTGGTCTAGCAGTTTATAGACCTACGTCCGGTTGATTGACCATAACTCAGTCAATTCAACTCGGAATTGAGTCAAATTCATGCCATTTCGAAGATGTCGAAGTGTAGTTGAAAACATTAGAAACGGAGATGAAAAACTCCAAGTATTTTAAGAGTTATGACGGAAATAGTTAGACTCGCCCTTTCGCCTAGCAGTTTACAGACCTATCTCCGATTGAATGACCATAACTCACTCAATTCAACCCGGAATTAATTGAAATTTGTTCCATTTCGAATGAGTAGAGGTGTAGTTTAAAAAGAAAGAAACGGAGGTTAAAAAAGCCGAGTATTTCGGGAGTTATGATGGAAATAGTTAGACTCGCACTTTAGTGTAGCAGTTTACAGACCTACCTCCGATTGATTGACCATAACTCTGTCAATTCAACTCGGAATTTAGTCAAATTCATGCCGTTTCGAAGATGTCGAAGTGTAGTTGAAAACATAAGAAACGGAGATGAAAAACTCCAAGTATTTTAAGAGTTACGATGGAAATAGTTAGACTCGCGCTTTCGCCTAGCAGTTTACTGACCTACCTCCGATTGAATGACCATAACCCACTCAATTCAACTCGGAATTCATTGAAATTCGTTCCATTACGAAGGAGTCGAAAGTGTAGCTGAAAACGGAAGAAACGGAGAAGAAAACTCCAAGTATTTTGAGAGTTATGGTGGAAATAGTTAGACTCGTGTTTTCGCCGAGCAGTTTACAGACCTACCTCCGATTGAATGACCATAAGTCACTAAATTCAACTCGGATTTCATTGAAATTTGTTCCATTTCGAAGGAGTCGAAGTGTAGTTTATAACGGAAGAAACGGAGATGCAAAAAGCCAAGTATTTTGAGAGTTATGGTGGAAATAGTTAGACTCGCACTTTGGTCTAGGAGTTTACAGACCTACCTCGGATTGATTGACCATAACTCACTCAATTCAACTCAGAATTGAATCAAATTCATGGCATTGCGAAGATGTCGAAGTGTAGTTGGAAATGGAGATGAAGAACTCCAAGTAATTTAAGAGTTATGATGGACATAGTTAGACTCGCGCTTTCGCCTAGCAGTTTACAGACCTACCTCCGAGTCAATGACCATAACTCACTCAATTCAACTCGGAATTCATTGAAATTTGTTCCATTTCGAAGGACTCGAACTGTAGTTTAAAACGGAAGAAACGGAGATGAAAAAAGCAAGTATTCTGAGAGTTATGGTGGAAATAGTTACACTCGCACTTTGGTCTAGCAGTTTACAGACCAACCTGCAATTGATTGACCATAACTTACTCAATTTAACTCGGAATTGATTCAAATTCATGCCATTTTGAAGGTGTGGAAGTGTAGTTGAAAACGAAAGAAACAGAGATGAAAAATTCCAAGTATCTTAAGAGTTATGATGGAAATAGTTAGACTCGCGCTTTGGTCTAGCAGTTTGCAGACATACCTCCGATTGAATGACCATAACTCACTCAATTCAACCCGGAATTCATTGAAATTTATTCCATTTCGAAGGAGTCGAAGTGTAGTCTAAAACGGAAGAAACAGAGATGAAAAAGTCCTAGTATTTTGAGAGTTATGACGGAAATAGTTAGACTCGCGCTTTGGTCTAGCAGTTTATAGACCTACGTCCGGTTGATTGACCATAACTCAGTCAATTCAACTCGGAATTGAGTCAAATTCATGCCATTTCGAAGATGTCGAAGTGTAGTTGAAAACATTAGAAACGGAGATGAAAAACTCCAAGTATTTTAAGAGTTACGACGGAAATAGTTAGACTCGCCCTTTCGCCTAGCAGTTTACAGACCTATCTCCGATTGAATGACCATAACTCACTCAATTCAACCCGGAATTAATTGAAATTTGTTCCATTTCGAATGAGTAGAGGTGTAGTTTAAAAAGAAAGAAACGGAGGTTAAAAAAGCCGAGTATTTCGGGAGTTATGACGGAAATAGTTAGACTCGCACTTTAGTGTAGCAGTTTACAGACCTACCTCCGATTGATTGACCATAACTCTGTCAATTCAACTCGGAATTTAGTCAAATTCATGCCGTTTCGAAGATGTCGAAGTGTAGTTGAAAACATTAGAAACGGAGATGAAAAACTCCAAGTATTTTAAGAGTTATGACGGAAATAGTTAGACTCGTGTTTTCGCCGAGCAGTTTACAGACCTACCTCCGATTGAATGACCATAAGTCACTAAATTCAACTCGAATTTCATTGAAATTTGTTCCATTTCGAAGGAGTCGAAGTGTAGTTTATAACGGAAGAAACGGAGATGCAAAAAGCCAAGTATTTTGAGAGTTATGGTGGAAATAGTTAGACTCGCACTTTGGTCTAGGAGTTTACAGACCTACCTCGGATTGATTGACCATAACTCACTCAATTCAACTCAGAATTGAATCAAATTCATGGCATTGCGAAGATGTCGAAGTGTAGTTGGAAATGGAGATGAAGAACTCCAAGTAATTTAAGAGTTATGATGGACATAGTTAGACTCGCGCTTTCGCCTAGCAGTTTACAGACCTACCTCCGAGTCAATGACCATAACTCACTCAATTCAACTCGGAATTCATTGAAATTTGTTCCATTTCGAAGGACTCGAACTGTAGTTTAAAACGGAAGAAACGGAGATGAAAAAAGCAAGTATTCTGAGAGTTATGGTGGAAATAGTTACACTCGCACTTTGGTCTAGCAGTTTACAGACCAACCTGCAATTGATTGACCATAACTTACTCAATTTAACTCGGAATTGATTCAAATTCATGCCATTTTGAAGGTGTGGAAGTGTAGTTGAAAACGAAAGAAACAGAGATGAAAAATTCCAAGTATCTTAAGAGTTATGATGGAAATAGTTAGACTCGCGCTTTGGTCTAGCAGTTTGCAGACATACCTCCGATTGAATGACCATAACTCACTCAATTCAACCCGGAATTCATTGAAATTTATTCCATTTCGAAGGAGTCGAAGTGTAGTCTAAAACGGAAGAAACAGAGATGAAAAAGTCCTAGTATTTTGAGAGTTATGACGGAAATAGTTAGACTCGCGCTTTGGTCTAGCAGTTTATAGACCTACGTCCGGTTGATTGACCATAACTCAGTCAATTCAACTCGGAATTGAGTCAAATTCATGCCATTTCGAAGATGTCGAAGTGTAGTTGAAAACATTAGAAACGGAGATGAAAAACTCCAAGTATTTTAAGAGTTACGACGGAAATAGTTAGACTCGCCCTTTCGCCTAGCAGTTTACAGACCTATCTTCGATTGAATGACCATAACTCACTCAATTCAACCCGGAATTAATTGAAATTTGTTCCATTTCGAATGAGTAGAGGTGTAGTTTAAAAAGAAAGAAACGGAGGTTAAAAAAGCCGAGTATTTCGGGAGTTATGACGGAAATAGTTAGACTCGCACTTTAGTGTAGCAGTTTACAGACCTACCTCCGATTGATTGACCATAACTCTGTCAATTCAACTCGGAATTTAGTCAAATTCATGCCGTTTCGAAGATGTCGAAGTGTAGTTGAAAACATTAGAAACGGAGATGAAAAACTCCAAGTATTTTAAGAGTTATGACGGAAATAGTTAGACTCGTGTTTTCGCCGAGCAGTTTACAGACCTACCTCCGATTGAATGACCATAAGTCACTAAATTCAACTCGGATTTCATTGAAATTTGTTCCATTTCGAAGGAGTCGAAGTGTAGTTTATAACGGAAGAAACGGAGATGCAAAAAGCCAAGTATTTTGAGAGTTATGGTGGAAATAGTTAGACTCGCACTTTGGTCTAGGAGTTTACAGACCTACCTCGGATTGATTGACCATAACTCACTCAATTCAACTCAGAATTGAATCATATTCATGGCATTGCGAAGATGTCGAAGTGTAGTTGGAAATGGAGATGAAGAACTCCAAGTAATTTAAGAGTTATGATGGACATAGTTAGACTCGCGCTTTCGCCTAGCAGTTTACAGACATACCTCCGAGTCAATGACCATAACTCACTCAATTCAACTCGGAATTCATTGAAATTTGTTCCATTTCGAAGGACTCGAACTGTAGTTTAAAACGGAAGAAACGGAGATGAAAAAAGCAAGTATTCTGAGAGTTATGGTGGAAATAGTTACACTCGCACTTTGGTCTAGCAGTTTACAGACCAACCTGCAATTGATTGACCATAACTTACTCAATATAACTCGGAATTGATTCAAATTCATGCCATTTTGAAGGTGTGGAAGTGTAGTTGAAAACGAAAGAAACAGAGATGAAAAATTCCAAGTATCTTAAGAGTTATGATGGAAATAGTTAGACTCGCGCTTTGGTCTAGCAGTTTGCAGACATACCTCCGATTGAATGACCATAACTCACTCAATTCAACCCGGAATTCATTGAAATTTATTCCATTTCGAAGGAGTCGAAGTGTAGTCTAAAACGGAAGAAACAGAGATGAAAAAGTCCTAGTATTTTGAGAGTTATGACGGAAATAGTTAGACTCGCGCTTTGGTCTAGCAGTTTATAGACCTACGTCCGGTTGATTGACCATAACTCAGTCAATTCAACTCGGAATTGAGTCAAATTCATGCCATTTCGAAGATGTCGAAGTGTAGTTGAAAACATTAGAAACGGAGATGAAAAACTCCAAGTATTTTAAGAGTTACGACGGAAATAGTTAGACTCGCCCTTTCGCCTAGCAGTTTACAGACCTATCTCCGATTGAATGACCATAACTCACTCAATTCAACCCGGAATTAATTGAAATTTGTTCCATTTCGAATGAGTAGAGGTGTAGTTTAAAAAGAAAGAAACGGAGGTTAAAAAAGCCGAGTATTTCGGGAGTTATGACGGAAATAGTTAGACTCGCACTTTAGTGTAGCAGTTTACAGACCTACCTCCGATTGATTGACCATAACTCTGTCAATTCAACTCGGAATTTAGTCAAATTCATGCCGTTTCGAAGATGTCGAAGTGTAGTTGAAAACATTAGAAACGGAGATGAAAAACTCCAAGTATTTTAAGAGTTATGACGGAAATAGTTAGACTCGCCCTTTCGCCTAGCAGTTTACAGACCTATCTCCGATTGAATGACCATAACTCACTCAATTCAACCCGGAATTAATTGAAATTTGTTCCATTTCGAATGAGTAGAGGTGTAGTTTAAAAAGAAAGAAACGGAGGTTAAAAAAGCCGAGTATTTCGGGAGTTATGATGGAAATAGTTAGACTCGCACTTTAGTGTAGCAGTTTACAGACCTACCTCCGATTGATTGACCATAACTCTGTCAATTCAACTCGGAATTTAGTCAAATTCATGCCGTTTCGAAGATGTCGAAGTGTAGTTGAAAACATAAGAAACGGAGATGAAAAACTCCAAGTATTTTAAGAGTTACGATGGAAATAGTTAGACTCGCGCTTTCGCCTAGCAGTTTACTGACCTACCTCCGATTGAATGACCATAACCCACTCAATTCAACTCGGAATTCATTGAAATTCGTTCCATTACGAAGGAGTCGAAAGTGTAGCTGAAAACGGAAGAAACGGAGAAGAAAACTCCAAGTATTTTGAGAGTTATGGTGGAAATAGTTAGACTCGTGTTTTCGCCGAGCAGTTTACAGACCTACCTCCGATTGAATGACCATAAGTCACTAAATTCAACTCGGATTTCATTGAAATTTGTTCCATTTCGAAGGAGTCGAAGTGTAGTTTATAACGGAAGAAACGGAGATGCAAAAAGCCAAGTATTTTGAGAGTTATGGTGGAAATAGTTAGACTCGCACTTTGGTCTAGGAGTTTACAGACCTACCTCGGATTGATTGACCATAACTCACTCAATTCAACTCAGAATTGAATCAAATTCATGGCATTGCGAAGATGTCGAAGTGTAGTTGGAAATGGAGATGAAAAACTCCAAGTAATTTAAGAGTTATGATGGACATAGTTAGACTCGCGCTTTCGCCTAGCAGTTTACAGACCTACCTCCGAGTCAATGACCATAACTCACTCAATTCAACTCGGAATTCATTGAAATTTGTTCCATTTCGAAGGACTCGAACTGTAGTTTAAAACGGAAGAAACGGAGATGAAAAAAGCAAGTATTCTGAGGGTTATGGTGGAAATAGTTACACTCGCACTTTGGTCTAGCAGTTTACAGACCAACCTGCAATTGATTGACCATAACTTACTCAATTTAACTCGGAATTGATTCAAATTCATGCCATTTTGAAGGTGTGGAAGTGTAGTTGAAAACGAAAGAAACAGAGATGAAAAATTCCAAGTATCTTAAGAGTTATGATGGAAATAGTTAGACTCGCGCTTTGGTCTAGCAGTTTGCAGACATACCTCCGATTGAATGACCATAACTCACTCAATTCAACCCGGAATTCATTGAAATTTATTCCATTTCGAAGGAGTCGAAGTGTAGTCTAAAACGGAAGAAACAGAGATGAAAAAGTCCTAGTATTTTGAGAGTTATGACGGAAATAGTTAGACTCGCGCTTTGGTCTAGCAGTTTATAGACCTACGTCCGGTTGATTGACCATAACTCAGTCAATTCAACTCGGGATTGAGTCAAATTCATGCCATTTCGAAGATGTCGAAGTGTAGTTGAAAACATTAGAAACGGAGATGAAAAACTCCAAGTATTTTAAGAGTTATGACGGAAATAGTTAGACTCGCCCTTTCGCCTAGCAGTTTACAGACCTATCTCCGATTGAATGACCATAACTCACTCAATTCAACCCGGAATTAATTGAAATTTGTTCCATTTCGAATGAGTAGAGGTGTAGTTTAAAAAGAAAGAAACGGAGGTTAAAAAAGCCGAGTATTTCGGGAGTTATGATGGAAATAGTTAGACTCGCACTTTAGTGTAGCAGTTTACAGACCTACCTCCGATTGATTGACCATAACTCTGTCAATTCAACTCGGAATTTAGTCAAATTCATGCCGTTTCGAAGATGTCGAAGTGTAGTTGAAAACATAAGAAACGGAGATGAAAAACTCCAAGTATTTTAAGAGTTACGATGGAAATAGTTAGACTCGCGCTTTCGCCTAGCAGTTTACTGACCTACCTCCGATTGAATGACCATAACCCACTCAATTCAACTCGGAATTCATTGAAATTCGTTCCATTACGAAGGAGTCGAAAGTGTAGCTGAAAACGGAAGAAACGGAGAAGAAAACTCCAAGTATTTTGAGAGTTATGGTGGAAATAGTTAGACTCGTGTTTTCGCCGAGCAGTTTACAGACCTACCTCCGATTGAATGACCATAAGTCACTAAATTCAACTCGGATTTCATTGAAATTTGTTCCATTTCGAAGGAGTCGAAGTGTAGTTTATAACGGAAGAAACGGAGATGCAAAAAGCCAAGTATTTTGAGAGTTATGGTGGAAATAGTTAGACTCGCACTTTGGTCTAGGAGTTTACAGACCTACCTCGGATTGATTGACCATAACTCACTCAATTCAACTCAGAATTGAATCAAATTCATGGCATTGCGAAGATGTCGAAGTGTAGTTGGAAATGGAGATGAAAAACTCCAAGTAATTTAAGAGTTATGATGGACATAGTTAGACTCGCGCTTTCGCCTAGCAGTTTACAGACCTACCTCCGAGTCAATGACCATAACTCACTCAATTCAACTCGGAATTCATTGAAATTTGTTCCATTTCGAAGGACTCGAACTGTAGTTTAAAACGGAAGAAACGGAGATGAAAAAAGCAAGTATTCTGAGGGTTATGGTGGAAATAGTTACACTCGCACTTTGGTCTAGCAGTTTACAGACCAACCTGCAATTGATTGACCATAACTTACTCAATTTAACTCGGAATTGATTCAAATTCATGCCATTTTGAAGGTGTGGAAGTGTAGTTGAAAACGAAAGAAACAGAGATGAAAAATTCCAAGTATCTTAAGAGTTATGATGGAAATAGTTAGACTCGCGCTTTGGTCTAGCAGTTTGCAGACATACCTCCGATTGAATGACCATAACTCACTCAATTCAACCCGGAATTCATTGAAATTTATTCCATTTCGAAGGAGTCGAAGTGTAGTCTAAAACGGAAGAAACAGAGATGAAAAAGTCCTAGTATTTTGAGAGTTATGATGGAAATAGTTAGACTCGCGCTTTGGTCTAGCAGTTTATAGACCTACGTCCGGTTGATTGACCATAACTCAGTCAATTCAACTCGGGATTGAGTCAAATTCATGCCATTTCGAAGATGTCGAAGTGTAGTTGAAAACATTAGAAACGGAGATGAAAAACTCCAAGTATTTTAAGAGTTATGACGGAAATAGTTAGACTCGCCCTTTCGCCTAGCAGTTTACAGACCTATCTCCGATTGAATGACCATAACTCACTCAATTCAACCCGGAATTAATTGAAATTTGTTCCATTTCGAATGAGTAGAGGTGTAGTTTAAAAAGAAAGAAACGGAGGTTAAAAAAGCCGAGTATTTCGGGAGTTATGATGGAAATAGTTAGACTCGCACTTTAGTGTAGCAGTTTACAGACCTACCTCCGATTGATTGACCATAACTCTGTCAATTCAACTCGGAATTTAGTCAAATTCATGCCGTTTCGAAGATGTCGAAGTGTAGTTGAAAACATAAGAAACGGAGATGAAAAACTCCAAGTATTTTAAGAGTTACGATGGAAATAGTTAGACTCGCGCTTTCGCCTAGCAGTTTACTGACCTACCTCCGATTGAATGACCATAACCCACTCAATTCAACTCGGAATTCATTGAAATTCGTTCCATTACGAAGGAGTCGAAAGTGTAGCTGAAAACGGAAGAAACGGAGAAGAAAACTCCAAGTATTTTGAGAGTTATGGTGGAAATAGTTAGACTCGTGTTTTCGCCGAGCAGTTTACAGACCTACCTCCGATTGAATGACCATAAGTCACTAAATTCAACTCGGATTTCATTGAAATTTGTTCCATTTCGAAGGAGTCGAAGTGTAGTTTATAACGGAAGAAACGGAGATGCAAAAAGCCAAGTATTTTGAGAGTTATGGTGGAAATAGTTAGACTCGGACTTTGGTCTAGGAGTTTACAGACCTACCTCGGATTGATTGACCATAACTCACTTAATTCAACTCAGAATTGAATCAAATTCATGGCATTGCGAAGATGTCGAAGTGTAGTTGGAAATGGAGATGAAAAACTCCAAGTAATTTAAGAGTTATGATGGACATAGTTAGACTCGCGCTTTCGCCTAGCAGTTTACAGACCTACCTCCGAGTCAATGACCATAACTCACTCAATTCAACTCGGAATTCATTGAAATTTGTTCCATTTCGAAGGACTCGAACTGTAGTTTAAAACGGAAGAAACGGAGATGAAAAAAGCAAGTATTCTGAGGGTTATGGTGGAAATAGTTACACTCGCACTTTGGTCTAGCAGTTTACAGACCAACCTGCAATTGATTGACCATAACTTACTCAATTTAACTCGAAATTGATTCAAATTCATGCCATTTTGAAGGTGTGGAAGTGTAGTTGAAAACGAAAGAAACAGAGATGAAAAATTCCAAGTATCTTAAGAGTTATGATGGAAATAGTTAGACTCGCGCTTTGGTCTAGCAGTTTGCAGACATACCTCCGATTGAATGACCATAACTCACTCAATTCAACCCGGAATTCATTGAAATTTATTCCATTTCGAAGGAGTCGAAGTGTAGTCTAAAACGGAAGAAACAGAGATGAAAAAGTCCTAGTATTTTGAGAGTTATGACGGAAATAGTTAGACTCGCGCTTTGGTCTAGCAGTTTATAGACCTACGTCCGGTTGATTGACCATAACTCAGTCAATTCAACTCGGAATTGAGTCAAATTCATGCCATTTCGAAGATGTCGAAGTGTAGTTGAAAACATTAGAAACGGAGATGAAAAACTCCAAGTATTTTAAGAGTTATGACGGAAATAGTTAGACTCGCCCTTTCGCCTAGCAGTTTACAGACCTATCTCCGATTGAATGACCATAACTCACTCAATTCAACCCGGAATTAATTGAAATTTGTTCCATTTCGAATGAGTAGAGGTGTAGTTTAAAAAGAAAGAAACGGAGGTTAAAAAAGCCGAGTATTTCGGGAGTTATGATGGAAATAGTTAGACTCGCACTTTAGTGTAGCAGTTTACAGACCTACCTCCGATTGATTGACCATAACTCTGTCAATTCAACTCGGAATTTAGTCAAATTCATGCCGTTTCGAAGATGTCGAAGTGTAGTTGAAAACATAAGAAACGGAGATGAAAAACTCCAAGTATTTTAAGAGTTACGATGGAAATAGTTAGACTCGCGCTTTCGCCTAGCAGTTTACTGACCTACCTCCGATTGAATGACCATAACCCACTCAATTCAACTCGGAATTCATTGAAATTCGTTCCATTACGAAGGAGTCGAAAGTGTAGCTGAAAACGGAAGAAACGGAGAAGAAAACTCCAAGTATTTTGAGAGTTATGGTGGAAATAGTTAGACTCGTGTTTTCGCCGAGCAGTTTACAGACCTACCTCCGATTGAATGACCATAAGTCACTAAATTCAACTCGGATTTCATTGAAATTTGTTCCATTTCGAAGGAGTCGAAGTGTAGTTTATAACGGAAGAAACGGAGATGCAAAAAGCCAAGTATTTTGAGAGTTATGGTGGAAATAGTTAGACTCGCACTTTGGTCTAGGAGTTTACAGACCTACCTCGGATTGATTGACCATAACTCACTCAATTCAACTCAGAATTGAATCAAATTCATGGCATTGCGAAGATGTCGAAGTGTAGTTGGAAATGGAGATGAAAAACTCCAAGTAATTTAAGAGTTATGATGGACATAGTTAGACTCGCGCTTTCGCCTAGCAGTTTACAGACCTACCTCCGAGTCAATGACCATAACTCACTCAATTCAACTCGGAATTCATTGAAATTTGTTCCATTTCGAAGGACTCGAACTGTAGTTTAAAACGGAAGAAACGGAGATGAAAAAAGCAAGTATTCTGAGAGTTATGGTGGAAATAGTTACACTCGCACTTTGGTCTAGCAGTTTACAGACCAACCTGCAATTGATTGACCATAACTTACTCAATTTAACTCGGAATTGATTCAAATTCATGCCATTTTGAAGGTGTGGAAGTGTAGTTGAAAACGAAAGAAACAGAGATGAAAAATTCCAAGTATCTTAAGAGTTATGATGGAAATAGTTAGACTCGCGCTTTGGTCTAGCAGTTTGCAGACATACCTCCGATTGAATGACCATAACTCACTCAATTCAACCCGGAATTCATTGAAATTTATTCCATTTCGAAGGAGTCGAAGTGTAGTCTAAAACGGAAGAAACAGAGATGAAAAAGTCCTAGTATTTTGAGAGTTATGACGGAAATAGTTAGACTCGCGCTTTGGTCTAGCAGTTTATGGACCTACGTCCGGTTGATTGACCATAACTCAGTCAATTCAACTCGGAATTGAGTCAAATTCATGCCATTTTGAAGGTGTGGAAGTGTAGTTGAAAACGAAAGAAACAGAGATGAAAAATTCCAAGTATCTTAAGAGTTATGATGGAAATAGTTAGACTCGCGCTTTGGTCTAGCAGTTTGCAGACATACCTCCGATTGAATCACCATAACTCACTCAATTCAACCCGGAATTCATTGAAATTTATTCCATTTCGAAGGAGTCGAAGTGTAGTCTAAAACGGAAGAAACAGAGATGAAAAAGTCCTAGTATTTTGAGAGTTATGACGGAAATAGTTAGACTCGCGCTTTGGTCTAGCAGTTTATAGACCTACGTCCGGTTGATTGACCATAACTCAGTCAATTCAACTCGGAATTGAGTCAAATTCATGCCATTTCGAAGATGTCGAAGTGTAGTTGAAAACATTAGAAACGGAGATGAAAAACTCCAAGTATTTTAAGAGTTATGACGGAAATAGTTAGACTCGCCCTTTCGCCTAGCAGTTTACAGACCTATCTCCGATTGAATGACCATAACTCACTCAATTCAACCCGGAATTAATTGAAATTTGTTCCATTTCGAATGAGTAGAGGTGTAGTTTAAAAAGAAAGAAACGGAGGTTAAAAAAGCCGAGTATTTCGGGAGTTATGATGGAAATAGTTAGACTCGCACTTTAGTGTAGCAGTTTACAGACCTACCTCCGATTGATTGACCATAACTCTGTCAATTCAACTCGGAATTTAGTCAAATTCATGCCGTTTCGAAGATGTCGAAGTGTAGTTGAAAACATAAGAAACGGAGATGAAAAACTCCAAGTATTTTAAGAGTTACGATGGAAATAGTTATACTCGCGCTTTCGCCTAGCAGTTTACTGACCTACCTCCGATTGAATGACCATAACCCACTCAATTCAACTCGGAATTCATTGAAATTCGTTCCATTACGAAGGAGTCGAAAGTGTAGCTGAAAACGGAAGAAACGGAGAAGAAAACTCCAAGTATTTTGAGAGTTATGGTGGAAATAGTTAGACTCGTGTTTTCGCCGAGCAGTTTACAGACCTACCTCCGATTGAATGACCATAAGTCACTAAATTCAACTCGGATTTCATTGAAATTTGTTCCATTTCGAAGGAGTCGAAGTGTAGTTTATAACGGAAGAAACGGAGATGCAAAAAGCCAAGTATTTTGAGAGTTATGGTGGAAATAGTTAGACTCGCACTTTGGTCTAGGAGTTTACAGACCTACCTCGGATTGATTGACCATAACTCACTCAATTCAACTCAGAATTGAATCAAATTCATGGCATTGCGAAGATGTCGAAGTGTAGTTGGAAATGGAGATGAAAAACTCCAAGTAATTTAAGAGTTATGATGGACATAGTTAGACTCGCGCTTTCGCCTAGCAGTTTACAGACCTACCTCCGAGTCAATGACCATAACTCACTCAATTCAACTCGGAATTCATTGAAATTTGTTCCATTTCGAAGGCCTCGAACTGTAGTTTAAAACGGAAGAAACGGAGATGAAAAAAGCAAGTATTCTGAGAGTTATGGTGGAAATAGTTACACTCGCACTTTGGTCTAGCAGTTTACAGACCAAACTGCAATTGATTGACCATAACTTACTCAATTTAACTCGGAATTGATTCAAATTCATGCCATTTTGAAGGTGTGGAAGTGTAGTTGAAAACGAAAGAAACAGAGATGAAAAATTCCAAGTATCTTAAGAGTTATGATGGAAATAGTTAGACTCGCGCTTTGGTCTAGCAGTTTGCAGACATACCTCCGATTGAATGACCATAACTCACTCAATTCAACCCGGAATTCATTGAAATTTATTCCATTTCGAAGGAGTCGAAGTGTAGTCTAAAACGGAAGAAACAGAGATGAAAAAGTCCTAGTATTTTGAGAGTTATGACGGAAATAGTTAGACTCGCGCTTTGGTCTAGCAGTTTATAGACCTACGTCCGGTTGATTGACCATAACTCAGTCAATTCATCTCGGAATTGAGTCAAATTCATGCCATTTCGAAGATGTCGAAGTGTAGTTGAAAACATTAGAAACGGAGATGAAAAACTCCAAGTATTTTAAGAGTTATGACGGAAATAGTTAGACTCGCCCTTTCGCCTAGCAGTTTACAGACCTATCTCCGATTGAATGACCATAACTCACTCAATTCAACCCGGAATTAATTGAAATTTGTTCCATTTCGAATGAGTAGAGGTGTAGTTTAAAAAGAAAGAAACGGAGGTTAAAAAAGCCGAGTATTTCGGGAGTTATGATGGAAATAGTTAGACTCGCACTTTAGTGTAGCAGTTTACAGACCTACCTCCGATTGATTGACCATAACTCTGTCAATTCAACTCGGAATTTAGTCAAATTCATGCCGTTTCGAAGATGTCGAAGTGTAGTTGAAAACATAAGAAACGGAGATGAAAAACTCCAAGTATTTTAAGAGTTACGATGGAAATAGTTAGACTCGCGCTTTCGCCTAGCAGTTTACTGACCTACCTCCGATTGAATGACCATAACCCACTCAATTCAACTCGGAATTCATTGAAATTCGTTCCATTACGAAGGAGTCGAAAGTGTAGCTGAAAACGGAAGAAACGGAGAAGAAAACTCCAAGTATTTTGAGAGTTATGGTGGAAATAGTTAGACTCGTGTTTTCGCCGAGCAGTTTACAGACCTACCTCCGATTGAATGACCATAAGTCACTAAATTCAACTCGGATTTCATTGAAATTTGTTCCATTTCGAAGGAGTCGAAGTGTAGTTTATAACGGAAGAAACGGAGATGCAAAAAGCCAAGTATTTTGAGAGTTATGGTGGAAATAGTTAGACTCGCACTTTGGTCTAGGAGTTTACAGACCTACCTCGGATTGATTGACCATAACTCACTCAATTCAACTCAGAATTGAATCAAATTCATGGCATTGCGAAGATGTCGAAGTGTAGTTGGAAATGGAGATGAAAAACTCCAAGTAATTTAAGAGTTATGATGGACATAGTTAGACTCGCGCTTTCGCCTAGCAGTTTACAGACCTACCTCCGAGTCAATGACCATAACTCACTCAATTCAACTCGGAATTCATTGAAATTTGTTCCATTTCGAAGGACTCGAACTGTAGTTTAAAACGGAAGAAACGGAGATGAAAAAAGCAAGTATTCTGAGAGTTATGGTGGAAATAGTTACACTCGCACTTTGGTCTAGCAGTTTACAGACCAACCTGCAATTGATTGACCATAACTTACTCAATTTAACTCGGAATTGATTCAAATTCATGCCATTTTGAAGGTGTGGAAGTGTAGTTGAAAACGAAAGAAACAGAGATGAAAAATTCCAAGTATCTTAAGAGTTATGATGGAAATAGTTAGACTCGCGCTTTGGTCTAGCAGTTTGCAGACATACCTCCGATTGAATGACCATAACTCACTCAATTCAACCCGGAATTCATTGAAATTTATTCCATTTCGAAGGAGTCGAAGTGTAGTCTAAAACGGAAGAAACAGAGATGAAAAAGTCCTAGTATTTTGAGAGTTATGACGGAAATAGTTAGACTCGCGCTTTGGTCTAGCAGTTTATAGACCTACGTCCGGTTGATTGACCATAACTCAGTCAATTCAACTCGGAATTGAGTCAAATTCATGCCATTTCGAAGATGTCGAAGTGTAGTTGAAAACATTAGAAACGGAGATGAAAAACTCCAAGTATTTTAAGAGTTATGACGGAAATAGTTAGACTCGCCCTTTCGCCTAGCAGTTTACAGACCTATCTCCGATTGAATGACCATAACTCACTCAATTCAACCCGGAATTAATTGAAATTTGTTCCATTTCGAATGAGTAGAGGTGTAGTTTAAAAAGAAAGAAACGGAGGTTAAAAAAGCCGAGTATTTCGGGAGTTATGATGGAAATAGTTAGACTCGCACTTTAGTGTAGCAGTTTACAGACCTACCTCCGATTGATTGACCATAACTCTGTCAATTCAACTCGGAATTTAGTCAAATTCATGCCGTTTCGAAGATGTCGAAGTGTAGTTGAAAACATAAGAAACGGAGATGAAAAACTCCAAGTATTTTAAGAGTTACGATGGAAATAGTTAGACTCGCGCTTTCGCCTAGCAGTTTACTGACCTACCTCCGATTGAATGACCATAACCCACTCAATTCAACTCGGAAT
The DNA here is from genome assembly GCF_043159265.1 of Tasmannia lanceolata. Lineage (NCBI taxonomy): Eukaryota > Viridiplantae > Streptophyta > Magnoliopsida > Canellales > Winteraceae > Tasmannia > Tasmannia lanceolata. Next base: position 256,770 of record NW_027518749.1, on the reverse strand, counting down.
TCATTGAAATTCGTTCCATTACGAAGGAGTCGAAAGTGTAGCTGAAAACGGAAGAAACGGAGAAGAAAACTCCAAGTATTTTGAGAGTTATGGTGGAAATAGTTAGACTCGTGTTTTCGCCGAGCAGTTTACAGACCTACCTCCGATTGAATGACCATAAGTCACTAAATTCAACTCGGATTTCATTGAAATTTGTTCCATTTCGAAGGAGTCGAAGTGTAGTTTATAACGGAAGAAACGGAGATGCAAAAAGCTAAGTATTTTGAGAGTTATGGTGGAAATAGTTAGACTCGCACTTTGGTCTAGGAGTTTACAGACCTACCTCGGATTGATTGACCATAACTCACTCAATTCAACTCAGAATTGAATCAAATTCATGGCATTGCGAAGATGTCGAAGTGTAGTTGGAAATGGAGATGAAAAACTCCAAGTAATTTAAGAGTTATGATGGACATAGTTAGACTCGCGCTTTCGCCTAGCAGTTTACAGACCTACCTCCGAGTCAATGACCATAACTCACTCAATTCAACTCGGAATTCATTGAAATTTGTTCCATTTCGAAGGACTCGAACTGTAGTTTAAAACGGAAGAAACGGAGATGAAAAAAGCAAGTATTCTGAGAGTTATGGTGGAAATAGTTACACTCGCACTTTGGTCTAGCAGTTTACAGACCAACCTGCAATTGATTGACCATAACTTACTCAATTTAACTCGGAATTGATTCAAATTCATGCCATTTTGAAGGTGTGGAAGTGTAGTTGAAAACGAAAGAAACAGAGATGAAAAATTCCAAGTATCTTAAGAGTTATGATGGAAATAGTTAGACTCGCGCTTTGGTCTAGCAGTTTGCAGACATACCTCCGATTGAATGACCATAACTCACTCAATTCAACCCGGAATTCATTGAAATTTATTCCATTTCGAAGGAGTCGAAGTGTAGTCTAAAACGGAAGAAACAGAGATGAAAAAGTCCTAGTATTTTGAGAGTTATGACGGAAATAGTTAGACTCGCGCTTTGGTCTAGCAGTTTATAGACCTACGTCCGGTTGATTGACCATAACTCAGTCAATTCAACTCGGAATTGAGTCAAATTCATGCCATTTCGAAGATGTCGAAGTGTAGTTGAAAACATTAGAAACGGAGATGAAAAACTCCAAGTATTTTAAGAGTTATGACGGAAATAGTTAGACTCGCCCTTTCGCCTAGCAGTTTACAGACCTATCTCCGATTGAATGACCATAACTCACTCAATTCAACCCGGAATTAATTGAAATTTGTTCCATTTCGAATGAGTAGAGGTGTAGTTTAAAAAGAAAGAAACGGAGGTTAAAAAAGCCGAGTATTTCGGGAGTTATGATGGAAATAGTTAGACTCGCACTTTAGTGTAGCAGTTTACAGACCTACCTCCGATTGATTGACCATAACTCTGTCAATTCAACTCGGAATTTAGTCAAATTCATGCCGTTTCGAAGATGTCGAAGTGTAGTTGAAAACATAAGAAACGGAGATGAAAAACTCCAAGTATTTTAAGAGTTACGATGGAAATAGTTAGACTCGCGCTTTCGCCTAGCAGTTTACTGACCTACCTCCGATTGAATGACCATAACCCACTCAATTCAACTCGGAATTCATTGAAATTCGTTCCATTACGAAGGAGTCGAAAGTGTAGCTGAAAACGGAAGAAACGGAGAAGAAAACTCCAAGTATTTTGAGAGTTATGGTGGAAATAGTTAGACTCGTGTTTTCGCCGAGCAGTTTACAGACCTACCTCCGATTGAATGACCATAAGTCACTAAATTCAACTCGGATTTCATTGAAATTTGTTCCATTTCGAAGGAGTCGAAGTGTAGTTTATAACGGAAGAAACGGAGATGCAAAAAGCCAAGTATTTTGAGAGTTATGGTGGAAATAGTTAGACTCGCACTTTGGTCTAGGAGTTTACAGACCTACCTCGGATTGATTGACCATAACTCACTCAATTCAACTCAGAATTGAATCAAATTCATGGCATTGCGAAGATGTCGAAGTGTAGTTGGAAATGGAGATGAAGAACTCCAAGTAATTTAAGAGTTATGATGGACATAGTTAGACTCGCGCTTTCGCTTAGCAGTTTACAGACCTACCTCCGAGTCAATGACCATAACTCACTCAATTCAACTCGGAATTCATTGAAATTTGTTCCATTTCGAAGGACTCGAACTGTAGTTTAAAACGGAAGAAACGGAGATGAAAAAAGCAAGTATTCTGAGAGTTATGGTGGAAATAGTTACACTCGCACTTTGGTCTAGCAGTTTACAGACCAACCTGCAATTGATTGACCATAACTTACTCAATTTAACTCGGAATTGATTCAAATTCATGCCATTTTGAAGGTGTGGAAGTGTAGTTGAAAACGAAAGAAACAGAGATGAAAAATTCCAAGTATCTTAAGAGTTATGATGGAAATAGTTAGACTCGCGCTTTGGTCTAGCAGTTTGCAGACATACCTCCGATTGAATGACCATAACTCACTCAATTCAACCCGGAATTCATTGAAATTTATTCCATTTCGAAGGAGTCGAAGTGTAGTCTAAAACGGAAGAAACAGAGATGAAAAAGTCCTAGTATTTTGAGAGTTATGACGGAAATAGTTAGACTCGCGCTTTGGTCTAGCAGTTTATAGACCTACGTCCGGTTGATTGACCATAACTCAGTCAATTCAACTCGGAATTGAGTCAAATTCATGCCATTTCGAAGATGTCGAAGTGTAGTTGAAAACATTAGAAACGGAGATGAAAAACTCCAAGTATTTTAAGAGTTATGACGGAAATAGTTAGACTCGCCCTTTCGCCTAGCAGTTTACAGACCTATCTCCGATTGAATGACCATAACTCACTCAATTCAACCCGGAATTAATTGAAATTTGTTCCATTTCGAATGAGTAGAGGTGTAGTTTAAAAAGAAAGAAACGGAGGTTAAAAAAGCCGAGTATTTCGGGAGTTATGATGGAAATAGTTAGACTCGCACTTTAGTGTAGCAGTTTACAGACCTACCTCCGATTGATTGACCATAACTCTGTCAATTCAACTCGGAATTTAGTCAAATTCATGCCGTTTCGAAGATGTCGAAGTGTAGTTGAAAACATAAGAAACGGAGATGAAAAACTCCAAGTATTTTAAGAGTTACGATGGAAATAGTTAGACTCGCGCTTTCGCCTAGCAGTTTACTGACCTACCTCCGATTGAATGACCATAACCCACTCAATTCAACTCGGAATTCATTGAAATTCGTTCCATTACGAAGGAGTCGAAAGTGTAGCTGAAAACGGAAGAAACGGAGAAGAAAACTCCAAGTATTTTGAGAGTTATGGTGGAAATAGTTAGACTCGTGTTTTCGCCGAGCAGTTTACAGACCTACCTCCGATTGAATGACCATAAGTCACTAAATTCAACTCGGATTTCATTGAAATTTGTTCCATTTCGAAGGAGTCGAAGTGTAGTTTATAACGGAAGAAACGGAGATGCAAAAAGCCAAGTATTTTGAGAGTTATGGTGGAAATAGTTAGACTCGCACTTTGGTCTAGGAGTTTACAGACCTACCTCGGATTGATTGACCATAACTCACTCAATTCAACTCAGAATTGAATCAAATTCATGGCATTGCGAAGATGTCGAAGTGTAGTTGGAAATGGAGATGAAGAACTCCAAGTAATTTAAGAGTTATGATGGACATAGTTAGACTCGCGCTTTCGCCTAGCAGTTTACAGACCTACCTCCGAGTCAATGACCATAACTCACTCAATTCAACTCGGAATTCATTGAAATTTGTTCCATTTCGAAGGACTCGAACTGTAGTTTAAAACGGAAGAAACGGAGATGAAAAAAGCAAGTATTCTGAGAGTTATGGTGGAAATAGTTACACTCGCACTTTGGTCTAGCAGTTTACAGACCAACCTGCAATTGATTGACCATAACTTACTCAATTTAACTCGGAATTGATTCAAATTCATGCCATTTTGAAGGTGTGGAAGTGTAGTTGAAAACGAAAGAAACAGAGATGAAAAATTCCAAGTATCTTAAGAGTTATGATGGAAATAGTTAGACTCGCGCTTTGGTCTAGCAGTTTGCAGACATACCTCCGATTGAATGACCATAACTCACTCAATTCAACCCGGAATTCATTGAAATTTATTCCATTTCGAAGGAGTCGAAGTGTAGTCTAAAACGGAAGAAACAGAGATGAAAAAGTCCTAGTATTTTGAGAGTTATGACGGAAATAGTTAGACTCGCGCTTTGGTCTAGCAGTTTATAGACCTACGTCCGGTTGATTGACCATAACTCAGTCAATTCAACTCGGAATTGAGTCAAATTCATGCCATTTCGAAGATGTCGAAGTGTAGTTGAAAACATTAGAAACGGAGATGAAAAACTCCAAGTATTTTAAGAGTTATGACGGAAATAGTTAGACTCGCCCTTTCGCCTAGCAGTTTACAGACCTATCTCCGATTGAATGACCATAACTCACTCAATTCAACCCGGAATTAATTGAAATTTGTTCCATTTCGAATGAGTAGAGGTGTAGTTTAAAAAGAAAGAAACGGAGGTTAAAAAAGCCGAGTATTTCGGGAGTTATGATGGAAATAGTTAGACTCGCACTTTAGTGTAGCAGTTTACAGACCTACCTCCGATTGATTGACCATAACTCTGTCAATTCAACTCGGAATTTAGTCAAATTCATGCCGTTTCGAAGATGTCGAAGTGTAGTTGAAAACATAAGAAACGGAGATGAAAAACTCCAAGTATTTTAAGAGTTACGATGGAAATAGTTAGACTCGCGCTTTCGCCTAGCAGTTTACTGACCTACCTCCGATTGAATGACCATAACCCACTCAATTCAACTCGGAATTCATTGAAATTCGTTCCATTACGAAGGAGTCGAAAGTGTAGCTGAAAACGGAAGAAACGGAGAAGAAAACTCCAAGTATTTTGAGAGTTATGGTGGAAATAGTTAGACTCGTGTTTTCGCCGAGCAGTTTACAGACCTACCTCCGATTGAATGACCATAAGTCACTAAATTCAACTCGGATTTCATTGAAATTTGTTCCATTTCGAAGGAGTCGAAGTGTAGTTTATAACGGAAGAAACGGAGATGCAAAAAGCCAAGTATTTTGAGAGTTATGGTGGAAATAGTTAGACTCGCACTTTGGTCTAGGAGTTTACAGACCTACCTCGGATTGATTGACCATAACTCACTCAATTCAACTCAGAATTGAATCAAATTCATGGCATTGCGAAGATGTCGAAGTGTAGTTGGAAATGGAGATGAAGAACTCCAAGTAATTTAAGAGTTATGATGGACATAGTTAGACTCGCGCTTTCGCCTAGCAGTTTACAGACCTACCTCCGAGTCAATGACCATAACTCACTCAATTCAACTCGGAATTCATTGAAATTTGTTCCATTTCGAAGGACTCGAACTGTAGTTTAAAACGGAAGAAACGGAGATGAAAAAAGCAAGTATTCTGAGAGTTATGGTGGAAATAGTTACACTCGCACTTTGGTCTAGCAGTTTACAGACCAACCTGCAATTGATTGACCATAACTTACTCAATTTAACTCGGAATTGATTCAAATTCATGCCATTTTGAAGGTGTGGAAGTGTAGTTGAAAACGAAAGAAACAGAGATGAAAAATTCCAAGTATCTTAAGAGTTATGATGGAAATAGTTAGACTCGCGCTTTGGTCTAGCAGTTTGCAGACATACCTCCGATTGAATGACCATAACTCACTCAATTCAACCCGGAATTCATTGAAATTTATTCCATTTCGAAGGAGTCGAAGTGTAGTCTAAAACGGAAGAAACAGAGATGAAAAAGTCCTAGTATTTTGAGAGTTATGACGGAAATAGTTAGACTCGCGCTTTGGTCTAGCAGTTTATGGACCTACGTCCGGTTGATTGACCATAACTCAGTCAATTCAACTCGGAATTGAGTCAAATTCATGCCATTTCGAAGATGTCGAAGTGTAGTTGAAAACATTAGAAACGGAGATGAAAAACTCCAAGTATTTTAAGAGTTATGACGGAAATAGTTAGACTCGCCCTTTCGCCTAGCAGTTTACAGACCTATCTCCGATTGAATGACCATAACTCACTCAATTCAACCCGGAATTAATTGAAATTTGTTCCATTTCGAATGAGTAGAGGTGTAGTTTAAAAAGAAAGAAACGGAGGTTAAAAAAGCCGAGTATTTCGGGAGTTATGATGGAAATAGTTAGACTCGCACTTTAGTGTAGCAGTTTACAGACCTACCTCCGATTGATTGACCATAACTCTGTCAATTCAACTCGGAATTTAGTCAAATTCATGCCGTTTCGAAGATGTCGAAGTGTAGTTGAAAACATAAGAAACGGAGATGAAAAACTCCAAGTATTTTAAGAGTTACGATGGAAATAGTTAGACTCGCGCTTTCGCCTAGCAGTTTACTGACCTACCTCCGATTGAATGACCATAACCCACTCAATTCAACTCGGAATTCATTGAAATTCGTTCCATTACGAAGGAGTCGAAAGTGTAGCTGAAAACGGAAGAAACGGAGAAGAAAACTCCAAGTATTTTGAGAGTTATGGTGGAAATAGTTAGACTCGTGTTTTCGCCGAGCAGTTTACAGACCTACCTCCGATTGAATGACCATAAGTCACTAAATTCAACTCGGATTTCATTGAAATTTGTTCCATTTCGAAGGAGTCGAAGTGTAGTTTATAACGGAAGAAACGGAGATGCAAAAAGCCAAGTATTTTGAGAGTTATGGTGGAAATAGTTAGACTCGCACTTTGGTCTAGGAGTTTACAGACCTACCTCGGATTCATTGACCATAACTCACTCAATTCAACTCAGAATTGAATCAAATTCATGGCATTGCGAAGATGTCGAAGTGTAGTTGGAAATGGAGATGAAAAACTCCAAGTAATTTAAGAGTTATGATGGACATAGTTAGACTCGCGCTTTCGCCTAGCAGTTTACAGACCTACCTCCGAGTCAATGACCATAACTCACTCAATTCAACTCGGAATTCATTGAAATTTGTTCCATTTCGAAGGACTCGAACTGTAGTTTAAAACGGAAGAAACGGAGATGAAAAAAGCAAGTATTCTGAGGGTTATGGTGGAAATAGTTACACTCGCACTTTGGTCTAGCAGTTTACAGACCAACCTGCAATTGATTGACCATAACTTACTCAATTTAACTCGGAATTGATTCAAATTCATGCCATTTTGAAGGTGTGGAAGTGTAGTTAAAAACGAAAGAAACAGAGATGAAAAATTCCAAGTATCTTAAGAGTTATGATGGAAATAGTTAGACTCGCGCTTTGGTCTAGCAGTTTGCAGACATACCTCCGATTGAATGACCATAACTCACTCAATTCAACCCGGAATTCATTGAAATTTATTCCATTTCGAAGGAGTCGAAGTGTAGTCTAAAACGGAAGAAACAGAGATGAAAAAGTCCTAGTATTTTGAGAGTTATGACGGAAATAGTTAGACTCGCGCTTTGGTCTAGCAGTTTATAGACCTACGTCCGGTTGATTGACCATAACTCAGTCAATTCAACTCGGAATTGAGTCAAATTCATGCCATTTCGAAGATGTCGAAGTGTAGTTGAAAACATTAGAAACGGAGATGAAAAACTCCAAGTATTTTAAGAGTTATGACGGAAATAGTTAGACTCGCCCTTTCGCCTAACAGTTTACAGACCTATCTCCGATTGAATGACCATAACTCACTCAATTCAACCCGGAATTAATTGAAATTTGTTCCATTTCGAATGAGTAGAGGTGTAGTTTAAAAAGAAAGAAACGGAGGTTAAAAAAGCCGAGTATTTCGGGAGTTATGATGGAAATAGTTAGACTCGCACTTTAGTGTAGCAGTTTACAGACCTACCTCCGATTGATTGACCATAACTCTGTCAATTCAACTCGGAATTTAGTCAAATTCATGCCGTTTCGAAGATGTCGAAGTGTAGTTGAAAACATAAGAAACGGAGATGAAAAACTCCAAGTATTTTAAGAGTTACGATGGAAATAGTTAGACTCGCGCTTTCGCCTAGCAGTTTACTGACCTACCTCCGATTGAATGACCATAACCCACTCAATTCAACTCGGAATTCATTGAAATTCGTTCCATTACGAAGGAGTCGAAAGTGTAGCTGAAAACGGAAGAAACGGAGAAGAAAACTCCAAGTATTTTGAGAGTTATGGTGGAAATAGTTAGACTCGTGTTTTCGCCGAGCAGTTTACAGACCTACCTCCGATTGAATGACCATAAGTCACTAAATTCAACTCGGATTTCATTGAAATTTGTTCCATTTCGAAGGAGTCGAAGTGTAGTTTATAACGGAAGAAACGGAGATGCAAAAAGCCAAGTATTTTGAGAGTTATGGTGGAAATAGTTAGACTCGCACTTTGGTCTAGGAGTTTACAGACCTACCTCGGATTGATTGACCATAACTCACTCAATTCAACTCAGAATTGAATCAAATTCATGGCATTGCGAAGATGTCGAAGTGTAGTTGGAAATGGAGATGAAGAACTCCAAGTAATTTAAGAGTTATGATGGACATAGTTAGACTCGCGCTTTCGCCTAGCAGTTTACAGACCTACCTCCGAGTCAATGACCATAACTCACTCAATTCAACTCGGAATTCATTGAAATTTGTTCCATTTCGAAGGACTCGAACTGTAGTTTAAAACGGAAGAAACGGAGATGAAAAAAGCAAGTATTCTGAGAGTTATGGTGGAAATAGTTACACTCGCACTTTGGTCTAGCAGTTTACAGACCAACCTGCAATTGATTGACCATAACTTACTCAATTTAACTCGGAATTGATTCAAATTCATGCCATTTTGAAGGTGTGGAAGTGTAGTTGAAAACGAAAGAAACAGAGATGAAAAATTCCAAGTATCTTAAGAGTTATGATGGAAATAGTTAGACTCGCGCTTTGGTCTAGCAGTTTGCAGACATACCTCCGATTGAATGACCATAACTCACTCAATTCAACCCGGAATTCATTGAAATTTATTCCATTTCGAAGGAGTCGAAGTGTAGTCTAAAACGGAAGAAACAGAGATGAAAAAGTCCTAGTATTTTGAGAGTTATGACGGAAATAGTTAGACTCGCGCTTTGGTCTAGCAGTTTATAGACCTACGTCCGGTTGATTGACCATAACTCAGTCAATTCAACTCGGAATTGAGTCAAATTCATGCCATTTCGAAGATGTCGAAGTGTAGTTGAAAACATTAGAAACGGAGATGAAAAACTCCAAGTATTTTAAGAGTTATGACGGAAATAGTTAGACTCGCCCTTTCGCCTAGCAGTTTACAGACCTATCTCCGATTGAATGACCATAACTCACTCAATTCAACCCGGAATTAATTGAAATTTGTTCCATTTCGAATGAGTAGAGGTGTAGTTTAAAAAGAAAGAAACGGAGGTTAAAAAAGCCGAGTATTTCGGGAGTTATGATGGAAATAGTTAGACTCGCACTTTAGTGTAGCAGTTTACAGACCTACCTCCGATTGATTGACCATAACTCTGTCAATTCAACTCGGAATTTAGTCAAATTCATGCCGTTTCGAAGATGTCGAAGTGTAGTTGAAAACATAAGAAACGGAGATGAAAAACTCCAAGTATTTTAAGAGTTACGATGGAAATAGTTAGACTCGCGCTTTCGCCTAGCAGTTTACTGACCTACCTCCGATTGAATGACCATAACCCACTCAATTCAACTCGGAATTCATTGAAATTCGTTCCATTACGAAGGAGTCGAAAGTGTAGCTGAAAACGGAAGAAACGGAGAAGAAAACTCCAAGTATTTTGAGAGTTATGGTGGAAATAGTTAGACTCGTGTTTTCGCCGAGCAGTTTACAGACCTACCTCCGATTGAATGACCATAAGTCACTAAATTCAACTCGGATTTCATTGAAATTTGTTCCATTTCGAAGGAGTCGAAGTGTAGTTTATAACGGAAGAAACGGAGATGCAAAAAGCCAAGTATTTTGAGAGTTATGGTGGAAATAGTTAGACTCGCACTTTGGTCTAGGAGTTTACAGACCTACCTCGGATTGATTGACCATAACTCACTCAATTCAACTCAGAATTGAATCAAATTCATGGCATTGCGAAGATGTCGAAGTGTAGTTGGAAATGGAGATGAAAAACTCCAAGTAATTTAAGAGTTATGATGGACATAGTTAGACTCGCGCTTTCGCCTAGCAGTTTACAGACCTACCTCCGAGTCAATGACCATAACTCACTCAATTCAACTCGGAATTCATTGAAATTTGTTCCATTTCGAAGGACTCGAACTGTAGTTTAAAACGGAAGAAACGGAGATGAAAAAAGCAAGTATTCTGAGAGTTATGGTGGAAATAGTTACACTCGCACTTTGGTCTAGCAGTTTACAGACCAACCTGCAATTGATTGACCATAACTTACTCAATTTAACTCGGAATTGATTCAAATTCATGCCATTTTGAAGGTGTGGAAGTGTAGTTGAAAACGAAAGAAACAGAGATGAAAAATTCCAAGTATCTTAAGAGTTATGATGGAAATAGTTAGACTCGCGCTTTGGTCTAGCAGTTTGCAGACATACCTCCGATTGAATGACCATAACTCACTCAATTCAACCCGGAATTCATTGAAATTTATTCCATTTCGAAGGAGTCGAAGTGTAGTCTAAAACGGAAGAAACAGAGATGAAAAAGTCCTAGTATTTTGAGAGTTATGACGGAAATAGTTAGACTCGCGCTTTGGTCTAGCAGTTTATAGACCTACGTCCGGTTGATTGACCATAACTCAGTCAATTCAACTCGGAATTGAGTCAAATTCATGCCATTTCGAAGATGTCGAAGTGTAGTTGAAAACATTAGAAACGGAGATGAAAAACTCCAAGTATTTTAAGAGTTATGACGGAAATAGTTAGACTCGCCCTTTCGCCTAGCAGTTTACAGACCTATCTCCGATTGAATGACCATAACTCACTCAATTCAACCCGGAATTAATTGAAATTTGTTCCATTTCGAATGAGTAGAGGTGTAGTTTAAAAAGAAAGAAACGGAGGTTAAAAAAGCCGAGTATTTCGGGAGTTATGATGGAAATAGTTAGACTCGCACTTTAGTGTAGCAGTTTACAGACCTACCTCCGATTGATTGACCATAACTCTGTCAATTCAACTCGGAATTTAGTCAAATTCATGCCGTTTCGAAGATGTCGAAGTGTAGTTGAAAACATAAGAAACGGAGATGAAAAACTCCAAGTATTTTAAGAGTTACGATGGAAATAGTTAGACTCGCGCTTTCGCCTAGCAGTTTACTGACCTACCTCCGATTGAATGACCATAACCCACTCAATTCAACTCGGAATTCATTGAAATTCGTTCCATTACGAAGGAGTCGAAAGTGTAGCTGAAAACGGAAGAAACGGAGAAGAAAACTCCAAGTATTTTGAGAGTTATGGTGGAAATAGTTAGACTCGTGTTTTCGCCGAGCAGTTTACAGACCTACCTCCGATTGAATGACCATAAGTCACTAAATTCAACTCGGATTTCATTGAAATTTGTTCCATTTCGAAGGAGTCGAAGTGTAGTTTATAACGGAAGAAACGGAGATGCAAAAAGCCAAGTATTTTGAGAGTTATGGTGGAAATAGTTAGACTCGCACTTTGGTCTAGGAGTTTACAGACCTACCTCGGATTGATTGACCATAACTCACTCAATTCAACTCAGAATTGAATCAAATTCATGGCATTGCGAAGATGTCGAAGTGTAGTTGGAAATGGAGATGAAAAACTCCAAGTAATTTAAGAGTTATGATGGACATAGTTAGACTCGCGCTTTCGCCTAGCAGTTTACAGACCTACCTCCGAGTCAATGACCATAACTCACTCAATTCAACTCGGAATTCATTGAAATTTGTTCCATTTCGAAGGACTCGAACTGTAGTTTAAAACGGAAGAAACGGAGATGAAAAAAGCAAGTATTCTGAGAGTTATGGTGGAAATAGTTACACTCGCACTTTGGTCTAGCAGTTTACAGACCAACCTGCAATTGATTGACCATAACTTACTCAATTTAACTCGGAATTGATTCAAATTCATGCCATTTTGAAGGTGTGGAAGTGTAGTTGAAAACGAAAGAAACAGAGATGAAAAATTCCAAGTATCTTAAGAGTTATGATGGAAATAGTTAGACTCGCGCTTTGGTCTAGCAGTTTGCAGACATACCTCCGATTGAATGACCATAACTCACTCAATTCAACCCGGAATTCATTGAAATTTATTCCATTTCGAAGGAGTCGAAGTGTAGTCTAAAACGGAAGAAACAGAGATGAAAAAGTCCTAGTATTTTGAGAGTTATGACGGAAATAGTTAGACTCGCGCTTTGGTCTAGCAGTTTATAGACCTACGTCCGGTTGATTGACCATAACTCAGTCAATTCAACTCGGAATTGAGTCAAATTCATGCCATTTCGAAGATGTCGAAGTGTAGTTGAAAACATTAGAAACGGAGATGAAAAACTCCAAGTATTTTAAGAGTTATGACGGAAATAGTTAGACTCGCCCTTTCGCCTAGCAGTTTACAGACCTATCTCCGATTGAATGACCATAACTCACTCAATTCAACCCGGAATTAATTGAAATTTGTTCCATTTCGAATGAGTAGAGGTGTAGTTTAAAAAGAAAGAAACGGAGGTTAAAAAAGCCGAGTATTTCGGGAGTTATGATGGAAATAGTTAGACTCGCACTTTAGTGTAGCAGTTTACAGACCTACCTCCGATTGATTGACCATAACTCTGTCAATTCAACTCGGAATTTAGTCAAATTCATGCCGTTTCGAAGATGTCGAAGTGTAGTTGAAAACATAAGAAACGGAGATGAAAAACTCCAAGTATTTTAAGAGTTACGATGGAAATAGTTAGACTCGCGCTTTCGCCTAGCAGTTTACTGACCTACCTCCGATTGAATGACCATAACCCACTCAATTCAACTCGGAATTCATTGAAATTCGTTCCATTACGAAGGAGTCGAAAGTGTAGCTGAAAACGGAAGAAACGGAGAAGAAAACTCCAAGTATTTTGAGAGTTATGGTGGAAATAGTTAGACTCGTGTTTTCGCCGAGCAGTTTACAGACCTACCTCCGATTGAATGACCATAAGTCACTAAATTCAACTCGGATTTCATTGAAATTTGTTCCATTTCGAAGGAGTCGAAGTGTAGTTTATAACGGAAGAAACGGAGATGCAAAAAGCCAAGTATTTTGAGAGTTATGGTGGAAATAGTTAGACTCGCACTTTGGTCTAGGAGTTTACAGACCTACCTCGGATTGATTGACCATAACTCACTCAATTCAACTCAGAATTGAATCAAATTCATGGCATTGCGAAGATGTCGAAGTGTAGTTGGAAATGGAGATGAAGAACTCCAAGTAATTTAAGAGTTATGATGGACATAGTTAGACTCGCGCTTTCGCCTAGCAGTTTACAGACCTACCTCCGAGTCAATGACCATAACTCACTCAATTCAACTCGGAATTCATTGAAATTTGTTCCATTTCGAAGGACTCGAACTGTAGTTTAAAACGGAAGAAACGGAGATGAAAAAAGCAAGTATTCTGAGAGTTATGGTGGAAATAGTTACACTCGCACTTTGGTCTAGCAGTTTACAGACCAACCTGCAATTGATTGACCATAACTTACTCAATTTAACTCGGAATTGATTCAAATTCATGCCATTTTGAAGGTGTGGAAGTGTAGTTGAAAACGAAAGAAACAGAGATGAAAAATTCCAAGTATCTTAAGAGTTATGATGGAAATAGTTAGACTCGCGCTTTGGTCTAGCAGTTTGCAGACATACCTCCGATTGAATGACCATAACTCACTCAATTCAACCCGGAATTCATTGAAATTTATTCCATTTCGAAGGAGTCGAAGTGTAGTCTAAAACGGAAGAAACAGAGATGAAAAAGTCCTAGTATTTTGAGAGTTATGACGGAAATAGTTAGACTCGCGCTTTGGTCTAGCAGTTTATAGACCTACGTCCGGTTGATTGACCATAACTCAGTCAATTCAACTCGGAATTGAGTCAAATTCATGCCATTTCGAAGATGTCGAAGTGTAGTTGAAAACATTAGAAACGGAGATGAAAAACTCCAAGTATTTTAAGAGTTATGACGGAAATAGTTAGACTCGCCCTTTCGCCTAGCAGTTTACAGACCTATCTCCGATTGAATGACCATAACTCACTCAATTCAACCCGGAATTAATTGAAATTTGTTCCATTTCGAATGAGTAGAGGTGTAGTTTAAAAAGAAAGAAACGGAGGTTAAAAAAGCCGAGTATTTCGGGAGTTATGATGGAAATAGTTAGACTCGCACTTTAGTGTAGCAGTTTACAGACCTACCTCCGATTGATTGACCATAACTCTGTCAATTCAACTCGGAATTTAGTCAAATTCATGCCGTTTCGAAGATGTCGAAGTGTAGTTGAAAACATAAGAAACGGAGATGAAAAACTCCAAGTATTTTAAGAGTTACGATGGAAATAGTTAGACTCGCGCTTTCGCCTAGCAGTTTACTGACCTACCTCCGATTGAATGACCATAACCCACTCAATTCAACTCGGAATTCATTGAAATTCGTTCCATTACGAAGGAGTCGAAAGTGTAGCTGAAAACGGAAGAAACGGAGAAGAAAACTCCAAGTATTTTGAGAGTTATGGTGGAAATAGTTAGACTCGTGTTTTCGCCGAGCAGTTTACAGACCTACCTCCGATTGAATGACCATAAGTCACTAAATTCAACTCGGATTTCATTGAAATTTGTTCCATTTCGAAGGAGTCGAAGTGTAGTTTATAACGGAAGAAACGGAGATGCAAAAAGCCAAGTATTTTGAGAGTTATGGTGGAAATAGTTAGACTCGCACTTTGGTCTAGGAGTTTACAGACCTACCTCGGATTGATTGACCATAACTCACTCAATTCAACTCAGAATTGAATCAAATTCATGGCATTGCGAAGATGTCGAAGTGTAGTTGGAAATGGAGATGAAGAACTCCAAGTAATTTAAGAGTTATGATGGACATAGTTAGACTCGCGCTTTCGCCTAGCAGTTTACAGACCTACCTCCGAGTCAATGACCATAACTCACTCAATTCAACTCGGAATTCATTGAAATTTGTTCCATTTCGAAGGACTCGAACTGTAGTTTAAAACGGAAGAAACGGAGATGAAAAAAGCAAGTATTCTGAGAGTTATGGTGGAAATAGTTACACTCGCACTTTGGTCTAGCAGTTTACAGACCAACCTGCAATTGATTGACCATAACTTACTCAATTTAACTCGGAATTGATTCAAATTCATGCCATTTTGAAGGTGTGGAAGTGTAGTTGAAAACGAAAGAAACAGAGATGAAAAATTCCAAGTATCTTAAGAGTTATGATGGAAATAGTTAGACTCGCGCTTTGGTCTAGCAGTTTGCAGACATACCTCCGATTGAATGACCATAACTCACTCAATTCAACCCGGAATTCATTGAAATTTATTCCATTTCGAAGGAGTCGAAGTGTAGTCTAAAACGGAAGAAACAGAGATGAAAAAGTCCTAGTATTTTGAGAGTTATGACGGAAATAGTTAGACTCGCGCTTTGGTCTAGCAGTTTATGGACCTACGTCCGGTTGATTGACCATAACTCAGTCAATTCAACTCGGAATTGAGTCAAATTCATGCCATTTCGAAGATGTCGAAGTGTAGTTGAAAACATTAGAAACGGAGATGAAAAACTCCAAGTATTTTAAGAGTTATGACGGAAATAGTTAGACTCGCCCTTTCGCCTAGCAGTTTACAGACCTATCTCCGATTGAATGACCATAACTCACTCAATTCAACCCGGAATTAATTGAAATTTGTTCCATTTCGAATGAGTAGAGGTGTAGTTTAAAAAGAAAGAAACGGAGGTTAAAAAAGCCGAGTATTTCGGGAGTTATGATGGAAATAGTTAGACTCGCACTTTAGTGTAGCAGTTTACAGACCTACCTCCGATTGATTGACCATAACTCTGTCAATTCAACTCGGAATTTAGTCAAATTCATGCCGTTTCGAAGATGTCGAAGTGTAGTTGAAAACATAAGAAACGGAGATGAAAAACTCCAAGTATTTTAAGAGTTACGATGGAAATAGTTAGACTCGCGCTTTCGCCTAGCAGTTTACTGACCTACCTCCGATTGAATGACCATAACCCACTCAATTCAACTCGGAATTCATTGAAATTCGTTCCATTACGAAGGAGTCGAAAGTGTAGCTGAAAACGGAAGAAACGGAGAAGAAAACTCCAAGTATTTTGAGAGTTATGGTGGAAATAGTTAGACTCGTGTTTTCGCCGAGCAGTTTACAGACCTACCTCCGATTGAATGACCATAAGTCACTAAATTCAACTCGGATTTCATTGAAATTTGTTCCATTTCGAAGGAGTCGAAGTGTAGTTTATAACGGAAGAAACGGAGATGCAAAAAGCCAAGTATTTTGAGAGTTATGGTGGAAATAGTTAGACTCGCACTTTGGTCTAGGAGTTTACAGACCTACCTCGGATTCATTGACCATAACTCACTCAATTCAACTCAGAATTGAATCAAATTCATGGCATTGCGAAGATGTCGAAGTGTAGTTGGAAATGGAGATGAAAAACTCCAAGTAATTTAAGAGTTATGATGGACATAGTTAGACTCGCGCTTTCGCCTAGCAGTTTACAGACCTACCTCCGAGTCAATGACCATAACTCACTCAATTCAACTCGGAATTCATTGAAATTTGTTCCATTTCGAAGGACTCGAACTGTAGTTTAAAACGGAAGAAACGGAGATGAAAAAAGCAAGTATTCTGAGGGTTATGGTGGAAATAGTTACACTCGCACTTTGGTCTAGCAGTTTACAGACCAACCTGCAATTGATTGACCATAACTTACTCAATTTAACTCGGAATTGATTCAAATTCATGCCATTTTGAAGGTGTGGAAGTGTAGTTAAAAACGAAAGAAACAGAGATGAAAAATTCCAAGTATCTTAAGAGTTATGATGGAAATAGTTAGACTCGCGCTTTGGTCTAGCAGTTTGCAGACATACCTCCGATTGAATGACCATAACTCACTCAATTCAACCCGGAATTCATTGAAATTTATTCCATTTCGAAGGAGTCGAAGTGTAGTCTAAAACGGAAGAAACAGAGATGAAAAAGTCCTAGTATTTTGAGAGTTATGACGGAAATAGTTAGACTCGCGCTTTGGTCTAGCAGTTTATAGACCTACGTCCGGTTGATTGACCATAACTCAGTCAATTCAACTCGGAATTGAGTCAAATTCATGCCATTTCGAAGATGTCGAAGTGTAGTTGAAAACATTAGAAACGGAGATGAAAAACTCCAAGTATTTTAAGAGTTATGACGGAAATAGTTAGACTCGCCCTTTCGCCTAACAGTTTACAGACCTATCTCCGATTGAATGACCATAACTCACTCAATTCAACCCGGAATTAATTGAAATTTGTTCCATTTCGAATGAGTAGAGGTGTAGTTTAAAAAGAAAGAAACGGAGGTTAAAAAAGCCGAGTATTTCGGGAGTTATGATGGAAATAGTTAGACTCGCACTTTAGTGTAGCAGTTTACAGACCTACCTCCGATTGATTGACCATAACTCTGTCAATTCAACTCGGAATTTAGTCAAATTCATGCCGTTTCGAAGATGTCGAAGTGTAGTTGAAAACATAAGAAACGGAGATGAAAAACTCCAAGTATTTTAAGAGTTACGATGGAAATAGTTAGACTCGCGCTTTCGCCTAGCAGTTTACTGACCTACCTCCGATTGAATGACCATAACCCACTCAATTCAACTCGGAATTCATTGAAATTCGTTCCATTACGAAGGAGTCGAAAGTGTAGCTGAAAACGGAAGAAACGGAGAAGAAAACTCCAAGTATTTTGAGAGTTATGGTGGAAATAGTTAGACTCGTGTTTTCGCCGAGCAGTTTACAGACCTACCTCCGATTGAATGACCATAAGTCACTAAATTCAACTCGGATTTCATTGAAATTTGTTCCATTTCGAAGGAGTCGAAGTGTAGTTTATAACGGAAGAAACGGAGATGCAAAAAGCCAAGTATTTTGAGAGTTATGGTGGAAATAGTTAGACTCGCACTTTGGTCTAGGAGTTTACAGACCTACCTCGGATTGATTGACCATAACTCACTCAATTCAACTCAGAATTGAATCAAATTCATGGCATTGCGAAGATGTCGAAGTGTAGTTGGAAATGGAGATGAAGAACTCCAAGTAATTTAAGAGTTATGATGGACATAGTTAGACTCGCGCTTTCGCCTAGCAGTTTACAGACCTACCTCCGAGTCAATGACCATAACTCACTCAATTCAACTCGGAATTCATTGAAATTTGTTCCATTTCGAAGGACTCGAACTGTAGTTTAAAACGGAAGAAACGGAGATGAAAAAAGCAAGTATTCTGAGAGTTATGGTGGAAATAGTTACACTCGCACTTTGGTCTAGCAGTTTACAGACCAACCTGCAATTGATTGACCATAACTTACTCAATTTAACTCGGAATTGATTCAAATTCATGCCATTTTGAAGGTGTGGAAGTGTAGTTGAAAACGAAAGAAACAGAGATGAAAAATTCCAAGTATCTTAAGAGTTATGATGGAAATAGTTAGACTCGCGCTTTGGTCTAGCAGTTTGCAGACATACCTCCGATTGAATGACCATAACTCACTCAATTCAACCCGGAATTCATTGAAATTTATTCCATTTCGAAGGAGTCGAAGTGTAGTCTAAAACGGAAGAAACAGAGATGAAAAAGTCCTAGTATTTTGAGAGTTATGACGGAAATAGTTAGACTCGCGCTTTGGTCTAGCAGTTTATAGACCTACGTCCGGTTGATTGACCATAACTCAGTCAATTCAACTCGGAATTGAGTCAAATTCATGCCATTTCGAAGATGTCGAAGTGTAGTTGAAAACATTAGAAACGGAGATGAAAAACTCCAAGTATTTTAAGAGTTATGACGGAAATAGTTAGACTCGCCCTTTCGCCTAGCAGTTTACAGACCTATCTCCGATTGAATGACCATAACTCACTCAATTCAACCCGGAATTAATTGAAATTTGTTCCATTTCGAATGAGTAGAGGTGTAGTTTAAAAAGAAAGAAACGGAGGTTAAAAAAGCCGAGTATTTCGGGAGTTATGATGGAAATAGTTAGACTCGCACTTTAGTGTAGCAGTTTACAGACCTACCTCCGATTGATTGACCATAACTCTGTCAATTCAACTCGGAATTTAGTCAAATTCATGCCGTTTCGAAGATGTCGAAGTGTAGTTGAAAACATAAGAAACGGAGATGAAAAACTCCAAGTATTTTAAGAGTTACGATGGAAATAGTTAGACTCGCGCTTTCGCCTAGCAGTTTACTGACCTACCTCCGATTGAATGACCATAACCCACTCAATTCAACTCGGAATTCATTGAAATTCGTTCCATTACGAAGGAGTCGAAAGTGTAGCTGAAAACGGAAGAAACGGAGAAGAAAACTCCAAGTATTTTGAGAGTTATGGTGGAAATAGTTAGACTCGTGTTTTCGCCGAGCAGTTTACAGACCTACCTCCGATTGAATGACCATAAGTCACTAAATTCAACTCGGATTTCATTGAAATTTGTTCCATTTCGAAGGAGTCGAAGTGTAGTTTATAACGGAAGAAACGGAGATGCAAAAAGCCAAGTATTTTGAGAGTTATGGTGGAAATAGTTAGACTCGCACTTTGGTCTAGGAGTTTACAGACCTACCTCGGATTCATTGACCATAACTCACTCAATTCAACTCAGAATTGAATCAAATTCATGGCATTGCGAAGATGTCGAAGTGTAGTTGGAAATGGAGATGAAGAACTCCAAGTAATTTAAGAGTTATGATGGACATAGTTAGACTCGCGCTTTCGCCTAGCAGTTTACAGACCTACCTCCGAGTCAATGACCATAACTCACTCAATTCAACTCGGAATTCATTGAAATTTGTTCCATTTCGAAGGACTCGAACTGTAGTTTAAAACGGAAGAAACGGAGATGAAAAAAGCAAGTATTCTGAGGGTTATGGTGGAAATAGTTACACTCGCACTTTGGTCTAGCAGTTTACAGACCAACCTGCAATTGATTGACCATAACTTACTCAATTTAACTCGGAATTGATTCAAATTCATGCCATTTTGAAGGTGTGGAAGTGTAGTTGAAAACGAAAGAAACAGAGATGAAAAATTCCAAGTATCTTAAGAGTTATGATGGAAATAGTTAGACTCGCGCTTTGGTCTAGCAGTTTGCAGACATACCTCCGATTGAATGACCATAACTCACTCAATTCAACCCGGAATTCATTGAAATTTATTCCATTTCGAAGGAGTCGAAGTGTAGTCTAAAACGGAAGAAACAGAGATGAAAAAGTCCTAGTATTTTGAGAGTTATGACGGAAATAGTTAGACTCGCGCTTTGGTCTAGCAGTTTATAGACCTACGTCCGGTTGATTGACCATAACTCAGTCAATTCAACTCGGAATTGAGTCAAATTCATGCCATTTCGAAGATGTCGAAGTGTAGTTGAAAACATTAGAAACGGAGATGAAAAACTCCAAGTATTTTAAGAGTTATGACGGAAATAGTTAGACTCGCCCTTTCGCCTAACAGTTTACAGACCTATCTCCGATTGAATGACCATAACTCACTCAATTCAACCCGGAATTAATTGAAATTTGTTCCATTTCGAATGAGTAGAGGTGTAGTTTAAAAAGAAAGAAACGGAGGTTAAAAAAGCCGAGTATTTCGGGAGTTATGATGGAAATAGTTAGACTCGCACTTTAGTGTAGCAGTTTACAGACCTACCTCCGATTGATTGACCATAACTCTGTCAATTCAACTCGGAATTTAGTCAAATTCATGCCGTTTCGAAGATGTCGAAGTGTAGTTGAAAACATAAGAAACGGAGATGAAAAACTCCAAGTATTTTAAGAGTTACGATGGAAATAGTTAGACTCGCGCTTTCGCCTAGCAGTTTACTGACCTACCTCCGATTGAATGACCATAACCCACTCAATTCAACTCGGAATTCATTGAAATTCGTTCCATTACGAAGGAGTCGAAAGTGTAGCTGAAAACGGAAGAAACGGAGAAGAAAACTCCAAGTATTTTGAGAGTTATGGTGGAAATAGTTAGACTCGTGTTTTCGCCGAGCAGTTTACAGACCTACCTCCGATTGAATGACCATAAGTCACTAAATTCAACTCGGATTTCATTGAAATTTGTTCCATTTCGAAGGAGTCGAAGTGTAGTTTATAACGGAAGAAACGGAGATGCAAAAAGCCAAGTATTTTGAGAGTTATGGTGGAAATAGTTAGACTCGCACTTTGGTCTAGGAGTTTACAGACCTACCTCGGATTCATTGACCATAACTCACTCAATTCAACTCAGAATTGAATCAAATTCATGGCATTGCGAAGATGTCGAAGTGTAGTTGGAAATGGAGATGAAGAACTCCAAGTAATTTAAGAGTTATGATGGACATAGTTAGACTCGCGCTTTCGCCTAGCAGTTTACAGACCTACCTCCGAGTCAATGACCATAACTCACTCAATTCAACTCGGAATTCATTGAAATTTGTTCCATTTCGAAGGACTCGAACTGTAGTTTAAAACGGAAGAAACGGAGATGAAAAAAGCAAGTATTCTGAGGGTTATGGTGGAAATAGTTACACTCGCACTTTGGTCTAGCAGTTTACAGACCAACCTGCAATTGATTGACCATAACTTACTCAATTTAACTCGGAATTGATTCAAATTCATGCCATTTTGAAGGTGTGGAAGTGTAGTTGAAAACGAAAGAAACAGAGATGAAAAATTCCAAGTATCTTAAGAGTTATGATGGAAATAGTTAGACTCGCGCTTTGGTCTAGCAGTTTGCAGACATACCTCCGATTGAATGACCATAACTCACTCAATTCAACCCGGAATTCATTGAAATTTATTCCATTTCGAAGGAGTCGAAGTGTAGTCTAAAACGGAAGAAACAGAGATGAAAAAGTCCTAGTATTTTGAGAGTTATGACGGAAATAGTTAGACTCGCGCTTTGGTCTAGCAGTTTATAGACCTACGTCCGGTTGATTGACCATAACTCAGTCAATTCAACTCGGAATTGAGTCAAATTCATGCCATTTCGAAGATGTCGAAGTGTAGTTGAAAACATTAGAAACGGAGATGAAAAACTCCAAGTATTTTAAGAGTTATGACGGAAATAGTTAGACTCGCCCTTTCGCCTAGCAGTTTACAGACCTATCTCCGATTGAATGACCATAACTCACTCAATTCAACCCGGAATTAATTGAAATTTGTTCCATTTCGAATGAGTAGAGGTGTAGTTTAAAAAGAAAGAAACGGAGGTTAAAAAAGCCGAGTATTTCGGGAGTTATGATGGAAATAGTTAGACTCGCACTTTAGTGTAGCAGTTTACAGACCTACCTCCGATTGATTGACCATAACTCTGTCAATTCAACTCGGAATTTAGTCAAATTCATGCCGTTTCGAAGATGTCGAAGTGTAGTTGAAAACATAAGAAACGGAGATGAAAAACTCCAAGTATTTTAAGAGTTACGATGGAAATAGTTAGACTCGCGCTTTCGCCTAGCAGTTTACTGACCTACCTCCGATTGAATGACCATAACCCACTCAATTCAACTCGGAATTCATTGAAATTCGTTCCATTACGAAGGAGTCGAAAGTGTAGCTGAAAACGGAAGAAACGGAGAAGAAAACTCCAAGTATTTTGAGAGTTATGGTGGAAATAGTTAGACTCGTGTTTTCGCCGAGCAGTTTACAGACCTACCTCCGATTGAATGACCATAAGTCACTAAATTCAACTCGGATTTCATTGAAATTTGTTCCATTTCGAAGGAGTCGAAGTGTAGTTTATAACGGAAGAAACGGAGATGCAAAAAGCCAAGTATTTTGAGAGTTATGGTGGAAATAGTTAGACTCGCACTTTGGTCTAGGAGTTTACAGACCTACCTCGGATTGATTGACCATAACTCACTCAATTCAACTCAGAATTGAATCAAATTCATGGCATTGCGAAGATGTCGAAGTGTAGTTGGAAATGGAGATGAAGAACTCCAAGTAATTTAAGAGTTATGATGGACATAGTTAGACTCGCGCTTTCGCCTAGCAGTTTACAGACCTACCTCCGAGTCAATGACCATAACTCACTCAATTCAACTCGGAATTCATTGAAATTTGTTCCATTTCGAAGGACTCGAACTGTAGTTTAAAACGGAAGAAACGGAGATGAAAAAAGCAAGTATTCTGAGAGTTATGGTGGAAATAGTTACACTCGCACTTTGGTCTAGCAGTTTACAGACCAACCTGCAATTGATTGACCATAACTTACTCAATTTAACTCGGAATTGATTCAAATTCATGCCATTTTGAAGGTGTGGAAGTGTAGTTGAAAACGAAAGAAACAGAGATGAAAAATTCCAAGTATCTTAAGAGTTATGATGGAAATAGTTAGACTCGCGCTTTGGTCTAGCAGTTTGCAGACATACCTCCGATTGAATGACCATAACTCACTCAATTCAACCCGGAATTCATTGAAATTTATTCCATTTCGAAGGAGTCGAAGTGTAGTCTAAAACGGAAGAAACAGAGATGAAAAAGTCCTAGTATTTTGAGAGTTATGACGGAAATAGTTAGACTCGCGCTTTGGTCTAGCAGTTTATAGACCTACGTCCGGTTGATTGACCATAACTCAGTCAATTCAACTCGGAATTGAGTCAAATTCATGCCATTTCGAAGATGTCGAAGTGTAGTTGAAAACATTAGAAACGGAGATGAAAAACTCCAAGTATTTTAAGAGTTATGACGGAAATAGTTAGACTCGCCCTTTCGCCTAGCAGTTTACAGACCTATCTCCGATTGAATGACCATAACTCACTCAATTCAACCCGGAATTAATTGAAATTTGTTCCATTTCGAATGAGTAGAGGTGTAGTTTAAAAAGAAAGAAACGGAGGTTAAAAAAGCCGAGTATTTCGGGAGTTATGATGGAAATAGTTAGACTCGCACTTTAGTGTAGCAGTTTACAGACCTACCTCCGATTGATTGACCATAACTCTGTCAATTCAACTCGGAATTTAGTCAAATTCATGCCGTTTCGAAGATGTCGAAGTGTAGTTGAAAACATAAGAAACGGAGATGAAAAACTCCAAGTATTTTAAGAGTTACGATGGAAATAGTTAGACTCGCGCTTTCGCCTAGCAGTTTACTGACCTACCTCCGATTGAATGACCATAACCCACTCAATTCAACTCGGAATTCATTGAAATTCGTTCCATTACGAAGGAGTCGAAAGTGTAGCTGAAAACGGAAGAAACGGAGAAGAAAACTCCAAGTATTTTGAGAGTTATGGTGGAAATAGTTAGACTCGTGTTTTCGCCGAGCAGTTTACAGACCTACCTCCGATTGAATGACCATAAGTCACTAAATTCAACTCGGATTTCATTGAAATTTGTTCCATTTCGAAGGAGTCGAAGTGTAGTTTATAACGGAAGAAACGGAGATGCAAAAAGCCAAGTATTTTGAGAGTTATGGTGGAAATAGTTAGACTCGCACTTTGGTCTAGGAGTTTACAGACCTACCTCGGATTGATTGACCATAACTCACTCAATTCAACTCAGAATTGAATCAAATTCATGGCATTGCGAAGATGTCGAAGTGTAGTTGGAAATGGAGATGAAGAACTCCAAGTAATTTAAGAGTTATGATGGACATAGTTAGACTCGCGCTTTCGCCTAGCAGTTTACAGACCTACCTCCGAGTCAATGACCATAACTCACTCAATTCAACTCGGAATTCATTGAAATTTGTTCCATTTCGAAGGACTCGAACTGTAGTTTAAAACGGAAGAAACGGAGATGAAAAAAGCAAGTATTCTGAGAGTTATGGTGGAAATAGTTACACTCGCACTTTGGTCTAGCAGTTTACAGACCAACCTGCAATTGATTGACCATAACTTACTCAATTTAACTCGGAATTGATTCAAATTCATGCCATTTTGAAGGTGTGGAAGTGTAGTTGAAAACGAAAGAAACAGAGATGAAAAATTCCAAGTATCTTAAGAGTTATGATGGAAATAGTTAGACTCGCGCTTTGGTCTAGCAGTTTGCAGACATACCTCCGATTGAATGACCATAACTCACTCAATTCAACCCGGAATTCATTGAAATTTATTCCATTTCGAAGGAGTCGAAGTGTAGTCTAAAACGGAAGAAACAGAGATGAAAAAGTCCTAGTATTTTGAGAGTTATGACGGAAATAGTTAGACTCGCGCTTTGGTCTAGCAGTTTATAGACCTACGTCCGGTTGATTGACCATAACTCAGTCAATTCAGCTCGGGATTGAGTCAAATTCATGCCATTTCGAAGATGTCGAAGTGTAGTTGAAAACATTAGAAACGGAGATGAAAAACTCCAAGTATTTTAAGAGTTATGACGGAAATAGTTAGACTCGCCCTTTCGCCTAGCAGTTTACAGACCTATCTCCGATTGAATGACCATAACTCACTCAATTCAACCCGGAATTAATTGAAATTTGTTCCATTTCGAATGAGTAGAGGTGTAGTTTAAAAAGAAAGAAACGGAGGTTAAAAAAGCCGAGTATTTCGGGAGTTATGATGGAAATAGTTAGACTCGCACTTTAGTGTAGCAGTTTACAGACCTACCTCCGATTGATTGACCATAACTCTGTCAATTCAACTCGGAATTTAGTCAAATTCATGCCGTTTCGAAGATGTCGAAGTGTAGTTGAAAACATAAGAAACGGAGATGAAAAACTCCAAGTATTTTAAGAGTTACGATGGAAATAGTTAGACTCGCGCTTTCGCCTAGCAGTTTACTGACCTACCTCCGATTGAATGACCATAACCCACTCAATTCAACTCGGAATTCATTGAAATTCGTTCCATTACGAAGGAGTCGAAAGTGTAGCTGAAAACGGAAGAAACGGAGAAGAAAACTCCAAGTATTTTGAGAGTTATGGTGGAAATAGTTAGACTCGTGTTTTCGCCGAGCAGTTTACAGACCTACCTCCGATTGAATGACCATAAGTCACTAAATTCAACTCGGATTTCATTGAAATTTGTTCCATTTCGAAGGAGTCGAAGTGTAGTTTATAACGGAAGAAACGGAGATGCAAAAAGCCAAGTATTTTGAGAGTTATGGTGGAAATAGTTAGACTCGCACTTTGGTCTAGGAGTTTACAGACCTACCTCGGATTGATTGACCATAACTCACTCAATTCAACTCAGAATTGAATCAAATTCATGGCATTGCGAAGATGTCGAAGTGTAGTTGGAAATGGAGATGAAGAACTCCAAGTAATTTAAGAGTTATGATGGACATAGTTAGACTCGCGCTTTCGCCTAGCAGTTTACAGACCTACCTCCGAGTCAATGACCATAACTCACTCAATTCAACTCGGAATTCATTGAAATTTGTTCCATTTCGAAGGACTCGAACTGTAGTTTAAAACGGAAGAAACGGAGATGAAAAAAGCAAGTATTCTGAGAGTTATGGTGGAAATAGTTACACTCGCACTTTGGTCTAGCAGTTTACAGACCAACCTGCAATTGATTGACCATAACTTACTCAATTTAACTCGGAATTGATTCAAATTCATGCCATTTTGAAGGTGTGGAAGTGTAGTTGAAAACGAAAGAAACAGAGATGAAAAATTCCAAGTATCTTAAGAGTTATGATGGAAATAGTTAGACTCGCGCTTTGGTCTAGCAGTTTGCAGACATACCTCCGATTGAATGACCATAACTCACTCAATTCAACCCGGAATTCATTGAAATTTATTCCATTTCGAAGGAGTCGAAGTGTAGTCTAAAACGGAAGAAACAGAGATGAAAAAGTCCTAGTATTTTGAGAGTTATGACGGAAATAGTTAGACTCGCGCTTTGGTCTAGCAGTTTATAGACCTACGTCCGGTTGATTGACCATAACTCAGTCAATTCAGCTCGGGATTGAGTCAAATTCATGCCATTTCGAAGATGTCGAAGTGTAGTTGAAAACATTAGAAACGGAGATGAAAAACTCCAAGTATTTTAAGAGTTATGACGGAAATAGTTAGACTCGCCCTTTCGCCTAGCAGTTTACAGACCTATCTCCGATTGAATGACCATAACTCACTCAATTCAACCCGGAATTAATTGAAATTTGTTCCATTTCGAATGAGTAGAGGTGTAGTTTAAAAAGAAAGAAACGGAGGTTAAAAAAGCCGAGTATTTCGGGAGTTATGATGGAAATAGTTAGACTCGCACTTTAGTGTAGCAGTTTACAGACCTACCTCCGATTGATTGACCATAACTCTGTCAATTCAACTCGGAATTTAGTCAAATTCATGCCGTTTCGAAGATGTCGAAGTGTAGTTGAAAACATAAGAAACGGAGATGAAAAACTCCAAGTATTTTAAGAGTTACGATGGAAATAGTTAGACTCGCGCTTTCGCCTAGCAGTTTACTGACCTACCTCCGATTGAATGACCATAACCCACTCAATTCAACTCGGAATTCATTGAAATTCGTTCCATTACGAAGGAGTCGAAAGTGTAGCTGAAAACGGAAGAAACGGAGAAGAAAACTCCAAGTATTTTGAGAGTTATGGTGGAAATAGTTAGACTCGTGTTTTCACCGAGCAGTTTACAGACCTACCTCCGATTGAATGACCATAAGTCACTAAATTCAACTCGGATTTCATTGAAATTTGTTCCATTTCGAAGGAGTCGAAGTGTAGTTTATAACGGAAGAAACGGAGATGCAAAAAGCCAAGTATTTTGAGAGTTATGGTGGAAATAGTTAGACTCGCACTTTGGTCTAGGAGTTTACAGACCTACCTCGGATTGATTGACCATAACTCACTCAATTCAACTCAGAATTGAATCAAATTCATGGCATTGCGAAGATGTCGAAGTGTAGTTGGAAATGGAGATGAAGAACTCCAAGTAATTTAAGAGTTATGATGGACATAGTTAGACTCGCGCTTTCGCCTAGCAGTTTACAGACCTACCTCCGAGTCAATGACCATAACTCACTCAATTCAACTCGGAATTCATTGAAATTTGTTCCATTTCGAAGGACTCGAACTGTAGTTTAAAACTGAAGAAACGGAGATGAAAAAAGCAAGTATTCTGAGAGTTATGGTGGAAATAGTTACACTCGCACTTTGGTCTAGCAGTTTACAGACCAACCTGCAATTGATTGACCATAACTTACTCAATTTAACTCGGAATTGATTCAAATTCATGCCATTTTGAAGGTGTGGAAGTGTAGTTGAAAACGAAAGAAACAGAGATGAAAAATTCCAAGTATCTTAAGAGTTATGATGGAAATAGTTAGACTCGCGCTTTGGTCTAGCAGTTTGCAGACATACCTCCGATTGAATGACCATAACTCACTCAAATAAACCCGGAATTCATTGAAATTTATTCCATTTCGAAGGAGTCGAAGTGTAGTCTAAAACGGAAGAAACAGAGATGAAAAAGTCCTAGTATTTTGAGAGTTATGACGGAAATAGTTAGACTCGCGCTTTGGTCTAGCAGTTTATAGACCTACGTCCGGTTGATTGACCATAACTCAGTCAATTCAGCTCGGGATTGAGTCAAATTCATGCCATTTCGAAGATGTCGAAGTGTAGTTGAAAACATTAGAAACGGAGATGAAAAACTCCAAGTATTTTAAGAGTTATGACGGAAATAGTTAGACTCGCCCTTTCGCCTAGCAGTTTACAGACCTATCTCCGATTGAATGACCATAACTCACTCAATTCAACCCGGAATTAATTGAAATTTGTTCCATTTCGAATGAGTAGAGGTGTAGTTTAAAAAGAAAGAAACGGAGGTTAAAAAAGCCGAGTATTTCGGGAGTTATGATGGAAATAGTTAGACTCGCACTTTAGTGTAGCAGTTTACAGACCTACCTCCGATTGAATGACCATAAGTCACTAAATTCAACTCGGATTTCATTGAAATTTGTTCCATTTCGAAGGAGTCGAAGTGTAGTTTATAACGGAAGAAACGGAGATGCAAAAAGCCAAGTATTTTGAGAGTTATGGTGGAAATAGTTAGACTCGCACTTTGGTCTAGGAGTTTACAGACCTACCTCGGATTGATTGACCATAACTCACTCAATTCAACTCAGAATTGAATCAAATTCATGGCATTGCGAAGATGTCGAAGTGTAGTTGGAAATGGAGATGAAGAACTCCAAGTAATTTAAGAGTTATGATGGACATAGTTAGACTCGCGCTTTCGCCTAGCAGTTTACAGACCTACCTCCGAGTCAATGACCATAACTCACTCAATTCAACTCGGAATTCATTGAAATTTGTTCCATTTCGAAGGACTCGAACTGTAGTTTAAAACGGAAGAAACGGAGATGAAAAAAGCAAGTATTCTGAGAGTTATGGTGGAAATAGTTACACTCGCACTTTGGTCTAGCAGTTTACAGACCAACCTGCAATTGATTGACCATAACTTACTCAATTTAACTCGGAATTGATTCAAATTCATGCCATTTTGAAGGTGTGGAAGTGTAGTTGAAAACGAAAGAAACAGAGATGAAAAATTCCAAGTATCTTAAGAGTTATGATGGAAATAGTTAGACTCGCGCTTTGGTCTAGCAGTTTGCAGACATACCTCCGATTGAATGACCATAACTCACTCAATTCAACCCGGAATTCATTGAAATTTATTCCATTTCGAAGGAGTCGAAGTGTAGTCTAAAACGGAAGAAACAGAGATGAAAAAGTCCTAGTATTTTGAGAGTTATGACGGAAATAGTTAGACTCGCGCTTTGGTCTAGCAGTTTATGGACCTACGTCCGGTTGATTGACCATAACTCAGTCAATTCAACTCGGAATTGAGTCAAATTCATGCCATTTCGAAGATGTCGAAGTGTAGTTGAAAACATTAGAAACGGAGATGAAAAACTCCAAGTATTTTAAGAGTTATGACGGAAATAGTTAGACTCGCCCTTTCGCCTAGCAGTTTACAGACCTATCTCCGATTGAATGACCATAACTCACTCAATTCAACCCGGAATTAATTGAAATTTGTTCCATTTCGAATGAGTAGAGGTGTAGTTTAAAAAGAAAGAAACGGAGGTTAAAAAAGCCGAGTATTTCGGGAGTTATGATGGAAATAGTTAGACTCGCACTTTAGTGTAGCAGTTTACAGACCTACCTCCGATTGATTGACCATAACTCTGTCAATTCAACTCGGAATTTAGTCAAATTCATGCCGTTTCGAAGATGTCGAAGTGTAGTTGAAAACATAAGAAACGGAGATGAAAAACTCCAAGTATTTTAAGAGTTACGATGGAAATAGTTAGACTCGCGCTTTCGCCTAGCAGTTTACTGACCTACCTCCGATTGAATGACCATAACCCACTCAATTCAACTCGGAATTCATTGAAATTCGTTCCATTACGAAGGAGTCGAAAGTGTAGCTGAAAACGGAAGAAACGGAGAAGAAAACTCCAAGTATTTTGAGAGTTATGGTGGAAATAGTTAGACTCGTGTTTTCGCCGAGCAGTTTACAGACCTACCTCCGATTGAATGACCATAAGTCACTAAATTCAACTCGGATTTCATTGAAATTTGTTCCATTTCGAAGGAGTCGAAGTGTAGTTTATAACGGAAGAAACGGAGATGCAAAAAGCCAAGTATTTTGAGAGTTATGGTGGAAATAGTTAGACTCGCACTTTGGTCTAGGAGTTTACAGACCTACCTCGGATTCATTGACCATAACTCACTCAATTCAACTCAGAATTGAATCAAATTCATGGCATTGCGAAGATGTCGAAGTGTAGTTGGAAATGGAGATGAAAAACTCCAAGTAATTTAAGAGTTATGATGGACATAGTTAGACTCGCGCTTTCGCCTAGCAGTTTACAGACCTACCTCCGAGTCAATGACCATAACTCACTCAATTCAACTCGGAATTCATTGAAATTTGTTCCATTTCGAAGGACTCGAACTGTAGTTTAAAACGGAAGAAACGGAGATGAAAAAAGCAAGTATTCTGAGGGTTATGGTGGAAATAGTTACACTCGCACTTTGGTCTAGCAGTTTACAGACCAACCTGCAATTGATTGACCATAACTTACTCAATTTAACTCGGAATTTATTCAAATTCATGCCATTTTGAAGGTGTGGAAGTGTAGTTAAAAACGAAAGAAACAGAGATGAAAAATTCCAAGTATCTTAAGAGTTATGATGGAAATAGTTAGACTCGCGCTTTGGTCTAGCAGTTTGCAGACATACCTCCGATTGAATGACCATAACTCACTCAATTCAACCCGGAATTCATTGAAATTTATTCCATTTCGAAGGAGTCGAAGTGTAGTCTAAAACGGAAGAAACAGAGATGAAAAAGTCCTAGTATTTTGAGAGTTATGACGGAAATAGTTAGACTCGCGCTTTGGTCTAGCAGTTTATAGACCTACGTCCGGTTGATTGACCATAACTCAGTCAATTCAACTCGGAATTGAGTCAAATTCATGCCATTTCGAAGATGTCGAAGTGTAGTTGAAAACATTAGAAACGGAGATGAAAAACTCCAAGTATTTTAAGAGTTATGACGGAAATAGTTAGACTCGCCCTTTCGCCTAACAGTTTACAGACCTATCTCCGATTGAATGACCATAACTCACTCAATTCAACCCGGAATTAATTGAAATTTGTTCCATTTCGAATGAGTAGAGGTGTAGTTTAAAAAGAAAGAAACGGAGGTTAAAAAAGCCGAGTATTTCGGGAGTTATGATGGAAATAGTTAGACTCGCACTTTAGTGTAGCAGTTTACAGACCTACCTCCGATTGATTGACCATAACTCTGTCAATTCAACTCGGAATTTAGTCAAATTCATGCCGTTTCGAAGATGTCGAAGTGTAGTTGAAAACATAAGAAACGGAGATGAAAAACTCCAAGTATTTTAAGAGTTACGATGGAAATAGTTAGACTCGCGCTTTCGCCTAGCAGTTTACTGACCTACCTCCGATTGAATGACCATAACCCACTCAATTCAACTCGGAATTCATTGAAATTCGTTCCATTACGAAGGAGTCGAAAGTGTAGCTGAAAACGGAAGAAACGGAGAAGAAAACTCCAAGTATTTTGAGAGTTATGGTGGAAATAGTTAGACTCGTGTTTTCGCCGAGCAGTTTACAGACCTACCTCCGATTGAATGACCATAAGTCACTAAATTCAACTCGGATTTCATTGAAATTTGTTCCATTTCGAAGGAGTCGAAGTGTAGTTTATAACGGAAGAAACGGAGATGCAAAAAGCCAAGTATTTTGAGAGTTATGGTGGAAATAGTTAGACTCGCACTTTGGTCTAGGAGTTTACAGACCTACCTCGGATTGATTGACCATAACTCACTCAATTCAACTCAGAATTGAATCAAATTCATGGCATTGCGAAGATGTCGAAGTGTAGTTGGAAATGGAGATGAAGAACTCCAAGTAATTTAAGAGTTATGATGGACATAGTTAGACTCGCGCTTTCGCCTAGCAGTTTACAGACCTACCTCCGAGTCAATGACCATAACTCACTCAATTCAACTCGGAATTCATTGAAATTTGTTCCATTTCGAAGGACTCGAACTGTAGTTTAAAACGGAAGAAACGGAGATGAAAAAAGCAAGTATTCTGAGAGTTATGGTGGAAATAGTTACACTCGCACTTTGGTCTAGCAGTTTACAGACCAACCTGCAATTGATTGACCATAACTTACTCAATTTAACTCGGAATTGATTCAAATTCATGCCATTTTGAAGGTGTGGAAGTGTAGTTGAAAACGAAAGAAACAGAGATGAAAAATTCCAAGTATCTTAAGAGTTATGATGGAAATAGTTAGACTCGCGCTTTGGTCTAGCAGTTTGCAGACATACCTCCGATTGAATGACCATAACTCACTCAATTCAACCCGGAATTCATTGAAATTTATTCCATTTCGAAGGAGTCGAAGTGTAGTCTAAAACGGAAGAAACAGAGATGAAAAAGTCCTAGTATTTTGAGAGTTATGACGGAAATAGTTAGACTCGCGCTTTGGTCTAGCAGTTTATAGACCTACGTCCGGTTGATTGACCATAACTCAGTCAATTCAACTCGGAATTGAGTCAAATTCATGCCATTTCGAAGATGTCGAAGTGTAGTTGAAAACATTAGAAACGGAGATGAAAAACTCCAAGTATTTTAAGAGTTATGACGGAAATAGTTAGACTCGCCCTTTCGCCTAGCAGTTTACAGACCTATCTCCGATTGAATGACCATAACTCACTCAATTCAACCCGGAATTAATTGAAATTTGTTCCATTTCGAATGAGTAGAGGTGTAGTTTAAAAAGAAAGAAACGGAGGTTAAAAAAGCCGAGTATTTCGGGAGTTATGATGGAAATAGTTAGACTCGCACTTTAGTGTAGCAGTTTACAGACCTACCTCCGATTGATTGACCATAACTCTGTCAATTCAACTCGGAATTTAGTCAAATTCATGCCGTTTCGAAGATGTCGAAGTGTAGTTGAAAACATAAGAAACGGAGATGAAAAACTCCAAGTATTTTAAGAGTTACGATGGAAATAGTTAGACTCGCGCTTTCGCCTAGCAGTTTACTGACCTACCTCCGATTGAATGACCATAACCCACTCAATCCAACTCGGAATTCATTGAAATTCGTTCCATTACGAAGGAGTCGAAAGTGTAGCTGAAAACGGAAGAAACGGAGAAGAAAACTCCAAGTATTTTGAGAGTTATGGTGGAAATAGTTAGACTCGTGTTTTCGCCGAGCAGTTTACAGACCTACCTCCGATTGAATGACCATAAGTCACTAAATTCAACTCGGATTTCATTGAAATTTGTTCCATTTCGAAGGAGTCGAAGTGTAGTTTATAACGGAAGAAACGGAGATGCAAAAAGCCAAGTATTTTGAGAGTTATGGTGGAAATAGTTAGACTCGCACTTTGGTCTAGGAGTTTACAGACCTACCTCGGATTCATTGACCATAACTCACTCAATTCAACTCAGAATTGAATCAAATTCATGGCATTGCGAAGATGTCGAAGTGTAGTTGGAAATGGAGATGAAGAACTCCAAGTAATTTAAGAGTTATGATGGACATAGTTAGACTCGCGCTTTCGCCTAGCAGTTTACAGACCTACCTCCGAGTCAATGACCATAACTCACTCAATTCAACTCGGAATTCATTGAAATTTGTTCCATTTCGAAGGACTCGAACTGTAGTTTAAAACGGAAGAAACGGAGATGAAAAAAGCAAGTATTCTGAGGGTTATGGTGGAAATAGTTACACTCGCACTTTGGTCTAGCAGTTTACAGACCAACCTGCAATTGATTGACCATAACTTACTCAATTTAACTCGGAATTGATTCAAATTCATGCCATTTTGAAGGTGTGGAAGTGTAGTTGAAAACGAAAGAAACAGAGATGAAAAATTCCAAGTATCTTAAGAGTTATGATGGAAATAGTTAGACTCGCGCTTTGGTCTAGCAGTTTGCAGACATACCTCCGATTGAATGACCATAACTCACTCAATTCAACCCGGAATTCATTGAAATTTATTCCATTTCGAAGGAGTCGAAGTGTAGTCTAAAACGGAAGAAACAGAGATGAAAAAGTCCTAGTATTTTGAGAGTTATGACGGAAATAGTTAGACTCGCGCTTTGGTCTAGCAGTTTATAGACCTACGTCCGGTTGATTGACCATAACTCAGTCAATTCAACTCGGAATTGAGTCAAATTCATGCCATTTCGAAGATGTCGAAGTGTAGTTGAAAACATTAGAAACGGAGATGAAAAACTCCAAGTATTTTAAGAGTTATGACGGAAATAGTTAGACTCGCCCTTTCGCCTAACAGTTTACAGACCTATCTCCGATTGAATGACCATAACTCACTCAATTCAACCCGGAATTAATTGAAATTTGTTCCATTTCGAATGAGTAGAGGTGTAGTTTAAAAAGAAAGAAACGGAGGTTAAAAAAGCCGAGTATTTCGGGAGTTATGATGGAAATAGTTAGACTCGCACTTTAGTGTAGCAGTTTACAGACCTACCTCCGATTGATTGACCATAACTCTGTCAATTCAACTCGGAATTTAGTCAAATTCATGCCGTTTCGAAGATGTCGAAGTGTAGTTGAAAACATAAGAAACGGAGATGAAAAACTCCAAGTATTTTAAGAGTTACGATGGAAATAGTTAGACTCGCGCTTTCGCCTAGCAGTTTACTGACCTACCTCCGATTGAATGACCATAACCCACTCAATTCAACTCGGAATTCATTGAAATTCGTTCCATTACGAAGGAGTCGAAAGTGTAGCTGAAAACGGAAGAAACGGAGAAGAAAACTCCAAGTATTTTGAGAGTTATGGTGGAAATAGTTAGACTCGTGTTTTCGCCGAGCAGTTTACAGACCTACCTCCGATTGAATGACCATAAGTCACTAAATTCAACTCGGATTTCATTGAAATTTGTTCCATTTCGAAGGAGTCGAAGTGTAGTTTATAACGGAAGAAACGGAGATGCAAAAAGCCAAGTATTTTGAGAGTTATGGTGGAAATAGTTAGACTCGCACTTTGGTCTAGGAGTTTACAGACCTACCTCGGATTGATTGACCATAACTCACTCAATTCAACTCAGAATTGAATCAAATTCATGGCATTGCGAAGATGTCGAAGTGTAGTTGGAAATGGAGATGAAGAACTCCAAGTAATTTAAGAGTTATGATGGACATAGTTAGACTCGCGCTTTCGCCTAGCAGTTTACAGACCTACCTCCGAGTCAATGACCATAACTCACTCAATTCAACTCGGAATTCATTGAAATTTGTTCCATTTCGAAGGACTCGAACTGTAGTTTAAAACGGAAGAAACGGAGATGAAAAAAGCAAGTATTCTGAGAGTTATGGTGGAAATAGTTACACTCGCACTTTGGTCTAGCAGTTTACAGACCAACCTGCAATTGATTGACCATAACTTACTCAATTTAACTCGGAATTGATTCAAATTCATGCCATTTTGAAGGTGTGGAAGTGTAGTTGAAAACGAAAGAAACAGAGATGAAAAATTCCAAGTATCTTAAGAGTTATGATGGAAATAGTTAGACTCGCGCTTTGGTCTAGCAGTTTGCAGACATACCTCCGATTGAATGACCATAACTCACTCAATTCAACCCGGAATTCATTGAAATTTATTCCATTTCGAAGGAGTCGAAGTGTAGTCTAAAACGGAAGAAACAGAGATGAAAAAGTCCTAGTATTTTGAGAGTTATGACGGAAATAGTTAGACTCGCGCTTTGGTCTAGCAGTTTATAGACCTACGTCCGGTTGATTGACCATAACTCAGTCAATTCAACTCGGAATTGAGTCAAATTCATGCCATTTCGAAGATGTCGAAGTGTAGTTGAAAACATTAGAAACGGAGATGAAAAACTCCAAGTATTTTAAGAGTTATGACGGAAATAGTTAGACTCGCCCTTTCGCCTAGCAGTTTACAGACCTATCTCCGATTGAATGACCATAACTCACTCAATTCAACCCGGAATTAATTGAAATTTGTTCCATTTCGAATGAGTAGAGGTGTAGTTTAAAAAGAAAGAAACGGAGGTTAAAAAAGCCGAGTATTTCGGGAGTTATGATGGAAATAGTTAGACTCGCACTTTAGTGTAGCAGTTTACAGACCTACCTCCGATTGATTGACCATAACTCTGTCAATTCAACTCGGAATTTAGTCAAATTCATGCCGTTTCGAAGATGTCGAAGTGTAGTTGAAAACATAAGAAACGGAGATGAAAAACTCCAAGTATTTTAAGAGTTACGATGGAAATAGTTAGACTCGCGCTTTCGCCTAGCAGTTTACTGACCTACCTCCGATTGAATGACCATAACCCACTCAATTCAACTCGGAATTCATTGAAATTCGTTCCATTACGAAGGAGTCGAAAGTGTAGCTGAAAACGGAAGAAACGGAGAAGAAAACTCCAAGTATTTTGAGAGTTATGGTGGAAATAGTTAGACTCGTGTTTTCGCCGAGCAGTTTACAGACCTACCTCCGATTGAATGACCATAAGTCACTAAATTCAACTCGGATTTCATTGAAATTTGTTCCATTTCGAAGGAGTCGAAGTGTAGTTTATAACGGAAGAAACGGAGATGCAAAAAGCCAAGTATTTTGAGAGTTATGGTGGAAATAGTTAGACTCGCACTTTGGTCTAGGAGTTTACAGACCTACCTCGGATTGATTGACCATAACTCACTCAATTCAACTCAGAATTGAATCAAATTCATGGCATTGCGAAGATGTCGAAGTGTAGTTGGAAATGGAGATGAAGAACTCCAAGTAATTTAAGAGTTATGATGGACATAGTTAGACTCGCGCTTTCGCCTAGCAGTTTACAGACCTACCTCCGAGTCAATGACCATAACTCACTCAATTCAACTCGGAATTCATTGAAATTTGTTCCATTTCGAAGGACTCGAACTGTAGTTTAAAACGGAAGAAACGGAGATGAAAAAAGCAAGTATTCTGAGAGTTATGGTGGAAATAGTTACACTCGCACTTTGGTCTAGCAGTTTACAGACCAACCTGCAATTGATTGACCATAACTTACTCAATTTAACTCGGAATTGATTCAAATTCATGCCATTTTGAAGGTGTGGAAGTGTAGTTGAAAACGAAAGAAACAGAGATGAAAAATTCCAAGTATCTTAAGAGTTATGATGGAAATAGTTAGACTCGCGCTTTGGTCTAGCAGTTTGCAGACATACCTCCGATTGAATGACCATAACTCACTCAATTCAACCCGGAATTCATTGAAATTTATTCCATTTCGAAGGAGTCGAAGTGTAGTCTAAAACGGAAGAAACAGAGATGAAAAAGTCCTAGTATTTTGAGAGTTATGACGGAAATAGTTAGACTCGCGCTTTGGTCTAGCAGTTTATAGACCTACGTCCGGTTGATTGACCATAACTCAGTCAATTCAGCTCGGGATTGAGTCAAATTCATGCCATTTCGAAGATGTCGAAGTGTAGTTGAAAACATTAGAAACGGAGATGAAAAACTCCAAGTATTTTAAGAGTTATGACGGAAATAGTTAGACTCGCCCTTTCGCCTAGCAGTTTACAGACCTATCTCCGATTGAATGACCATAACTCACTCAATTCAACCCGGAATTAATTGAAATTTGTTCCATTTCGAATGAGTAGAGGTGTAGTTTAAAAAGAAAGAAACGGAGGTTAAAAAAGCCGAGTATTTCGGGAGTTATGATGGAAATAGTTAGACTCGCACTTTAGTGTAGCAGTTTACAGACCTACCTCCGATTGATTGACCATAACTCTGTCAATTCAACTCGGAATTTAGTCAAATTCATGCCGTTTCGAAGATGTCGAAGTGTAGTTGAAAACATAAGAAACGGAGATGAAAAACTCCAAGTATTTTAAGAGTTACGATGGAAATAGTTAGACTCGCGCTTTCGCCTAGCAGTTTACTGACCTACCTCCGATTGAATGACCATAACCCACTCAATTCAACTCGGAATTCATTGAAATTCGTTCCATTACGAAGGAGTCGAAAGTGTAGCTGAAAACGGAAGAAACGGAGAAGAAAACTCCAAGTATTTTGAGAGTTATGGTGGAAATAGTTAGACTCGTGTTTTCACCGAGCAGTTTACAGACCTACCTCCGATTGAATGACCATAAGTCACTAAATTCAACTCGGATTTCATTGAAATTTGTTCCATTTCGAAGGAGTCGAAGTGTAGTTTATAACGGAAGAAACGGAGATGCAAAAAGCCAAGTATTTTGAGAGTTATGGTGGAAATAGTTAGACTCGCACTTTGGTCTAGGAGTTTACAGACCTACCTCGGATTGATTGACCATAACTCACTCAATTCAACTCAGAATTGAATCAAATTCATGGCATTGCGAAGATGTCGAAGTGTAGTTGGAAATGGAGATGAAGAACTCCAAGTAATTTAAGAGTTATGATGGACATAGTTAGACTCGCGCTTTCGCCTAGCAGTTTACAGACCTACCTCCGAGTCAATGACCATAACTCACTCAATTCAACTCGGAATTCATTGAAATTTGTTCCATTTCGAAGGACTCGAACTGTAGTTTAAAACTGAAGAAACGGAGATGAAAAAAGCAAGTATTCTGAGAGTTATGGTGGAAATAGTTACACTCGCACTTTGGTCTAGCAGTTTACAGACCAACCTGCAATTGATTGACCATAACTTACTCAATTTAACTCGGAATTGATTCAAATTCATGCCATTTTGAAGGTGTGGAAGTGTAGTTGAAAACGAAAGAAACAGAGATGAAAAATTCCAAGTATCTTAAGAGTTATGATGGAAATAGTTAGACTCGCGCTTTGGTCTAGCAGTTTGCAGACATACCTCCGATTGAATGA
This sequence comes from Tasmannia lanceolata, assembly GCF_043159265.1. NCBI lineage: Eukaryota > Viridiplantae > Streptophyta > Magnoliopsida > Canellales > Winteraceae > Tasmannia > Tasmannia lanceolata. Next base: position 217,190 of record NW_027518749.1, on the reverse strand, counting down.
CCATAACTCACTCAAATAAACCCGGAATTCATTGAAATTTATTCCATTTCGAAGGAGTCGAAGTGTAGTCTAAAACGGAAGAAACAGAGATGAAAAAGTCCTAGTATTTTGAGAGTTATGACGGAAATAGTTAGACTCGCGCTTTGGTCTAGCAGTTTATAGACCTACGTCCGGTTGATTGACCATAACTCAGTCAATTCAGCTCGGGATTGAGTCAAATTCATGCCATTTCGAAGATGTCGAAGTGTAGTTGAAAACATTAGAAACGGAGATGAAAAACTCCAAGTATTTTAAGAGTTATGACGGAAATAGTTAGACTCGCCCTTTCGCCTAGCAGTTTACAGACCTATCTCCGATTGAATGACCATAACTCACTCAATTCAACCCGGAATTAATTGAAATTTGTTCCATTTCGAATGAGTAGAGGTGTAGTTTAAAAAGAAAGAAACGGAGGTTAAAAAAGCCGAGTATTTCGGGAGTTATGATGGAAATAGTTAGACTCGCACTTTAGTGTAGCAGTTTACAGACCTACCTCCGATTGATTGACCATAACTCTGTCAATTCAACTCGGAATTTAGTCAAATTCATGCCGTTTCGAAGATGTCGAAGTGTAGTTGAAAACATAAGAAACGGAGATGAAAAACTCCAAGTATTTTAAGAGTTACGATGGAAATAGTTAGACTCGCGCTTTCGACTAGCAGTTTACTGACCTACCTCCGATTGAATGACCATAACCCACTCAATTCAACTCGGAATTCATTGAAATTCGTTCCATTACGAAGGAGTCGAAAGTGTAGCTGAAAACGGAAGAAACGGAGAAGAAAACTCCAAGTATTTTGAGAGTTATGGTGGAAATAGTTAGACTCGTGTTTTCGCCGAGCAGTTTACAGACCTACCTCCGATTGAATGACCATAAGTCACTAAATTCAACTCGGATTTCATTGAAATTTGTTCCATTTCGAAGGAGTCGAAGTGTAGTTTATAACGGAAGAAACGGAGATGCAAAAAGCCAAGTATTTTGAGAGTTATGGTGGAAATAGTTAGACTCGCACTTTGGTCTAGGAGTTTACAGACCTACCTCGGATTGATTGACCATAACTCACTTAATTCAACTCAGAATTGAATCAAATTCATGGCATTGCGAAGATGTCGAAGTGTAGTTGGAAATGGAGATGAAGAACTCCAAGTAATTTAAGAGTTATGATGGACATAGTTAGACTCGCGCTTTCGCCTAGCAGTTTACAGACCTACCTCCGAGTCAATGACCATAACTCACTCAATTCAACTCGGAATTCATTGAAATTTGTTCCATTTCGAAGGACTCGAACTGTAGTTTAAAACGGAAGAAACGGAGATGAAAAAAGCAAGTATTCTGAGAGTTATGGTGGAAATAGTTACACTCGCACTTTGGTCTAGCAGTTTACAGACCAACCTGCAATTGATTGACCATAACTTACTCAATTTAACTCGGAATTGATTCAAATTCATGCCATTTTGAAGGTGTGGAAGTGTAGTTGAAAACGAAAGAAACAGAGATGAAAAATTCCAAGTATCTTAAGAGTTATGATGGAAATAGTTAGACTCGCGCTTTGGTCTAGCAGTTTGCAGACATACCTCCGATTGAATGACCATAACTCACTCAATTCAACCCGGAATTCATTGAAATTTATTCCATTTCGAAGGAGTCGAAGTGTAGTCTAAAACGGAAGAAACAGAGATGAAAAAGTCCTAGTATTTTGAGAGTTATGACGGAAATAGTTAGACTCGCGCTTTGGTCTAGCAGTTTATAGACCTACGTCCGGTTGATTGACCATAACTCAGTCAATTCAGCTCGGGATTGAGTCAAATTCATGCCATTTCGAAGATGTCGAAGTGTAGTTGAAAACATTAGAAACGGAGATGAAAAACTCCAAGTATTTTAAGAGTTATGACGGAAATAGTTAGACTCGCCCTTTCGCCTAGCAGTTTACAGACCTATCTCCGATTGAATGACCATAACTCACTCAATTCAACCCGGAATTAATTGAAATTTGTTCCATTTCGAATGAGTAGAGGTGTAGTTTAAAAAGAAAGAAACGGAGGTTAAAAAAGCCGAGTATTTCGGGAGTTATGATGGAAATAGTTAGACTCGCACTTTAGTGTAGCAGTTTACAGACCTACCTCCGATTGATTGACCATAACTCTGTCAATTCAACTCGGAATTTAGTCAAATTCATGCCGTTTCGAAGATGTCGAAGTGTAGTTGAAAACATAAGAAACGGAGATGAAAAACTCCAAGTATTTTAAGAGTTACGATGGAAATAGTTAGACTCGCGCTTTCGCCTAGCAGTTTACTGACCTACCTCCGATTGAATGACCATAACCCACTCAATTCAACTCGGAATTCATTGAAATTCGTTCCATTACGAAGGAGTCGAAAGTGTAGCTGAAAACGGAAGAAACGGAGAAGAAAACTCCAAGTATTTTGAGAGTTATGGTGGAAATAGTTAGACTCGTGTTTTCGCCGAGCAGTTTACAGACCTACCTCCGATTGAATGACCATAAGTCACTAAATTCAACTCGGATTTCATTGAAATTTGTTCCATTTCGAAGGAGTCGAAGTGTAGTTTATAACGGAAGAAACGGAGATGCAAAAAGCCAAGTATTTTGAGAGTTATGGTGGAAATAGTTAGACTCGCACTTTGGTCTAGGAGTTTACAGACCTACCTCGGATTGATTGACCATAACTCACTCAATTCAACTCAGAATTGAATCAAATTCATGGCATTGCGAAGATGTCGAAGTGTAGTTGGAAATGGAGATGAAGAACTCCAAGTAATTTAAGAGTTATGATGGACATAGTTAGACTCGCGCTTTCGCCTAGCAGTTTACAGACCTACCTCCGAGTCAATGACCATAACTCACTCAATTCAACTCGGAATTCATTGAAATTTGTTCCATTTCGAAGGACTCGAACTGTAGTTTAAAACGGAAGAAACGGAGATGAAAAAAGCAAGTATTCTGAGAGTTATGGTGGAAATAGTTACACTCGCACTTTGGTCTAGCAGTTTACAGACCAACCTGCAATTGATTGACCATAACTTACTCAATTTAACTCGGAATTGATTCAAATTCATGCCATTTTGAAGGTGTGGAAGTGTAGTTGAAAACGAAAGAAACAGAGATGAAAAATTCCAAGTATCTTAAGAGTTATGATGGAAATAGTTAGACTCGCGCTTTGGTCTAGCAGTTTGCAGACATACCTCCGATTGAATGACCATAACTCACTCAATTCAACCCGGAATTCATTGAAATTTATTCCATTTCGAAGGAGTCGAAGTGTAGTCTAAAACGGAAGAAACAGAGATGAAAAAGTCCTAGTATTTTGAGAGTTATGACGGAAATAGTTAGACTCGCGCTTTGGTCTAGCAGTTTATAGACCTACGTCCGGTTGATTGACCATAACTCAGTCAATTCAGCTCGGGATTGAGTCAAATTCATGCCATTTCGAAGATGTCGAAGTGTAGTTGAAAACATTAGAAACGGAGATGAAAAACTCCAAGTATTTTAAGAGTTATGACGGAAATAGTTAGACTCGCCCTTTCGCCTAGCAGTTTACAGACCTATCTCCGATTGAATGACCATAACTCACTCAATTCAACCCGGAATTAATTGAAATTTGTTCCATTTCGAATGAGTAGAGGTGTAGTTTAAAAAGAAAGAAATGGAGGTTAAAAAAGCCGAGTATTTCGGGAGTTATGATGGAAATAGTTAGACTCGCACTTTAGTGTAGCAGTTTACAGACCTACCTCCGATTGATTGACCATAACTCTGTCAATTCAACTCGGAATTTAGTCAAATTCATGCCGTTTCGAAGATGTCGAAGTGTAGTTGAAAACATAAGAAACGGAGATGAAAAACTCCAAGTATTTTAAGAGTTACGATGGAAATAGTTAGACTCGCGCTTTCGCCTAGCAGTTTACTGACCTACCTCCGATTGAATGACCATAACCCACTCAATTCAACTCGGAATTCATTGAAATTCGTTCCATTACGAAGGAGTCGAAAGTGTAGCTGAAAACGGAAGAAACGGAGAAGAAAACTCCAAGTATTTTGAGAGTTATGGTGGAAATAGTTAGACTCGTGTTTTCGCCGAGCAGTTTACAGACCTACCTCCGATTGAATGACCATAAGTCACTAAATTCAACTCGGATTTCATTGAAATTTGTTCCATTTCGAAGGAGTCGAAGTGTAGTTTATAACGGAAGAAACGGAGATGCAAAAAGCCAAGTATTTTGAGAGTTATGGTGGAAATAGTTAGACTCGCACTTTGGTCTAGGAGTTTACAGACCTACCTCGGATTGATTGACCATAACTCACTCAATTCAACTCAGAATTGAATCAAATTCATGGCATTGCGAAGATGTCGAAGTGTTGTTGGAAATGGAGATGAAAAACTCCAAGTAATTTAAGAGTTATGATGGACATAGTTAGACTCGCGCTTTCGCCTAGCAGTTTACAGACCTACCTCCGAGTCAATGACCATAACTCACTCAATTCAACTCGGAATTCATTGAAATTTGTTCCATTTCGAAGGACTCGAACTGTAGTTTAAAACGGAAGAAACGGAGATGAAAAAAGCAAGTATTCTGAGAGTTATGGTGGAAATAGTTACACTCCCACTTTGGTCTAGCAGTTTACAGACCAACCTGCAATTGATTGACCATAACTTACTCAATTTAACTCGGAATTGATTCAAATTCATGCCATTTTGAAGGTGTGGAAGTGTAGTTGAAAACGAAAGAAACAGAGATGAAAAATTCCAAGTATCTTAAGAGTTATGATGGAAATAGTTAGACTCGCGCTTTGGTCTAGCAGTTTGCAGACATACCTCCGATTGAATGACCATAACTCACTCAATTCAACCCGGAATTCATTGAAATTTATTCCATTTCGAAGGAGTCGAAGTGTAGTCTAAAACGGAAGAAACAGAGATGAAAAAGTCCTAGTATTTTGAGAGTTATGACGGAAATAGTTAGACTCGCGCTTTGGTCTAGCAGTTTATAGACCTACGTCCGGTTGATTGACCATAACTCAGTCAATTCAACTCGGGATTGAGTCAAATTCATGCCATTTCGAAGATGTCGAAGTGTAGTTGAAAACATTAGAAACGGAGATGAAAAACTCCAAGTATTTTAAGAGTTATGACGGAAATAGTTAGACTCGCCCTTTCGCCTAGCAGTTTACAGACCTATCTCCGATTGAATGACCATAACTCACTCAATTCAACCCGGAATTAATTGAAATTTGTTCCATTTCGAATGAGTAGAGGTGTAGTTTAAAAAGAAAGAAACGGAGGTTAAAAAAGCCGAGTATTTCGGGAGTTATGATGGAAATAGTTAGACTCGCACTTTAGTGTAGCAGTTTACAGACCTACCTCCGATTGATTGACCATAACTCTGTCAATTCAACTCGGAATTTAGTCAAATTCATGCCGTTTCGAAGATGTCGAAGTGTAGTTGAAAACATAAGAAACGGAGATGAAAAACTCCAAGTATTTTAAGAGTTACGATGGAAATAGTTAGACTCGCGCTTTCGCCTAGCAGTTTACTGACCTACCTCCGATTGAATGACCATAACCCACTCAATTCAACTCGGAATTCATTGAAATTCGTTCCATTACGAAGGAGTCGAAAGTGTAGCTGAAAACGGAAGAAACGGAGAAGAAAACTCCAAGTATTTTGAGAGTTATGGTGGAAATAGTTAGACTCATGTTTTCGCCGAGCAGTTTACAGACCTACCTCCGATTGAATGACCATAAGTCACTAAATTCAACTCGGATTTCATTGAAATTTGTTCCATTTCGAAGGAGTCGAAGTGTAGTTTATAACGGAAGAAACGGAGATGCAAAAAGCCAAGTATTTTGAGAGTTATGGTGGAAATAGTTAGACTCGCACTTTGGTCTAGGAGTTTACAGACCTACCTCGGATTGATTGACCATAACTCACTCAATTCAACTCAGAATTGAATCAAATTCATGGCATTGCGAAGATGTCGAAGTGTAGTTGGAAATGGAGATGAAAAACTCCAAGTAATTTAAGAGTTATGATGGACATAGTTAGACTCGCGCTTTCGCCTAGCAGTTTACAGACCTACCTCCGAGTCAATGACCATAACTCACTCAATTCAACTCGGAATTCATTGAAATTTGTTCCATTTCGAAGGACTCGAACTGTAGTTTAAAACGGAAGAAACGGAGATGAAAAAAGCAAGTATTCTGAGAGTTATGGTGGAAATAGTTACACTCGCACTTTGGTCTAGCAGTTTACAGACCAACCTGCAATTGATTGACCATAACTTACTCAATTTAACTCGGAATTGATTCAAATTCATGCCATTTTGAAGGTGTGGAAGTGTAGTTGAAAACGAAAGAAACAGAGATGAAAAATTCCAAGTATCTTAAGAGTTATGATGGAAATAGTTAGACTCGCGCTTTGGTCTAGCAGTTTGCAGACATACCTCCGATTGAATGACCATAACTCACTCAATTCAACCCGGAATTCATTGAAATTTATTCCATTTCGAAGGAGTCGAAGTGTAGTCTAAAACGGAAGAAACAGAGATGAAAAAGTCCTAGTATTTTGAGAGTTATGACGGAAATAGTTAGACTCGCGCTTTGGTCTAGCAGTTTATAGACCTACGTCCGGTTGATTGACCATAACTCAGTCAATTCAACTCGGGATTGAGTCAAATTCATGCCATTTCGAAGATGTCGAAGTGTAGTTGAAAACATTAGAAACGGAGATGAAAAACTCCAAGTATTTTAAGAGTTATGATGGAAATAGTTAGACTCGCCCTTTCGCCTAGCAGTTTACAGACCTATCTCCGATTGAATGACCATAACTCACTCAATTCAACCCGGAATTAATTGAAATTTGTTCCATTTCGAATGAGTAGAGGTGTAGTTTAAAAAGAAAGAAACGGAGGTTAAAAAAGCCGAGTATTTCGGGAGTTATGATGGAAATAGTTAGACTCGCACTTTAGTGTAGCAGTTTACAGACCTACCTCCGATTGATTGACCATAACTCTGTCAATTCAACTCGGAATTTAGTCAAATTCATGCCGTTTCGAAGATGTCGAAGTGTAGTTGAAAACATAAGAAACGGAGATGAAAAACTCCAAGTATTTTAAGAGTTACGATGGAAATAGTTAGACTCGCGCTTTCGCCTAGCAGTTTACTGACCTACCTCCGATTGAATGACCATAACCCACTCAATTCAACTCGGAATTCATTGAAATTCGTTCCATTACGAAGGAGTCGAAAGTGTAGCTGAAAACGGAAGAAACGGAGAAGAAAACTCCAAGTATTTTGAGAGTTATGGTGGAAATAGTTAGACTCGTGTTTTCGCCGAGCAGTTTACAGACCTACCTCCGATTGAATGACCATAAGTCACTAAATTCAACTCGGATTTTATTGAAATTTGTTCCATTTCGAAGGAGTCGAAGTGTAGTTTATAACGGAAGAAACGGAGATGCAAAAAGCCAAGTATTTTGAGAGTTATGGTGGAAATAGTTAGACTCGCACTTTGGTCTAGGAGTTTACAGACCTACCTCGGATTGATTGACCATAACTCACTCAATTCAACTCAGAATTGAATCAAATTCATGGCATTGCGAAGATGTCGAAGTGTAGTTGGAAATGGAGATGAAAAACTCCAAGTAATTTAAGAGTTATGATGGACATAGTTAGACTCGCGCTTTCGCCTAGCAGTTTACAGACCTACCTCCGAGTCAATGACCATAACTCACTCAATTCAACTCGGAATTCATTGAAATTTGTTCCATTTCGAAGGACTCGAACTGTAGTTTAAAACGGAAGAAACGGAGATGAAAAAAGCAAGTATTCTGAGAGTTATGGTGGAAATAGTTACACTCGCACTTTGGTCTAGCAGTTTACAGACCAACCTGCAATTGATTGACCATAACTTACTCAATTTAACTCGGAATTGATTCAAATTCATGCCATTTTGAAGGTGTGGAAGTGTAGTTGAAAACGAAAGAAACAGAGATGAAAAATTCCAAGTATCTTAAGAGTTATGATGGAAATAGTTAGACTCGCGCTTTGGTCTAGCAGTTTGCAGACATACCTCCGATTGAATGACCATAACTCACTCAATTCAACCCGGAATTCATTGAAATTTATTCCATTTCGAAGGAGTCGAAGTGTAGTCTAAAACGGAAGAAACAGAGATGAAAAAGTCCTAGTATTTTGAGAGTTATGACGGAAATAGTTAGACTCGCGCTTTGGTCTAGCAGTTTATAGACCTACGTCCGGTTGATTGACCATAACTCAGTCAATTCAGCTCGGGATTGAGTCAAATTCATGCCATTTCGAAGATGTCGAAGTGTAGTTGAAAACATTAGAAACGGAGATGAAAAACTCCAAGTATTTTAAGAGTTATGACGGAAATAGTTAGACTCGCCCTTTCGCCTAGCAGTTTACAGACCTATCTCCGATTGAATGACCATAACTCACTCAATTCAACCCGGAATTAATTGAAATTTGTTCCATTTCGAATGAGTAGAGGTGTAGTTTAAAAAGAAAGAAACGGAGGTTAAAAAAGCCGAGTATTTCGGGAGTTATGATGGAAATAGTTAGACTCGCACTTTAGTGTAGCAGTTTACAGACCTACCTCCGATTGATTGACCATAACTCTGTCAATTCAACTCGGAATTTAGTCAAATTCATGCCGTTTCGAAGATGTCGAAGTGTAGTTGAAAACATAAGAAACGGAGATGAAAAACTCCAAGTATTTTAAGAGTTACGATGGAAATAGTTAGACTCGCGCTTTCGCCTAGCAGTTTACTGACCTACCTCCGATTGAATGACCATAACCCACTCAATTCAACTCGGAATTCATTGAAATTCGTTCCATTACGAAGGAGTCGAAAGTGTAGCTGAAAACGGAAGAAACGGAGAAGAAAACTCCAAGTATTTTGAGAGTTATGGTGGAAATAGTTAGACTCGTGTTTTCGCCGAGCAGTTTACAGACCTACCTCCGATTGAATGACCATAAGTCACTAAATTCAACTCGGATTTCATTGAAATTTGTTCCATTTCGAAGGAGTCGAAGTGTAGTTTATAACGGAAGAAACGGAGATGCAAAAAGCCAAGTATTTTGAGAGTTATGGTGGAAATAGTTAGACTCGCACTTTGGTCTAGGAGTTTACAGACCTACCTCGGATTGATTGACCATAACTCACTCAATTCAACTCAGAATTGAATCAAATTCATGGCATTGCGAAGATGTCGAAGTGTTGTTGGAAATGGAGATGAAAAACTCCAAGTAATTTAAGAGTTATGATGGACATAGTTAGACTCGCGCTTTCGCCTAGCAGTTTACAGACCTACCTCCGAGTCAATGACCATAACTCACTCAATTCAACTCGGAATTCATTGAAATTTGTTCCATTTCGAAGGACTCGAACTGTAGTTTAAAACGGAAGAAACGGAGATGAAAAAAGCAAGTATTCTGAGAGTTATGGTGGAAATAGTTACACTCCCACTTTGGTCTAGCAGTTTACAGACCAACCTGCAATTGATTAACCATAACTTACTCAATTTAACTCGGAATTGATTCAAATTCATGCCATTTTGAAGGTGTGGAAGTGTAGTTGAAAACGAAAGAAACAGAGATGAAAAATTCCAAGTATCTTAAGAGTTATGATGGAAATAGTTAGACTCGCGCTTTGGTCTAGCAGTTTGCAGACATACCTCCGATTGAATGACCATAACTCACTCAATTCAACCCGGAATTCATTGAAATTTATTCCATTTCGAAGGAGTCGAAGTGTAGTCTAAAACGGAAGAAACAGAGATGAAAAAGTCCTAGTATTTTGAGAGTTATGACGGAAATAGTTAGACTCGCGCTTTGGTCTAGCAGTTTATAGACCTACGTCCGGTTGATTGACCATAACTCAGTCAATTCAACTCGGGATTGAGTCAAATTCATGCCATTTCGAAGATGTCGAAGTGTAGTTGAAAACATTAGAAACGGAGATGAAAAACTCCAAGTATTTTAAGAGTTATGACGGAAATAGTTAGACTCGCCCTTTCGCCTAGCAGTTTACAGACCTATCTCCGATTGAATGACCATAACTCACTCAATTCAACCCGGAATTAATTGAAATTTGTTCCATTTCGAATGAGTAGAGGTGTAGTTTAAAAAGAAAGAAACGGAGGTTAAAAAAGCCGAGTATTTCGGGAGTTATGATGGAAATAGTTAGACTCGCACTTTAGTGTAGCAGTTTACAGACCTACCTCCGATTGATTGACCATAACTCTGTCAATTCAACTCGGAATTTAGTCAAATTCATGCCGTTTCGAAGATGTCGAAGTGTAGTTGAAAACATAAGAAACGGAGATGAAAAACTCCAAGTATTTTAAGAGTTACGATGGAAATAGTTAGACTCGCGCTTTCGCCTAGCAGTTTACTGACCTACCTCCGATTGAATGACCATAACCCACTCAATTCAACTCGGAATTCATTGAAATTCGTTCCATTACGAAGGAGTCGAAAGTGTAGCTGAAAACGGAAGAAACGGAGAAGAAAACTCCAAGTATTTTGAGAGTTATGGTGGAAATAGTTAGACTCATGTTTTCGCCGAGCAGTTTACAGACCTACCTCCGATTGAATGACCATAAGTCACTAAATTCAACTCGGATTTCATTGAAATTTGTTCCATTTCGAAGGAGTCGAAGTGTAGTTTATAACGGAAGAAACGGAGATGCAAAAAGCCAAGTATTTTGAGAGTTATGGTGGAAATAGTTAGACTCGCACTTTGGTCTAGGAGTTTACAGACCTACCTCGGATTGATTGACCATAACTCACTCAATTCAACTCAGAATTGAATCAAATTCATGGCATTGCGAAGATGTCGAAGTGTAGTTGGAAATGGAGATGAAAAACTCCAAGTAATTTAAGAGTTATGATGGACATAGTTAGACTCGCGCTTTCGCCTAGCAGTTTACAGACCTACCTCCGAGTCAATGACCATAACTCACTCAATTCAACTCGGAATTCATTGAAATTTGTTCCATTTCGAAGGACTCGAACTGTAGTTTAAAACGGAAGAAACGGAGATGAAAAAAGCAAGTATTCTGAGAGTTATGGTGGAAATAGTTACACTCGCACTTTGGTCTAGCAGTTTACAGACCAACCTGCAATTGATTGACCATAACTTACTCAATTTAACTCGGAATTGATTCAAATTCATGCCATTTTGAAGGTGTGGAAGTGTAGTTGAAAACGAAAGAAACAGAGATGAAAAATTCCAAGTATCTTAAGAGTTATGATGGAAATAGTTAGACTCGCGCTTTGGTCTAGCAGTTTGCAGACATACCTCCGATTGAATGACCATAACTCACTCAATTCAACCCGGAATTCATTGAAATTTATTCCATTTCGAAGGAGTCGAAGTGTAGTCTAAAACGGAAGAAACAGAGATGAAAAAGTCCTAGTATTTTGAGAGTTATGACGGAAATAGTTAGACTCGCGCTTTGGTCTAGCAGTTTATAGACCTACGTCCGGTTGATTGACCATAACTCAGTCAATTCAGCTCGGGATTGAGTCAAATTCATGCCATTTCGAAGATGTCGAAGTGTAGTTGAAAACATTAGAAACGGAGATGAAAAACTCCAAGTATTTTAAGAGTTATGACGGAAATAGTTAGACTCGCCCTTTCGCCTAGCAGTTTACAGACCTATCTCCGATTGAATGACCATAACTCACTCAATTCAACCCGGAATTAATTGAAATTTGTTCCATTTCGAATGAGTAGAGGTGTAGTTTAAAAAGAAAGAAACGGAGGTTAAAAAAGCCGAGTATTTCGGGAGTTATGATGGAAATAGTTAGACTCGCACTTTAGTGTAGCAGTTTACAGACCTACCTCCGATTGATTGACCATAACTCTGTCAATTCAACTCGGAATTTAGTCAAATTCATGCCGTTTCGAAGATGTCGAAGTGTAGTTGAAAACATAAGAAACGGAGATGAAAAACTCCAAGTATTTTAAGAGTTACGATGGAAATAGTTAGACTCGCGCTTTGGTCTAGCAGTTTGCAGACATACCTCCGATTGAATGACCATAACTCACTCAATTCAACCCGGAATTCATTGAAATTTATTCCATTTCGAAGGAGTCGAAGTGTAGTCTAAAACGGAAGAAACAGAGATGAAAAAGTCCTAGTATTTTGAGAGTTATGACGGAAATAGTTAGACTCGCGCTTTGGTCTAGCAGTTTATAGACCTACGTCCGGTTGATTGACCATAACTCAGTCAATTCAGCTCGGGATTGAGTCAAATTCATGCCATTTCGAAGATGTCGAAGTGTAGTTGAAAACATTAGAAACGGAGATGAAAAACTCCAAGTATTTTAAGAGTTATGACGGAAATAGTTAGACTCGCCCTTTCGCCTAGCAGTTTACAGACCTATCTCCGATTGAATGACCATAACTCAGTCAATTCAACCCGGAATTAATTGAAATTTGTTCCATTTCGAATGAGTAGAGGTGTAGTTTAAAAAGAAAGAAACGGAGGTTAAAAAAGCCGAGTATTTCGGGAGTTATGATGGAAATAGTTAGACTCGCACTTTAGTGTAGCAGTTTACAGACCTACCTCCGATTGATTGACCATAACTCTGTCAATTCAACTCGGAATTTAGTCAAATTCATGCCGTTTCGAAGATGTCGAAGTGTAGTTGAAAACATAAGAAACGGAGATGAAAAACTCCAAGTATTTTAAGAGTTACGATGGAAATAGTTAGACTCGCGCTTTCGCCTAGCAGTTTACTGACCTACCTCCGATTGAATGACCATAACCCACTCAATTCAACTCGGAATTCATTGAAATTCGTTCCATTACGAAGGAGTCGAAAGTGTAGCTGAAAACGGAAGAAACGGAGAAGAAAACTCCAAGTATTTTGAGAGTTATGGTGGAAATAGTTAGACTCGTGTTTTCGCCGAGCAGTTTACAGACCTACCTCCGATTGAATGACCATAAGTCACTAAATTCAACTCGGATTTCATTGAAATTTGTTCCATTTCGAAGGAGTCGAAGTGTAGTTTATAACGGAAGAAACGGAGATGCAAAAAGCCAAGTATTTTGAGAGTTATGGTGGAAATAGTTAGACTCGCACTTTGGTATAGGAGTTTACAGACCTACCTCGGATTGATTGACCATAACTCACTTAATTCAACTCAGAATTGAATCAAATTCATGGCATTGCGAAGATGTCGAAGTGTAGTTGGAAATGGAGATGAAAAACTCCAAGTAATTTAAGAGTTATGATGGACATAGTTAGACTCGCGCTTTCGCCTAGCAGTTTACAGACCTACCTCCGAGTCAATGACCATAACTCACTCAATTCAACTCGGAATTCATTGAAATTTGTTCCATTTCGAAGGACTCGAACTGTAGTTTAAAACGGAAGAAACGGAGATGAAAAAAGCAAGTATTCTGAGAGTTATGGTGGAAATAGTTACACTCGCACTTTGGTCTAGCAGTTTACAGACCAACCTGCAATTGATTGACCATAACTTACTCAATTTAACTCGGAATTGATTCAAATTCATGCCATTTTGAAGGTGTGGAAGTGTAGTTGAAAACGAAAGAAACAGAGATGAAAAATTCCAAGTATCTTAAGAGTTATGATGGAAATAGTTAGACTCGCGCTTTGGTCTAGCAGTTTGCAGACATACCTCCGATTGAATGACCATAACTCACTCAATTCAACCCGGAATTCATTGAAATTTATTCCATTTCGAAGGAGTCGAAGTGTAGTCTAAAACGGAAGAAACAGAGATGAAAAAGTCCTAGTATTTTGAGAGTTATGACGGAAATAGTTAGACTCGCGCTTTGGTCTAGCAGTTTATAGACCTACGTCCGGTTGATTGACCATAACTCAGTCAATTCAGCTCGGGATTGAGTCAAATTCATGCCATTTCGAAGATGTCGAAGTGTAGTTGAAAACATTAGAAACGGAGATGAAAAACTCCAAGTATTTTAAGAGTTATGACGGAAATAGTTAGACTCGCCCTTTCGCCTAGCAGTTTACAGACCTATCTCCGATTGAATGACCATAACTCACTCAATTCAACCCGGAATTAATTGAAATTTGTTCCATTTCGAATGAGTAGAGGTGTAGTTTAAAAAGAAAGAAACGGAGGTTAAAAAAGCCGAGTATTTCGGGAGTTATGATGGAAATAGTTAGACTCGCACTTTAGTGTAGCAGTTTACAGACCTACCTCCGATTGATTGACCATAACTTTGTCAATTCAACTCGGAATTTAGTCAAATTCATGCCGTTTCGAAGATGTCGAAGTGTAGTTGAAAACATAAGAAACGGAGATGAAAAACTCCAAGTATTTTAAGAGTTACGATGGAAATAGTTAGACTCGCGCTTTCGCCTAGCAGTTTACTGACCTACCTCCGATTGAATGACCATAACCCACTCAATTCAACTCGGAATTCATTGAAATTCGTTCCATTACGAAGGAGTCGAAAGTGTAGCTGAAAACGGAAGAAACGGAGAAGAAAACTCCAAGTATTTTGAGAGTTATGGTGGAAATAGTTAGACTCGTGTTTTCGCCGAGCAGTTTACAGACCTACCTCCGATTGAATGACCATAAGTCACTAAATTCAACTCGGATTTCATTGACATTTGTTCCATTTCGAAGGAGTCGAAGTGTAGTTTATAACGGAAGAAACGGAGATGCAAAAAGCCAAGTATTTTGAGAGTTATGGTGGAAATAGTTAGACTCGCACTTTGGTATAGGAGTTTACAGACCTACCTCGGATTGATTGACCATAACTCACTCAATTCAACTCAGAATTGAATCAAATTCATGGCATTGCGAAGATGTCGAAGTGTAGTTGGAAATGGAGATGAAAAACTCCAAGTAATTTAAGAGTTATGATGGACATAGTTAGACTCGCGCTTTCGCCTAGCAGTTTACAGACCTACCTCCGAGTCAATGACCATAACTCACTCAATTCAACTCGGAATTCATTGAAATTTGTTCCATTTCGAAGGACTCGAACTGTAGTTTAAAACGGAAGAAACGGAGATGAAAAAAGCAAGTATTCTGAGAGTTATGGTGGAAATAGTTACACTCGCACTTTGGTCTAGCAGTTTACAGACCAACCTGCAATTGATTGACCATAACTTACTCAATTTAACTCGGAATTGATTCAAATTCATGCCATTTTGAAGGTGTGGAAGTGTAGTTGAAAACGAAAGAAACAGAGATGAAAAATTCCAAGTATCTTAAGAGTTATGATGGAAATAGTTAGACTCGCGCTTTGGTCTAGCAGTTTGCAGACATACCTCCGATTGAATGACCATAACTCACTCAATTCAACCCGGAATTCATTGAAATTTATTCCATTTCGAAGGAGTCGAAGTGTAGTCTAAAACGGAAGAAACAGAGATGAAAAAGTCCTAGTATTTTGAGAGTTATGACGGAAATAGTTAGACTCGCGCTTTGGTCTAGCAGTTTATAGACCTACGTCCGGTTGATTGACCATAACTCAGTCAATTCAGCTCGGGATTGAGTCAAATTCATGCCATTTCGAAGATGTCGAAGTGTAGTTGAAAACATTAGAAACGGAGATGAAAAACTCCAAGTATTTTAAGAGTTATGACGGAAATAGTTAGACTCGCCCTTTCGCCTAGCAGTTTACAGACCTATCTCCGATTGAATGACCATAACTCACTCAATTCAACCCGGAATTAATTGAAATTTGTTCCATTTCGAATGAGTAGAGGTGTAGTTTAAAAAGAAAGAAACGGAGGTTAAAAAAGCCGAGTATTTCGGGAGTTATGATGGAAATAGTTAGACTCGCACTTTAGTGTAGCAGTTTACAGACCTACCTCCGATTGATTGACCATAACTCTGTCAATTCAACTCGGAATTTAGTCAAATTCATGCCGTTTCGAAGATGTCGAAGTGTAGTTGAAAACATAAGAAACGGAGATGAAAAACTCCAAGTATTTTAAGAGTTACGATGGAAATAGTTAGACTCGCGCTTTCGCCTAGCAGTTTACTGACCTACCTCCGATTGAATGACCATAACCCACTCAATTCAACTCGGAATTCATTGAAATTCGTTCCATTACGAAGGAGTCGAAAGTGTAGCTGAAAACGGAAGAAACGGAGAAGAAAACTCCAAGTATTTTGAGAGTTATGGTGGAAATAGTTAGACTCGTGTTTTCGCCGAGCAGTTTACAGACCTACCTCCGATTGAATGACCATAAGTCACTAAATTCAACTCGGATTTCATTGACATTTCTTCCATTTCGAAGGAGTCGAAGTGTAGTTTATAACGGAAGAAACGGAGATGCAAAAAGCCAAGTATTTTGAGAGTTATGGTGGAAATAGTTAGACTCGCACTTTGGTCTAGGAGTTTACAGACCTACCTCGGATTGATTGACCATAACTCACTCAATTCAACTCAGAATTGAATCAAATTCATGGCATTGCGAAGATGTCGAAGTGTAGTTGGAAATGGAGATGAAAAACTCCAAGTAATTTAAGAGTTATGATGGACATAGTTAGACTCGCGCTTTCGCCTAGCAGTTTACAGACCTACCTCCGAGTCAATGACCATAACTCACTCAATTCAACTCGGAATTCATTGAAATTTGTTCCATTTCGAAGGACTCGAACTGTAGTTTAAAACGGAAGAAACGGAGATGAAAAAAGCAAGTATTCTGAGAGTTATGGTGGAAATAGTTACACTCGCACTTTGGTCTAGCAGTTTACAGACCAACCTGCAATTGATTGACCATAACTTACTCAATTTAACTCGGAATTGATTCAAATTCATGCCATTTTGAAGGTGTGGAAGTGTAGTTGAAAACGAAAGAAACAGAGATGAAAAATTCCAAGTATCTTAAGAGTTATGATGGAAATAGTT
This sequence comes from Tasmannia lanceolata, assembly GCF_043159265.1. Classification (NCBI taxonomy): domain Eukaryota; kingdom Viridiplantae; phylum Streptophyta; class Magnoliopsida; order Canellales; family Winteraceae; genus Tasmannia; species Tasmannia lanceolata. Next base: position 200,232 of record NW_027518749.1, on the reverse strand, counting down.
AGACTCGCGCTTTGGTCTAGCAGTTTGCAGACATACCTCCGATTGAATGACCATAACTCACTCAATTCAACCCGGAATTCATTGAAATTTATTCTATTTCGAAGGAGTCGAAGTGTAGTCTAAAACGGAAGAAACAGAGATGAAAAAGTCCTAGTATTTTGAGAGTTATGACGGAAATAGTTAGACTCGCGCTTTGGTCTAGCAGTTTATAGACCTACGTCCGGTTGATTGACCATAACTCAGTCAATTCAGCTCGGGATTGAGTCAAATTCATGCCATTTCGAAGATGTCGAAGTGTAGTTGAAAACATTAGAAACGGAGATGAAAAACTCCAAGTATTTTAAGAGTTATGACGGAAATAGTTAGACTCGCCCTTTCGCCTAGCAGTTTACAGACCTATCTCCGATTGAATGACCATAACTCACTCAATTCAACCCGGAATTAATTGAAATTTGTTCCATTTCGAATGAGTAGAGGTGTAGTTTAAAAAGAAAGAAACGGAGGTTAAAAAAGCCGAGTATTTCGGGAGTTATGATGGAAATAGTTAGACTCGCACTTTAGTGTAGCAGTTTACAGACCTACCTCCGATTGATTGACCATAACTCTGTCAATTCAACTCGGAATTTAGTCAAATTCATGCCGTTTCGAAGATGTCGAAGTGTAGTTGAAAACATAAGAAACGGAGATGAAAAACTCCAAGTATTTTAAGAGTTACGATGGAAATAGTTAGACTCGCGCTTTCGCCTAGCAGTTTACTGACCTACCTCCGATTGAATGACCATAACCCACTCAATTCAACTCGGAATTCATTGAAATTCGTTCCATTACGAAGGAGTCGAAAGTGTAGCTGAAAACGGAAGAAACGGAGAAGAAAACTCCAAGTATTTTGAGAGTTATGGTGGAAATAGTTAGACTCGTGTTTTCGCCGAGCAGTTTACAGACCTACCTCCGATTGAATGACCATAAGTCACTAAATTCAACTCGGATTTCATTGAAATTTGTTCCATTTCGAAGGAGTCGAAGTGTAGTTTATAACGGAAGAAACGGAGATGCAAAAAGCCAAGTATTTTGAGAGTTATGGTGGAAATAGTTAGACTCGCACTTTGGTCTAGGAGTTTACAGACCTACCTCGGATTGATTGACCATAACTCACTCAATTCAACTCAGAATTGAATCAAATTCATGGCATTGCGAAGATGTCGAAGTGTTGTTGGAAATGGAGATGAAAAACTCCAAGTAATTTAAGAGTTATGATGGACATAGTTAGACTCGCGCTTTCGCCTAGCAGTTTACAGACCTACCTCCGAGTCAATGACCATAACTCACTCAATTCAACTCGGAATTCATTGAAATTTGTTCCATTTCGAAGGACTCGAACTGTAGTTTAAAACGGAAGAAACGGAGATGAAAAAAGCAAGTATTCTGAGAGTTATGGTGGAAATAGTTACACTCGCACTTTGGTCTAGCAGTTTACAGACCAACCTGCAATTGATTGACCATAACTTACTCAATTTAACTCGGAATTGATTCAAATTCATGCCATTTTGAAGGTGTGGAAGTGTAGTTGAAAACGAAAGAAACAGAGATGAAAAATTCCAAGTATCTTAAGAGTTATGATGGAAATAGGTAGACTCGCGCTTTGGTCTAGCAGTTTGCAGACATACCTCCGATTGAATGACCATAACTCACTCAATTCAACCCGGAATTCATTGAAATTTATTCCATTTCGAAGGAGTCGAAGTGTAGTCTAAAACGGAAGAAACAGAGATGAAAAAGTCCTAGTATTTTGAGAGTTATGAAGGAAATAGTTAGACTCGCGCTTTGGTCTAGCAGTTTATAGACCTACGTCCGGTTGATTGACCATAACTCAGTCAATTCAGCTCGGGATTGAGTCAAATTCATGCCATTTCGAAGATGTCGAAGTGTAGTTGAAAACATTAGAAACGGAGATGAAAAACTCCAAGTATTTTAAGAGTTATGACGGAAATAGTTAGACTCGCCCTTTCGCCTAGCAGTTTACAGACCTATCTCCGATTGAATGACCATAACTCACTCAATTCAACCCGGAATTAATTGAAATTTGTTCCATTTCGAATGAGTAGAGGTGTAGTTTAAAAAGAAAGAAACGGAGGTTAAAAAAGCCGAGTATTTCGGGAGTTATGATGGAAATAGTTAGACTCGCACTTTAGTGTAGCAGTTTACAGACCTACCTCCGATTGATTGACCATAACTCTGTCAATTCAACTCGGAATTTAGTCAAATTCATGCCGTTTCGAAGATGTCGAAGTGTAGTTGAAAACATAAGAAACGGAGATGAAAAACTCCAAGTATTTTAAGAGTTACGATGGAAATAGTTAGACTCGCGCTTTCGCCTAGCAGTTTACTGACCTACCTCCGATTGAATGACCATAACCCACTCAATTCAACTCGGAATTCATTGAAATTCGTTCCATTACGAAGGAGTCGAAAGTGTAGCTGAAAACGGAAGAAACGGAGAAGAAAACTCCAAGTATTTTGAGAGTTATGGTGGAAATAGTTAGACTCGTGTTTTCGCCGAGCAGTTTACAGACCTACCTCCGATTGAATGACCATAAGTCACTAAATTCAACTCGGATTTCATTGAAATTTGTTCCATTTCGAAGGAGTCGAAGTGTAGTTTATAACGGAAGAAACGGAGATGCAAAAAGCCAAGTATTTTGAGAGTTATGGTGGAAATAGTTAGACTCGCACTTTGGTCTAGGAGTTTACAGACCTACCTCGGATTGATTGACCATAACTCACTCAATTCAACTCAGAATTGAATCAAATTCATGGCATTGCGAAGATGTCGAAGTGTTGTTGGAAATGGAGATGAAAAACTCCAAGTAATTTAAGAGTTATGATGGACATAGTTAGACTCGCGCTTTCGCCTAGCAGTTTACAGACCTACCTCCGAGTCAATGACCATAACTCACTCAATTCAACTCGGAATTCATTGAAATTTGTTCCATTTCGAAGGACTCGAACTGTAGTTTAAAACGGAAGAAACGGAGATGAAAAAAGCAAGTATTCTGAGAGTTATGGTGGAAATAGTTACACTCGCACTTTGGTCTAGCAGTTTACAGACCAACCTGCAATTGATTGACCATAACTTACTCAATTTAACTCGGAATTGATTCAAATTCATGCCATTTTGAAGGTGTGGAAGTGTAGTTGAAAACGAAAGAAACAGAGATGAAAAATTCCAAGTATCTTAAGAGTTATGATGGAAATAGTTAGACTCGCGCTTTGGTCTAGCAGTTTGCAGACATACCTCCGATTGAATGACCATAACTCACTCAATTCAACCCGGAATTCATTGAAATTTATTCCATTTCGAAGGAGTCGAAGTGTAGTCTAAAACGAAAGAAACAGAGATGAAAAAGTCCTAGTATTTTGAGAGTTATGACGGAAATAGTTAGACTCGCGCTTTGGTCTAGCAGTTTATAGACCTACGTCCGGTTGATTGACCATAACTCAGTCAATTCAACTCGGGATTGAGTCAAATTCATGCCATTTCGAAGATGTCGAAGTGTAGTTGAAAACATTAGAAACGGAGATGAAAAACTCCAAGTATTTTAAGAGTTATGACGGAAATAGTTAGACTCGCCCTTTCGCCTAGCAGTTTACAGACCTATCTCCGATTGAATGACCATAACTCACTCAATTCAACCCGGAATTAATTGAAATTTGTTCCATTTCGAATGAGTAGAGGTGTAGTTTAAAAAGAAAGAAACGGAGGTTAAAAAAGCCGAGTATTTCGGGAGTTATGATGGAAATAATTAGACTCGCACTTTAGTGTAGCAGTTTACAGACCTACCTCCGATTGATTGACCATAACTCTGTCAATTCAACTCGGAATTTAGTCAAATTCATGCCGTTTCGAAGATGTCGAAGTGTAGTTGAAAACATAAGAAACGGAGATGAAAAACTCCAAGTATTTTAAGAGTTACGATGGAAATAGTTAGACTCGCGCTTTCGCCTAGCAGTTTACTGACCTACCTCCGATTGAATGACCATAACCCACTCAATTCAACTCGGAATTCATTGAAATTCGTTCCATTACGAAGGAGTCGAAAGTGTAGCTGAAAACGGAAGAAACGGAGAAGAAAACTCCAAGTATTTTGAGAGTTATGGTGGAAATAGTTAGACTCGTGTTTTCGCCGAGCAGTTTACAGACCTACCTCCGATTGAATGACCATAAGTCACTAAATTCAACTCGGATTTCATTGAAATTTGTTCCATTTCGAAGGAGTCGAAGTGTAGTTTATAACGGAAGAAACGGAGATGCAAAAAGCCAAGTATTTTGAGAGTTATGGTGGAAATAGTTAGACTCGCACTTTGGTCTAGGAGTTTACAGACCTACCTCGGATTGATTGACCATAACTCACTCAATTCAACTCAGAATTGAATCAAATTCATGGCATTGCGAAGATGTCGAAGTGTAGTTGGAAATGGAGATGAAAAACTCCAAGTAATTTAAGAGTTATGATGGACATAGTTAGACTCGCGCTTTCGCCTAGCAGTTTACAGACCTACCTCCGAGTCAATGACCATAACTCACTCAATTCAACTCGGAATTCATTGAAATTTGTTCCATTTCGAAGGACTCGAACTGTAGTTTAAAACGGAAGAAACGGAGATGAAAAAAGCAAGTATTCTGAGAGTTATGGTGGAAATAGTTACACTCGCACTTTGGTCTAGCAGTTTACAGACCAACCTGCAATTGATTGACCATAACTTACTCAATTTAACTCGGAATTGATTCAAATTCATGCCATTTTGAAGGTGTGGAAGTGTAGTTGAAAACGAAAGAAACAGAGATGAAAAATTCCAAGTATCTTAAGAGTTATGATGGAAATAGTTAGACTCGCGCTTTGGTCTAGCAGTTTGCAGACATACCTCCGATTGAATGACCATAACTCACTCAATTCAACCCGGAATTCATTGAAATTTATTCCATTTCGAAGGAGTCGAAGTGTAGTCTAAAACGGAAGAAACAGAGATGAAAAAGTCCTAGTATTTTGAGAGTTATGACGGAAATAGTTAGACTCGCGCTTTGGTCTAGCAGTTTATAGACCTACGTCCGGTTGATTGACCATAACTCAGTCAATTCAGCTCGGGATTGAGTCAAATTCATGCCATTTCGAAGATGTCGAAGTGTAGTTGAAAACATTAGAAACGGAGATGAAAAACTCCAAGTATTTTAAGAGTTATGACGGAAATAGTTAGACTCGCCCTTTCGCCTAGCAGTTTACAGACCTATCTCCGATTGAATGACCATAACTCACTCAATTCAACCCGGAATTAATTGAAATTTGTTCCATTTCGAATGAGTAGAGGTGTAGTTTAAAAAGAAAGAAACGGAGGTTAAAAAAGCCGAGTATTTCGGGAGTTATGATGGAAATAGTTAGACTCGCACTTTAGTGTAGCAGTTTACAGACCTACCTCCGATTGATTGACCATAACTCTGTCAATTCAACTCGGAATTTAGTCAAATTCATGCCGTTTCGAAGATGTCGAAGTGTAGTTGAAAACATAAGAAACGGAGATGAAAAACTCCAAGTATTTTAAGAGTTACGATGGAAATAGTTAGACTCGCGCTTTCGCCTAGCAGTTTACTGACCTACCTCCGATTGAATGACCATAACCCACTCAATTCAACTCGGAATTCATTGAAATTCGTTCCATTACGAAGGAGTCGAAAGTGTAGCTGAAAACGGAAGAAACGGAGAAGAAAACTCCAAGTGTTTTGAGAGTTATGGTGGAAATAGTTAGACTCGTGTTTTCGCCGAGCAGTTTACAGACCTACCTCCGATTGAATGACCATAAGTCACTAAATTCAACTCGGATTTCATTGAAATTTGTTCCATTTCGAAGGAGTCGAAGTGTAGTTTATAACGGAAGAAACGGAGATGCAAAAAGCCAAGTATTTTGAGAGTTATGGTGGAAATAGTTAGACTCGCACTTTGGTCTAGGAGTTTACAGACCTACCTCGGATTGATTGACCATAACTCACTCAATTCAACTCAGAATTGAATCAAATTCATGGCATTGCGAAGATGTCGAAGTGTAGTTGGAAATGGAGATGAAAAACTCCAAGTAATTTAAGAGTTATGATGGACATAGTTAGACTCGCGCTTTCGCCTAGCAGTTTACAGACCTACCTCCGAGTCAATGACCATAACTCACTCAATTCAACTCGGAATTCATTGAAATTTGTTCCATTTCGAAGGACTCGAACTGTAGTTTAAAACGGAAGAAACGGAGATGAAAAAAGCAAGTATTCTGAGAGTTATGGTGGAAATAGTTACACTCGCACTTTGGTCTAGCAGTTTACAGACCAACCTGCAATTGATTGACCATAACTTACTCAATTTAACTCGGAATTGATTCAAATTCATGCCATTTTGAAGGTGTGGAAGTGTAGTTGAAAACGAAAGAAACAGAGATGAAAAATTCCAAGTATCTTAAGAGTTATGATGGAAATAGTTAGACTCGCGCTTTGGTCTAGCAGTTTGCAGACATACCTCCGATTGAATGACCATAACTCACTCAATTCAACCCGGAATTCATTGAAATTTATTCCATTTCGAAGGAGTCGAAGTGTAGTCTAAAACGGAAGAAACAGAGATGAAAAAGTCCTAGTATTTTGAGAGTTATGACGGAAATAGTTAGACTCGCGCTTTGGTCTAGCAGTTTATAGACCTACGTCCGGTTGATTGACCATAACTCAGTCAATTCAACTCGGGATTGAGTCAAATTCATGCCATTTCGAAGATGTCGAAGTGTAGTTGAAAACATTAGAAACGGAGATGAAAAACTCCAAGTATTTTAAGAGTTATGACGGAAATAGTTAGACTCGCCCTTTCGCCTAGCAGTTTACAGACCTATCTCCGATTGAATGACCATAACTCACTCAATTCAACCCGGAATTAATTGAAATTTGTTCCATTTCGAATGAGTAGAGGTGTAGTTTAAAAAGAAAGAAACGGAGGTTAAAAAAGCCGAGTATTTCGGGAGTTATGATGGAAATAGTTAGACTCGCACTTTAGTGTAGCAGTTTACAGACCTACCTCCGATTGATTGACCATAACTCTGTCAATTCAACTCGGAATTTAGTCAAATTCATGCCGTTTCGAAGATGTCGAAGTGTAGTTGAAAACATAAGAAACGGAGATGAAAAACTCCAAGTATTTTAAGAGTTACGATGGAAATAGTTAGACTCGCGCTTTCGCCTAGCAGTTTACTGACCTACCTCCGATTGAATGACCATAACCCACTCAATTCAACTCGGAATTCATTGAAATTCGTTCCATTACGAAGGAGTCGAAAGTGTAGCTGAAAACGGAAGAAACGGAGAAGAAAACTCCAAGTATTTTGAGAGTTATGGTGGAAATAGTTAGACTCGTGTTTTCGCCGAGCAGTTTACAGACCTACCTCCGATTGAATGACCATAAGTCACTAAATTCAACTCGGATTTCATTGAAATTTGTTCCATTTCGAAGGAGTCGAAGTGTAGTTTATAACGGAAGAAACGGAGATGCAAAAAGCCAAGTATTTTGAGAGTTATGGTGGAAATAGTTAACTCGCACTTTGGTCTAGGAGTTTACAGACCTACCTCGGATTGATTGACCATAACTCACTCAATTCAACTCAGAATTGAATCAAATTCATGGCATTGCGAAGATGTCGAAGTGTAGTTGGAAATGGAGATGAAAAACTCCAAGTAATTTAAGAGTTATGATGGACATAGTTAGACTCGCGCTTTCGCCTAGCAGTTTACAGACCTACCTCCGAGTCAATGACCATAACTCACTCAATTCAACTCGGAATTCATTGAAATTTGTTCCATTTCGAAGGACTCGAACTGTAGTTTAAAACGGAAGAAACGGAGATGAAAAAAGCAAGTATTCTGAGAGTTATGGTGGAAATAGTTACACTCGCACTTTGGTCTAGCAGTTTACAGACCAACCTGCAATTGATTGACCATAACTTACTCAATTTAACTCGGAATTGATTCAAATTCATGCCATTTTGAAGGTGTGGAAGTGTAGTTGAAAACGAAAGAAACAGAGATGAAAAATTCCAAGTATCTTAAGAGTTATGATGGAAATAGTTAGACTCGCGCTTTGGTCTAGCAGTTTGCAGACATACCTCCGATTGAATGACCATAACTCACTCAATTCAACCCGGAATTCATTGAAATTTATTCCATTTCGAAGGAGTCGAAGTGTAGTCTAAAACGGAAGAAACAGAGATGAAAAAGTCCTAGTATTTTGAGAGTTATGACGGAAATAGTTAGACTCGCGCTTTGGTCTAGCAGTTTATAGACCTACGTCCGGTTGATTGACCATAACTCAGTCAATTCAGCTCGGGATTGAGTCAAATTCATGCCATTTCGAAGATGTCGAAGTGTAGTTGAAAACATTAGAAACGGAGATGAAAAACTCCAAGTATTTTAAGAGTTATGACGGAAATAGTTAGACTCGCCCTTTCGCCTAGCAGTTTACAGACCTATCTCCGATTGAATGACCATAACTCACTCAATTCAACCCGGAATTAATTGAAATTTGTTCCATTTCGAATGAGTAGAGGTGTAGTTTAAAAAGAAAGAAACGGAGGTTAAAAAAGCCGAGTATTTCGGGAGTTATGATGGAAATAGTTAGACTCGCACTTTAGTGTAGCAGTTTACAGACCTACCTCCGATTGATTGACCATAACTCTGTCAATTCAACTCGGAATTTAGTCAAATTCATGCCGTTTCGAAGATGTCGAAGTGTAGTTGAAAACATAAGAAACGGAGATGAAAAACTCCAAGTATTTTAAGAGTTACGATGGAAATAGTTAGACTCGCGCTTTCGCCTAGCAGTTTACTGACCTACCTCCGATTGAATGACCATAACCCACTCAATTCAACTCGGAATTCATTGAAATTCGTTCCATTACGAAGGAGTCGAAAGTGTAGCTGAAAACGGAAGAAACGGAGAAGAAAACTCCAAGTATTTTGAGAGTTATGGTGGAAATAGTTAGACTCGTGTTTTCGCCGAGCAGTTTACAGACCTACCTCCGATTGAATGACCATAAGTCACTAAATTCAACTCGGATTTCATTGAAATTTGTTCCATTTCGAAGGAGTCGAAGTGTAGTTTATAACGGAAGAAACGGAGATGCAAAAAGCCAAGTATTTTGAGAGTTATGGTGGAAATAGTTAGACTCGCACTTTGGTCTAGGAGTTTACAGACCTACCTCGGATTGATTGACCATAACTCACTCAATTCAACTCAGAATTGAATCAAATTCATGGCATTGCGAAGATGTCGAAGTGTAGTTGGAAATGGAGATGAAAAACTCCAAGTAATTTAAGAGTTATGATGGACATAGTTAGACTCGCGCTTTCGCCTAGCAGTTTACAGACCTACCTCCGAGTCAATGACCATAACTCACTCAATTCAACTCGGAATTCATTGAAATTTGTTCCATTTCGAAGGACTCGAACTGTAGTTTAAAACGGAAGAAACGGAGATGAAAAAAGCAAGTATTCTGAGAGTTATGGTGGAAATAGTTACACTCGCACTTTGGTCTAGCAGTTTACAGACCAACCTGCAATTGATTGACCATAACTTACTCAATTTAACTCGGAATTGATTCAAATTCATGCCATTTTGAAGGTGTGGAAGTGTAGTTGAAAACGAAAGAAACAGAGATGAAAAATTCCAAGTATCTTAAGAGTTATGATGGAAATAGTTAGACTCGCGCTTTGGTCTAGCAGTTTGCAGACATACCTCCGATTGAATGACCATAACTCACTCAATTCAACCCGGAATTCATTGAAATTTATTCCATTTCGAAGGAGTCGAAGTGTAGTCTAAAACGGAAGAAACAGAGATGAAAAAGTCCTAGTATTTTGAGAGTTATGACGGAAATAGTTAGACTCGCGCTTTGGTCTAGCAGTTTATAGACCTACGTCCGGTTGATTGACCATAACTCAGTCAATTCAGCTCGGAATTGAGTCAAATTCATGCCATTTCGAAGATGTCGAAGTGTAGTTGAAAACATTAGAAACGGAGATGAAAAACTCCAAGTATTTTAAGAGTTATGACGGAAATAGTTAGACTCGCCCTTTCGCCTAGCAGTTTACAGACCTATCTCCGATTGAATGACCATAACTCACTCAATTCAACCCGGAATTAATTGAAATTTGTTCCATTTCGAATGAGTAGAGGTGTAGTTTAAAAAGAAAGAAACGGAGGTTAAAAAAGCCGAGTATTTCGGGAGTTATGATGGAAATAGTTAGACTCGCACTTTAGTGTAGCAGTTTACAGACCTACCTCCGATTGATTGACCATAACTCTGTCAATTCAACTCGGAATTTAGTCAAATTCATGCCGTTTCGAAGATGTCGAAGTGTAGTTGAAAACATAAGAAACGGAGATGAAAAACTCCAAGTATTTTAAGAGTTACGATGGAAATAGTTAGACTCGCGCTTTCGCCTAGCAGTTTACTGACCTACCTCCGATTGAATGACCATAACCCACTCAATTCAACTCGGAATTCATTGAAATTCGTTCCATTACGAAGGAGTCGAAAGTGTAGCTGAAAACGGAAGAAACGGAGAAGAAAACTCCAAGTATTTTGAGAGTTATGGTGGAAATAGTTAGACTCGTGTTTTCGCCGAGCAGTTTACAGACCTACCTCCGATTGAATGACCATAAGTCACTAAATTCAACTCGGATTTCATTGAAATTTGTTCCATTTCGAAGGAGTCGAAGTGTAGTTTATAACGGAAGAAACGGAGATGCAAAAAGCCAAGTATTTTGAGAGTTATGGTGGAAATAGTTAGACTCGCACTTTGGTCTAGGAGTTTACAGACCTACCTCGGATTGATTGACCATAACTCACTCAATTCAACTCAGAATTGAATCAAATTCATGGCATTGCGAAGATGTCGAAGTGTAGTTGGAAATGGAGATGAAAAACTCCAAGTAATTTAAGAGTTATGATGGACATAGTTAGACTCGCGCTTTCGCCTAGCAGTTTACAGACCTACCTCCGAGTCAATGACCATAACTCACTCAATTCAACTCGGAATTCATTGAAATTTGTTCCATTTCGAAGGACTCGAACTGTAGTTTAAAACGGAAGAAACGGAGATGAAAAAAGCAAGTATTCTGAGAGTTATGGTGGAAATAGTTACACTCGCACTTTGGTCTAGCAGTTTACAGACCAACCTGCAATTGATTGACCATAACTTACTCAATTTAACTCGGAATTGATTCAAATTCATGCCATTTTGAAGGTGTGGAAGTGTAGTTGAAAACGAAAGAAACAGAGATGAAAAATTCCAAGTATCTTAAGAGTTATGATGGAAATAGTTAGACTCGCGCTTTGGTCTAGCAGTTTGCAGACATACCTCCGATTGAATGACCATAACTCACTCAATTCAACCCGGAATTCATTGAAATTTATTCCATTTCGAAGGAGTCGAAGTGTAGTCTAAAACGGAAGAAACAGAGATGAAAAAGTCCTAGTATTTTGAGAGTTATGACGGAAATAGTTAGACTCGCGCTTTGGTCTAGCAGTTTATAGACCTACGTCCGGTTGATTGACCATAACTCAGTCAATTCAGCTCGGAATTGAGTCAAATTCATGTCATTTCGAAGATGTCGAAGTGTAGTTGAAAACATTAGAAACGGAGATGAAAAACTCCAAGTATTTTAAGAGTTATGACGGAAATAGTTAGACTCGCCCTTTCGCCTAGCAGTTTACAGACCTATCTCCGATTGAATGACCATAACTCACTCAATTCAACCCGGAATTAATTGAAATTTGTTCCATTTCGAATGAGTAGAGGTGTAGTTTAAAAAGAAAGAAACGGAGGTTAAAAAAGCCGAGTATTTCGAGAGTTATGATGGAAATAGTTAGACTCGCACTTTAGTGTAGCAGTTTACAGACCTACCTCCGATTGATTGACCATAACTCTGTCAATTCAACTCGGAATTTAGTCAAATTCATGCCGTTTCGAAGATGTCGAAGTGTAGTTGAAAACATAAGAAACGGAGATGAAAAACTCCAAGTATTTTAAGAGTTACGATGGAAATAGTTAGACTCGCGCTTTCGCCTAGCAGTTTACTGACCTACCTCCGATTGAATGACCATAACCCACTCAATTCAACTCGGAATTCATTGAAATTCGTTCCATTACGAAGGAGTCGAAAGTGTAGCTGAAAACGGAAGAAACGGAGAAGAAAACTCCAAGTATTTTGAGAGTTATGGTGGAAATAGTTAGACTCGTGTTTTCGCCGAGCAGTTTACAGACCTACCTCCGATTGAATGACCATAAGTCACTAAATTCAACTCGGATTTCATTGAAATTTGTTCCATTTCGAAGGAGTCGAAGTGTAGTTTATAACGGAAGAAACGGAGATGCAAAAAGCCAAGTATTTTGAGAGTTATGGTGGAAATAGTTAGACTCGCACTTTGGTCTAGGAGTTTACAGACCTACCTCGGATTGATTGACCATAACTCACTCAATTCAACTCAGAATTGAATCAAATTCATGGCATTGCGAAGATGTCGAAGTGTAGTTGGAAATGGAGATGAAAAACTCCAAGTAATTTAAGAGTTATGATGGACATAGTTAGACTCGCGCTTTCGCCTAGCAGTTTACAGACCTACCTCCGAGTCAATGACCATAACTCACTCAATTCAACTCGGAATTCATTGAAATTTGTTCCATTTCGAAGGACTCGAACTGTAGTTTAAAACGGAAGAAACGGAGATGAAAAAAGCAAGTATTCTGAGAGTTATGGTGGAAATAGTTACACTCGCACTTTGGTCTAGCAGTTTACAGACCAACCTGCAATTGATTGACCATAACTTACTCAATTTAACTCGGGATTGAGTCAAATTCATGCCATTTCGAAGATGTCGAAGTGTAGTTGAAAACATTAGAAACGGAGATGAAAAACTCCAAGTATTTTAAGAGTTATGACGGAAATAGTTAGACTCGCCCTTTCGCCTAGCAGTTTACAGACCTATCTCCGATTGAATGACCATAACTCACTCAATTCAACCCGGAATTAATTGAAATTTGTTCCATTTCGAATGAGTAGAGGTGTAGTTTAAAAAGAAAGAAACGGAGGTTAAAAAAGCCGAGTATTTCGGGAGTTATGATGGAAATAGTTAGACTCGCACTTTAGTGTAGCAGTTTACAGACCTACCTCCGATTGATTGACCATAACTCTGTCAATTCAACTCGGAATTTAGTCAAATTCATGCCGTTTCGAAGATGTCGAAGTGTAGTTGAAAACATAAGAAACGGAGATGAAAAACTCCAAGTATTTTAAGAGTTACGATGGAAATAGTTAGACTCGCGCTTTCGCCTAGCAGTTTACTGACCTACCTCCGATTGAATGACCATAACCCACTCAATTCAACTCGGAATTCATTGAAATTCGTTCCATTACGAAGGAGTCGAAAGTGTAGCTGAAAACGGAAGAAACGGAGAAGAAAACTCCAAGTATTTTGAGAGTTATGGTGGAAATAGTTAGACTCGTGTTTTCGCCGAGCAGTTTACAGACCTACCTCCGATTGAATGACCATAAGTCACTAAATTCAACTCGGATTTCATTGAAATTTGTTCCATTTCGAAGGAGTCGAAGTGTAGTTTATAACGGAAGAAACGGAGATGCAAAAAGCCAAGTATTTTGAGAGTTATGGTGGAAATAGTTAACTCGCACTTTGGTCTAGGAGTTTACAGACCTACCTCGGATTGATTGACCATAACTCACTCAATTCAACTCAGAATTGAATCAAATTCATGGCATTGCGAAGATGTCGAAGTGTAGTTGGAAATGGAGATGAAAAACTCCAAGTAATTTAAGAGTTATGATGGACATAGTTAGACTCGCGCTTTCGCCTAGCAGTTTACAGACCTACCTCCGAGTCAATGACCATAACTCACTCAATTCAACTCGGAATTCATTGAAATTTGTTCCATTTCGAAGGACTCGAACTGTAGTTTAAAACGGAAGAAACGGAGATGAAAAAAGCAAGTATTCTGAGAGTTATGGTGGAAATAGTTACACTCGCACTTTGGTCTAGCAGTTTACAGACCAACCTGCAATTGATTGACCATAACTTACTCAATTTAACTCGGAATTGATTCAAATTCATGCCATTTTGAAGGTGTGGAAGTGTAGTTGAAAACGAAAGAAACAGAGATGAAAAATTCCAAGTATCTTAAGAGTTATGATGGAAATAGTTAGACTCGCGCTTTGGTCTAGCAGTTTGCAGACATACCTCCGATTGAATGACCATAACTCACTCAATTCAACCCGGAATTCATTGAAATTTATTCCATTTCGAAGGAGTCGAAGTGTAGTCTAAAACGGAAGAAACAGAGATGAAAAAGTCCTAGTATTTTGAGAGTTATGACGGAAATAGTTAGACTCGCGCTTTGGTCTAGCAGTTTATAGACCTACGTCCGGTTGATTGACCATAACTCAGTCAATTCAGCTCGGAATTGAGTCAAATTCATGTCATTTCGAAGATGTCGAAGTGTAGTTGAAAACATTAGAAACGGAGATGAAAAACTCCAAGTATTTTAAGAGTTATGACGGAAATAGTTAGACTCGCCCTTTCGCCTAGCAGTTTACAGACCTATCTCCGATTGAATGACCATAACTCACTCAATTCAACCCGGAATTAATTGAAATTTGTTCCATTTCGAATGAGTAGAGGTGTAGTTTAAAAAGAAAGAAACGGAGGTTAAAAAAGCCGAGTATTTCGAGAGTTATGATGGAAATAGTTAGACTCGCACTTTAGTGTAGCAGTTTACAGACCTACCTCCGATTGATTGACCATAACTCTGTCAATTCAACTCGGAATTTAGTCAAATTCATGCCGTTTCGAAGATGTCGAAGTGTAGTTGAAAACATAAGAAACGGAGATGAAAAACTCCAAGTATTTTAAGAGTTACGATGGAAATAGTTAGACTCGCGCTTTCGCCTAGCAGTTTACTGACCTACCTCCGATTGAATGACCATAACCCACTCAATTCAACTCGGAATTCATTGAAATTCGTTCCATTACGAAGGAGTCGAAAGTGTAGCTGAAAACGGAAGAAACGGAGAAGAAAACTCCAAGTATTTTGAGAGTTATGGTGGAAATAGTTAGACTCGTGTTTTCGCCGAGCAGTTTACAGACCTACCTCCGATTGAATGACCATAAGTCACTAAATTCAACTCGGATTTCATTGAAATTTGTTCCATTTCGAAGGAGTCGAAGTGTAGTTTATAACGGAAGAAACGGAGATGCAAAAAGCCAAGTATTTTGAGAGTTATGGTGGAAATAGTTAGACTCGCACTTTGGTCTAGGAGTTTACAGACCTACCTCGGATTGATTGACCATAACTCACTCAATTCAACTCAGAATTGAATCAAATTCATGGCATTGCGAAGATGTCGAAGTGTAGTTGGAAATGGAGATGAAAAACTCCAAGTAATTTAAGAGTTATGATGGACATAGTTAGACTCGCGCTTTCGCCTAGCAGTTTACAGACCTACCTCCGAGTCAATGACCATAACTCACTCAATTCAACTCGGAATTCATTGAAATTTGTTCCATTTCGAAGGACTCGAACTGTAGTTTAAAACGGAAGAAACGGAGATGAAAAAAGCAAGTATTCTGAGAGTTATGGTGGAAATAGTTACACTCGCACTTTGGTCTAGCAGTTTACAGACCAACCTGCAATTGATTGACCATAACTTACTCAATTTAACTCGGGATTGAGTCAAATTCATGCCATTTCGAAGATGTCGAAGTGTAGTTGAAAACATTAGAAACGGAGATGAAAAACTCCAAGTATTTTAAGAGTTATGACGGAAATAGTTAGACTCGCCCTTTCGCCTAGCAGTTTACAGACCTATCTCCGATTGAATGACCATAACTCACTCAATTCAACCCGGAATTAATTGAAATTTGTTCCATTTCGAATGAGTAGAGGTGTAGTTTAAAAAGAAAGAAACGGAGGTTAAAAAAGCCGAGTATTTCGGGAGTTATGATGGAAATAGTTAGACTCGCACTTTAGTGTAGCAGTTTACAGACCTACCTCCGATTGATTGACCATAACTCTGTCAATTCAACTCGGAATTTAGTCAAATTCATGCCGTTTCGAAGATGTCGAAGTGTAGTTGAAAACATAAGAAACGGAGATGAAAAACTCCAAGTATTTTAAGAGTTACGATGGAAATAGTTAGACTCGCGCTTTCGCCTAGCAGTTTACTGACCTACCTCCGATTGAATGACCATAACCCACTCAATTCAACTCGGAATTCATTGAAATTCGTTCCATTACGAAGGAGTCGAAAGTGTAGCTGAAAACGGAAGAAACGGAGAAGAAAACTCCAAGTATTTTGAGAGTTATGGTGGAAATAGTTAGACTCGTGTTTTCGCCGAGCAGTTTACAGACCTACCTCCGATTGAATGACCATAAGTCACTAAATTCAACTCGGATTTCATTGAAATTTGTTCCATTTCGAAGGAGTCGAAGTGTAGTTTATAACGGAAGAAACGGAGATGCAAAAAGCCAAGTATTTTGAGAGTTATGGTGGAAATAGTTAACTCGCACTTTGGTCTAGGAGTTTACAGACCTACCTCGGATTGATTGACCATAACTCACTCAATTCAACTCAGAATTGAATCAAATTCATGGCATTGCGAAGATGTCGAAGTGTAGTTGGAAATGGAGATGAAAAACTCCAAGTAATTTAAGAGTTATGATGGACATAGTTAGACTCGCGCTTTCGCCTAGCAGTTTACAGACCTACCTCCGAGTCAATGACCATAACTCACTCAATTCAACTCGGAATTCATTGAAATTTGTTCCATTTCGAAGGACTCGAACTGTAGTTTAAAACGGAAGAAACGGAGATGAAAAAAGCAAGTATTCTGAGAGTTATGGTGGAAATAGTTACACTCGCACTTTGGTCTAGCAGTTTACAGACCAACCTGCAATTGATTGACCATAACTTACTCAATTTAACTCGGAATTGATTCAAATTCATGCCATTTTGAAGGTGTGGAAGTGTAGTTGAAAACGAAAGAAACAGAGATGAAAAATTCCAAGTATCTTAAGAGTTATGATGGAAATAGTTAGACTCGCGCTTTGGTCTAGCAGTTTGCAGACATACCTCCGATTGAATGACCATAACTCACTCAATTCAACCCGGAATTCATTGAAATTTATTCCATTTCGAAGGAGTCGAAGTGTAGTCTAAAACGGAAGAAACAGAGATGAAAAAGTCCTAGTATTTTGAGAGTTATGACGGAAATAGTTAGACTCGCGCTTTGGTCTAGCAGTTTATAGACCTACGTCCGGTTGATTGACCATAACTCAGTCAATTCAACTCGGAATTGAGTCAAATTCATGCCATTTCGAAGATGTCGAAGTGTAGTTGAAAACATTAGAAACGGAGATGAAAAACTCCAAGTATTTTAAGAGTTATGACGGAAATAGTTAGACTCGCCCTTTCGCCTAGCAGTTTACAGACCTATCTCCGATTGAATGACCATAACTCACTCAATTCAACCCGGAATTAATTGAAATTTGTTCCATTTCGAATGAGTAGAGGTGTAGTTTAAAAAGAAAGAAACGGAGGTTAAAAAAGCCGAGTATTTCGGGAGTTATGATGGAAATAGTTAGACTCGCACTTTAGTGTAGCAGTTTACAGACCTACCTCCGATTGATTGACCATAACTCTGTCAATTCAACTCGGAATTTAGTCAAATTCATGCCGTTTCGAAGATGTCGAAGTGTAGTTGAAAACATAAGAAACGGAGATGAAAAACTCCAAGTATTTTAAGAGTTACGATGGAAATAGTTAGACTCGCGCTTTCGCCTAGCAGTTTACTGACCTACCTCCGATTGAATGACCATAACCCACTCAATTCAACTCGGAATTCATTGAAATTCGTTCCATTACGAAGGAGTCGAAAGTGTAGCTGAAAACGGAAGAAACGGAGAAGAAAACTCCAAGTATTTTGAGAGTTATGGTGGAAATAGTTAGACTCGTGTTTTCGCCGAGCAGTTTACAGACCTACCTCCGATTGAATGACCATAAGTCACTAAATTCAACTCGGATTTCATTGAAATTTGTTCCATTTCGAAGGAGTCGAAGTGTAGTTTATAACGGAAGAAACGGAGATGCAAAAAGCCAAGTATTTTGAGAGTTATGGTGGAAATAGTTAGACTCGCACTTTGGTCTAGGAGTTTACAGACCTACCTCGGATTGATTGACCATAACTCACTCAATTCAACTCAGAATTGAATCAAATTCATGGCATTGCGAAGATGTCGAAGTGTAGTTGGAAATGGAGATGAAAAACTCCAAGTAATTTAAGAGTTATGATGGACATAGTTAGACTCGCGCTTTCGCCTAGCAGTTTACAGACCTACCTCCGAGTCAATGACCATAACTCACTCAATTCAACTCGGAATTCATTGAAATTTGTTCCATTTCGAAGGACTCGAACTGTAGTTTAAAACGGAAGAAACGGAGATGAAAAAAGCAAGTATTCTGAGAGTTATGGTGGAAATAGTTACACTCGCACTTTGGTCTAGCAGTTTACAGACCAACCTGCAATTGATTGACCATAACTTACTCAATTTAACTCGGAATTGATTCAAATTCATGCCATTTTGAAGGTGTGGAAGTGTAGTTGAAAACGAAAGAAACAGAGATGAAAAATTCCAAGTATCTTAAGAGTTATGATGGAAATAGTTAGACTCGCGCTTTGGTCTAGCAGTTTGCAGACATACCTCCGATTGAATGACCATAACTCACTCAATTCAACCCGGAATTCATTGAAATTTATTCCATTTCGAAGGAGTCGAAGTGTAGTCTAAAACGGAAGAAACAGAGATGAAAAAGTCCTAGTATTTTGAGAGTTATGACGGAAATAGTTAGACTCGCGCTTTGGTCTAGCAGTTTATAGACCTACGTCCGGTTGATTGACCATAACTCAGTCAATTCAGCTCGGAATTGAGTCAAATTCATGCCATTTCGAAGATGTCGAAGTGTAGTTGAAAACATTAGAAACGGAGATGAAAAACTCCAAGTATTTTAAGAGTTATGACGGAAATAGTTAGACTCGCCCTTTCGCCTAGCAGTTTACAGACCTATCTCCGATTGAATGACCATAACTCACTCAATTCAACCCGGAATTAATTGAAATTTGTTCCATTTCGAATGAGTAGAGGTGTAGTTTAAAAAGAAAGAAACGGAGGTTAAAAAAGCCGAGTATTTCGAGAGTTATGATGGAAATAGTTAGACTCGCACTTTAGTGTAGCAGTTTACAGACCTACCTCCGATTGATTGACCATAACTCTGTCAATTCAACTCGGAATTTAGTCAAATTCATGCCGTTTCGAAGATGTCGAAGTGTAGTTGAAAACATAAGAAACGGAGATGAAAAACTCCAAGTATTTTAAGAGTTACGATGGAAATAGTTAGACTCGCGCTTTCGCCTAGCAGTTTACTGACCTACCTCCGATTGAATGACCATAACCCACTCAATTCAACTCGGAATTCATTGAAATTCGTTCCATTACGAAGGAGTCGAAAGTGTAGCTGAAAACGGAAGAAACGGAGAAGAAAACTCCAAGTATTTTGAGAGTTATGGTGGAAATAGTTAGACTCGTGTTTTCGCCGAGCAGTTTACAGACCTACCTCCGATTGAATGACCATAAGTCACTAAATTCAACTCGGATTTCATTGAAATTTGTTCCATTTCGAAGGAGTCGAAGTGTAGTTTATAACGGAAGAAACGGAGATGCAAAAAGCCAAGTATTTTGAGAGTTATGGTGGAAATAGTTAGACTCGCACTTTGGTCTAGGAGTTTACAGACCTACCTCGGATTGATTGACCATAACTCACTCAATTCAACTCAGAATTGAATCAAATTCATGGCATTGCGAAGATGTCGAAGTGTAGTTGGAAATGGAGATGAAAAACTCCAAGTAATTTAAGAGTTATGATGGACATAGTTAGACTCGCGCTTTCGCCTAGCAGTTTACAGACCTACCTCCGAGTCAATGACCATAACTCACTCAATTCAACTCGGAATTCATTGAAATTTGTTCCATTTCGAAGGACTCGAACTGTAGTTTAAAACGGAAGAAACGGAGATGAAAAAAGCAAGTATTCTGAGAGTTATGGTGGAAATAGTTACACTCGCACTTTGGTCTAGCAGTTTACAGACCAACCTGCAATTGATTGACCATAACTTACTCAATTTAACTCGGGATTGAGTCAAATTCATGCCATTTCGAAGATGTCGAAGTGTAGTTGAAAACATTAGAAACGGAGATGAAAAACTCCAAGTATTTTAAGAGTTATGACGGAAATAGTTAGACTCGCCCTTTCGCCTAGCAGTTTACAGACCTATCTCCGATTGAATGACCATAACTCACTCAATTCAACCCGGAATTAATTGAAATTTGTTCCATTTCGAATGAGTAGAGGTGTAGTTTAAAAAGAAAGAAACGGAGGTTAAAAAAGCCGAGTATTTCGGGAGTTATGATGGAAATAGTTAGACTCGCACTTTAGTGTAGCAGTTTACAGACCTACCTCCGATTGATTGACCATAACTCTGTCAATTCAACTCGGAATTTAGTCAAATTCATGCCGTTTCGAAGATGTCGAAGTGTAGTTGAAAATGGAGATGAAAAACTCCAAGTAATTTAAGAGTTATGATGGACATAGTTAGACTCGCGCTTTCGCCTAGCAGTTTACAGACCTACCTCCGAGTCAATGACCATAACTCACTCAATTCAACTCGGAATTCATTGAAATTTGTTCCATTTCGAAGGACTCGAACTGTAGTTTAAAACGGAAGAAACGGAGATGAAAAAAGCAAGTATTCTGAGAGTTATGGTGGAAATAGTTACACTCGCACTTTGGTCTAGCAGTTTACAGACCAACCTGCAATTGATTGACCATAACTTACTCAATTTAACTCGGAATTGATTCAAATTCATGCCATTTTGAAGGTGTGGAAGTGTAGTTGAAAACGAAAGAAACAGAGATGAAAAATTCCAAGTATCTTAAGAGTTATGATGGAAATAGTTAGACTCGCGCTTTGGTCTAGCAGTTTGCAGACATACCTCCGATTGAATGACCATAACTCACTCAATTCAACCCGGAATTCATTGAAATTTATTCCATTTCGAAGGAGTCGAAGTGTAGTCTAAAACGGAAGAAACAGAGATGAAAAAGTCCTAGTATTTTGAGAGTTATGACGGAAATAGTTAGACTCGCGCTTTGGTCTAGCAGTTTATAGACCTACGTCCGGTTGATTGACCATAACTCAGTCAATTCAACTCGGGATTGAGTCAAATTAATGCCATTTCGAAGATGTCGAAGTGTAGTTGAAAACATTAGAAACGGAGATGAAAAACTCCAAGTATTTTAAGAGTTATGACGGAAATAGTTAGACTCGCCCTTTCGCCTAGCAGTTTACAGACCTATCTCCGATTGAATGACCATAACTCACTCAATTCAACCCGGAATTAATTGAAATTTGTTCCATTTCGAATGAGTAGAGGTGTAGTTTAAAAAGAAAGAAACGGAGGTTAAAAAAGCCGAGTATTTCGGGAGTTATGATGGAAATAGTTAGACTCGCACTTTAGTGTAGCAGTTTACAGACCTACCTCCGATTGATTGACCATAACTCTGTCAATTCAACTCGGAATTTAGTCAAATTCATGCCGTTTCGAAGATGTCGAAGTGTAGTTGAAAACATAAGAAACGGAGATGAAAAACTCCAAGTATTTTAAGAGTTACGATGGAAATAGTTAGACTCGCGCTTTCGCCTAGCAGTTTACTGACCTACCTCCGATTGAATGACCATAACCCACTCAATTCAACTCGGAATTCATTGAAATTCGTTCCATTACGAAGGAGTCGAAAGTGTAGCTGAAAACGGAAGAAACGGAGAAGAAAACTCCAAGTATTTTGAGAGTTATGGTGGAAATAGTTAGACTCGTGTTTTCGCCGAGCAGTTTACAGACCTACCTCCGATTGAATGACCATAAGTCACTAAATTCAACTCGGATTTCATTGAAATTTGTTCCATTTCGAAGGAGTCGAAGTGTAGTTTATAACGGAAGAAACGGAGATGCAAAAAGCCAAGTATTTTGAGAGTTATGGTGGAAATAGTTAGACTCGCACTTTGGTATAGGAGTTTACAGACCTACCTCGGATTGATTGACCATAACTCACTCAATTCAACTCAGAATTGAATCAAATTCATGGCATTGCGAAGATGTCGAAGTGTAGTTGGAAATGGAGATGAAAAACTCCAAGTAATTTAAGAGTTATGATGGACATAGTTAGACTCGCGCTTTCGCCCAGCAGTTTACAGACCTACCTCCGAGTCAATGACCATAACTCACTCAATTCAACTCGGAATTCATTGAAATTTGTTCCATTTCGAAGGACTCGAACTGTAGTTTAAAACGGAAGAAACGGAGATGAAAAAAGCAAGTATTCTGAGAGTTATGGTGGAAATAGTTACACTCGCACTTTGGTCTAGCAGTTTACAGACCAACCTGCAATTGATTGACCATAACTTACTCAATTTAACTCGGAATTGATTCAAATTTATGCCATTTTGAAGGTGTGGAAGTGTAGTTGAAAACGAAAGAAACAGAGATGAAAAATTCCAAGTATCTTAAGAGTTATGATGGAAATAGTTAGACTCGCGCTTTGGTCTAGCAGTTTGCAGACATACCTCCGATTGAATGACCATAACTCACTCAATTCAACCCGGAATTCATTGAAATTTATTCCATTTCGAAGGAGTCGAAGTGTAGTCTAAAACGGAAGAAACAGAGATGAAAAAGTCCTAGTATTTTGAGAGTTATGACGGAAATAGTTAGACTCGCGCTTTGGTCTAGCAGTTTATAGACCTACGTCCGGTTGATTGACCATAACTCAGTCAATTCAGCTCGGAATTGAGTCAAATTCATGCCATTTCGAAGATGTCGAAGTGTAGTTGAAAACATTAGAAACGGAGATGAAAAACTCCAAGTATTTTAAGAGTTATGACGGAAATAGTTAGACTCGCCCTTTCGCCTAGCAGTTTACAGACCTATCTCCGATTGAATGACCATAACTCACTCAATTCAACCCGGAATTAATTGAAATTTGTTCCATTTCGAATGAGTAGAGGTGTAGTTTAAAAACAAAGAAACGGAGGTTAAAAAAGCCGAGTATTTCGGGAGTTATGATGGAAATAGTTAGACTCGCACTTTAGTGTAGCAGTTTACAGACCTACCTCCGATTGATTGACCATAACTCTGTCAATTCAACTCGGAATTTAGTCAAATTCATGCCGTTTCGAAGATGTCGAAGTGTAGTTGAAAACATAAGAAACGGAGATGAAAAACTCCAAGTATTTTAAGAGTTACGATGGAAATAGTTAGACTCGCGCTTTCGCCTAGCAGTTTACTGACCTACCTCCGATTGAATGACCATAACCCACTCAATTCAACTCGGAATTCATTGAAATTCGTTCCATTACGAAGGAGTCGAAAGTGTAGCTGAAAACGGAAGAAACGGAGAAGAAAACTCCAAGTATTTTGAGAGTTATGGTGGAAATAGTTAGACTCGTGTTTTCGCCGAGCAGTTTACAGACCTACCTCCGATTGAATGACCATAAGTCACTAAATTCAACTCGGATTTCATTGAAATTTGTTCCATTTCGAAGGAGTCGAAGTGTAGTTTATAACGGAAGAAACGGAGATGCAAAAAGCCAAGTATTTTGAGAGTTATGGTGGAAATAGTTAGACTCGCACTTTGGTCTAGGAGTTTACAGACCTACCTCGGATTGATTGACCATAACTCACTCAATTCAACTCAGAATTGAATCAAATTCATGGCATTGCGAAGATGTCGAAGTGTAGTTGGAAATGGAGATGAAAAACTCCAAGTAATTTAAGAGTTATGATGGACATAGTTAGACTCGCGCTTTCGCCTAGCAGTTTACAGACCTACCTCCGAGTCAATGACCATAACTCACTCAATTCAACTCGGAATTCATTGAAATTTGTTCCATTTCGAAGGACTCGAACTGTAGTTTAAAACGGAAGAAACGGAGATGAAAAAAGCAAGTATTCTGAGAGTTATGGTGGAAATAGTTACACTCGCACTTTGGTCTAGCAGTTTACAGACCAACCTGCAATTGATTGACCATAACTTACTCAATTTAACTCGGAATTGATTCAAATTCATGCCATTTTGAAGGTGTGGAAGTGTAGTTGAAAACGAAAGAAACAGAGATGAAAAATTCCAAGTATCTTAAGAGTTATGATGGAAATAGTTAGACTCGCACTTTAGTGTAGCAGTTTACAGACCTACCTCCGATTGATTGACCATAACTCTGTCAATTCAACTCGGAATTTAGTCAAATTCATGCCGTTTCGAAGATGTCGAAGTGTAGTTGAAAACATAAGAAACGGAGATGAAAAACTCCAAGTATTTTAAGAGTTACGATGGAAATAGTTAGACTCGCGCTTTCGCCTAGCAGTTTACTGACCTACCTCCGATTGAATGACCATAACCCACTCAATTCAACTCGGAATTCATTGAAATTCGTTCCATTACGAAGGAGTCGAAAGTGTAGCTGAAAACGGAAGAAACGGAGAAGAAAACTCCAAGTATTTTGAGAGTTATGGTGGAAATAGTTAGACTCGTGTTTTCGCCGAGCAGTTTACAGACCTACCTCCGATTGAATGACCATAAGTCACTAAATTCAACTCGGATTTCATTGAAATTTGTTCCATTTCGAAGGAGTCGAAGTGTAGTTTATAACGGAAGAAACGGAGATGCAAAAAGCCAAGTATTTTGAGAGTTATGGTGGAAATAGTTAGACTCGCACTTTGGTCTAGGAGTTTACAGACCTACCTCGGATTGATTGACCATAACTCACTCAATTCAACTCAGAATTGAATCAAATTCATGGCATTGCGAAGATGTCGAAGTGTAGTTGGAAATGGAGATGAAAAACTCCAAGTAATTTAAGAGTTATGATGGACATAGTTAGACTCGCGCTTTCGCCTAGCAGTTTACAGACCTACCTCCGAGTCAATGACCATAACTCACTCAATTCAACTCGGAATTCATTGAAATTTGTTCCATTTCGAAGGACTCGAACTGTAGTTTAAAACGGAAGAAACGGAGATGAAAAAAGCAAGTATTCTGAGAGTTATGGTGGAAATAGTTACACTCGCACTTTGGTCTAGCAGTTTACAGACCAACCTGCAATTGATTGACCATAACTTACTCAATTTAACTCGGAATTGATTCAAATTCATGCCATTTTGAAGGTGTGGAAGTGTAGTTGAAAACGAAAGAAACAGAGATGAAAAATTCCAAGTATCTTAAGAGTTATGATGGAAATAGTTAGACTCGCGCTTTGGTCTAGCAGTTTGCAGACATACCTCCGATTGAATGACCATAACTCACTCAATTCAACCCGGAATTCATTGAAATTTATTCCATTTCGAAGGAGTCGAAGTGTAGTCTAAAACGGAAGAAACAGAGATGAAAAAGTCCTAGTATTTTGAGAGTTATGACGGAAATAGTTAGACTCGCGCTTTGGTCTAGCAGTTTATAGACCTACGTCCGGTTGATTGACCATAACTCAGTCAATTCAACTCGGGATTGAGTCAAATTAATGCCATTTCGAAGATGTCGAAGTGTAGTTGAAAACATTAGAAACGGAGATGAAAAACTCCAAGTATTTTAAGAGTTATGACGGAAATAGTTAGACTCGCCCTTTCGCCTAGCAGTTTACAGACCTATCTCCGATTGAATGACCATAACTCACTCAATTCAACCCGGAATTAATTGAAATTTGTTCCATTTCGAATGAGTAGAGGTGTAGTTTAAAAAGAAAGAAACGGAGGTTAAAAAAGCCGAGTATTTCGGGAGTTATGATGGAAATAGTTAGACTCGCACTTTAGTGTAGCAGTTTACAGACCTACCTCCGATTGATTGACCATAACTCTGTCAATTCAACTCGGAATTTAGTCAAATTCATGCCGTTTCGAAGATGTCGAAGTGTAGTTGAAAACATAAGAAACGGAGATGAAAAACTCCAAGTATTTTAAGAGTTACGATGGAAATAGTTAGACTCGCGCTTTCGCCTAGCAGTTTACTGACCTACCTCCGATTGAATGACCATAACCCACTCAATTCAACTCGGAATTCATTGAAATTCGTTCCATTACGAAGGAGTCGAAAGTGTAGCTGAAAACGGAAGAAACGGAGAAGAAAACTCCAAGTATTTTGAGAGTTATGGTGGAAATAGTTAGACTCGTGTTTTCGCCGAGCAGTTTACAGACCTACCTCCGATTGAATGACCATAAGTCACTAAATTCAACTCGGATTTCATTGAAATTTGTTCCATTTCGAAGGAGTCGAAGTGTAGTTTATAACGGAAGAAACGGAGATGCAAAAAGCCAAGTATTTTGAGAGTTATGGTGGAAATAGTTAGACTCGCACTTTGGTATAGGAGTTTACAGACCTACCTCGGATTGATTGACCATAACTCACTCAATTCAACTCAGAATTGAATCAAATTCATGGCATTGCGAAGATGTCGAAGTGTAGTTGGAAATGGAGATGAAAAACTCCAAGTAATTTAAGAGTTATGATGGACATAGTTAGACTCGCGCTTTCGCCCAGCAGTTTACAGACCTACCTCCGAGTCAATGACCATAACTCACTCAATTCAACTCGGAATTCATTGAAATTTGTTCCATTTCGAAGGACTCGAACTGTAGTTTAAAACGGAAGAAACGGAGATGAAAAAAGCAAGTATTCTGAGAGTTATGGTGGAAATAGTTACACTCGCACTTTGGTCTAGCAGTTTACAGACCAACCTGCAATTGATTGACCATAACTTACTCAATTTAACTCGGAATTGATTCAAATTTATGCCATTTTGAAGGTGTGGAAGTGTAGTTGAAAACGAAAGAAACAGAGATGAAAAATTCCAAGTATCTTAAGAGTTATGATGGAAATAGTTAGACTCGCGCTTTGGTCTAGCAGTTTGCAGACATACCTCCGATTGAATGACCATAACTCACTCAATTCAACCCGGAATTCATTGAAATTTATTCCATTTCGAAGGAGTCGAAGTGTAGTCTAAAACGGAAGAAACAGAGATGAAAAAGTCCTAGTATTTTGAGAGTTATGACGGAAATAGTTAGACTCGCGCTTTGGTCTAGCAGTTTATAGACCTACGTCCGGTTGATTGACCATAACTCAGTCAATTCAGCTCGGAATTGAGTCAAATTCATGCCATTTCGAAGATGTCGAAGTGTAGTTGAAAACATTAGAAACGGAGATGAAAAACTCCAAGTATTTTAAGAGTTATGACGGAAATAGTTAGACTCGCCCTTTCGCCTAGCAGTTTACAGACCTATCTCCGATTGAATGACCATAACTCACTCAATTCAACCCGGAATTAATTGAAATTTGTTCCATTTCGAATGAGTAGAGGTGTAGTTTAAAAACAAAGAAACGGAGGTTAAAAAAGCCGAGTATTTCGGGAGTTATGATGGAAATAGTTAGACTCGCACTTTAGTGTAGCAGTTTACAGACCTACCTCCGATTGATTGACCATAACTCTGTCAATTCAACTCGGAATTTAGTCAAATTCATGCCGTTTCGAAGATGTCGAAGTGTAGTTGAAAACATAAGAAACGGAGATGAAAAACTCCAAGTATTTTAAGAGTTACGATGGAAATAGTTAGACTCGCGCTTTCGCCTAGCAGTTTACTGACCTACCTCCGATTGAATGACCATAACCCACTCAATTCAACTCGGAATTCATTGAAATTCGTTCCATTACGAAGGAGTCGAAAGTGTAGCTGAAAACGGAAGAAACGGAGAAGAAAACTCCAAGTATTTTGAGAGTTATGGTGGAAATAGTTAGACTCGTGTTTTCGCCGAGCAGTTTACAGACCTACCTCCGATTGAATGACCATAAGTCACTAAATTCAACTCGGATTTCATTGAAATTTGTTCCATTTCGAAGGAGTCGAAGTGTAGTTTATAACGGAAGAAACGGAGATGCAAAAAGCCAAGTATTTTGAGAGTTATGGTGGAAATAGTTAGACTCGCACTTTGGTCTAGGAGTTTACAGACCTACCTCGGATTGATTGACCATAACTCACTCAATTCAACTCAGAATTGAATCAAATTCATGGCATTGCGAAGATGTCGAAGTGTAGTTGGAAATGGAGATGAAAAACTCCAAGTAATTTAAGAGTTATGATGGACATAGTTAGACTCGCGCTTTCGCCTAGCAGTTTACAGACCTACCTCCGAGTCAATGACCATAACTCACTCAATTCAACTCGGAATTCATTGAAATTTGTTCCATTTCGAAGGACTCGAACTGTAGTTTAAAACGGAAGAAACGGAGATGAAAAAAGCAAGTATTCTGAGAGTTATGGTGGAAATAGTTACACTCGCACTTTGGTCTAGCAGTTTACAGACCAACCTGCAATTGATTGACCATAACTTACTCAATTTAACTCGGAATTGATTCAAATTCATGCCATTTTGAAGGTGTGGAAGTGTAGTTGAAAACGAAAGAAACAGAGATGAAAAATTCCAAGTATCTTAAGAGTTATGATGGAAATAGTTAGACTCGCACTTTAGTGTAGCAGTTTACAGACCTACCTCCGATTGATTGACCATAACTCTGTCAATTCAACTCGGAATTTAGTCAAATTCATGCCGTTTCGAAGATGTCAAAGTGTAGTTGAAAACATAAGAAACGGAGATGAAAAACTCCAAGTATTTTAAGAGTTACGATGGAAATAGTTAGACTCGCGCTTTCGCCTAGCAGTTTACTGACCTACCTCCGATTGAATGACCATAACCCACTCAATTCAACTCGGAATTCATTGAAATTCGTTCCATTACGAAGGAGTCGAAAGTGTAGCTGAAAACGGAAGAAACGGAGAAGAAAACTCCAAGTATTTTGAGAGTTATGGTGGAAATAGTTAGACTCGTGTTTTCGCCGAGCAGTTTACAGACCTACCTCCGATTGAATGACCATAAGTCACTAAATTCAACTCGGATTTCATTGAAATTTGTTCCATTTTGAAGGAGTCGAAGTGTAGTTTATAACGGAAGAAACGGAGATGCAAAAAGCCAAGTATTTTGAGAGTTATGGTGGAAATAGTTAGACTCGCACTTTGGTCTAGGAGTTTACAGACCTACCTCGGATTGATTGACCATAACTCACTCAATTCAACTCAGAATTGAATCAAATTCATGGCATTGCGAAGATGTCGAAGTGTAGTTGGAAATGGAGATGAAAAACTCCAAGTAATTTAAGAGTTATGATGGACATAGTTAGACTCGCGCTTTCGCCTAGCAGTTTACAGACCTACCTCCGAGTCAATGACCATAACTCACTCAATTCAACTCGGAATTCATTGAAATTTGTTCCATTTCGAAGGACTCGAACTGTAGTTTAAAACAGAAGAAACGGAGATGAAAAAAGCAAGTATTCTGAGAGTTATGGTGGAAATAGTTACACTCGCACTTTGGTCTAGCAGTTTACAGACCAACCTGCAATTGATTGACCATAACTTACTCAATTTAACTCGGAATTGATTCAAATTCATGCCATTTTGAAGGTGTGGAAGTGTAGTTGAAAACGAAAGAAACAGAGATGAAAAATTCCAAGTATCTTAAGAGTTATGATGGAAATAGTTAGACTCGCGCTTTGGTCTAGCAGTTTGCAGACATACCTCCGATTGAATGACCATAACTCACTCAATTCAACCCGGAATTCATTGAAATTTATTCCATTTCGAAGGAGTCGAAGTGTAGTCTAAAACGGAAGAAACAGAGATGAAAAAGTCCTAGTATTTTGAGAGTTATGACGGAAATAGTTAGACTCGCGCTTTGGTCTAGCAGTTTATAGACCTACGTCCGGTTGATTGACCATAACTCAGTCAATTCAGCTCGGGATTGAGTCAAATTCATGCCATTTCGAAGATGTCGAAGTGTAGTTGAAAACATTAGAAACGGAGATGAAAAACTCCAAGTATTTTAAGAGTTATGACGGAAATAGTTAGACTCGCCCTTTCGCCTAGCAGTTTACAGACCTATCTCCGATTGAATGACCATAACTCACTCAATTCAACCCGGAATTAATTGAAATTTGTTCCATTTCGAATGAGTAGAGGTGTAGTTTAAAAAGAAAGAAACGGAGGTTAAAAAAGCCGAGTATTTCGGGAGTTATGATGGAAATAGTTAGACTCGCACTTTAGTGTAGCAGTTTACAGACCTACCTCCGATTGATTGACCATAACTCTGTCAATTCAACTCGGAATTTAGTCAAATTCATGCCGTTTCGAAGATGTCGAAGTGTAGTTGAAAACATAAGAAACGGAGATGAAAAACTCCAAGTATTTTAAGAGTTACGATGGAAATAGTTAGACTCGCGCTTTCGCCTAGCAGTTTACTGACCTACCTCCGATTGAATGACCATAACCCACTCAATTCAACTCGGAATTCATTGAAATTCGTTCCATTACGAAGGAGTCGAAAGTGTAGCTGAAAACGGAAGAAACGGAGAAGAAAACTCCAAGTATTTTGAGAGTTATGGTGGAAATAGTTAGACTCGTGTTTTCGCCGAGCAGTTTACAGACCTACCTCCGATTGAATGACCATAAGTCACTAAATTCAACTCGGATTTCATTGAAATTTGTTCCATTTCGAAGGAGTCGAAGTGTAGTTTATAACGGAAGAAACGGAGATGCAAAAAGCCAAGTATTTTGAGAGTTATGGTGGAAATAGTTAGACTCGCACTTTGGTCTAGGAGTTTACAGACCTACCTCGGATTGATTGACCATAACTCACTCAATTCAACTCAGAATTGAATCAAATTCATGGCATTGCGAAGATGTCGAAGTGTAGTTGGAAATGGAGATGAAAAACTCCAAGTAATTTAAGAGTTATGATGGACATAGTTAGACTCGCGCTTTCGCCTAGCAGTTTACAGACCTACCTCCGAGTCAATGACCATAACTCACTCAATTCAACTCGGAATTCATTGAAATTTGTTCCATTTCGAAGGACTCGAACTGTAGTTTAAAACGGAAGAAACGGAGATGAAAAAAGCAAGTATTCTGAGAGTTATGGTGGAAATAGTTACACTCGCACTTTGGTCTAGCAGTTTACAGACCAACCTGCAATTGATTGACCATAACTTACTCAATTTAACTCGGAATTGATTCAAATTCATGCCATTTTGAAGGTGTGGAAGTGTAGTTGAAAACGAAAGAAACAGAGATGAAAAATTCCAAGTATCTTAAGAGTTATGATGGAAATAGTTAGACTCGCGCTTTGGTCTAGCAGTTTGCAGACATACCTCCGATTGAATGACCATAACTCACTCAATTCAACCCGGAATTCATTGAAATTTATTCCATTTCGAAGGAGTCGAAGTGTAGTCTAAAACGGAAGAAACAGAGATGAAAAAGTCCTAGTATTTTGAGAGTTATGACGGAAATAGTTAGACTCGCGCTTTGGTCTAGCAGTTTATAGACCTACGTCCGGTTGATTGACCATAACTCAGTCAATTCAGCTCGAGATTGAGTCAAATTCATGCCATTTCGAAGATGTCGAAGTGTAGTTGAAAACATTAGAAACGGAGATGAAAAACTCCAAGTATTTTAAGAGTTATGACGGAAATAGTTAGACTCGCCCTTTCGCCTAGCAGTTTACAGACCTATCTCCGATTGAATGACCATAACTCACTCAATTCAACCCGGAATTAATTGAAATTTGTTCCATTTCGAATGAGTAGAGGTGTAGTTTAAAAAGAAAGAAACGGAGGTTAAAAAAGCCGAGTATTTCGGGAGTTATGATGGAAATAGTTAGACTCGCACTTTAGTGTAGCAGTTTACAGACCTACCTCCGATTGATTGACCATAACTCTGTCAATTCAACTCGGAATTTAGTCAAATTCATGCCGTTTCGAAGATGTCGAAGTGTAGTTGAAAACATAAGAAACGGAGATGAAAAACTCCAAGTATTTTAAGAGTTACGATGGAAATAGTTAGACTCGCGCTTTCGCCTAGCAGTTTACTGACCTACCTCCGATTGAATGACCATAACCCACTCAATTCAACTCGGAATTCATTGAAATTCGTTCCATTACGAAGGAGTCGAAAGTGTAGCTGAAAACGGAAGAAACGGAGAAGAAAACTCCAAGTATTTTGAGAGTTATGGTGGAAATAGTTAGACTCGTGTTTTCGCCGAGCAGTTTACAGACCTACCTCCGATTGAATGACCATAAGTCACTAAATTCAACTCGGATTTCATTGAAATTTGTTCCATTTCGAAGGAGTCGAAGTGTAGTTTATAACGGAAGAAACGGAGATGCAAAAAGCCAAGTATTTTGAGAGTTATGGTGGAAATAGTTAGACTCGCACTTTGGTCTAGGAGTTTACAGACCTACCTCGGATTGATTGACCATAACTCACTCAATTCAACTCAGAATTGAATCAAATTCATGGCATTGCGAAGATGTCGAAGTGTAGTTGGAAATGGAGATGAAAAACTCCAAGTAATTTAAGAGTTATGATGGACATAGTTAGACTCGCGCTTTCGCCTAACAGTTTACAGACCTACCTCCGAGTCAATGACCATAACTCACTCAATTCAACTCGGAATTCATTGAAATTTGTTCCATTTCGAAGGACTCGAACTGTAGTTTAAAACGGAAGAAACGGAGATGAAAAAAGCAAGTATTCTGAGAGTTATGGTGGAAATAGTTACACTCGCACTTTGGTCTAGCAGTTTACAGACCAACCTGCAATTGATTGACCATAACTTACTCAATTTAACTCGGAATTGATTCAAATTCATGCCATTTTGAAGGTGTGGAAGTGTAGTTGAAAACGAAAGAAACAGAGATGAAAAATTCCAAGTATCTTAAGAGTTATGATGGAAATAGTTAGACTCGCGCTTTGGTCTAGCAGTTTGCAGACATACCTCCGATTGAATGACCATAACTCACTCAATTCAACCCGGAATTCATTGAAATTTATTCCATTTCGAAGGAGTCGAAGTGTAGTCTAAAACGGAAGAAACAGAGATGAAAAAGTCCTAGTATTTTGAGAGTTATGACGGAAATAGTTAGACTCGCGCTTTGGTCTAGCAGTTTATAGACCTACGTCCGGTTGATTGACCATAACTCAGTCAATTCAGCTCGGAATTGAGTCAAATTCATGCCATTTCGAAGATGTCGAAGTGTAGTTGAAAACATTAGAAACGGAGATGAAAAACTCCAAGTATTTTAAGAGTTATGACGGAAATAGTTAGACTCGCCCTTTCGCCTAGCAGTTTACAGACCTATCTCCGATTGAATGACCATAACTCACTCAATTCAACCCGGAATTAATTGAAATTTGTTCCATTTCGAATGAGTAGAGGTGTAGTTTAAAAAGAAAGAAACGGAGGTTAAAAAAGCCGAGTATTTCGGGAGTTATGATGGAAATAGTTAGACTCGCACTTTAGTGTAGCAGTTTACAGACCTACCTCCGATTGATTGACCATAACTCTGTCAATTCAACTCGGAATTTAGTCAAATTCATGCCGTTTCGAAGATGTCGAAGTGTAGTTGAAAACATAAGAAACGGAGATGAAAAACTCCAAGTATTTTAAGAGTTACGATGGAAATAGTTAGACTCGCGCTTTCGCCTAGCAGTTTACTGACCTACCTCCGATTGAATGACCATAACCCACTCAATTCAACTCGGAATTCATTGAAATTCGTTCCATTACGAAGGAGTCGAAAGTGTAGCTGAAAACGGAAGAAACGGAGAAGAAAACTCCAAGTATTTTGAGAGTTATGGTGGAAATAGTTAGACTCGTGTTTTCGCCGAGCAGTTTACAGACCTACCTCCGATTGAATGACCATAAGTCACTAAATTCAACTCGGATTTCATTGAAATTTGTTCCATTTCGAAGGAGTCGAAGTGTAGTTTATAACGGAAGAAACGGAGATGCAAAAAGCCAAGTATTTTGAGAGTTATGGTGGAAATAGTTAGACTCGCACTTTGGTCTAGGAGTTTACAGACCTACCTCGGATTGATTGACCATAACTCACTCAATTCAACTCAGAATTGAATCAAATTCATGGCATTGCGAAGATGTCGAAGTGTAGTTGGAAATGGAGATGAAAAACTCCAAGTAATTTAAGAGTTATGATGGACATAGTTAGACTCGCGCTTTCGCCTAGCAGTTTACAGACCTACCTCCGAGTCAATGACCATAACTCACTCAATTCAACTCGGAATTCATTGAAATTTGTTCCATTTCGAAGGACTCGAACTGTAGTTTAAAACGGAAGAAACGGAGATGAAAAAAGCAAGTATTCTGAGAGTTATGGTGGAAATAGTTACACTCGCACTTTGGTCTAGCAGTTTACAGACCAACCTGCAATTGATTGACCATAACTTACTCAATTTAACTCGGAATTGATTCAAATTCATGCCATTTTGAAGGTGTGGAAGTGTAGTTGAAAACGAAAGAAACAGAGATGAAAAATTCCAAGTATCTTAAGAGTTATGATGGAAATAGTTAGACTCGCGCTTTGGTCTAGCAGTTTGCAGACATACCTCCGATTGAATGACCATAACTCACTCAATTCAACCCGGAATTCATTGAAATTTATTCCATTTCGAAGGAGTCGAAGTGTAGTCTAAAACGGAAGAAACAGAGATGAAAAAGTCCTAGTATTTTGAGAGTTATGACGGAAATAGTTAGACTCGCGCTTTGGTCTAGCAGTTTATAGACCTACGTCCGGTTGATTGACCATAACTCAGTCAATTCAGCTCGGAATTGAGTCAAATTCATGCCATTTCGAAGATGTCGAAGTGTAGTTGAAAACATTAGAAACGGAGATGAAAAACTCCAAGTATTTTAAGAGTTATGACGGAAATAGTTAGACTCGCCCTTTCGCCTAGCAGTTTACAGACCTATCTCCGATTGAATGACCATAACTCACTCAATTCAACCCGGAATTAATTGAAATTTGTTCCATTTCGAATGAGTAGAGGTGTAGTTTAAAAAGAAAGAAACGGAGGTTAAAAAAGCCGAGTATTTCGGGAGTTATGATGGAAATAGTTAGACTCGCACTTTAGTGTAGCAGTTTACAGACCTACCTCCGATTGATTGACCATAACTCTGTCAATTCAACTCGGAATTTAGTCAAATTCATGCCGTTTCGAAGATGTCGAAGTGTAGTTGAAAACATAAGAAACGGAGATGAAAAACTCCAAGTATTTTAAGAGTTACGATGGAAATAGTTAGACTCGCGCTTTCGCCTAGCAGTTTACTGACCTACCTCCGATTGAATGACCATAACCCACTCAATTCAACTCGGAATTCATTGAAATTCGTTCCATTACGAAGGAGTCGAAAGTGTAGCTGAAAACGGAAGAAACGGAGAAGAAAACTCCAAGTATTTTGAGAGTTATGGTGGAAATAGTTAGACTCGTGTTTTCGCCGAGCAGTTTACAGACCTACCTCCGATTGAATGACCATAAGTCACTAAATTCAACTCGGATTTCATTGAAATTTGTTCCATTTCGAAGGAGTCGAAGTGTAGTTTATAACGGAAGAAACGGAGATGCAAAAAGCCAAGTATTTTGAGAGTTATGGTGGAAATAGTTAGACTCGCACTTTGGTCTAGGAGTTTACAGACCTACCTCGGATTGATTGACCATAACTCACTCAATTCAACTCAGAATTGAATCAAATTCATGGCATTGCGAAGATGTCGAAGTGTAGTTGGAAATGGAGATGAAAAACTCCAAGTAATTTAAGAGTTATGATGGACATAGTTAGACTCGCGCTTTCGCCTAACAGTTTACAGACCTACCTCCGAGTCAATGACCATAACTCACTCAATTCAACTCGGAATTCATTGAAATTTGTTCCATTTCGAAGGACTCGAACTGTAGTTTAAAACGGAATAAACGGAGATGAAAAAAGCAAGTATTCTGAGAGTTATGGTGGAAATAGTTACACTCGCACTTTGGTCTAGCAGTTTACAGACCAACCTGCAATTGATTGACCATAACTTACTCAATTTAACTCGGAATTGATTCAAATTCATGCCATTTTGAAGGTGTGGAAGTGTAGTTGAAAACGAAAGAAACAGAGATGAAAAATTCCAAGTATCTTAAGAGTTATGATGGAAATAGTTAGACTCGCGCTTTGGTCTAGCAGTTTGCAGACATACCTCCGATTGAATGACCATAACTCACTCAATTCAACCCGGAATTCATTGAAATTTATTCCATTTCGAAGGAGTCGAAGTGTAGTCTAAAACGGAAGAAACAGAGATGAAAAAGTCCTAGTATTTTGAGAGTTATGACGGAAATAGTTAGACTCGCGCTTTGGTCTAGCAGTTTATAGACCTACGTCCGGTTGATTGACCATAACTCAGTCAATTCAGCTCGGAATTGAGTCAAATTCATGCCATTTCGAAGATGTCGAAGTGTAGTTGAAAACATTAGAAACGGAGATGAAAAACTCCAAGTATTTTAAGAGTTATGACGGAAATAGTTAGACTCGCCCTTTCGCCTAGCAGTTTACAGACCTATCTCCGATTGAATGACCATAACTCACTCAATTCAACCCGGAATTAATTGAAATTTGTTCCATTTCGAATGAGTAGAGGTGTAGTTTAAAAAGAAAGAAACGGAGGTTAAAAAAGCCGAGTATTTCGGGAGTTATGATGGAAATAGTTAGACTCGCACTTTAGTGTAGCAGTTTACAGACCTACCTCCGATTGATTGACCATAACTCTGTCAATTCAACTCGGAATTTAGTCAAATTCATGCCGTTTCGAAGATGTCGAAGTGTAGTTGAAAACATAAGAAACGGAGATGAAAAACTCCAAGTATTTTAAGAGTTACGATGGAAATAGTTAGACTCGCGCTTTCGCCTAGCAGTTTACTGACCTACCTCCGATTGAATGACCATAACCCACTCAATTCAACTCGGAATTCATTGAAATTCGTTCCATTACGAAGGAGTCGAAAGTGTAGCTGAAAACGGAAGAAACGGAGAAGAAAACTCCAAGTATTTTGAGAGTTATGGTGGAAATAGTTAGACTCGTGTTTTCGCCGAGCAGTTTACAGACCTACCTCCGATTGAATGACCATAAGTCACTAAATTCAACTCGGATTTCATTGAAATTTGTTCCATTTCGAAGGAGTCGAAGTGTAGTTTATAACGGAAGAAACGGAGATGCAAAAAGCCAAGTATTTTGAGAGTTATGGTGGAAATAGTTAGACTCGCACTTTGGTCTAGGAGTTTACAGACCTACCTCGGATTGATTGACCATAACTCACTCAATTCAACTCAGAATTGAATCAAATTCATGGCATTGCGAAGATGTCGAAGTGTAGTTGGAAATGGAGATGAAAAACTCCAAGTAATTTAAGAGTTA
Source organism: Tasmannia lanceolata (assembly GCF_043159265.1). Lineage (NCBI taxonomy): Eukaryota > Viridiplantae > Streptophyta > Magnoliopsida > Canellales > Winteraceae > Tasmannia > Tasmannia lanceolata. Next base: position 162,642 of record NW_027518749.1, on the reverse strand, counting down.
TGATGGACATAGTTAGACTCGCGCTTTCGCCTAACAGTTTACAGACCTACCTCCGAGTCAATGACCATAACTCACTCAATTCAACTCGGAATTCATTGAAATTTGTTCCATTTCGAAGGACTCGAACTGTAGTTTAAAACGGAATAAACGGAGATGAAAAAAGCAAGTATTCTGAGAGTTATGGTGGAAATAGTTACACTCGCACTTTGGTCTAGCAGTTTACAGACCAACCTGCAATTGATTGACCATAACTTACTCAATTTAACTCGGAATTGATTCAAATTCATGCCATTTTGAAGGTGTGGAAGTGTAGTTGAAAACGAAAGAAACAGAGATGAAAAATTCCAAGTATCTTAAGAGTTATGATGGAAATAGTTAGACTCGCGCTTTGGTCTAGCAGTTTGCAGACATACCTCCGATTGAATGACCATAACTCACTCAATTCAACCCGGAATTCATTGAAATTTATTCCATTTCGAAGGAGTCGAAGTGTAGTCTAAAACGGAAGAAACAGAGATGAAAAAGTCCTAGTATTTTGAGAGTTATGACGGAAATAGTTAGACTCGCGCTTTGGTCTAGCAGTTTATAGACCTACGTCCGGTTGATTGACCATAACTCAGTCAATTCAGCTCGGAATTGAGTCAAATTCATGCCATTTCGAAGATGTCGAAGTGTAGTTGAAAACATTAGAAACGGAGATGAAAAACTCCAAGTATTTTAAGAGTTATGACGGAAATAGTTAGACTCGCCCTTTCGCCTAGCAGTTTACAGACCTATCTCCGATTGAATGACCATAACTCACTCAATTCAACCCGGAATTAATTGAAATTTGTTCCATTTCGAATGAGTAGAGGTGTAGTTTAAAAAGAAAGAAACGGAGGTTAAAAAAGCCGAGTATTTCGGGAGTTATGATGGAAATAGTTAGACTCGCACTTTAGTGTAGCAGTTTACAGACCTACCTCCGATTGATTGACCATAACTCTGTCAATTCAACTCGGAATTTAGTCAAATTCATGCCGTTTCGAAGATGTCGAAGTGTAGTTGAAAACATAAGAAACGGAGATGAAAAACTCCAAGTATTTTAAGAGTTACGATGGAAATAGTTAGACTCGCGCTTTCGCCTAGCAGTTTACTGACCTACCTCCGATTGAATGACCATAACCCACTCAATTCAACTCGGAATTCATTGAAATTCGTTCCATTACGAAGGAGTCGAAAGTGTAGCTGAAAACGGAAGAAACGGAGAAGAAAACTCCAAGTATTTTGAGAGTTATGGTGGAAATAGTTAGACTCGTGTTTTCGCCGAGCAGTTTACAGACCTACCTCCGATTGAATGACCATAAGTCACTAAATTCAACTCGGATTTCATTGAAATTTGTTCCATTTCGAAGGAGTCGAAGTGTAGTTTATAACGGAAGAAACGGAGATGCAAAAAGCCAAGTATTTTGAGAGTTATGGTGGAAATAGTTAGACTCGCACTTTGGTCTAGGAGTTTACAGACCTACCTCGGATTGATTGACCATAACTCACTCAATTCAACTCAGAATTGAATCAAATTCATGGCATTGCGAAGATGTCGAAGTGTAGTTGGAAATGGAGATGAAAAACTCCAAGTAATTTAAGAGTTATGATGGACATAGTTAGACTCGCGCTTTCGCCTAGCAGTTTACAGACCTACCTCCGAGTCAATGACCATAACTCACTCAATTCAACTCGGAATTCATTGAAATTTGTTCCATTTCGAAGGACTCGAACTGTAGTTTAAAACGGAAGAAACGGAGATGAAAAAAGCAAGTATTCTGAGAGTTATGGTGGAAATAGTTACACTCGCACTTTGGTCTAGCAGTTTACAGACCAACCTGCAATTGATTGACCATAACTTACTCAATTTAACTCGGAATTGATTCAAATTCATGCCATTTTGAAGGTGTGGAAGTGTAGTTGAAAACGAAAGAAACAGAGATGAAAAATTCCAAGTATCTTAAGAGTTATGATGGAAATAGTTAGACTCGCGCTTTGGTCTAGCAGTTTGCAGACATACCTCCGATTGAATGACCATAACTCACTCAATTCAACCCGGAATTCATTGAAATTTATTCCATTTCGAAGGAGTCGAAGTGTAGTCTAAAACGGAAGAAACAGAGATGAAAAAGTCCTAGTATTTTGAGAGTTATGACGGAAATAGTTAGACTCGCGCTTTGGTCTAGCAGTTTATAGACCTACGTCCGGTTGATTGACCATAACTCAGTCAATTCAGCTCGGAATTGAGTCAAATTCATGCCATTTCGAAGATGTCGAAGTGTAGTTGAAAACATTAGAAACGGAGATGAAAAACTCCAAGTATTTTAAGAGTTATGACGGAAATAGTTAGACTCGCCCTTTCGCCTAGCAGTTTACAGACCTATCTCCGATTGAATGACCATAACTCACTCAATTCAACCCGGAATTAATTGAAATTTGTTCCATTTCGAATGAGTAGAGGTGTAGTTTAAAAAGAAAGAAACGGAGGTTAAAAAAGCCGAGTATTTCGGGAGTTATGATGGAAATAGTTAGACTCGCACTTTAGTGTAGCAGTTTACAGACCTACCTCCGATTGATTGACCATAACTCTGTCAATTCAACTCGGAATTTAGTCAAATTCATGCCGTTTCGAAGATGTCGAAGTGTAGTTGAAAACATAAGAAACGGAGATGAAAAACTCCAAGTATTTTAAGAGTTACGATGGAAATAGTTAGACTCGCGCTTTCGCCTAGCAGTTTACTGACCTACCTCCGATTGAATGACCATAACCCACTCAATTCAACTCGGAATTCATTGAAATTCGTTCCATTACGAAGGAGTCGAAAGTGTAGCTGAAAACGGAAGAAACGGAGAAGAAAACTCCAAGTATTTTGAGAGTTATGGTGGAAATAGTTAGACTCGTGTTTTCGCCGAGCAGTTTACAGACCTACCTCCGATTGAATGACCATAAGTCACTAAATTCAACTCGGATTTCATTGAAATTTGTTCCATTTCGAAGGAGTCGAAGTGTAGTTTATAACGGAAGAAACGGAGATGCAAAAAGCCAAGTATTTTGAGAGTTATGGTGGAAATAGTTAGACTCGCACTTTGGTCTAGGAGTTTACAGACCTACCTCGGATTGATTGACCATAACTCACTCAATTCAACTCAGAATTGAATCAAATTCATGGCATTGCGAAGATGTCGAAGTGTAGTTGGAAATGGAGATGAAAAACTCCAAGTAATTTAAGAGTTATGATGGACATAGTTAGACTCGCGCTTTCGCCTAGCAGTTTACAGACCTACCTCCGAGTCAATGACCATAACTCACTCAATTCAACTCGGAATTCATTGAAATTTGTTCCATTTCGAAGGACTCGAACTGTAGTTTAAAACGGAAGAAACGGAGATGAAAAAAGCAAGTATTCTGAGAGTTATGCTGGAAATAGTTACACTCGCACTTTGGTCTAGCAGTTTACAGACCAACCTGCAATTGATTGACCATAACTTACTCAATTTAACTCGGAATTGATTCAAATTCATGCCATTTTGAAGGTGTGGAAGTGTAGTTGAAAACGAAAGAAACAGAGATGAAAAATTCCAAGTATCTTAAGAGTTATGATGGAAATAGTTAGACTCGCGCTTTGGTCTAGCAGTTTGCAGACATACCTCCGATTGAATGACCATAACTCACTCAATTCAACCCGGAATTCATTGAAATTTATTCCATTTCGAAGGAGTCGAAGTGTAGTCTAAAACGGAAGAAACAGAGATGAAAAAGTCCTAGTATTTTGAGAGTTATGACGGAAATAGTTAGACTCGCGCTTTGGTCTAGCAGTTTATAGACCTACGTCCGGTTGATTGACCATAACTCAGTCAATTCAGCTCGGGATTGAGTCAAATTCATGCCATTTCGAAGATGTCGAAGTGTAGTTGAAAACATTAGAAACGGAGATGAAAAACTCCAAGTATTTTAAGAGTTATGACGGAAATAGTTAGACTCGCCCTTTCGCCTAGCAGTTTACAGACCTATCTCCGATTGAATGACCATAACTCACTCAATTCAACCCGGAATTAATTGAAATTTGTTCCATTTCGAATGAGTAGAGGTGTAGTTTAAAAAGAAAGAAACGGAGGTTAAAAAAGCCGAGTATTTCGGGAGTTATGATGGAAATAGTTAGACTCGCACTTTAGTGTAGCAGTTTACAGACCTACCTCCGATTGATTGACCATAACTCTGTCAATTCAACTCGGAATTTAGTCAAATTCATGCCGTTTCGAAGATGTCGAAGTGTAGTTGAAAACATAAGAAACGGAGATGAAAAACTCCAAGTATTTTAAGAGTTACGATGGAAATAGTTAGACTCGCGCTTTCGCCTAGCAGTTTACTGACCTACCTCCGATTGAATGACCATAACCCACTCAATTCAACTCGGAATTCATTGAAATTCGTTCCATTACGAAGGAGTCGAAAGTGTAGCTGAAAACGGAAGAAACGGAGAAGAAAACTCCAAGTATTTTGAGAGTTATGGTGGAAATAGTTAGACTCGTGTTTTCGCCGAGCAGTTTACAGACCTACCTCCGATTGAATGACCATAAGTCACTAAATTCAACTCGGATTTCATTGAAATTTGTTCCATTTCGAAGGAGTCGAAGTGTAGTTTATAACGGAAGAAACGGAGATGCAAAAAGCCAAGTATTTTGAGAGTTATGGTGGAAATAGTTAGACTCGCACTTTGGTATAGGAGTTTACAGACCTACCTCGGATTGATTGACCATAACTCACTCAATTCAACTCAGAATTGAATCAAATTCATGGCATTGCGAAGATGTCGAAGTGTAGTTGGAAATGGAGATGAAAAACTCCAAGTAATTTAAGAGTTATGATGGACATAGTTAGACTCGCGCTTTCGCCCAGCAGTTTACAGACCTACCTCCGAGTCAATGACCATAACTCACTCAATTCAACTCGGAATTCATTGAAATTTGTTCCATTTCGAAGGACTCGAACTGTAGTTTAAAACGGAAGAAACGGAGATGAAAAAAGCAAGTATTCTGAGAGTTATGGTGGAAATAGTTACACTCGCACTTTGGTCTAGCAGTTTACAGACCAACCTGCAATTGATTGACCATAACTTACTCAATTTAACTCGGAATTGATTCAAATTCATGCCATTTTGAAGGTGTGGAAGTGTAGTTGAAAACGAAAGAAACAGAGATGAAAAATTCCAAGTATCTTAAGAGTTATGATGGAAATAGTTAGACTCGCGCTTTGGTCTAGCAGTTTGCAGACATACCTCCGATTGAATGACCATAACTCACTCAATTCAACCCGGAATTCATTGAAATTTATTCCATTTCGAAGGAGTCGAAGTGTAGTCTAAAACGGAAGAAACAGAGATGAAAAAGTCCTAGTATTTTGAGAGTTATGACGGAAATAGTTAGACTCGCGCTTTGGTCTAGCAGTTTATAGACCTACGTCCGGTTGATTGACCATAACTCAGTCAATTCAGCTCGGGATTGAGTCAAATTCATGCCATTTCGAAGATGTCGAAGTGTAGTTGAAAACATTAGAAACGGAGATGAAAAACTTCAAGTATTTTAAGAGTTATGACGGAAATAGTTAGACTCGCCCTTTCGCCTAGCAGTTTACAGACCTATCTCCGATTGAATGACCATAACTCACTCAATTCAACCCGGAATTAATTGAAATTTGTTCCATTTCGAATGAGTAGAGGTGTAGTTTAAAAAGAAAGAAACGGAGGTTAAAAAAGCCGAGTATTTCGGGAGTTATGATGGAAATAGTTAGACTCGCACTTTAGTGTAGCAGTTTACAGACCTACCTCCGATTGATTGACCATAACTCTGTCAATTCAACTCGGAATTTAGTCAAATTCATGCCGTTTCGAAGATGTCGAAGTGTAGTTGAAAACATAAGAAACGGAGATGAAAAACTCCAAGTATTTTAAGAGTTACGATGGAAATAGTTAGACTCGCGCTTTCGCCTAGCAGTTTACTGACCTACCTCCGATTGAATGACCATAACCCACTCAATTCAACTCGGAATTCATTGAAATTCGTTCCATTACGAAGGAGTCGAAAGTGTAGCTGAAAACGGAAGAAACGGAGAAGAAAACTCCAAGTATTTTGAGAGTTATGGTGGAAATAGTTAGACTCGTGTTTTCGCCGAGCAGTTTACAGACCTACCTCCGATTGAATGACCATAAGTCACTAAATTCAACTCGGATTTCATTGAAATTTGTTCCATTTCGAAGGAGTCGAAGTGTAGTTTATAACGGAAGAAACGGAGATGCAAAAAGCCAAGTATTTTGAGAGTTATGGTGGAAATAGTTAGACTCGCACTTTGGTATAGGAGTTTACAGACCTACCTCGGATTGATTGACCATAACTCACTCAATTCAACTCAGAATTGAATCAAATTCATGGCATTGCGAAGATGTCGAAGTGTAGTTGGAAATGGAGATGAAAAACTCCAAGTAATTTAAGAGTTATGATGGACATAGTTAGACTCGCGCTTTCGCCCAGCAGTTTACAGACCTACCTCCGAGTCAATGACCATAACTCACTCAATTCAACTCGGAATTCATTGAAATTTGTTCCATTTCGAAGGACTCGAACTGTAGTTTAAAACGGAAGAAACGGAGATGAAAAAAGCAAGTATTCTGAGAGTTATGGTGGAAATAGTTACACTCGCACTTTGGTCTAGCAGTTTACAGACCAACCTGCAATTGATTGACCATAACTTACTCAATTTAACTCGGAATTGATTCAAATTCATGCCATTTTGAAGGTGTGGAAGTGTAGTTGAAAACGAAAGAAACAGAGATGAAAAATTCCAAGTATCTTAAGAGTTATGATGGAAATAGTTAGACTCGCGCTTTGGTCTAGCAGTTTGCAGACATACCTCCGATTGAATGACCATAACTCACTCAATTCAACCCGGAATTCATTGAAATTTATTCCATTTCGAAGGAGTCGAAGTGTAGTCTAAAACGGAAGAAACAGAGATGAAAAAGTCCTAGTATTTTGAGAGTTATGACGGAAATAGTTAGACTCGCGCTTTGGTCTAGCAGTTTATAGACCTACGTCCGGTTGATTGACCATAACTCAGTCAATTCAGCTCGGGATTGAGTCAAATTCATGCCATTTCGAAGATGTCGAAGTGTAGTTGAAAACATTAGAAACGGAGATGAAAAACTCCAAGTATTTTAAGAGTTATGACGGAAATAGTTAGACTCGCCCTTTCGCCTAGCAGTTTACAGACCTATCTCCGATTGAATGACCATAACTCACTCAATTCAACCCGGAATTAATTGAAATTTGTTCCATTTCGAATGAGTAGAGGTGTAGTTTAAAAAGAAAGAAACGGAGGTTAAAAAAGCCGAGTATTTCGGGAGTTATGATGGAAATAGTTAGACTCGCACTTTAGTGTAGCAGTTTACAGACCTACCTCCGATTGATTGACCATAACTCTGTCAATTCAACTCGGAATTTAGTCAAATTCATGCCGTTTCGAAGATGTCGAAGTGTAGTTGAAAACATAAGAAACGGAGATGAAAAACTCCAAGTATTTTAAGAGTTACGATGGAAATAGTTAGACTCGCGCTTTCGCCTAGCAGTTTACTGACCTACCTCCGATTGAATGACCATAACCCACTCAATTCAACTCGGAATTCATTGAAATTCGTTCCATTACGAAGGAGTCGAAAGTGTAGCTGAAAACGGAAGAAACGGAGAAGAAAACTCCAAGTATTTTGAGAGTTATGGTGGAAATAGTTAGACTCGTGTTTTCGCCGAGCAGTTTACAGACCTACCTCCGATTGAATGACCATAAGTCACTAAATTCAACTCGGATTTCATTGAAATTTGTTCCATTTCGAAGGAGTCGAAGTGTAGTTTATAACGGAAGAAACGGAGATGCAAAAAGCCAAGTATTTTGAGAGTTATGGTGGAAATAGTTAGACTCGCACTTTGGTCTAGGAGTTTACAGACCTACCTCGGATTGATTGACCATAACTCACTCAATTCAACTCAGAATTGAATCAAATTCATGGCATTGCGAAGATGTCGAAGTGTAGTTGGAAATGGAGATGAAAAACTCCAAGTAATTTAAGAGTTATGATGGACATAGTTAGACTCGCGCTTTCGCCTAGCAGTTTACAGACCTACCTCCGAGTCAATGACCATAACTCACTCAATTCAACTCGGAATTCATTGAAATTTGTTCCATTTCGAAGGACTCGAACTGTAGTTTAAAACGGAAGAAACGGAGATGAAAAAAGCAAGTATTCTGAGAGTTATGGTGGAAATAGTTACACTCGCACTTTGGTCTAGCAGTTTACAGACCAACCTGCAATTGATTGACCATAACTTACTCAATTTAACTCGGAATTGATTCAAATTCATGCCATTTTGAAGGTGTGGAAGTGTAGTTGAAAACGAAAGAAACAGAGATGAAAAATTCCAAGTATCTTAAGAGTTATGATGGAAATAGTTAGACTCGCGCTTTGGTCTAGCAGTTTGCAGACATACCTCCGATTGAATGACCATAACTCACTCAATTCAACCCGGAATTCATTGAAATTTATTCCATTTCGAAGGAGTCGAAGTGTAGTCTAAAACGGAAGAAACAGAGATGAAAAAGTCCTAGTATTTTGAGAGTTATGACGGAAATAGTTAGACTCGCGCTTTGGTCTAGCAGTTTATAGACCTACGTCCGGTTGATTGACCATAACTCAGTCAATTCAGCTCGGGATTGAGTCAAATTCATGCCATTTCGAAGATGTCGAAGTGTAGTTGAAAACATTAGAAACGGAGATGAAAAACTCCAAGTATTTTAAGAGTTATGACGGAAATAGTTAGACTCGCCCTTTCGCCTAGCAGTTTACAGACCTATCTCCGATTGAATGACCATAACTCACTCAATTCAACCCGGAATTAATTGAAATTTGTTCCATTTCGAATGAGTAGAGGTGTAGTTTAAAAAGAAAGAAACGGAGGTTAAAAAAGCCGAGTATTTCGGGAGTTATGATGGAAATAGTTAGACTCGCACTTTAGTGTAGCAGTTTACAGACCTACCTCCGATTGATTGACCATAACTCTGTCAATTCAACTCGGAATTTAGTCAAATTCATGCCGTTTCGAAGATGTCGAAGTGTAGTTGAAAACATAAGAAACGGAGATGAAAAACTCCAAGTATTTTAAGAGTTACGATGGAAATAGTTAGACTCGCGCTTTCGCCTAGCAGTTTACTGACCTACCTCCGATTGAATGACCATAACCCACTCAATTCAACTCGGAATTCATTGAAATTCGTTCCATTACGAAGGAGTCGAAAGTGTAGCTGAAAACGGAAGAAACGGAGAAGAAAACTCCAAGTATTTTGAGAGTTATGGTGGAAATAGTTAGACTCGTGTTTTCGCCGAGCAGTTTACAGACCTACCTCCGATTGAATGACCATAAGTCACTAAATTCAACTCGGATTTCATTGAAATTTGTTCCATTTCGAAGGAGTCGAAGTGTAGTTTATAACGGAAGAAACGGAGATGCAAAAAGCCAAGTATTTTGAGAGTTATGGTGGAAATAGTTAGACTCGCACTTTGGTCTAGGAGTTTACAGACCTACCTCGGATTGATTGACCATAACTCACTCAATTCAACTCAGAATTGAATCAAATTCATGGCATTGCGAAGATGTCGAAGTGTAGTTGGAAATGGAGATGAAAAACTCCAAGTAATTTAAGAGTTATGATGGACATAGTTAGACTCGCGCTTTCGCCTAGCAGTTTACAGACCTACCTCCGAGTCAATGACCATAACTCACTCAATTCAACTCGGAATTCATTGAAATTTGTTCCATTTCGAAGGACTCGAACTGTAGTTTAAAACGGAAGAAACGGAGATGAAAAAAGCAAGTATTCTGAGAGTTATGCTGGAAATAGTTACACTCGCACTTTGGTCTAGCAGTTTACAGACCAACCTGCAATTGATTGACCATAACTTACTCAATTTAACTCGGAATTGATTCAAATTCATGCCATTTTGAAGGTGTGGAAGTGTAGTTGAAAACGAAAGAAACAGAGATGAAAAATTCCAAGTATCTTAAGAGTTATGATGGAAATAGTTAGACTCGCGCTTTGGTCTAGCAGTTTGCAGACATACCTCCGATTGAATGACCATAACTCACTCAATTCAACCCGGAATTCATTGAAATTTATTCCATTTCGAAGGAGTCGAAGTGTAGTCTAAAACGGAAGAAACAGAGATGAAAAAGTCCTAGTATTTTGAGAGTTATGACGGAAATAGTTAGACTCGCGCTTTGGTCTAGCAGTTTATAGACCTACGTCCGGTTGATTGACCATAACTCAGTCAATTCAGCTCGGGATTGAGTCAAATTCATGCCATTTCGAAGATGTCGAAGTGTAGTTGAAAACATTAGAAACGGAGATGAAAAACTCCAAGTATTTTAAGAGTTATGACGGAAATAGTTAGACTCGCCCTTTCGCCTAGCAGTTTACAGACCTATCTCCGATTGAATGACCATAACTCACTCAATTCAACCCGGAATTAATTGAAATTTGTTCCATTTCGAATGAGTAGAGGTGTAGTTTAAAAAGAAAGAAACGGAGGTTAAAAAAGCCGAGTATTTCGGGAGTTATGATGGAAATAGTTAGACTCGCACTTTAGTGTAGCAGTTTACAGACCTACCTCCGATTGATTGACCATAACTCTGTCAATTCAACTCGGAATTTAGTCAAATTCATGCCGTTTCGAAGATGTCGAAGTGTAGTTGAAAACATAAGAAACGGAGATGAAAAACTCCAAGTATTTTAAGAGTTACGATGGAAATAGTTAGACTCGCGCTTTCGCCTAGCAGTTTACTGACCTACCTCCGATTGAATGACCATAACCCACTCAATTCAACTCGGAATTCATTGAAATTCGTTCCATTACGAAGGAGTCGAAAGTGTAGCTGAAAACGGAAGAAACGGAGAAGAAAACTCCAAGTATTTTGAGAGTTATGGTGGAAATAGTTAGACTCGTGTTTTCGCCGAGCAGTTTACAGACCTACCTCCGATTGAATGACCATAAGTCACTAAATTCAACTCGGATTTCATTGAAATTTGTTCCATTTCGAAGGAGTCGAAGTGTAGTTTATAACGGAAGAAACGGAGATGCAAAAAGCCAAGTATTTTGAGAGTTATGGTGGAAATAGTTAGACTCGCACTTTGGTCTAGGAGTTTACAGACCTACCTCGGATTGATTGACCATAACTCACTCAATTCAACTCAGAATTGAATCAAATTCATGGCATTGCGAAGATGTCGAAGTGTAGTTGGAAATGGAGATGAAAAACTCCAAGTAATTTAAGAGTTATGATGGACATAGTTAGACTCGCGCTTTCGCCTAGCAGTTTACAGACCTACCTCCGAGTCAATGACCATAACTCACTCAATTCAACTCGGAATTCATTGAAATTTGTTCCATTTCGAAGGACTCGAACTGTAGTTTAAAACGGAAGAAACGGAGATGAAAAAAGCAAGTATTCTGAGAGTTATGGTGGAAATAGTTACACTCGCACTTTGGTCTAGCAGTTTACAGACCAACCTGCAATTGATTGACCATAACTTACTCAATTTAACTCGGAATTGATTCAAATTCATGCCATTTTGAAGGTGTGGAAGTGTAGTTGAAAACGAAAGAAACAGAGATGAAAAATTCCAAGTATCTTAAGAGTTATGATGGAAATAGTTAGACTCGCGCTTTGGTCTAGCAGTTTGCAGACATACCTCCGATTGAATGACCATAACTCACTCAATTCAACCCGGAATTCATTGAAATTTATTCCATTTCGAAGGAGTCGAAGTGTAGTCTAAAACGGAAGAAACAGAGATGAAAAAGTCCTAGTATTTTGAGAGTTATGACGGAAATAGTTAGACTCGCGCTTTGGTCTAGCAGTTTATAGACCTACGTCCGGTTGATTGACCATAACTCAGTCAATTCAACTCGGGATTGAGTCAAATTCATGCCATTTCGAAGATGTCGAAGTGTAGTTGAAAACATTAGAAACGGAGATGAAAAACTCCAAGTATTTTAAGAGTTATGACGGAAATAGTTAGACTCGCCCTTTCGCCTAGCAGTTTACAGACCTATCTCCGATTGAATGACCATAACTCACTCAATTCAACCCGGAATTAATTGAAATTTGTTCCATTTCGAATGAGTAGAGGTGTAGTTTAAAAAGAAAGAAACGGAGGTTAAAAAAGCCGAGTATTTCGGGAGTTATGATGGAAATAGTTAGACTCGCACTTTAGTGTAGCAGTTTACAGACCTACCTCCGATTGATTGACCATAACTCTGTCAATTCAACTCGGAATTTAGTCAAATTCATGCCGTTTCGAAGATGTCGAAGTGTAGTTGAAAACATAAGAAACGGAGATGAAAAACTCCAAGTATTTTAAGAGTTACGATGGAAATAGTTAGACTCGCGCTTTCGCCTAGCAGTTTACTGACCTACCTCCGATTGAATGACCATAACCCACTCAATTCAACTCGGAATTCATTGAAATTCGTTCCATTACGAAGGAGTCGAAAGTGTAGCTGAAAACGGAAGAAACGGAGAAGAAAACTCCAAGTATTTTGAGAGTTATGGTGGAAATAGTTAGACTCGTGTTTTCGCCGAGCAGTTTACAGACCTACCTCCGATTGAATGACCATAAGTCACTAAATTCAACTCGGATTTCATTGAAATTTGTTCCATTTCGAAGGAGTCGAAGTGTAGTTTATAACGGAAGAAACGGAGATGCAAAAAGCCAAGTATTTTGAGAGTTATGGTGGAAATAGTTAGACTCGCACTTTGGTCTAGGAGTTTACAGACCTACCTCGGATTGATTGACCATAACTCACTCAATTCAACTCAGAATTGAATCAAATTCATGGCATTGCGAAGATGTCGAAGTGTAGTTGGAAATGGAGATGAAAAACTCCAAGTAATTTAAGAGTTATGATGGACATAGTTAGACTCGCGCTTTCGCCTAGCAGTTTACAGACCTACCTCCGAGTCAATGACCATAACTCACTCAATTCAACTCGGAATTCATTGAAATTTGTTCCATTTCGAAGGACTCGAACTGTAGTTTAAAACGGAAGAAACGGAGATGAAAAAAGCAAGTATTCTGAGAGTTATGCTGGAAATAGTTACACTCGCACTTTGGTCTAGCAGTTTACAGACCAACCTGCAATTGATTGACCATAACTTACTCAATTTAACTCGGAATTGATTCAAATTCATGCCATTTTGAAGGTGTGGAAGTGTAGTTGAAAACGAAAGAAACAGAGATGAAAAATTCCAAGTATCTTAAGAGTTATGATGGAAATAGTTAGACTCGCGCTTTGGTCTAGCAGTTTGCAGACATACCTCCGATTGAATGACCATAACTCACTCAATTCAACCCGGAATTCATTGAAATTTATTCCATTTCGAAGGAGTCGAAGTGTAGTCTAAAACGGAAGAAACAGAGATGAAAAAGTCCTAGTATTTTGAGAGTTATGACGGAAATAGTTAGACTCGCGCTTTGGTCTAGCAGTTTATAGACCTACGTCCGGTTGATTGACCATAACTCAGTCAATTCAGCTCGGGATTGAGTCAAATTCATGCCATTTCGAAGATGTCGAAGTGTAGTTGAAAACATTAGAAACGGAGATGAAAAACTCCAAGTATTTTAAGAGTTATGACGGAAATAGTTAGACTCGCCCTTTCGCCTAGCAGTTTACAGACCTATCTCCGATTGAATGACCATAACTCACTCAATTCAACCCGGAATTAATTGAAATTTGTTCCATTTCGAATGAGTAGAGGTGTAGTTTAAAAAGAAAGAAACGGAGGTTAAAAAAGCCGAGTATTTCGGGAGTTATGATGGAAATAGTTAGACTCGCACTTTAGTGTAGCAGTTTACAGACCTACCTCCGATTGATTGACCATAACTCTGTCAATTCAACTCGGAATTTAGTCAAATTCATGCCGTTTCGAAGATGTCGAAGTGTAGTTGAAAACATAAGAAACGGAGATGAAAAACTCCAAGTATTTTAAGAGTTACGATGGAAATAGTTAGACTCGCGCTTTCGCCTAGCAGTTTACTGACCTACCTCCGATTGAATGACCATAACCCACTCAATTCAACTCGGAATTCATTGAAATTCGTTCCATTACGAAGGAGTCGAAAGTGTAGCTGAAAACGGAAGAAACGGAGAAGAAAACTCCAAGTATTTTGAGAGTTATGGTGGAAATAGTTAGACTCGTGTTTTCGCCGAGCAGTTTACAGACCTACCTCCGATTGAATGACCATAAGTCACTAAATTCAACTCGGATTTCATTGAAATTTGTTCCATTTCGAAGGAGTCGAAGTGTAGTTTATAACGGAAGAAACGGAGATGCAAAAAGCCAAGTATTTTGAGAGTTATGGTGGAAATAGTTAGACTCGCACTTTGGTCTAGGAGTTTACAGACCTACCTCGGATTGATTGACCATAACTCACTCAATTCAACTCAGAATTGAATCAAATTCATGGCATTGCGAAGATGTCGAAGTGTAGTTGGAAATGGAGATGAAAAACTCCAAGTAATTTAAGAGTTATGATGGACATAGTTAGACTCGCGCTTTCGCCTAGCAGTTTACAGACCTACCTCCGAGTCAATGACCATAACTCACTCAATTCAACTCGGAATTCATTGAAATTTGTTCCATTTCGAAGGACTCGAACTGTAGTTTAAAACGGAAGAAACGGAGATGAAAAAAGCAAGTATTCTGAGAGTTATGCTGGAAATAGTTACACTCGCACTTTGGTCTAGCAGTTTACAGACCAACCTGCAATTGATTGACCATAACTTACTCAATTTAACTCGGAATTGATTCAAATTCATGCCATTTTGAAGGTGTGGAAGTGTAGTTGAAAACGAAAGAAACAGAGATGAAAAATTCCAAGTATCTTAAGAGTTATGATGGAAATAGTTAGACTCGCGCTTTGGTCTAGCAGTTTGCAGACATACCTCCGATTGAATGACCATAACTCACTCAATTCAACCCGGAATTCATTGAAATTTATTCCATTTCGAAGGAGTCGAAGTGTAGTCTAAAACGGAAGAAACAGAGATGAAAAAGTCCTAGTATTTTGAGAGTTATGACGGAAATAGTTAGACTCGCGCTTTGGTCTAGCAGTTTATAGACCTACGTCCGGTTGATTGACCATAACTCAGTCAATTCAGCTCGGGATTGAGTCAAATTCATGCCATTTCGAAGATGTCGAAGTGTAGTTGAAAACATTAGAAACGGAGATGAAAAACTCCAAGTATTTTAAGAGTTATGACGGAAATAGTTAGACTCGCCCTTTCGCCTAGCAGTTTACAGACCTATCTCCGATTGAATGACCATAACTCACTCAATTCAACCCGGAATTAATTGAAATTTGTTCCATTTCGAATGAGTAGAGGTGTAGTTTAAAAAGAAAGAAACGGAGGTTAAAAAAGCCGAGTATTTCGGGAGTTATGATGGAAATAGTTAGACTCGCACTTTAGTGTAGCAGTTTACAGACCTACCTCCGATTGATTGACCATAACTCTGTCAATTCAACTCGGAATTTAGTCAAATTCATGCCGTTTCGAAGATGTCGAAGTGTAGTTGAAAACATAAGAAACGGAGATGAAAAACTCCAAGTATTTTAAGAGTTACGATGGAAATAGTTAGACTCGCGCTTTCGCCTAGCAGTTTACTGACCTACCTCCGATTGAATGACCATAACCCACTCAATTCAACTCGGAATTCATTGAAATTCGTTCCATTACGAAGGAGTCGAAAGTGTAGCTGAAAACGGAAGAAACGGAGAAGAAAACTCCAAGTATTTTGAGAGTTATGGTGGAAATAGTTAGACTCGTGTTTTCGCCGAGCAGTTTACAGACCTACCTCCGATTGAATGACCATAAGTCACTAAATTCAACTCGGATTTCATTGAAATTTGTTCCATTTCGAAGGAGTCGAAGTGTAGTTTATAACGGAAGAAACGGAGATGCAAAAAGCCAAGTATTTTGAGAGTTATGGTGGAAATAGTTAGACTCGCACTTTGGTCTAGGAGTTTACAGACCTACCTCGGATTGATTGACCATAACTCACTCAATTCAACTCAGAATTGAATCAAATTCATGGCATTGCGAAGATGTCGAAGTGTAGTTGGAAATGGAGATGAAAAACTCCAAGTAATTTAAGAGTTATGATGGACATAGTTAGACTCGCGCTTTCGCCTAGCAGTTTACAGACCTACCTCCGAGTCAATGACCATAACTCACTCAATTCAACTCGGAATTCATTGAAATTTGTTCCATTTCGAAGGACTCGAACTGTAGTTTAAAACGGAAGAAACGGAGATGAAAAAAGCAAGTATTCTGAGAGTTATGCTGGAAATAGTTACACTCGCACTTTGGTCTAGCAGTTTACAGACCAACCTGCAATTGATTGACCATAACTTACTCAATTTAACTCGGAATTGATTCAAATTCATGCCATTTTGAAGGTGTGGAAGTGTAGTTGAAAACGAAAGAAACAGAGATGAAAAATTCCAAGTATCTTAAGAGTTATGATGGAAATAGTTAGACTCGCGCTTTGGTCTAGCAGTTTGCAGACATACCTCCGATTGAATGACCATAACTCACTCAATTCAACCCGGAATTCATTGAAATTTATTCCATTTCGAAGGAGTCGAAGTGTAGTCTAAAACGGAAGAAACAGAGATGAAAAAGTCCTAGTATTTTGAGAGTTATGACGGAAATAGTTAGACTCGCGCTTTGGTCTAGCAGTTTATAGACCTACGTCCGGTTGATTGACCATAACTCAGTCAATTCAGCTCGGGATTGAGTCAAATTCATGCCATTTCGAAGATGTCGAAGTGTAGTTGAAAACATTAGAAACGGAGATGAAAAACTCCAAGTATTTTAAGAGTTATGACGGAAATAGTTAGACTCGCCCTTTCGCCTAGCAGTTTACAGACCTATCTCCGATTGAATGACCATAACTCACTCAATTCAACCCGGAATTAATTGAAATTTGTTCCATTTCGAATGAGTAGAGGTGTAGTTTAAAAAGAAAGAAACGGAGGTTAAAAAAGCCGAGTATTTCGGGAGTTATGATGGAAATAGTTAGACTCGCACTTTAGTGTAGCAGTTTACAGACCTACCTCCGATTGATTGACCATAACTCTGTCAATTCAACTCGGAATTTAGTCAAATTCATGCCGTTTCGAAGATGTCGAAGTGTAGTTGAAAACATAAGAAACGGAGATGAAAAACTCCAAGTATTTTAAGAGTTACGATGGAAATAGTTAGACTCGCGCTTTCGCCTAGCAGTTTACTGACCTACCTCCGATTGAATGACCATAACCCACTCAATTCAACTCGGAATTCATTGAAATTCGTTCCATTACGAAGGAGTCGAAAGTGTAGCTGAAAACGGAAGAAACGGAGAAGAAAACTCCAAGTATTTTGAGAGTTATGGTGGAAATAGTTAGACTCGTGTTTTCGCCGAGCAGTTTACAGACCTACCTCCGATTGAATGACCATAAGTCACTAAATTCAACTCGGATTTCATTGAAATTTGTTCCATTTCGAAGGAGTCGAAGTGTAGTTTATAACGGAAGAAACGGAGATGCAAAAAGCCAAGTATTTTGAGAGTTATGGTGGAAATAGTTAGACTCGCACTTTGGTCTAGGAGTTTACAGACCTACCTCGGATTGATTGACCATAACTCACTCAATTCAACTCAGAATTGAATCAAATTCATGGCATTGCGAAGATGTCGAAGTGTAGTTGGAAATGGAGATGAAAAACTCCAAGTAATTTAAGAGTTATGATGGACATAGTTAGACTCGCGCTTTCGCCTAGCAGTTTACAGACCTACCTCCGAGTCAATGACCATAACTCACTCAATTCAACTCGGAATTCATTGAAATTTGTTCCATTTCGAAGGACTCGAACTGTAGTTTAAAACGGAAGAAACGGAGATGAAAAAAGCAAGTATTCTGAGAGTTATGCTGGAAATAGTTACACTCGCACTTTGGTCTAGCAGTTTACAGACCAACCTGCAATTGATTGACCATAACTTACTCAATTTAACTCGGAATTGATTCAAATTCATGCCATTTTGAAGGTGTGGAAGTGTAGTTGAAAACGAAAGAAACAGAGATGAAAAATTCCAAGTATCTTAAGAGTTATGATGGAAATAGTTAGACTCGCGCTTTGGTCTAGCAGTTTGCAGACATACCTCCGATTGAATGACCATAACTCACTCAATTCAACCCGGAATTCATTGAAATTTATTCCATTTCGAAGGAGTCGAAGTGTAGTCTAAAACGGAAGAAACAGAGATGAAAAAGTCCTAGTATTTTGAGAGTTATGACGGAAATAGTTAGACTCGCGCTTTGGTCTAGCAGTTTATAGACCTACGTCCGGTTGATTGACCATAACTCAGTCAATTCAGCTCGGAATTGAGTCAAATTCATGCCATTTCGAAGATGTCGAAGTGTAGTTGAAAACATTAGAAACGGAGATGAAAAACTCCAAGTATTTTAAGAGTTATGACGGAAATAGTTAGACTCGCCCTTTCGCCTAGCAGTTTACAGACCTATCTCCGATTGAATGACCATAACTCACTCAATTCAACCCGGAATTAATTGAAATTTGTTCCATTTCGAATGAGTAGAGGTGTAGTTTAAAAAGAAAGAAACGGAGGTTAAAAAAGCCGAGTATTTCGGGAGTTATGATGGAAATAGTTAGACTCGCACTTTAGTGTAGCAGTTTACAGACCTACCTCCGATTGATTGACCATAACTCTGTCAATTCAACTCGGAATTTAGTCAAATTCATGCCGTTTCGAAGATGTCGAAGTGTAGTTGAAAACATAAGAAACGGAGATGAAAAACTCCAAGTATTTTAAGAGTTACGATGGAAATAGTTAGACTCGCGCTTTCGCCTAGCAGTTTACTGACCTACCTCCGATTGAATGACCATAACCCACTCAATTCAACTCGGAATTCATTGAAATTCGTTCCATTACGAAGGAGTCGAAAGTGTAGCTGAAAACGGAAGAAACGGAGAAGAAAACTCCAAGTATTTTGAGAGTTATGGTGGAAATAGTTAGACTCGTGTTTTCGCCGAGCAGTTTACAGACCTACCTCCGATTGAATGACCATAAGTCACTAAATTCAACTCGGATTTCATTGAAATTTGTTCCATTTCGAAGGAGTCGAAGTGTAGTTTATAACGGAATAAACGGAGATGCAAAAAGCCAAGTATTTTGAGAGTTATGGTGGAAATAGTTAGACTCGCACTTTGGTCTAGGAGTTTACAGACCTACCTCGGATTGATTGACCATAACTCACTCAATTCAACTCAGAATTGAATCAAATTCATGGCATTGCGAAGATGTCGAAGTGTAGTTGGAAATGGAGATGAAAAACTCCAAGTAATTTAAGAGTTATGATGGACATAGTTAGACTCGCGCTTTCGCCTAGCAGTTTACAGACCTACCTCCGAGTCAATGACCATAACTCACTCAATTCAACTCGGAATTCATTGAAATTTGTTCCATTTCGAAGGACTCGAACTGTAGTTTAAAACGGAAGAAACGGAGATGAAAAAAGCAAGTATTCTGAGAGTTATGCTGGAAATAGTTACACTCGCACTTTGGTCTAGCAGTTTACAGACCAACCTGCAATTGATTGACCATAACTTACTCAATTTAACTCGGAATTGATTCAAATTCATGCCATTTTGAAGGTGTGGAAGTGTAGTTGAAAACGAAAGAAACAGAGATGAAAAATTCCAAGTATCTTAAGAGTTATGATGGAAATAGTTAGACTCGCGCTTTGGTCTAGCAGTTTGCAGACATACCTCCGATTGAATGACCATAACTCACTCAATTCAACCCGGAATTCATTGAAATTTATTCCATTTCGAAGGAGTCGAAGTGTAGTCTAAAACGGAAGAAACAGAGATGAAAAAGTCCTAGTATTTTGAGAGTTATGACGGAAATAGTTAGACTCGCGCTTTGGTCTAGCAGTTTATAGACCTACGTCCGGTTGATTGACCATAACTCAGTCAATTCAGCTCGGGATTGAGTCAAATTCATGCCATTTCGAAGATGTCGAAGTGTAGTTGAAAACATTAGAAACGGAGATGAAAAACTCCAAGTATTTTAAGAGTTATGACGGAAATAGTTAGACTCGCCCTTTCGCCTAGCAGTTTACAGACCTATCTCCGATTGAATGACCATAACTCACTCAATTCAACCCGGAATTAATTGAAATTTGTTCCATTTCGAATGAGTAGAGGTGTAGTTTAAAAAGAAAGAAACGGAGGTTAAAAAAGCCGAGTATTTCGGGAGTTATGATGGAAATAGTTAGACTCGCACTTTAGTGTAGCAGTTTACAGACCTACCTCCGATTGATTGACCATAACTCTGTCAATTCAACTCGGAATTTAGTCAAATTCATGCCGTTTCGAAGATGTCGAAGTGTAGTTGAAAACATAAGAAACGGAGATGAAAAACTCCAAGTATTTTAAGAGTTACGATGGAAATAGTTAGACTCGCGCTTTCGCCTAGCAGTTTACTGACCTACCTCCGATTGAATGACCATAACCCACTCAATTCAACTCGGAATTCATTGAAATTCGTTCCATTACGAAGGAGTCGAAAGTGTAGCTGAAAACGGAAGAAACGGAGAAGAAAACTCCAAGTATTTTGAGAGTTATGGTGGAAATAGTTAGACTCGTGTTTTCGCCGAGCAGTTTACAGACCTACCTCCGATTGAATGACCATAAGTCACTAAATTCAACTCGGATTTCATTGAAATTTGTTCCATTTCGAAGGAGTCGAAGTGTAGTTTATAACGGAAGAAACGGAGATGCAAAAAGCCAAGTATTTTGAGAGTTATGGTGGAAATAGTTAGACTCGCACTTTGGTCTAGGAGTTTACAGACCTACCTCGGATTGATTGACCATAACTCACTCAATTCAACTCAGAATTGAATCAAATTCATGGCATTGCGAAGATGTCGAAGTGTAGTTGGAAATGGAGATGAAAAACTCCAAGTAATTTAAGAGTTATGATGGACATAGTTAGACTCGCGCTTTCGCCTAGCAGTTTACAGACCTACCTCCGAGTCAATGACCATAACTCACTCAATTCAACTCGGAATTCATTGAAATTTGTTCCATTTCGAAGGACTCGAACTGTAGTTTAAAACGGAAGAAACGGAGATGAAAAAAGCAAGTATTCTGAGAGTTATGCTGGAAATAGTTACACTCGCACTTTGGTCTAGCAGTTTACAGACCAACCTGCAATTGATTGACCATAACTTACTCAATTTAACTCGGAATTGATTCAAATTCATGCCATTTTGAAGGTGTGGAAGTGTAGTTGAAAACGAAAGAAACAGAGATGAAAAATTCCAAGTATCTTAAGAGTTATGATGGAAATAGTTAGACTCGCGCTTTGGTCTAGCAGTTTGCAGACATACCTCCGATTGAATGACCATAACTCACTCAATTCAACCCGGAATTCATTGAAATTTATTCCATTTCGAAGGAGTCGAAGTGTAGTCTAAAACGGAAGAAACAGAGATGAAAAAGTCCTAGTATTTTGAGAGTTATGACGGAAATAGTTAGACTCGCGCTTTGGTCTAGCAGTTTATAGACCTACGTCCGGTTGATTGACCATAACTCAGTCAATTCAGCTCGGGATTGAGTCAAATTCATGCCATTTCGAAGATGTCGAAGTGTAGTTGAAAACATTAGAAACGGAGATGAAAAACTCCAAGTATTTTAAGAGTTATGACGGAAATAGTTAGACTCGCCCTTTCGCCTAGCAGTTTACAGACCTATCTCCGATTGAATGACCATAACTCACTCAATTCAACCCGGAATTAATTGAAATTTGTTCCATTTCGAATGAGTAGAGGTGTAGTTTAAAAAGAAAGAAACGGAGGTTAAAAAAGCCGAGTATTTCGGGAGTTATGATGGAAATAGTTAGACTCGCACTTTAGTGTAGCAGTTTACAGACCTACCTCCGATTGATTGACCATAACTCTGTCAATTCAACTCGGAATTTAGTCAAATTCATGCCGTTTCGAAGATGTCGAAGTGTAGTTGAAAACATAAGAAACGGAGATGAAAAACTCCAAGTATTTTAAGAGTTACGATGGAAATAGTTAGACTCGCGCTTTCGCCTAGCAGTTTACTGACCTACCTCCGATTGAATGACCATAACCCACTCAATTCAACTCGGAATTCATTGAAATTCGTTCCATTACGAAGGAGTCGAAAGTGTAGCTGAAAACGGAAGAAACGGAGAAGAAAACTCCAAGTATTTTGAGAGTTATGGTGGAAATAGTTAGACTCGTGTTTTCGCCGAGCAGTTTACAGACCTACCTCCGATTGAATGACCATAAGTCACTAAATTCAACTCGGATTTCATTGAAATTTGTTCCATTTCGAAGGAGTCGAAGTGTAGTTTATAACGGAAGAAACGGAGATGCAAAAAGCCAAGTATTTTGAGAGTTATGGTGGAAATAGTTAGACTCGCACTTTGGTCTAGGAGTTTACAGACCTACCTCGGATTGATTGACCATAACTCACTCAATTCAACTCAGAATTGAATCAAATTCATGGCATTGCGAAGATGTCGAAGTGTAGTTGGAAATGGAGATGAAAAACTCCAAGTAATTTAAGAGTTATGATGGACATAGTTAGACTCGCGCTTTCGCCTAGCAGTTTACAGACCTACCTCCGAGTCAATGACCATAACTCACTCAATTCAACTCGGAATTCATTGAAATTTGTTCCATTTCGAAGGACTCGAACTGTAGTTTAAAACGGAAGAAACGGAGATGAAAAAAGCAAGTATTCTGAGAGTTATGGTGGAAATAGTTACACTCGCACTTTGGTCTAGCAGTTTACAGACCAACCTGCAATTGATTGACCATAACTTACTCAATTTAACTCGGAATTGATTCAAATTCATGCCATTTTGAAGGTGTGGAAGTGTAGTTGAAAACGAAAGAAACAGAGATGAAAAATTCCAAGTATCTTAAGAGTTATGATGGAAATAGTTAGACTCGCGCTTTGGTCTAGCAGTTTGCAGACATACCTCCGATTGAATGACCATAACTCACTCAATTCAACCCGGAATTCATTGAAATTTATTCCATTTCGAAGGAGTCGAAGTGTAGTCTAAAACGGAAGAAACAGAGATGAAAAAGTCCTAGTATTTTGAGAGTTATGACGGAAATAGTTAGACTCGCGCTTTGGTCTAGCAGTTTATAGACCTACGTCCGGTTGATTGACCATAACTCAGTCAATTCAGCTCGGGATTGAGTCAAATTCATGCCATTTCGAAGATGTCGAAGTGTAGTTGAAAACATTAGAAACGGAGATGAAAAACTCCAAGTATTTTAAGAGTTATGACGGAAATAGTTAGACTCGCCCTTTCGCCTAGCAGTTTACAGACCTATCTCCGATTGAATGACCATAACTCACTCAATTCAACCCGGAATTAATTGAAATTTGTTCCATTTCGAATGAGTAGAGGTGTAGTTTAAAAAGAAAGAAACGGAGGTTAAAAAAGCCGAGTATTTCGGGAGTTATGATGGAAATAGTTAGACTCGCACTTTAGTGTAGCAGTTTACAGACCTACCTCCGATTGATTGACCATAACTCTGTCAATTCAACTCGGAATTTAGTCAAATTCATGCCGTTTCGAAGATGTCGAAGTGTAGTTGAAAACATAAGAAACGGAGATGAAAAACTCCAAGTATTTTAAGAGTTACGATGGAAATAGTTAGACTCGCGCTTTCGCCTAGCAGTTTACTGACCTACCTCCGATTGAATGACCATAACCCACTCAATTCAACTCGGAATTCATTGAAATTCGTTCCATTACGAAGGAGTCGAAAGTGTAGCTGAAAACGGAAGAAACGGAGAAGAAAACTCCAAGTATTTTGAGAGTTATGGTGGAAATAGTTAGACTCGTGTTTTCGCCGAGCAGTTTACAGACCTACCTCCGATTGAATGACCATAAGTCACTAAATTCAACTCGGATTTCATTGAAATTTGTTCCATTTCGAAGGAGTCGAAGTGTAGTTTATAACGGAAGAAACGGAGATGCAAAAAGCCAAGTATTTTGAGAGTTATGGTGGAAATAGTTAGACTCGCACTTTGGTCTAGGAGTTTACAGACCTACCTCGGATTGATTGACCATAACTCACTCAATTCAACTCAGAATTGAATCAAATTCATGGCATTGCGAAGATGTCGAAGTGTAGTTGGAAATGGAGATGAAGAACTCCAAGTAATTTAAGAGTTATGATGGACATAGTTAGACTCGCGCTTTCGCCTAGCAGTTTACAGACCTACCTCCGAGTCAATGACCATAACTCACTCAATTCAACTCGGAATTCATTGAAATTTGTTCCATTTCGAAGGACTCGAACTGTAGTTTAAAACGGAAGAAACGGAGATGAAAAAAGCAAGTATTCTGAGAGTTATGGTGGAAATAGTTACACTCGCACTTTGGTCTAGCAGTTTACAGACCAACCTGCAATTGATTGACCATAACTTACTCAATTTAACTCGGAATTGATTCAAATTCATGCCATTTTGAAGGTGTGGAAGTGTAGTTGAAAACGAAAGAAACAGAGATGAAAAATTCCAAGTATCTTAAGAGTTATGATGGAAATAGTTAGACTCGCGCTTTGGTCTAGCAGTTTGCAGACATACCTCCGATTGAATGACCATAACTCACTCAATTCAACCCGGAATTCATTGAAATTTATTCCATTTCGAAGGAGTCGAAGTGTAGTCTAAAACGGAAGAAACAGAGATGAAAAAGTCCTAGTATTTTGAGAGTTATGACGGAAATAGTTAGACTCGCGCTTTGGTCTAGCAGTTTATAGACCTACGTCCGGTTGATTGACCATAACTCAGTCAATTCAGCTCGGGATTGAGTCAAATTCATGCCATTTCGAAGATGTCGAAGTGTAGTTGAAAACATTAGAAACGGAGATGAAAAACTCCAAGTATTTTAAGAGTTATGACGGAAATAGTTAGACTCGCCCTTTCGCCTAGCAGTTTACAGACCTATCTCCGATTGAATGACCATAACTCACTCAATTCAACCCGGAATTAATTGAAATTTGTTCCATTTCGAATGAGTAGAGGTGTAGTTTAAAAAGAAAGAAACGGAGGTTAAAAAAGCCGAGTATTTCGGGAGTTATGATGGAAATAGTTAGACTCGCACTTTAGTGTAGCAGTTTACAGACCTACCTCCGATTGATTGACCATAACTCTGTCAATTCAACTCGGAATTTAGTCAAATTCATGCCGTTTCGAAGATGTCGAAGTGTAGTTGAAAACATAAGCAACGGAGATGAAAAACTCCAAGTATTTTAAGAGTTACGATGGAAATAGTTAGACTCGCGCTTTCGCCTAGCAGTTTACTGACCTACCTCCGATTGAATGACCATAACCCACTCAATTCAACTCGGAATTCATTGAAATTCGTTCCATTACGAAGGAGTCGAAAGTGTAGCTGAAAACGGAAGAAACGGAGAAGAAAACTCCAAGTATTTTGAGAGTTATGGTGGAAATAGTTAGACTCGTGTTTTCGCCGAGCAGTTTACAGACCTACCTCCGATTGAATGACCATAAGTCACTAAATTCAACTCGGATTTCATTGAAATTTGTTCCATTTCGAAGGAGTCGAAGTGTAGTTTATAACGGAAGAAACGGAGATGCAAAAAGCCAAGTATTTTGAGAGTTATGGTGGAAATAGTTAGACTCGCACTTTGGTCTAGGAGTTTACAGACCTACCTCGGATTGATTGACCATAACTCACTCAATTCAACTCAGAATTGAATCAAATTCATGGCATTGCGAAGATGTCGAAGTGTAGTTGGAAATGGAGATGAAAAACTCCAAGTAATTTAAGAGTTATGATGGACATAGTTAGACTCGCGCTTTCGCCTAGCAGTTTACAGACCTACCTCCGAGTCAATGACCATAACTCACTCAATTCAACTCGGAATTCATTGAAATTTGTTCCATTTCGAAGGACTCGAACTGTAGTTTAAAACGGAAGAAACGGAGATGAAAAAAGCAAGTATTCTGAGAGTTATGGTGGAAATAGTTACACTCGCACTTTGGTCTAGCAGTTTACAGACCAACCTGCAATTGATTGACCATAACTTACTCAATTTAACTCGGAATTGATTCAAATTCATGCCATTTTGAAGGTGTGGAAGTGTAGTTGAAAACGAAAGAAACAGAGATGAAAAATTCCAAGTATCTTAAGAGTTATGATGGAAATAGTTAGACTCGCGCTTTGGTCTAGCAGTTTGCAGACATACCTCCGATTGAATGACCATAACTCACTCAATTCAACCCGGAATTCATTGAAATTTATTCCATTTCGAAGGAGTCGAAGTGTAGTCTAAAACGGAAGAAACAGAGATGAAAAAGTCCTAGTATTTTGAGAGTTATGACGGAAATAGTTAGACTCGCGCTTTGGTCTAGCAGTTTATAGACCTACGTCCGGTTGATTGACCATAACTCAGTCAATTCAGCTCGGGATTGAGTCAAATTCATGCCATTTCGAAGATGTCGAAGTGTAGTTGAAAACATTAGAAACGGAGATGAAAAACTCCAAGTATTTTAAGAGTTATGACGGAAATAGTTAGACTCGCCCTTTCGCCTAGCAGTTTACAGACCTATCTCCGATTGAATGACCATAACTCACTCAATTCAACCCGGAATTAATTGAAATTTGTTCCATTTCGAATGAGTGGAGGTGTAGTTTAAAAAGAAAGAAACGGAGGTTAAAAAAGCCGAGTATTTCGGGAGTTATGATGGAAATAGTTAGACTCGCACTTTAGTGTAGCAGTTTACAGACCTACCTCCGATTGATTGACCATAACTCTGTCAATTCAACTCGGAATTTAGTCAAATTCATGCCGTTTCGAAGATGTCGAAGTGTAGTTGAAAACATAAGAAACGGAGATGAAAAACTCCAAGTATTTTAAGAGTTACGATGGAAATAGTTAGACTCGCGCTTTCGCCTAGCAGTTTACTGACCTACCTCCGATTGAATGACCATAACCCACTCAATTCAACTCGGAATTCATTGAAATTCGTTCCATTACGAAGGAGTCGAAAGTGTAGCTGAAAACGGAAGAAACGGAGAAGAAAACTCCAAGTATTTTGAGAGTTATGGTGGAAATAGTTAGACTCGTGTTTTCGCCGAGCAGTTTACAGACCTACCTCCGATTGAATGACCATAAGTCACTAAATTCAACTCGGATTTCATTGAAATTTGTTCCATTTCGAAGGAGTCGAAGTGTAGTTTATAACGGAAGAAACGGAGATGCAAAAAGCTAAGTATTTTGAGAGTTATGGTGGAAATAGTTAGACTCGCACTTTGGTCTAGGAGTTTACAGACCTACCTCGGATTGATTGACCATAACTCACTCAATTCAACTCAGAATTGAATCAAATTCATGGCATTGCGAAGATGTCGAAGTGTAGTTGGAAATGGAGATGAAAAACTCCAAGTAATTTAAGAGTTATGATGGACATAGTTAGACTCGCGCTTTCGCCTAGCAGTTTACAGACCTACCTCCGAGTCAATGACCATAACTCACTCAATTCAACTCGGAATTCATTGAAATTTGTTCCATTTCGAAGGACTCGAACTGTAGTTTAAAACGGAAGAAACGGAGATGAAAAAAGCAAGTATTCTGAGAGTTATGCTGGAAATAGTTACACTCGCACTTTGGTCTAGCAGTTTACAGACCAACCTGCAATTGATTGACCATAACTTACTCAATTTAACTCGGAATTGATTCAAATTCATGCCATTTTGAAGGTGTGGAAGTGTAGTTGAAAACGAAAGAAACAGAGATGAAAAATTCCAAGTATCTTAAGAGTTATGATGGAAATAGTTAGACTCGCGCTTTGGTCTAGCAGTTTGCAGACATACCTCCGATTGAATGACCATAACTCACTCAATTTAACCCGGAATTCATTGAAATTTATTCCATTTCGAAGGAGTCGAAGTGTAGTCTAAAACGGAAGAAACAGAGATGAAAAAGTCCTAGTATTTTGAGAGTTATGACGGAAATAGTTAGACTCGCGCTTTGGTCTAGCAGTTTATAGACCTACGTCCGGTTGATTGACCATAACTCAGTCAATTCAGCTCGGAATTGAGTCAAATTCATGCCATTTCGAAGATGTCGAAGTGTAGTTGAAAACATTAGAAACGGAGATGAAAAACTCCAAGTATTTTAAGAGTTATGACGGAAATAGTTAGACTCGCCCTTTCGCCTAGCAGTTTACAGACCTATCTCCGATTGAATGACCATAACTCACTCAATTCAACCCGGAATTAATTGAAATTTGTTCCATTTCGAATGAGTAGAGGTGTAGTTTAAAAAGAAAGAAACGGAGGTTAAAAAAGCCGAGTATTTCGGGAGTTATGATGGAAATAGTTAGACTCGCACTTTAGTGTAGCAGTTTACAGACCTACCTCCGATTGATTGACCATAACTCTGTCAATTCAACTCGGAATTTAGTCAAATTCATGCCGTTTCGAAGATGTCGAAGTGTAGTTGAAAACATAAGAAACGGAGATGAAAAACTCCAAGTATTTTAAGAGTTACGATGGAAATAGTTAGACTCGCGCTTTCGCCTAGCAGTTTACTGACCTACCTCCGATTGAATGACCATAACCCACTCAATTCAACTCGGAATTCATTGAAATTCGTTCCATTACGAAGGAGTCGAAAGTGTAGCTGAAAACGGAAGAAACGGAGAAGAAAACTCCAAGTATTTTGAGAGTTATGGTGGAAATAGTTAGACTCGTGTTTTCGCCGAGCAGTTTACAGACCTACCTCCGATTGAATGACCATAAGTCACTAAATTCAACTCGGATTTCATTGAAATTTGTTCCATTTCGAAGGAGTCGAAGTGTAGTTTATAACGGAAGAAACGGAGATGCAAAAAGCCAAGTATTTTGAGAGTTATGGTGGAAATAGTTAGACTCGCACTTTGGTCTAGGAGTTTACAGACCTACCTCGGATTGATTGACCATAACTCACTCAATTCAACTCAGAATTGAATCAAATTCATGGCATTGCGAAGATGTCGAAGTGTAGTTGGAAATGGAGATGAAAAACTCCAAGTAATTTAAGAGTTATGATGGACATAGTTAGACTCGCGCTTTCGCCTAGCAGTTTACAGACCTACCTCCGAGTCAATGACCATAACTCACTCAATTCAACTCGGAATTCATTGAAATTTGTTCCATTTCGAAGGACTCGAACTGTAGTTTAAAACGGAAGAAACGGAGATGAAAAAAGCAAGTATTCTGAGAGTTATGGTGGAAATAGTTACACTCGCACTTTGGTCTAGCAGTTTACAGACCAACCTGCAATTGATTGACCATAACTTACTCAATTTAACTCGGAATTGATTCAAATTCATGCCATTTTGAAGGTGTGGAAGTGTAGTTGAAAACGAAAGAAACAGAGATGAAAAATTCGAAGTATCTTAAGAGTTATGATGGAAATAGTTAGACTCGCGCTTTGGTCTAGCAGTTTGCAGACATACCTCCGATTGAATGACCATAACTCACTCAATTCAACCCGGAATTCATTGAAATTTATTCCATTTCGAAGGAGTCGAAGTGTAGTCTAAAACGGAAGAAACAGAGATGAAAAAGTCCTAGTATTTTGAGAGTTATGACGGAAATAGTTAGACTCGCGCTTTGGTCTAGCAGTTTATAGACCTACGTCCGGTTGATTGACCATAACTCAGTCAATTCAGCTCGGAATTGAGTCAAATTCATGCCATTTCGAAGATGTCGAAGTGTAGTTGAAAACATTAGAAACGGAGATGAAAAACTCCAAGTATTTTAAGAGTTATGACGGAAATAGTTAGACTCGCCCTTTCGCCTAGCAGTTTACAGACCTATCTCCGATTGAATGACCATAACTCACTCAATTCAACCCGGAATTAATTGAAATTTGTTCCATTTCGAATGAGTAGAGGTGTAGTTTAAAAAGAAAGAAACGGAGGTTAAAAAAGCCGAGTATTTCGGGAGTTATGATGGAAATAGTTAGACTCGCACTTTAGTGTAGCAGTTTACAGACCTACCTCCGATTGATTGACCATAACTCTGTCAATTCAACTCGGAATTTAGTCAAATTCATGCCGTTTCGAAGATGTCGAAGTGTAGTTGAAAACATAAGAAACGGAGATGAAAAACTCCAAGTATTTTAAGAGTTACGATGGAAATAGTTAGACTCGCGCTTTCGCCTAGCAGTTTACTGACCTACCTCCGATTGAATGACCATAACCCACTCAATTCAACTCGGAATTCATTGAAATTCGTTCCATTACGAAGGAGTCGAAAGTGTAGCTGAAAACGGAAGAAACGGAGAAGAAAACTCCAAGTATTTTGAGAGTTATGGTGGAAATAGTTAGACTCGTGTTTTCGCCGAGCAGTTTACAGACCTACCTCCGATTGAATGACCATAAGTCACTAAATTCAACTCGGATTTCATTGAAATTTGTTCCATTTCGAAGGAGTCGAAGTGTAGTTTATAACGGAAGAAACGGAGATGCAAAAAGCCAAGTATTTTGAGAGTTATGGTGGAAATAGTTAGACTCGCACTTTGGTATAGGAGTTTACAGACCTACCTCGGATTGATTGACCATAACTCACTCAATTCAACTCAGAATTGAATCAAATTCATGGCATTGCGAAGATGTCGAAGTGTAGTTGGAAATGGAGATGAAAAACTCCAAGTAATTTAAGAGTTATGATGGACATAGTTAGACTCGCGCTTTCGCCCAGCAGTTTACAGACCTACCTCCGAGTCAATGACCATAACTCACTCAATTCAACTCGGAATTCATTGAAATTTGTTCCATTTCGAAGGACTCGAACTGTAGTTTAAAACGGAAGAAACGGAGATGAAAAAAGCAAGTATTCTGAGAGTTATGGTGGAAATAGTTACACTCGCACTTTGGTCTAGCAGTTTACAGACCAACCTGCAATTGATTGACCATAACTTACTCAATTTAACTCGGAATTGATTCAAATTCATGCCATTTTGAAGGTGTGGAAGTGTAGTTGAAAACGAAAGAAACAGAGATGAAAAATTCCAAGTATCTTAAGAGTTATGATGGAAATAGTTAGACTCGCGCTTTGGTCTAGCAGTTTGCAGACATACCTCCGATTGAATGACCATAACTCACTCAATTCAACCCGGAATTCATTGAAATTTATTCCATTTCGAAGGAGTCGAAGTGTAGTCTAAAACGGAAGAAACAGAGATGAAAAAGTCCTAGTATTTTGAGAGTTATGACGGAAATAGTTAGACTCGCGCTTTGGTCTAGCAGTTTATAGACCTACGTCCGGTTGATTGACCATAACTCAGTCAATTCAGCTCGGGATTGAGTCAAATTCATGCCATTTCGAAGATGTCGAAGTGTAGTTGAAAACATTAGAAACGGAGATGAAAAACTCCAAGTATTTTAAGAGTTATGACGGAAATAGTTAGACTCGCCCTTTCGCCTAGCAGTTTACAGACCTATCTCCGATTGAATGACCATAACTCACTCAATTCAACCCGGAATTAATTGAAATTTGTTCCATTTCGAATGAGTAGAGGTGTAGTTTAAAAAGAAAGAAACGGAGGTTAAAAAAGCCGAGTATTTCGGGAGTTATGATGGAAATAGTTAGACTCGCACTTTAGTGTAGCAGTTTACAGACCTACCTCCGATTGATTGACCATAACTCTGTCAATTCAACTCGGAATTTAGTCAAATTCATGCCGTTTCGAAGATGTCGAAGTGTAGTTGAAAACATAAGAAACGGAGATGAAAAACTCCAAGTATTTTAAGAGTTACGATGGAAATAGTTAGACTCGCGCTTTCGCCTAGCAGTTTACTGACCTACCTCCGATTGAATGACCATAACCCACTCAATTCAACTCGGAATTCATTGAAATTCGTTCCATTACGAAGGAGTCGAAAGTGTAGCTGAAAACGGAAGAAACGGAGAAGAAAACTCCAAGTATTTTGAGAGTTATGGTGGAAATAGTTAGACTCGTGTTTTCGCCGAGCAGTTTACAGACCTACCTCCGATTGAATGACCATAAGTCACTAAATTCAACTCGGATTTCATTGAAATTTGTTCCATTTCGAAGGAGTCGAAGTGTAGTTTATAACGGAAGAAACGGAGATGCAAAAAGCCAAGTATTTTGAGAGTTATGGTGGAAATAGTTAGACTCGCACTTTGGTATAGGAGTTTACAGACCTACCTCGGATTGATTGACCATAACTCACTCAATTCAACTCAGAATTGAATCAAATTCATGGCATTGCGAAGATGTCGAAGTGTAGTTGGAAATGGAGATGAAAAACTCCAAGTAATTTAAGAGTTATGATGGACATAGTTAGACTCGCGCTTTCGCCCAGCAGTTTACAGACCTACCTCCGAGTCAATGACCATAACTCACTCAATTCAACTCGGAATTCATTGAAATTTGTTCCATTTCGAAGGACTCGAACTGTAGTTTAAAACGGAAGAAACGGAGATGAAAAAAGCAAGTATTCTGAGAGTTATGGTGGAAATAGTTACACTCGCACTTTGGTCTAGCAGTTTACAGACCAACCTGCAATTGATTGACCATAACTTACTCAATTTAACTCGGAATTGATTCAAATTCATGCCATTTTGAAGGTGTGGAAGTGTAGTTGAAAACGAAAGAAACAGAGATGAAAAATTCCAAGTATCTTAAGAGTTATGATGGAAATAGTTAGACTCGCGCTTTGGTCTAGCAGTTTGCAGACATACCTCCGATTGAATGACCATAACTCACTCAATTCAACCCGGAATTCATTGAAATTTATTCCATTTCGAAGGAGTCGAAGTGTAGTCTAAAACGGAAGAAACAGAGATGAAAAAGTCCTAGTATTTTGAGAGTTATGACGGAAATAGTTAGACTCGCGCTTTGGTCTAGCAGTTTATAGACCTACGTCCGGTTGATTGACCATAACTCAGTCAATTCAGCTCGGGATTGAGTCAAATTCATGCCATTTCGAAGATGTCGAAGTGTAGTTGAAAACATTAGAAACGGAGATGAAAAACTCCAAGTATTTTAAGAGTTATGACGGAAATAGTTAGACTCGCCCTTTCGCCTAGCAGTTTACAGACCTATCTCCGATTGAATGACCATAACTCACTCAATTCAACCCGGAATTAATTGAAATTTGTTCCATTTCGAATGAGTAGAGGTGTAGTTTAAAAAGAAAGAAACGGAGGTTAAAAAAGCCGAGTATTTCGGGAGTTATGATGGAAATAGTTAGACTCGCACTTTAGTGTAGCAGTTTACAGACCTACCTCCGATTGATTGACCATAACTCTGTCAATTCAACTCGGAATTTAGTCAAATTCATGCCGTTTCGAAGATGTCGAAGTGTAGTTGAAAACATAAGAAACGGAGATGAAAAACTCCAAGTATTTTAAGAGTTACGATGGAAATAGTTAGACTCGCGCTTTCGCCTAGCAGTTTACTGACCTACCTCCGATTGAATGACCATAACCCACTCAATTCAACTCGGAATTCATTGAAATTCGTTCCATTACGAAGGAGTCGAAAGTGTAGCTGAAAACGGAAGAAACGGAGAAGAAAACTCCAAGTATTTTGAGAGTTATGGTGGAAATAGTTAGACTCGTGTTTTCGCCGAGCAGTTTACAGACCTACCTCCGATTGAATGACCATAAGTCACTAAATTCAACTCGGATTTCATTGAAATTTGTTCCATTTCGAAGGAGTCGAAGTGTAGTTTATAACGGAAGAAACGGAGATGCAAAAAGCCAAGTATTTTGAGAGTTATGGTGGAAATAGTTAGACTCGCACTTTGGTCTAGGAGTTTACAGACCTACCTCGGATTGATTGACCATAACTCACTCAATTCAACTCAGAATTGAATCAAATTCATGGCATTGCGAAGATGTCGAAGTGTAGTTGGAAATGGAGATGAAAAACTCCAAGTAATTTAAGAGTTATGATGGACATAGTTAGACTCGCGCTTTCGCCTAGCAGTTTACAGACCTACCTCCGAGTCAATGACCATAACTCACTCAATTCAACTCGGAATTCATTGAAATTTGTTCCATTTCGAAGGACTCGAACTGTAGTTTAAAACGGAAGAAACGGAGATGAAAAAAGCAAGTATTCTGAGAGTTATGCTGGAAATAGTTACACTCGCACTTTGGTCTAGCAGTTTACAGACCAACCTGCAATTGATTGACCATAACTTACTCAATTTAACTCGGAATTGATTCAAATTCATGCCATTTTGAAGGTGTGGAAGTGTAGTTGAAAACGAAAGAAACAGAGATGAAAAATTCCAAGTATCTTAAGAGTTATGATGGAAATAGTTAGACTCGCGCTTTGGTCTAGCAGTTTGCAGACATACCTCCGATTGAATGACCATAACTCACTCAATTCAACCCGGAATTCATTGAAATTTATTCCATTTCGAAGGAGTCGAAGTGTAGTCTAAAACGGAAGAAACAGAGATGAAAAAGTCCTAGTATTTTGAGAGTTATGACGGAAATAGTTAGACTCGCGCTTTGGTCTAGCAGTTTATAGACCTACGTCCGGTTGATTGACCATAACTCAGTCAATTCAGCTCGGGATTGAGTCAAATTCATGCCATTTCGAAGATGTCGAAGTGTAGTTGAAAACATTAGAAACGGAGATGAAAAACTCCAAGTATTTTAAGAGTTATGACGGAAATAGTTAGACTCGCCCTTTCGCCTAGCAGTTTACAGACCTATCTCCGATTGAATGACCATAACTCACTCAATTCAACCCGGAATTAATTGAAATTTGTTCCATTTCGAATGAGTAGAGGTGTAGTTTAAAAAGAAAGAAACGGAGGTTAAAAAAGCCGAGTATTTCGGGAGTTATGATGGAAATAGTTAGACTCGCACTTTAGTGTAGCAGTTTACAGACCTACCTCCGATTGATTGACCATAACTCTGTCAATTCAACTCGGAATTTAGTCAAATTCATGCCGTTTCGAAGATGTCGAAGTGTAGTTGAAAACATAAGAAACGGAGATGAAAAACTCCAAGTATTTTAAGAGTTACGATGGAAATAGTTAGACTCGCGCTTTCGCCTAGCAGTTTACTGACCTACCTCCGATTGAATGACCATAACCCACTCAATTCAACTCGGAATTCATTGAAATTCGTTCCATTACGAAGGAGTCGAAAGTGTAGCTGAAAACGGAAGAAACGGAGAAGAAAACTCCAAGTATTTTGAGAGTTATGGTGGAAATAGTTAGACTCGTGTTTTCGCCGAGCAGTTTACAGACCTACCTCCGATTGAATGACCATAAGTCACTAAATTCAACTCGGATTTCATTGAAATTTGTTCCATTTCGAAGGAGTCGAAGTGTAGTTTATAACGGAAGAAACGGAGATTCAAAAAGCCAAGTATTTTGAGAGTTATGGTGGAAATAGTTAGACTCGCACTTTGGTCTAGGAGTTTACAGACCTACCTCGGATTGATTGACCATAACTCACTCAATTCAACTCAGAATTGAATCAAATTCATGGCATTGCGAAGATGTCGAAGTGTAGTTGGAAATGGAGATGAAAAACTCCAAGTAATTTAAGAGTTATGATGGACATAGTTAGACTCGCGCTTTCGCCTAGCAGTTTACAGACCTACCTCCGAGTCAATGACCATAACTCACTCAATTCAACTCGGAATTCATTGAAATTTGTTCCATTTCGAAGGACTCGAACTGTAGTTTAAAACGGAAGAAACGGAGATGAAAAAAGCAAGTATTCTGAGAGTTATGGTGGAAATAGTTACACTCGCACTTTGGTCTAGCAGTTTACAGACCAACCTGCAATTGATTGACCATAACTTACTCAATTTAACTCGGAATTGATTCAAATTCATGCCATTTTGAAGGTGTGGAAGTGTAGTTGAAAACGAAAGAAACAGAGATGAAAAATTCCAAGTATCTTAAGAGTTATGATGGAAATAGTTAGACTCGCGCTTTGGTCTAGCAGTTTGCAGACATACCTCCGATTGAATGACCATAACTCACTCAATTCAACCCGGAATTCATTGAAATTTATTCCATTTCGAAGGAGTCGAAGTGTAGTCTAAAACGGAAGAAACAGAGATGAAAAAGTCCTAGTATTTTGAGAGTTATGACGGAAATAGTTAGACTCGCGCTTTGGTCTAGCAGTTTATAGACCTACGTCCGGTTGATTGACCATAACTCAGTCAATTCAACTCGGGATTGAGTCAAATTCATGCCATTTCGAAGATGTCGAAGTGTAGTTGAAAACATTAGAAACGGAGATGAAAAACTCCAAGTATTTTAAGAGTTATGACGGAAATAGTTAGACTCGCCCTTTCGCCTAGCAGTTTACAGACCTATCTCCGATTGAATGACCATAACTCACTCAATTCAACCCGGAATTAATTGAAATTTGTTCCATTTCGAATGAGTAGAGGTGTAGTTTAAAAAGAAAGAAACGGAGGTTAAAAAAGCCGAGTATTTCGGGAGTTATGATGGAAATAGTTAGACTCGCACTTTAGTGTAGCAGTTTACAGACCTACCTCCGATTGATTGACCATAACTCTGTCAATTCAACTCGGAATTTAGTCAAATTCATGCCGTTTCGAAGATGTCGAAGTGTAGTTGAAAACATAAGAAACGGAGATGAAAAACTCCAAGTATTTTAAGAGTTACGATGGAAATAGTTAGACTCGCGCTTTCGCCTAGCAGTTTACTGACCTACCTCCGATTGAATGACCATAACCCACTCAATTCAACTCGGAATTCATTGAAATTCGTTCCATTACGAAGGAGTCGAAAGTGTAGCTGAAAACGGAAGAAACGGAGAAGAAAACTCCAAGTATTTTGAGAGTTATGGTGGAAATAGTTAGACTCGTGTTTTCGCCGAGCAGTTTACAGACCTACCTCCGATTGAATGACCATAAGTCACTAAATTCAACTCGGATTTCATTGAAATTTGTTCCATTTCGAAGGAGTCGAAGTGTAGTTTATAACGGAAGAAACGGAGATGCAAAAAGCCAAGTATTTTGAGAGTTATGGTGGAAATAGTTAGACTCGCACTTTGGTCTAGGAGTTTACAGACCTACCTCGGATTGATTGACCATAACTCACTCAATTCAACTCAGAATTGAATCAAATTCATGGCATTGCGAAGATGTCGAAGTGTAGTTGGAAATGGAGATGAAAAACTCCAAGTAATTTAAGAGTTATGATGGACATAGTTAGACTCGCGCTTTCGCCTAGCAGTTTACAGACCTACCTCCGAGTCAATGACCATAACTCACTCAATTCAACTCGGAATTCATTGAAATTTGTTCCATTTCGAAGGACTCGAACTGTAGTTTAAAACGGAAGAAACGGAGATGAAAAAAGCAAGTATTCTGAGAGTTATGCTGGAAATAGTTACACTCGCACTTTGGTCTAGCAGTTTACAGACCAACCTGCAATTGATTGACCATAACTTACTCAATTTAACTCGGAATTGATTCAAATTCATGCCATTTTGAAGGTGTGGAAGTGTAGTTGAAAACGAAAGAAACAGAGATGAAAAATTCCAAGTATCTTAAGAGTTATGATGGAAATAGTTAGACTCGCGCTTTGGTCTAGCAGTTTGCAGACATACCTCCGATTGAATGACCATAACTCACTCAATTCAACCCGGAATTCATTGAAATTTATTCCATTTCGAAGGAGTCGAAGTGTAGTCTAAAACGGAAGAAACAGAGATGAAAAAGTCCTAGTATTTTGAGAGTTATGACGGAAATAGTTAGACTCGCGCTTTGGTCTAGCAGTTTATAGACCTACGTCCGGTTGATTGACCATAACTCAGTCAATTCAGCTCGGGATTGAGTCAAATTCATGCCATTTCGAAGATGTCGAAGTGTAGTTGAAAACATTAGAAACGGAGATGAAAAACTCCAAGTATTTTAAGAGTTATGACGGAAATAGTTAGACTCGCCCTTTCGCCTAGCAGTTTACAGACCTATCTCCGATTGAATGACCATAACTCACTCAATTCAACCCGGAATTAATTGAAATTTGTTCCATTTCGAATGAGTAGAGGTGTAGTTTAAAAAGAAAGAAACGGAGGTTAAAAAAGCCGAGTATTTCGGGAGTTATGATGGAAATAGTTAGACTCGCACTTTAGTGTAGCAGTTTACAGACCTACCTCCGATTGATTGACCATAACTCTGTCAATTCAACTCGGAATTTAGTCAAATTCATGCCGTTTCGAAGATGTCGAAGTGTAGTTGAAAACATAAGAAACGGAGATGAAAAACTCCAAGTATTTTAAGAGTTACGATGGAAATAGTTAGACTCGCGCTTTCGCCTAGCAGTTTACTGACCTACCTCCGATTGAATGACCATAACCCACTCAATTCAACTCGGAATTCATTGAAATTCGTTCCATTACGAAGGAGTCGAAAGTGTAGCTGAAAACGGAAGAAACGGAGAAGAAAACTCCAAGTATTTTGAGAGTTATGGTGGAAATAGTTAGACTCGTGTTTTCGCCGAGCAGTTTACAGACCTACCTCCGATTGAATGACCATAAGTCACTAAATTCAACTCGGATTTCATTGAAATTTGTTCCATTTCGAAGGAGTCGAAGTGTAGTTTATAACGAAAGAAACGGAGATGCAAAAAGCCAAGTATTTTGAGAGTTATGGTGGAAATAGTTAGACTCGCACTTTGGTCTAGGAGTTTACAGACCTACCTCGGATTGATTGACCATAACTCACTCAATTCAACTCAGAATTGAATCAAATTCATGGCATTGCGAAGATGTCGAAGTGTAGTTGGAAATGGAGATGAAAAACTCCAAGTAATTTAAGAGTTATGATGGACATAGTTAGACTCGCGCTTTCGCCTAGCAGTTTACAGACCTACCTCCGAGTCAATGACCATAACTCACTCAATTCAACTCGGAATTCATTGAAATTTGTTCCATTTCGAAGGACTCGAACTGTAGTTTAAAACGGAAGAAACGGAGATGAAAAAAGCAAGTATTCTGAGAGTTATGATGGAAATAGTTACACTCGCACTTTGGTCTAGCAGTTTACAGACCAACCTGCAATTGATTGACCATAACTTACTCAATTTAACTCGGAATTGATTCAAATTCATGCCATTTTGAAGGTGTGGAAGTGTAGTTGAAAACGAAAGAAACAGAGATGAAAAATTCCAAGTATCTTAAGAGTTATGATGGAAATAGTTAGACTCGCGCTTTGGTCTAGCAGTTTGCAGACATACCTCCGATTGAATGACCATAACTCACTCAATTCAACCCGGAATTCATTGAAATTTATTCCATTTCGAAGGAGTCGAAGTGTAGTCTAAAACGGAAGAAACAGAGATGAAAAAGTCCTAGTATTTTGAGAGTTATGACGGAAATAGTTAGACTCGCGCTTTGGTCTAGCAGTTTATAGACCTACGTCCGGTTGATTGACCATAACTCAGTCAATTCAGCTCGGGATTGAGTCAAATTCATGCCATTTCGAAGATGTCGAAGTGTAGTTGAAAACATTAGAAACGGAGATGAAAAACTCCAAGTATTTTAAGAGTTATGACGGAAATAGTTAGACTCGCCCTTTCGCCTAGCAGTTTACAGACCTATCTCCGATTGAATGACCATAACTCACTCAATTCAACCCGGAATTAATTGAAATTTGTTCCATTTCGAATGAGTAGAGGTGTAGTTTAAAAAGAAAGAAACGGAGGTTAAAAAAGCCGAGTATTTCGGGAGTTATGATGGAAATAGTTAGACTCGCACTTTAGTGTAGCAGTTTACAGACCTACCTCCGATTGATTGACCATAACTCTGTCAATTCAACTCGGAATTTAGTCAAATTCATGCCGTTTCGAAGATGTCGAAGTGTAGTTGAAAACATAAGAAACGGAGATGAAAAACTCCAAGTATTTTAAGAGTTACGATGGAAATAGTTAGACTCGCGCTTTCGCCTAGCAGTTTACTGACCTACCTCCGATTGAATGACCATAACCCACTCAATTCAACTCGGAATTCATTGAAATTCGTTCCATTACGAAGGAGTCGAAAGTGTAGCTGAAAACGGAAGAAACGGAGAAGAAAACTCCAAGTATTTTGAGAGTTATGGTGGAAATAGTTAGACTCGTGTTTTCGCCGAGCAGTTTACAGACCTACCTCCGATTGAATGACCATAAGTCACTAAATTCAACTCGGATTTCATTGAAATTTGTTCCATTTCGAAGGAGTCGAAGTGTAGTTTATAACGGAAGAAACGGAGATGCAAAAAGCCAAGTATTTTGAGAGTTATGGTGGAAATAGTTAGACTCGCACTTTGGTCTAGGAGTTTACAGACCTACCTCGGATTGATTGACCATAACTCACTCAATTCAACTCAGAATTGAATCAAATTCATGGCATTGCGAAGATGTCGAAGTGTAGTTGGAAATGGAGATGAAAAACTCCAAGTAATTTAAGAGTTATGATGGACATAGTTAGACTCGCGCTTTCGCCTAGCAGTTTACAGACCTACCTCCGAGTCAATGACCATAACTCACTCAATTCAACTCGGAATTCATTGAAATTTGTTCCATTTCGAAGGACTCGAACTGTAGTTTAAAACGGAAGAAACGGAGATGAAAAAAGCAAGTATTCTGAGAGTTATGCTGGAAATAGTTACACTCGCACTTTGGTCTAGCAGTTTACAGACCAACCTGCAATTGATTGACCATAACTTACTCAATTTAACTCGGAATTGATTCAAATTCATGCCATTTTGAAGGTGTGGAAGTGTAGTTGAAAACGAAAGAAACAGAGATGAAAAATTCCAAGTATCTTAAGAGTTATGATGGAAATAGTTAGACTCGCGCTTTGGTCTAGCAGTTTGCAGACATACCTCCGATTGAATGACCATAACTCACTCAATTCAACCCGGAATTCATTGAAATTTATTCCATTTCGAAGGAGTCGAAGTGTAGTCTAAAACGGAAGAAACAGAGATGAAAAAGTCCTAGTATTTTGAGAGTTATGACGGAAATAGTTAGACTCGCGCTTTGGTCTAGCAGTTTATAGACCTACGTCCGGTTGATTGACCATAACTCAGTCAATTCAGCTCGGGATTGAGTCAAATTCATGCCATTTCGAAGATGTCGAAGTGTAGTTGAAAACATTAGAAACGGAGATGAAAAACTCCAAGTATTTTAAGAGTTATGACGGAAATAGTTAGACTCGCCCTTTCGCCTAGCAGTTTACAGACCTATCTCCGATTGAATGACCATAACTCACTCAATTCAACCCGGAATTAATTGAAATTTGTTCCATTTCGAATGAGTAGAGGTGTAGTTTAAAAAGAAAGAAACGGAGGTTAAAAAAGCCGAGTATTTCGGGAGTTATGATGGAAATAGTTAGACTCGCACTTTAGTGTAGCAGTTTACAGACCTACCTCCGATTGATTGACCATAACTCTGTCAATTCAACTCGGAATTTAGTCAAATTCATGCCGTTTCGAAGATGTCGAAGTGTAGTTGAAAACATAAGAAACGGAGATGAAAAACTCCAAGTATTTTAAGAGTTACGATGGAAATAGTTAGACTCGCGCTTTCGCCTAGCAGTTTACTGACCTACCTCCGATTGAATGACCATAACCCACTCAATTCAACTCGGAATTCATTGAAATTCGTTCCATTACGAAGGAGTCGAAAGTGTAGCTGAAAACGGAAGAAACGGAGAAGAAAACTCCAAGTATTTTGAGAGTTATGGTGGAAATAGTTAGACTCGTGTTTTCGCCGAGCAGTTTACAGACCTACCTCCGATTGAATGACCATAAGTCACTAAATTCAACTCGGATTTCATTGAAATTTGTTCCATTTCGAAGGAGTCGAAGTGTAGTTTATAACGGAAGAAACGGAGATGCAAAAAGCCAAGTATTTTGAGAGTTATGGTGGAAATAGTTAGACTCGCACTTTGGTCTAGGAGTTTACAGACCTACCTCGGATTGATTGACCATAACTCACTCAATTCAACTCAGAATTGAATCAAATTCATGGCATTGCGAAGATGTCGAAGTGTAGTTGGAAATGGAGATGAAAAACTCCAAGTAATTTAAGAGTTATGATGGACATAGTTAGACTCGCGCTTTCGCCTAGCAGTTTACAGACCTACCTCCGAGTCAATGACCATAACTCACTCAATTCAACTCGGAATTCATTGAAATTTGTTCCATTTCGAAGGACTCGAACTGTAGTTTAAAACGGAAGAAACGGAGATGAAAAAAGCAAGTATTCTGAGAGTTATGCTGGAAATAGTTACACTCGCACTTTGGTCTAGCAGTTTACAGACCAACCTGCAATTGATTGACCATAACTTACTCAATTTAACTCGGAATTGATTCAAATTCATGCCATTTTGAAGGTGTGGAAGTGTAGTTGAAAACGAAAGAAACAGAGATGAAAAATTCCAAGTATCTTAAGAGTTATGATGGAAATAGTTAGACTCGCGCTTTGGTCTAGCAGTTTGCAGACATACCTCCGATTGAATGACCATAACTCACTCAATTCAACCCGGAATTCATTGAAATTTATTCCATTTCGAAGGAGTCGAAGTGTAGTCTAAAACGGAAGAAACAGAGATGAAAAAGTCCTAGTATTTTGAGAGTTATGACGGAAATAGTTAGACTCGCGCTTTGGTCTAGCAGTTTATAGACCTACGTCCGGTTGATTGACCATAACTCAGTCAATTCAGCTCGGAATTGAGTCAAATTCATGCCATTTCGAAGATGTCGAAGTGTAGTTGAAAACATTAGAAACGGAGATGAAAAACTCCAAGTATTTTAAGAGTTATGACGGAAATAGTTAGACTCGCCCTTTCGCCTAGCAGTTTACAGACCTATCTCCGATTGAATGACCATAACTCACTCAATTCAACCCGGAATTAATTGAAATTTGTTCCATTTCGAATGAGTAGAGGTGTAGTTTAAAAAGAAAGAAACGGAGGTTAAAAAAGCCGAGTATTTCGGGAGTTATGATGGAAATAGTTAGACTCGCACTTTAGTGTAGCAGTTTACAGACCTACCTCCGATTGATTGACCATAACTCTGTCAATTCAACTCGGAATTTAGTCAAATTCATGCCGTTTCGAAGATGTCGAAGTGTAGTTGAAAACATAAGAAAC
The DNA here is from genome assembly GCF_043159265.1 of Tasmannia lanceolata. Classification (NCBI taxonomy): domain Eukaryota; kingdom Viridiplantae; phylum Streptophyta; class Magnoliopsida; order Canellales; family Winteraceae; genus Tasmannia; species Tasmannia lanceolata. The sequence goes on along the minus strand of NW_027518749.1, from coordinate 119,256 downwards.
GGAGATGAAAAACTCCAAGTATTTTAAGAGTTACGATGGAAATAGTTAGACTCGCGCTTTCGCCTAGCAGTTTACTGACCTACCTCCGATTGAATGACCATAACCCACTCAATTCAACTCGGAATTCATTGAAATTCGTTCCATTACGAAGGAGTCGAAAGTGTAGCTGAAAACGGAAGAAACGGAGAAGAAAACTCCAAGTATTTTGAGAGTTATGGTGGAAATAGTTAGACTCGTGTTTTCGCCGAGCAGTTTACAGACCTACCTCCGATTGAATGACCATAAGTCACTAAATTCAACTCGGATTTCATTGAAATTTGTTCCATTTCGAAGGAGTCGAAGTGTAGTTTATAACGGAAGAAACGGAGATGCAAAAAGCCAAGTATTTTGAGAGTTATGGTGGAAATAGTTAGACTCGCACTTTGGTCTAGGAGTTTACAGACCTACCTCGGATTGATTGACCATAACTCACTCAATTCAACTCAGAATTGAATCAAATTCATGGCATTGCGAAGATGTCGAAGTGTAGTTGGAAATGGAGATGAAAAACTCCAAGTAATTTAAGAGTTATGATGGACATAGTTAGACTCGCGCTTTCGCCTAGCAGTTTACAGACCTACCTCCGAGTCAATGACCATAACTCACTCAATTCAACTCGGAATTCATTGAAATTTGTTCCATTTCGAAGGACTCGAACTGTAGTTTAAAACGGAAGAAACGGAGATGAAAAAAGCAAGTATTCTGAGAGTTATGCTGGAAATAGTTACACTCGCACTTTGGTCTAGCAGTTTACAGACCAACCTGCAATTGATTGACCATAACTTACTCAATTTAACTCGGAATTGATTCAAATTCATGCCATTTTGAAGGTGTGGAAGTGTAGTTGAAAACGAAAGAAACAGAGATGAAAAATTCCAAGTATCTTAAGAGTTATGATGGAAATAGTTAGACTCGCGCTTTGGTCTAGCAGTTTGCAGACATACCTCCGATTGAATGACCATAACTCACTCAATTCAACCCGGAATTCATTGAAATTTATTCCATTTCGAAGGAGTCGAAGTGTAGTCTAAAACGGAAGAAACAGAGATGAAAAAGTCCTAGTATTTTGAGAGTTATGACGGAAATAGTTAGACTCGCGCTTTGGTCTAGCAGTTTATAGACCTACGTCCGGTTGATTGACCATAACTCAGTCAATTCAGCTCGGGATTGAGTCAAATTCATGCCATTTCGAAGATGTCGAAGTGTAGTTGAAAACATTAGAAACGGAGATGAAAAACTCCAAGTATTTTAAGAGTTATGACGGAAATAGTTAGACTCGCCCTTTCGCCTAGCAGTTTACAGACCTATCTCCGATTGAATGACCATAACTCACTCAATTCAACCCGGAATTAATTGAAATTTGTTCCATTTCGAATGAGTAGAGGTGTAGTTTAAAAAGAAAGAAACGGAGGTTAAAAAAGCCGAGTATTTCGGGAGTTATGATGGAAATAGTTAGACTCGCACTTTAGTGTAGCAGTTTACAGACCTACCTCCGATTGATTGACCATAACTCTGTCAATTCAACTCGGAATTTAGTCAAATTCATGCCGTTTCGAAGATGTCGAAGTGTAGTTGAAAACATAAGAAACGGAGATGAAAAACTCCAAGTATTTTAAGAGTTACGATGGAAATAGTTAGACTCGCGCTTTCGCCTAGCAGTTTACTGACCTACCTCCGATTGAATGACCATAACCCACTCAATTCAACTCGGAATTCATTGAAATTCGTTCCATTACGAAGGAGTCGAAAGTGTAGCTGAAAACGGAAGAAACGGAGAAGAAAACTCCAAGTATTTTGAGAGTTATGGTGGAAATAGTTAGACTCGTGTTTTCGCCGAGCAGTTTACAGACCTACCTCCGATTGAATGACCATAAGTCACTAAATTCAACTCGGATTTCATTGAAATTTGTTCCATTTCGAAGGAGTCGAAGTGTAGTTTATAACGGAAGAAACGGAGATGCAAAAAGCCAAGTATTTTGAGAGTTATGGTGGAAATAGTTAGACTCGCACTTTGGTCTAGGAGTTTACAGACCTACCTCGGATTGATTGACCATAACTCACTCAATTCAACTCAGAATTGAATCAAATTCATGGCATTGCGAAGATGTCGAAGTGTAGTTGGAAATGGAGATGAAAAACTCCAAGTAATTTAAGAGTTATGATGGACATAGTTAGACTCGCGCTTTCGCCTAGCAGTTTACAGACCTACCTCCGAGTCAATGACCATAACTCACTCAATTCAACTCGGAATTCATTGAAATTTGTTCCATTTCGAAGGACTCGAACTGTAGTTTAAAACGGAAGAAACGGAGATGAAAAAAGCAAGTATTCTGAGAGTTATGCTGGAAATAGTTACACTCGCACTTTGGTCTAGCAGTTTACAGACCAACCTGCAATTGATTGACCATAACTTACTCAATTTAACTCGGAATTGATTCAAATTCATGCCATTTTGAAGGTGTGGAAGTGTAGTTGAAAACGAAAGAAACAGAGATGAAAAATTCCAAGTATCTTAAGAGTTATGATGGAAATAGTTAGACTCGCGCTTTGGTCTAGCAGTTTGCAGACATACCTCCGATTGAATGACCATAACTCACTCAATTCAACCCGGAATTCATTGAAATTTATTCCATTTCGAAGGAGTCGAAGTGTAGTCTAAAACGGAAGAAACAGAGATGAAAAAGTCCTAGTATTTTGAGAGTTATGACGGAAATAGTTAGACTCGCGCTTTGGTCTAGCAGTTTATAGACCTACGTCCGGTTGATTGACCATAACTCAGTCAATTCAGCTCGGGATTGAGTCAAATTCATGCCATTTCGAAGATGTCGAAGTGTAGTTGAAAACATTAGAAACGGAGATGAAAAACTCCAAGTATTTTAAGAGTTATGACGGAAATAGTTAGACTCGCCCTTTCGCCTAGCAGTTTACAGACCTATCTCCGATTGAATGACCATAACTCACTCAATTCAACCCGGAATTAATTGAAATTTGTTCCATTTCGAATGAGTAGAGGTGTAGTTTAAAAAGAAAGAAACGGAGGTTAAAAAAGCCGAGTATTTCGGGAGTTATGATGGAAATAGTTAGACTCGCACTTTAGTGTAGCAGTTTACAGACCTACCTCCGATTGATTGACCATAACTCTGTCAATTCAACTCGGAATTTAGTCAAATTCATGCCGTTTCGAAGATGTCGAAGTGTAGTTGAAAACATAAGAAACGGAGATGAAAAACTCCAAGTATTTTAAGAGTTACGATGGAAATAGTTAGACTCGCGCTTTCGCCTAGCAGTTTACTGACCTACCTCCGATTGAATGACCATAACCCACTCAATTCAACTCGGAATTCATTGAAATTCGTTCCATTACGAAGGAGTCGAAAGTGTAGCTGAAAACGGAAGAAACGGAGAAGAAAACTCCAAGTATTTTGAGAGTTATGGTGGAAATAGTTAGACTCGTGTTTTCGCCGAGCAGTTTACAGACCTACCTCCGATTGAATGACCATAAGTCACTAAATTCAACTCGGATTTCATTGAAATTTGTTCCATTTCGAAGGAGTCGAAGTGTAGTTTATAACGGAAGAAACGGAGATGCAAAAAGCCAAGTATTTTGAGAGTTATGGTGGAAATAGTTAGACTCGCACTTTGGTCTAGGAGTTTACAGACCTACCTCGGATTGATTGACCATAACTCACTCAATTCAACTCAGAATTGAATCAAATTCATGGCATTGCGAAGATGTCGAAGTGTAGTTGGAAATGGAGATGAAGAACTCCAAGTAATTTAAGAGTTATGATGGACATAGTTAGACTCGCGCTTTCGCCTAGCAGTTTACAGACCTACCTCCGAGTCAATGACCATAACTCACTCAATTCAACTCGGAATTCATTGAAATTTGTTCCATTTCGAAGGACTCGAACTGTAGTTTAAAACGGAAGAAACGGAGATGAAAAAAGCAAGTATTCTGAGAGTTATGCTGGAAATAGTTACACTCGCACTTTGGTCTAGCAGTTTACAGACCAACCTGCAATTGATTGACCATAACTTACTCAATTTAACTCGGAATTGATTCAAATTCATGCCATTTTGAAGGTGTGGAAGTGTAGTTGAAAACGAAAGAAACAGAGATGAAAAATTCCAAGTATCTTAAGAGTTATGATGGAAATAGTTAGACTCGCGCTTTGGTCTAGCAGTTTGCAGACATACCTCCGATTGAATGACCATAACTCACTCAATTCAACCCGGAATTCATTGAAATTTATTCCATTTCGAAGGAGTCGAAGTGTAGTCTAAAACGGAAGAAACAGAGATGAAAAAGTCCTAGTATTTTGAGAGTTATGACGGAAATAGTTAGACTCGCGCTTTGGTCTAGCAGTTTATAGACCTACGTCCGGTTGATTGACCATAACTCAGTCAATTCAGCTCGGGATTGAGTCAAATTCATGCCATTTCGAAGATGTCGAAGTGTAGTTGAAAACATTAGAAACGGAGATGAAAAACTCCAAGTATTTTAAGAGTTATGACGGAAATAGTTAGACTCGCCCTTTCGCCTAGCAGTTTACAGACCTATCTCCGATTGAATGACCATAACTCACTCAATTCAACCCGGAATTAATTGAAATTTGTTCCATTTCGAATGAGTAGAGGTGTAGTTTAAAAAGAAAGAAACGGAGGTTAAAAAAGCCGAGTATTTCGGGAGTTATGATGGAAATAGTTAGACTCGCACTTTAGTGTAGCAGTTTACAGACCTACCTCCGATTGATTGACCATAACTCTGTCAATTCAACTCGGAATTTAGTCAAATTCATGCCGTTTCGAAGATGTCGAAGTGTAGTTGAAAACATAAGAAACGGAGATGAAAAAATCCAAGTATTTTAAGAGTTACGATGGAAATAGTTAGACTCGCGCTTTCGCCTAGCAGTTTACTGACCTACCTCCGATTGAATGACCATAACCCACTCAATTCAACTCGGAATTCATTGAAATTCGTTCCATTACGAAGGAGTCGAAAGTGTAGCTGAAAACGGAAGAAACGGAGAAGAAAACTCCAAGTATTTTGAGAGTTATGGTGGAAATAGTTAGACTCGTGTTTTCGCCGAGCAGTTTACAGACCTACCTCCGATTGAATGACCATAAGTCACTAAATTCAACTCGGATTTCATTGAAATTTGTTCCATTTCGAAGGAGTCGAAGTGTAGTTTATAACGGAAGAAACGGAGATGCAAAAAGCCAAGTATTTTGAGAGTTATGGTGGAAATAGTTAGACTCGCACTTTGGTCTAGGAGTTTACAGACCTACCTCGGATTGATTGACCATAACTCACTCAATTCAACTCAGAATTGAATCAAATTCATGGCATTGCGAAGATGTCGAAGTGTAGTTGGAAATGGAGATGAAAAACTCCAAGTAATTTAAGAGTTATGATGGACATAGTTAGACTCGCGCTTTCGCCTAGCAGTTTACAGACCTACCTCCGAGTCAATGACCATAACTCACTCAATTCAACTCGGAATTCATTGAAATTTGTTCCATTTCGAAGGACTCGAACTGTAGTTTAAAACGGAAGAAACGGAGATGAAAAAAGCAAGTATTCTGAGAGTTATGGTGGAAATAGTTACACTCGCACTTTGGTCTAGCAGTTTACAGACCAACCTGCAATTGATTGACCATAACTTACTCAATTTAACTCGGAATTGATTCAAATTCATGCCATTTTGAAGGTGTGGAAGTGTAGTTGAAAACGAAAGAAACAGAGATGAAAAATTCCAAGTATCTTAAGAGTTATGATGGAAATAGTTAGACTCGCGCTTTGGTCTAGCAGTTTGCAGACATACCTCCGATTGAATGACCATAACTCACTCAATTCAACCCGGAATTCATTGAAATTTATTCCATTTCGAAGGAGTCGAAGTGTAGTCTAAAACGGAAGAAACAGAGATGAAAAAGTCCTAGTATTTTGAGAGTTATGACGGAAATAGTTAGACTCGCGCTTTGGTCTAGCAGTTTATAGACCTACGTCCGGTTGATTGACCATAACTCAGTCAATTCAGCTCGGGATTGAGTCAAATTCATGCCATTTCGAAGATGTCGAAGTGTAGTTGAAAACATTAGAAACGGAGATGAAAAACTCCAAGTATTTTAAGAGTTATGACGGAAATAGTTAGACTCGCCCTTTCGCCTAGCAGTTTACAGACCTATCTCCGATTGAATGACCATAACTCACTCAATTCAACCCGGAATTAATTGAAATTTGTTCCATTTCGAATGAGTAGAGGTGTAGTTTAAAAAGAAAGAAACGGAGGTTAAAAAAGCCGAGTATTTCGGGAGTTATGATGGAAATAGTTAGACTCGCACTTTAGTGTAGCAGTTTACAGACCTACCTCCGATTGATTGACCATAACTCTGTCAATTCAACTCGGAATTTAGTCAAATTCATGCCGTTTCGAAGATGTCGAAGTGTAGTTGAAAACATAAGAAACGGAGATGAAAAACTCCAAGTATTTTAAGAGTTACGATGGAAATAGTTAGACTCGCGCTTTCGCCTAGCAGTTTACTGACCTACCTCCGATTGAATGACCATAACCCACTCAATTCAACTCGGAATTCATTGAAATTCGTTCCATTACGAAGGAGTCGAAAGTGTAGCTGAAAACGGAAGAAACGGAGAAGAAAACTCCAAGTATTTTGAGAGTTATGGTGGAAATAGTTAGACTCGTGTTTTCGCCGAGCAGTTTACAGACCTACCTCCGATTGAATGACCATAAGTCACTAAATTCAACTCGGATTTCATTGAAATTTGTTCCATTTCGAAGGAGTCGAAGTGTAGTTTATAACGGAAGAAACGGAGATGCAAAAAGCCAAGTATTTTGAGAGTTATGGTGGAAATAGTTAGACTCGCACTTTGGTCTAGGAGTTTACAGACCTACCTCGGATTGATTGACCATAACTCACTCAATTCAACTCAGAATTGAATCAAATTCATGGCATTGCGAAGATGTCGAAGTGTAGTTGGAAATGGAGATGAAAAACTCCAAGTAATTTAAGAGTTATGATGGACATAGTTAGACTCGCGCTTTCGCCTAGCAGTTTACAGACCTACCTCCGAGTCAATGACCATAACTCACTCAATTCAACTCGGAATTCATTGAAATTTGTTCCATTTCGAAGGACTCGAACTGTAGTTTAAAACGGAAGAAACGGAGATGAAAAAAGCAAGTATTCTGAGAGTTATGCTGGAAATAGTTACACTCGCACTTTGGTCTAGCAGTTTACAGACCAACCTGCAATTGATTGACCATAACTTACTCAATTTAACTCGGAATTGATTCAAATTCATGCCATTTTGAAGGTGTGGAAGTGTAGTTGAAAACGAAAGAAACAGAGATGAAAAATTCCAAGTATCTTAAGAGTTATGATGGAAATAGTTAGACTCGCGCTTTGGTCTAGCAGTTTGCAGACATACCTCCGATTGAATGACCATAACTCACTCAATTCAACCCGGAATTCATTGAAATTTATTCCATTTCGAAGGAGTCGAAGTGTAGTCTAAAACGGAAGAAACAGAGATGAAAAAGTCCTAGTATTTTGAGAGTTATGACGGAAATAGTTAGACTCGCGCTTTGGTCTAGCAGTTTATAGACCTACGTCCGGTTGATTGACCATAACTCAGTCAATTCAGCTCGGGATTGAGTCAAATTCATGCCATTTCGAAGATGTCGAAGTGTAGTTGAAAACATTAGAAACGGAGATGAAAAACTCCAAGTATTTTAAGAGTTATGACGGAAATAGTTAGACTCGCCCTTTCGCCTAGCAGTTTACAGACCTATCTCCGATTGAATGACCATAACTCACTCAATTCAACCCGGAATTAATTGAAATTTGTTCCATTTCGAATGAGTAGAGGTGTAGTTTAAAAAGAAAGAAACGGAGGTTAAAAAAGCCGAGTATTTCGGGAGTTATGATGGAAATAGTTAGACTCGCACTTTAGTGTAGCAGTTTACAGACCTACCTCCGATTGATTGACCATAACTCTGTCAATTCAACTCGGAATTTAGTCAAATTCATGCCGTTTCGAAGATGTCGAAGTGTAGTTGAAAACATAAGAAACGGAGATGAAAAAATCCAAGTATTTTAAGAGTTACGATGGAAATAGTTAGACTCGCGCTTTCGCCTAGCAGTTTACTGACCTACCTCCGATTGAATGACCATAACCCACTCAATTCAACTCGGAATTCATTGAAATTCGTTCCATTACGAAGGAGTCGAAAGTGTAGCTGAAAACGGAAGAAACGGAGAAGAAAACTCCAAGTATTTTGAGAGTTATGGTGGAAATAGTTAGACTCGTGTTTTCGCCGAGCAGTTTACAGACCTACCTCCGATTGAATGACCATAAGTCACTAAATTCAACTCGGATTTCATTGAAATTTGTTCCATTTCGAAGGAGTCGAAGTGTAGTTTATAACGGAAGAAACGGAGATGCAAAAAGCCAAGTATTTTGAGAGTTATGGTGGAAATAGTTAGACTCGCACTTTGGTCTAGGAGTTTACAGACCTACCTCGGATTGATTGACCATAACTCACTCAATTCAACTCAGAATTGAATCAAATTCATGGCATTGCGAAGATGTCGAAGTGTAGTTGGAAATGGAGATGAAAAACTCCAAGTAATTTAAGAGTTATGATGGACATAGTTAGACTCGCGCTTTCGCCTAGCAGTTTACAGACCTACCTCCGAGTCAATGACCATAACTCACTCAATTCAACTCGGAATTCATTGAAATTTGTTCCATTTCGAAGGACTCGAACTGTAGTTTAAAACGGAAGAAACGGAGATGAAAAAAGCAAGTATTCTGAGAGTTATGGTGGAAATAGTTACACTCGCACTTTGGTCTAGCAGTTTACAGACCAACCTGCAATTGATTGACCATAACTTACTCAATTTAACTCGGAATTGATTCAAATTCATGCCATTTTGAAGGTGTGGAAGTGTAGTTGAAAACGAAAGAAACAGAGATGAAAAATTCCAAGTATCTTAAGAGTTATGATGGAAATAGTTAGACTCGCGCTTTGGTCTAGCAGTTTGCAGACATACCTCCGATTGAATGACCATAACTCACTCAATTCAACCCGGAATTCATTGAAATTTATTCCATTTCGAAGGAGTCGAAGTGTAGTCTAAAACGGAAGAAACAGAGATGAAAAAGTCCTAGTATTTTGAGAGTTATGACGGAAATAGTTAGACTCGCGCTTTGGTCTAGCAGTTTATAGACCTACGTCCGGTTGATTGACCATAACTCAGTCAATTCAGCTCGGGATTGAGTCAAATTCATGCCATTTCGAAGATGTCGAAGTGTAGTTGAAAACATTAGAAACGGAGATGAAAAACTCCAAGTATTTTAAGAGTTATGACGGAAATAGTTAGACTCGCCCTTTCGCCTAGCAGTTTACAGACCTATCTCCGATTGAATGACCATAACTCACTCAATTCAACCCGGAATTAATTGAAATTTGTTCCATTTCGAATGAGTAGAGGTGTAGTTTAAAAAGAAAGAAACGGAGGTTAAAAAAGCCGAGTATTTCGGGAGTTATGATGGAAATAGTTAGACTCGCACTTTAGTGTAGCAGTTTACAGACCTACCTCCGATTGATTGACCATAACTCTGTCAATTCAACTCGGAATTTAGTCAAATTCATGCCGTTTCGAAGATGTCGAAGTGTAGTTGAAAACATAAGAAACGGAGATGAAAAACTCCAAGTATTTTAAGAGTTACGATGGAAATAGTTAGACTCGCGCTTTCGCCTAGCAGTTTACTGACCTACCTCCGATTGAATGACCATAACCCACTCAATTCAACTCGGAATTCATTGAAATTCGTTCCATTACGAAGGAGTCGAAAGTGTAGCTGAAAACGGAAGAAACGGAGAAGAAAACTCCAAGTATTTTGAGAGTTATGGTGGAAATAGTTAGACTCGTGTTTTCGCCGAGCAGTTTACAGACCTACCTCCGATTGAATGACCATAAGTCACTAAATTCAACTCGGATTTCATTGAAATTTGTTCCATTTCGAAGGAGTCGAAGTGTAGTTTATAACGGAAGAAACGGAGATGCAAAAAGCCAAGTATTTTGAGAGTTATGGTGGAAATAGTTAGACTCGCACTTTGGTCTAGGAGTTTACAGACCTACCTCGGATTGATTGACCATAACTCACTCAATTCAACTCAGAATTGAATCAAATTCATGGCATTGCGAAGATGTCGAAGTGTAGTTGGAAATGGAGATGAAGAACTCCAAGTAATTTAAGAGTTATGATGGACATAGTTAGACTCGCGCTTTCGCCTAGCAGTTTACAGACCTACCTCCGAGTCAATGACCATAACTCACTCAATTCAACTCGGAATTCATTGAAATTTGTTCCATTTCGAAGGACTCGAACTGTAGTTTAAAACGGAAGAAACGGAGATGAAAAAAGCAAGTATTCTGAGAGTTATGGTGGAAATAGTTACACTCGCACTTTGGTCTAGCAGTTTACAGACCAACCTGCAATTGATTGACCATAACTTACTCAATTTAACTCGGAATTGATTCAAATTCATGCCATTTTGAAGGTGTGGAAGTGTAGTTGAAAACGAAAGAAACAGAGATGAAAAATTCCAAGTATCTTAAGAGTTATGATGGAAATAGTTAGACTCGCGCTTTGGTCTAGCAGTTTGCAGACATACCTCCGATTGAATGACCATAACTCACTCAATTCAACCCGGAATTCATTGAAATTTATTCCATTTCGAAGGAGTCGAAGTGTAGTCTAAAACGGAAGAAACAGAGATGAAAAAGTCCTAGTATTTTGAGAGTTATGACGGAAATAGTTAGACTCGCGCTTTGGTCTAGCAGTTTATAGACCTACGTCCGGTTGATTGACCATAACTCAGTCAATTCAGCTCGGGATTGAGTCAAATTCATGCCATTTCGAAGATGTCGAAGTGTAGTTGAAAACATTAGAAACGGAGATGAAAAACTCCAAGTATTTTAAGAGTTATGACGGAAATAGTTAGACTCGCCCTTTCGCCTAGCAGTTTACAGACCTATCTCCGATTGAATGACCATAACTCACTCAATTCAACCCGGAATTAATTGAAATTTGTTCCATTTCGAATGAGTAGAGGTGTAGTTTAAAAAGAAAGAAACGGAGGTTAAAAAAGCCGAGTATTTCGGGAGTTATGATGGAAATAGTTAGACTCGCACTTTAGTGTAGCAGTTTACAGACCTACCTCCGATTGATTGACCATAACTCTGTCAATTCAACTCGGAATTTAGTCAAATTCATGCCGTTTCGAAGATGTCGAAGTGTAGTTGAAAACATAAGAAACGGAGATGAAAAACTCCAAGTATTTTAAGAGTTACGATGGAAATAGTTAGACTCGCGCTTTCGCCTAGCAGTTTACTGACCTACCTCCGATTGAATGACCATAACCCACTCAATTCAACTCGGAATTCATTGAAATTCGTTCCATTACGAAGGAGTCGAAAGTGTAGCTGAAAACGGAAGAAACGGAGAAGAAAACTCCAAGTATTTTGAGAGTTATGGTGGAAATAGTTAGACTCGTGTTTTCGCCGAGCAGTTTACAGACCTACCTCCGATTGAATGACCATAAGTCACTAAATTCAACTCGGATTTCATTGAAATTTGTTCCATTTCGAAGGAGTCGAAGTGTAGTTTATAACGGAAGAAACGGAGATGCAAAAAGCCAAGTATTTTGAGAGTTATGGTGGAAATAGTTAGACTCGCACTTTGGTCTAGGAGTTTACAGACCTACCTCGGATTGATTGACCATAACTCACTCAATTCAACTCAGAATTGAATCAAATTCATGGCATTGCGAAGATGTCGAAGTGTAGTTGGAAATGGAGATGAAAAACTCCAAGTAATTTAAGAGTTATGATGGACATAGTTAGACTCGCGCTTTCGCCTAGCAGTTTACAGACCTACCTCCGAGTCAATGACCATAACTCACTCAATTCAACTCGGAATTCATTGAAATTTGTTCCATTTCGAAGGACTCGAACTGTAGTTTAAAACGGAAGAAACGGAGATGAAAAAAGCAAGTATTCTGAGAGTTATGGTGGAAATAGTTACACTCGCACTTTGGTCTAGCAGTTTACAGACCAACCTGCAATTGATTGACCATAACTTACTCAATTTAACTCGGAATTGATTCAAATTCATGCCATTTTGAAGGTGTGGAAGTGTAGTTGAAAACGAAAGAAACAGAGATGAAAAATTCCAAGTATCTTAAGAGTTATGATGGAAATAGTTAGACTCGCGCTTTGGTCTAGCAGTTTGCAGACATACCTCCGATTGAATGACCATAACTCACTCAATTCAACCCGGAATTCATTGAAATTTATTCCATTTCGAAGGAGTCGAAGTGTAGTCTAAAACGGAAGAAACAGAGATGAAAAAGTCCTAGTATTTTGAGAGTTATGACGGAAATAGTTAGACTCGCGCTTTGGTCTAGCAGTTTATAGACCTACGTCCGGTTGATTGACCATAACTCAGTCAATTCAGCTCGGGATTGAGTCAAATTCATGCCATTTCGAAGATGTCGAAGTGTAGTTGAAAACATTAGAAACGGAGATGAAAAACTCCAAGTATTTTAAGAGTTATGACGGAAATAGTTAGACTCGCCCTTTCGCCTAGCAGTTTACAGACCTATCTCCGATTGAATGACCATAACTCACTCAATTCAACCCGGAATTAATTGAAATTTGTTCCATTTCGAATGAGTGGAGGTGTAGTTTAAAAAGAAAGAAACGGAGGTTAAAAAAGCCGAGTATTTCGGGAGTTATGATGGAAATAGTTAGACTCGCACTTTAGTGTAGCAGTTTACAGACCTACCTCCGATTGATTGACCATAACTCTGTCAATTCAACTCGGAATTTAGTCAAATTCATGCCGTTTCGAAGATGTCGAAGTGTAGTTGAAAACATAAGAAACGGAGATGAAAAACTCCAAGTATTTTAAGAGTTACGATGGAAATAGTTAGACTCGCGCTTTCGCCTAGCAGTTTACTGACCTACCTCCGATTGAATGACCATAACCCACTCAATTCAACTCGGAATTCATTGAAATTCGTTCCATTACGAAGGAGTCGAAAGTGTAGCTGAAAACGGAAGAAACGGAGAAGAAAACTCCAAGTATTTTGAGAGTTATGGTGGAAATAGTTAGACTCGTGTTTTCGCCGAGCAGTTTACAGACCTACCTCCGATTGAATGACCATAAGTCACTAAATTCAACTCGGATTTCATTGAAATTTGTTCCATTTCGAAGGAGTCGAAGTGTAGTTTATAACGGAAGAAACGGAGATGCAAAAAGCCAAGTATTTTGAGAGTTATGGTGGAAATAGTTAGACTCGCACTTTGGTCTAGGAGTTTACAGACCTACCTCGGATTGATTGACCATAACTCACTCAATTCAACTCAGAATTGAATCAAATTCAAAGCATTGCGAAGATGTCGAAGTGTAGTTGGAAATGGAGATGAAAAACTCCAAGTAATTTAAGAGTTATGATGGACATAGTTAGACTCGCGCTTTCGCCTAGCAGTTTACAGACCTACCTCCGAGTCAATGACCATAACTCACTCAATTCAACTCGGAATTCATTGAAATTTGTTCCATTTCGAAGGACTCGAACTGTAGTTTAAAACGGAAGAAACGGAGATGAAAAAAGCAAGTATTCTGAGAGTTATGCTGGAAATAGTTACACTCGCACTTTGGTCTAGCAGTTTACAGACCAACCTGCAATTGATTGACCATAACTTACTCAATTTAACTCGGAATTGATTCAAATTCATGCCATTTTGAAGGTGTGGAAGTGTAGTTGAAAACGAAAGAAACAGAGATGAAAAATTCCAAGTATCTTAAGAGTTATGATGGAAATAGTTAGACTCGCGCTTTGGTCTAGCAGTTTGCAGACATACCTCCGATTGAATGACCATAACTCACTCAATTCAACCCGGAATTCATTGAAATTTATTCCATTTCGAAGGAGTCGAAGTGTAGTCTAAAACGGAAGAAACAGAGATGAAAAAGTCCTAGTATTTTGAGAGTTATGACGGAAATAGTTAGACTCGCGCTTTGGTCTAGCAGTTTATAGACCTACGTCCGGTTGATTGACCATAACTCAGTCAATTCAGCTCGGAATTGAGTCAAATTCATGCCATTTCGAAGATGTCGAAGTGTAGTTGAAAACATTAGAAACGGAGATGAAAAACTCCAAGTATTTTAAGAGTTATGACGGAAATAGTTAGACTCGCCCTTTCGCCTAGCAGTTTACAGACCTATCTCCGATTGAATGACCATAACTCACTCAATTCAACCCGGAATTAATTGAAATTTGTTCCATTTCGAATGAGTAGAGGTGTAGTTTAAAAAGAAAGAAACGGAGGTTAAAAAAGCCGAGTATTTCGGGAGTTATGATGGAAATAGTTAGACTCGCACTTTAGTGTAGCAGTTTACAGACCTACCTCCGATTGATTGACCATAACTCTGTCAATTCAACTCGGAATTTAGTCAAATTCATGCCGTTTCGAAGATGTCGAAGTGTAGTTGAAAACATAAGAAACGGAGATGAAAAACTCCAAGTATTTTAAGAGTTACGATGGAAATAGTTAGACTCGCGCTTTCGCCTAGCAGTTTACTGACCTACCTCCGATTGAATGACCATAACCCACTCAATTCAACTCGGAATTCATTGAAATTCGTTCCATTACGAAGGAGTCGAAAGTGTAGCTGAAAACGGAAGAAACGGAGAAGAAAACTCCAAGTATTTTGAGAGTTATGGTGGAAATAGTTAGACTCGTGTTTTCGCCGAGCAGTTTACAGACCTACCTCCGATTGAATGACCATAAGTCACTAAATTCAACTCGGATTTCATTGAAATTTGTTCCATTTCGAAGGAGTCGAAGTGTAGTTTATAACGGAAGAAACGGAGATGCAAAAAGCCAAGTATTTTGAGAGTTATGGTGGAAATAGTTAGACTCGCACTTTGGTCTAGGAGTTTACAGACCTACCTCGGATTGATTGACCATAACTCACTCAATTCAACTCAGAATTGAATCAAATTCATGGCATTGCGAAGATGTCGAAGTGTAGTTGGAAATGGAGATGAAAAACTCCAAGTAATTTAAGAGTTATGATGGACATAGTTAGACTCGCGCTTTCGCCTAGCAGTTTACAGACCTACCTCCGAGTCAATGACCATAACTCACTCAATTCAACTCGGAATTCATTGAAATTTGTTCCATTTCGAAGGACTCGAACTGTAGTTTAAAACGGAAGAAACGGAGATGAAAAAAGCAAGTATTCTGAGAGTTATGGTGGAAATAGTTACACTCGCACTTTGGTCTAGCAGTTTACAGACCAACCTGCAATTGATTGACCATAACTTACTCAATTTAACTCGGAATTGATTCAAATTCATGCCATTTTGAAGGTGTGGAAGTGTAGTTGAAAACGAAAGAAACAGAGATGAAAAATTCGAAGTATCTTAAGAGTTATGATGGAAATAGTTAGACTCGCGCTTTGGTCTAGCAGTTTGCAGACATACCTCCGATTGAATGACCATAACTCACTCAATTCAACCCGGAATTCATTGAAATTTATTCCATTTCGAAGGAGTCGAAGTGTAGTCTAAAACGGAAGAAACAGAGATGAAAAAGTCCTAGTATTTTGAGAGTTATGACGGAAATAGTTAGACTCGCGCTTTGGTCTAGCAGTTTATAGACCTACGTCCGGTTGATTGACCATAACTCAGTCAATTCAGCTCGGAATTGAGTCAAATTCATGCCATTTCGAAGATGTCGAAGTGTAGTTGAAAACATTAGAAACGGAGATGAAAAACTCCAAGTATTTTAAGAGTTATGACGGAAATAGTTAGACTCGCCCTTTCGCCTAGCAGTTTACAGACCTATCTCCGATTGAATGACCATAACTCACTCAATTCAACCCGGAATTAATTGAAATTTGTTCCATTTCGAATGAGTAGAGGTGTAGTTTAAAAAGAAAGAAACGGAGGTTAAAAAAGCCGAGTATTTCGGGAGTTATGATGGAAATAGTTAGACTCGCACTTTAGTGTAGCAGTTTACAGACCTACCTCCGATTGATTGACCATAACTCTGTCAATTCAACTCGGAATTTAGTCAAATTCATGCCGTTTCGAAGATGTCGAAGTGTAGTTGAAAACATAAGAAACGGAGATGAAAAACTCCAAGTATTTTAAGAGTTACGATGGAAATAGTTAGACTCGCGCTTTCGCCTAGCAGTTTACTGACCTACCTCCGATTGAATGACCATAACCCACTCAATTCAACTCGGAATTCATTGAAATTCGTTCCATTACGAAGGAGTCGAAAGTGTAGCTGAAAACGGAAGAAACGGAGAAGAAAACTCCAAGTATTTTGAGAGTTATGGTGGAAATAGTTAGACTCGTGTTTTCGCCGAGCAGTTTACAGACCTACCTCCGATTGAATGACCATAAGTCACTAAATTCAACTCGGATTTCATTGAAATTTGTTCCATTTCGAAGGAGTCGAAGTGTAGTTTATAACGGAAGAAACGGAGATGCAAAAAGCCAAGTATTTTGAGAGTTATGGTGGAAATAGTTAGACTCGCACTTTGGTCTAGGAGTTTACAGACCTACCTCGGATTGATTGACCATAACTCACTCAATTCAACTCAGAATTGAATCAAATTCATGGCATTGCGAAGATGTCGAAGTGTAGTTGGAAATGGAGATGAAAAACTCCAAGTAATTTAAGAGTTATGATGGACATAGTTAGACTCGCGCTTTCGCCTAGCAGTTTACAGACCTACCTCCGAGTCAATGACCATAACTCACTCAATTCAACTCGGAATTCATTGAAATTTGTTCCATTTCGAAGGACTCGAACTGTAGTTTAAAACGGAAGAAACGGAGATGAAAAAAGCAAGTATTCTGAGAGTTATGCTGGAAATAGTTACACTCGCACTTTGGTCTAGCAGTTTACAGACCAACCTGCAATTGATTGACCATAACTTACTCAATTTAACTCGGAATTGATTCAAATTCATGCCATTTTGAAGGTGTGGAAGTGTAGTTGAAAACGAAAGAAACAGAGATGAAAAATTCCAAGTATCTTAAGAGTTATGATGGAAATAGTTAGACTCGCGCTTTGGTCTAGCAGTTTGCAGACATACCTCCGATTGAATGACCATAACTCACTCAATTCAACCCGGAATTCATTGAAATTTATTCCATTTCGAAGGAGTCGAAGTGTAGTCTAAAACGGAAGAAACAGAGATGAAAAAGTCCTAGTATTTTGAGAGTTATGACGGAAATAGTTAGACTCGCGCTTTGGTCTAGCAGTTTATAGACCTACGTCCGGTTGATTGACCATAACTCAGTCAATTCAGCTCGGAATTGAGTCAAATTCATGCCATTTCGAAGATGTCGAAGTGTAGTTGAAAACATTAGAAACGGAGATGAAAAACTCCAAGTATTTTAAGAGTTATGACGGAAATAGTTAGACTCGCCCTTTCGCCTAGCAGTTTACAGACCTATCTCCGATTGAATGACCATAACTCACTCAATTCAACCCGGAATTAATTGAAATTTGTTCCATTTCGAATGAGTAGAGGTGTAGTTTAAAAAGAAAGAAACGGAGGTTAAAAAAGCCGAGTATTTCGGGAGTTATGATGGAAATAGTTAGACTCGCACTTTAGTGTAGCAGTTTACAGACCTACCTCCGATTGATTGACCATAACTCTGTCAATTCAACTCGGAATTTAGTCAAATTCATGCCGTTTCGAAGATGTCGAAGTGTAGTTGAAAACATAAGAAACGGAGATGAAAAACTCCAAGTATTTTAAGAGTTACGATGGAAATAGTTAGACTCGCGCTTTCGCCTAGCAGTTTACTGACCTACCTCCGATTGAATGACCATAACCCACTCAATTCAACTCGGAATTCATTGAAATTCGTTCCATTACGAAGGAGTCGAAAGTGTAGCTGAAAACGGAAGAAACGGAGAAGAAAACTCCAAGTATTTTGAGAGTTATGGTGGAAATAGTTAGACTCGTGTTTTCGCCGAGCAGTTTACAGATCTACCTCCGATTGAATGACCATAAGTCACTAAATTCAACTCGGATTTCATTGAAATTTGTTCCATTTCGAAGGAGTCGAAGTGTAGTTTATAACGGAAGAAACGGAGATGCAAAAAGCCAAGTATTTTGAGAGTTATGGTGGAAATAGTTAGACTCGCACTTTGGTCTAGGAGTTTACAGACCTACCTCGGATTGATTGACCATAACTCACTCAATTCAACTCAGAATTGAATCAAATTCATGGCATTGCGAAGATGTCGAAGTGTAGTTGGAAATGGAGATGAAAAACTCCAAGTAATTTAAGAGTTATGATGGACATAGTTAGACTCGCGCTTTCGCCTAGCAGTTTACAGACCTACCTCCGAGTCAATGACCATAACTCACTCAATTCAACTCGGAATTCATTGAAATTTGTTCCATTTCGAAGGACTCGAACTGTAGTTTAAAACGGAAGAAACGGAGATGAAAAAAGCAAGTATTCTGAGAGTTATGCTGGAAATAGTTACACTCGCACTTTGGTCTAGCAGTTTACAGACCAACCTGCAATTGATTGACCATAACTTACTCAATTTAACTCGGAATTGATTCAAATTCATGCCATTTTGAAGGTGTGGAAGTGTAGTTGAAAACGAAAGAAACAGAGATGAAAAATTCTAAGTATCTTAAGAGTTATGATGGAAATAGTTAGACTCGCGCTTTGGTCTAGCAGTTTGCAGACATACCTCCGATTGAATGACCATAACTCACTCAATTCAACCCGGAATTCATTGAAATTTATTCCATTTCGAAGGAGTCGAAGTGTAGTCTAAAACGGAAGAAACAGAGATGAAAAAGTCCTAGTATTTTGAGAGTTATGACGGAAATAGTTAGACTCGCGCTTTGGTCTAGCAGTTTATAGACCTACGTCCGGTTGATTGACCATAACTCAGTCAATTCAGCTCGGAATTGAGTCAAATTCATGCCATTTCGAAGATGTCGAAGTGTAGTTGAAAACATTAGAAACGGAGATGAAAAACTCCAAGTATTTTAAGAGTTATGACGGAAATAGTTAGACTCGCCCTTTCGCCTAGCAGTTTACAGACCTATCTCCGATTGAATGACCATAACTCACTCAATTCAACCCGGAATTAATTGAAATTTGTTCCATTTCGAATGAGTAGAGGTGTAGTTTAAAAAGAAAGAAACGGAGGTTAAAAAAGCCGAGTATTTCGGGAGTTATGATGGAAATAGTTAGACTCGCACTTTAGTGTAGCAGTTTACAGACCTACCTCCGATTGATTGACCATAACTCTGTCAATTCAACTCGGAATTTAGTCAAATTCATGCCGTTTCGAAGATGTCGAAGTGTAGTTGAAAACATAAGAAACGGAGATGAAAAACTCCAAGTATTTTAAGAGTTACGATGGAAATAGTTAGACTCGCGCTTTCGCCTAGCAGTTTACTGACCTACCTCCGATTGAATGACCATAACCCACTCAATTCAACTCGGAATTCATTGAAATTCGTTCCATTACGAAGGAGTCGAAAGTGTAGCTGAAAACGGAAGAAACGGAGAAGAAAACTCCAAGTATTTTGAGAGTTATGGTGGAAATAGTTAGACTCGTGTTTTCGCCGAGCAGTTTACAGACCTACCTCCGATTGAATGACCATAAGTCACTAAATTCAACTCGGATTTCATTGAAATTTGTTCCATTTCGAAGGAGTCGAAGTGTAGTTTATAACGGAAGAAACGGAGATGCAAAAAGCCAAGTATTTTGAGAGTTATGGTGGAAATAGTTAGACTCGCACTTTGGTCTAGGAGTTTACAGACCTACCTCGGATTGATTGACCATAACTCACTCAATTCAACTCAGAATTGAATCAAATTCATGGCATTGCGAAGATGTCGAAGTGTAGTTGGAAATGGAGATGAAAAACTCCAAGTAATTTAAGAGTTATGATGGACATAGTTAGACTCGCGCTTTCGCCTAGCAGTTTACAGACCTACCTCCGAGTCAATGACCATAACTCACTCAATTCAACTCGGAATTCATTGAAATTTGTTCCATTTCGAAGGACTCGAACTGTAGTTTAAAACGGAAGAAACGGAGATGAAAAAAGCAAGTATTCTGAGAGTTATGGTGGAAATAGTTACACTCGCACTTTGGTCTAGCAGTTTACAGACCAACCTGCAATTGATTGACCATAACTTACTCAATT
Source organism: Tasmannia lanceolata (assembly GCF_043159265.1). Classification (NCBI taxonomy): domain Eukaryota; kingdom Viridiplantae; phylum Streptophyta; class Magnoliopsida; order Canellales; family Winteraceae; genus Tasmannia; species Tasmannia lanceolata. Next base: position 98,888 of record NW_027518749.1, on the reverse strand, counting down.
TAACTCGGAATTGATTCAAATTCATGCCATTTTGAAGGTGTGGAAGTGTAGTTGAAAACGAAAGAAACAGAGATGAAAAATTCTAAGTATCTTAAGAGTTATGATGGAAATAGTTAGACTCGCGCTTTGGTCTAGCAGTTTGCAGACATACCTCCGATTGTATGACCATAACTCACTCAATTCAACCCGGAATTCATTGAAATTTATTCCATTTCGAAGGAGTCGAAGTGTAGTCTAAAACGGAAGAAACAGAGATGAAAAAGTCCTAGTATTTTGAGAGTTATGACGGAAATAGTTAGACTCGCGCTTTGGTCTAGCAGTTTATAGACCTACGTCCGGTTGATTGACCATAACTCAGTCAATTCAGCTCGGAATTGAGTCAAATTCATGCCATTTCGAAGATGTCGAAGTGTAGTTGAAAACATTAGAAACGGAGATGAAAAACTCCAAGTATTTTAAGAGTTATGACGGAAATAGTTAGACTCGCCCTTTCGCCTAGCAGTTTACAGACCTATCTCCGATTGAATGACCATAACTCACTCAATTCAACCCGGAATTAATTGAAATTTGTTCCATTTCGAATGAGTAGAGGTGTAGTTTAAAAAGAAAGAAACGGAGGTTAAAAAAGCCGAGTATTTCGGGAGTTATGATGGAAATAGTTAGACTCGCACTTTAGTGTAGCAGTTTACAGACCTACCTCCGATTGATTGACCATAACTCTGTCAATTCAACTCGGAATTTAGTCAAATTCATGCCGTTTCGAAGATGTCGAAGTGTAGTTGAAAACATAAGAAACGGAGATGAAAAACTCCAAGTATTTTAAGAGTTACGATGGAAATAGTTAGACTCGCGCTTTCGCCTAGCAGTTTACTGACCTACCTCCGATTGAATGACCATAACCCACTCAATTCAACTCGGAATTCATTGAAATTCGTTCCATTACGAAGGAGTCGAAAGTGTAGCTGAAAACGGAAGAAACGGAGAAGAAAACTCCAAGTATTTTGAGAGTTATGGTGGAAATAGTTAGACTCGTGTTTTCGCCGAGCAGTTTACAGACCTACCTCCGATTGAATGACCATAAGTCACTAAATTCAACTCGGATTTCATTGAAATTTGTTCCATTTCGAAGGAGTCGAAGTGTAGTTTATAACGGAAGAAACGGAGATGCAAAAAGCCAAGTATTTTGAGAGTTATGGTGGAAATAGTTAGACTCGCACTTTGGTCTAGGAGTTTACAGACCTACCTCGGATTGATTGACCATAACTCACTCAATTCAACTCAGAATTGAATCAAATTCATGGCATTGCGAAGATGTCGAAGTGTAGTTGGAAATGGAGATGAAAAACTCCAAGTAATTTAAGAGTTATGATGGACATAGTTAGACTCGCGCTTTCGCCTAGCAGTTTACAGACCTACCTCCGAGTCAATGACCATAACTCACTCAATTCAACTCGGAATTCATTGAAATTTGTTCCATTTCGAAGGACTCGAACTGTAGTTTAAAACGGAAGAAACGGAGATGAAAAAAGCAAGTATTCTGAGAGTTATGGTGGAAATAGTTACACTCGCACTTTGGTCTAGCAGTTTACAGACCAACCTGCAATTGATTGACCATAACTTACTCAATTTAACTCGGAATTGATTCAAATTCATGCCATTTTGAAGGTGTGGAAGTGTAGTTGAAAACGAAAGAAACAGAGATGAAAAATTCCAAGTATCTTAAGAGTTATGATGGAAATAGTTAGACTCGCGCTTTGGTCTAGCAGTTTGCAGACATACCTCCGATTGAATGACCATAACTCACTCAATTCAACCCGGAATTCATTGAAATTTATTCCATTTCGAAGGAGTCGAAGTGTAGTCTAAAACGGAAGAAACAGAGATGAAAAAGTCCTAGTATTTTGAGAGTTATGACGGAAATAGTTAGACTCGCGCTTTGGTCTAGCAGTTTATAGACCTACGTCCGGTTGATTGACCATAACTCAGTCAATTCAGCTCGGAATTGAGTCAAATTCATGCCATTTCGAAGATGTCGAAGTGTAGTTGAAAACATTAGAAACGGAGATGAAAAACTCCAAGTATTTTAAGAGTTATGACGGAAATAGTTAGACTCGCCCTTTCGCCTAGCAGTTTACAGACCTATCTCCGATTGAATGACCATAACTCACTCAATTCAACCCGGAATTAATTGAAATTTGTTCCATTTCGAATGAGTAGAGGTGTAGTTTAAAAAGAAAGAAACGGAGGTTAAAAAAGCCGAGTATTTCGGGAGTTATGATGGAAATAGTTAGACTCGCACTTTAGTGTAGCAGTTTACAGACCTACCTCCGATTGATTGACCATAACTCTGTCAATTCAACTCGGAATTTAGTCAAATTCATGCCGTTTCGAAGATGTCGAAGTGTAGTTGAAAACATAAGAAACGGAGATGAAAAACTCCAAGTATTTTAAGAGTTACGATGGAAATAGTTAGACTCGCGCTTTCGCCTAGCAGTTTACTGACCTACCTCCGATTGAATGACCATAACCCACTCAATTCAACTCGGAATTCATTGAAATTCGTTCCATTACGAAGGAGTCGAAAGTGTAGCTGAAAACGGAAGAAACGGAGAAGAAAACTCCAAGTATTTTGAGAGTTATGGTGGAAATAGTTAGACTCGTGTTTTCGCCGAGCAGTTTACAGACCTACCTCCGATTGAATGACCATAAGTCACTAAATTCAACTCGGATTTCATTGAAATTTGTTCCATTTCGAAGGAGTCGAAGTGTAGTTTATAACGGAAGAAACGGAGATGCAAAAAGCCAAGTATTTTGAGAGTTATGGTGGAAATAGTTAGACTCGCACTTTGGTCTAGGAGTTTACAGACCTACCTCGGATTGATTGACCATAACTCACTCAATTCAACTCAGAATTGAATCAAATTCATGGCATTGCGAAGATGTCGAAGTGTAGTTGGAAATGGAGATGAAAAACTCCAAGTAATTTAAGAGTTATGATGGACATAGTTAGACTCGCGCTTTCGCCTAGCAGTTTACAGACCTACCTCCGAGTCAATGACCATAACTCACTCAATTCAACTCGGAATTCATTGAAATTTGTTCCATTTCGAAGGACTCGAACTGTAGTTTAAAACGGAAGAAACGGAGATGAAAAAAGCAAGTATTCTGAGAGTTATGGTGGAAATAGTTACACTCGCACTTTGGTCTAGCAGTTTACAGACCAACCTGCAATTGATTGACCATAACTTACTCAATTTAACTCGGAATTGATTCAAATTCATGCCATTTTGAAGGTGTGGAAGTGTAGTTGAAAACGAAAGAAACAGAGATGAAAAATTCTAAGTATCTTAAGAGTTATGATGGAAATAGTTAGACTCGCGCTTTGGTCTAGCAGTTTGCAGACATACCTCCGATTGAATGACCATAACTCACTCAATTCAACCCGGAATTCATTGAAATTTATTCCATTTCGAAGGAGTCGAAGTGTAGTCTAAAACGGAAGAAACAGAGATGAAAAAGTCCTAGTATTTTGAGAGTTATGACGGAAATAGTTAGACTCGCGCTTTGGTCTAGCAGTTTATAGACCTACGTCCGGTTGATTGACCATAACTCAGTCAATTCAGCTCGGAATTGAGTCAAATTCATGCCATTTCGAAGATGTCGAAGTGTAGTTGAAAACATTAGAAACGGAGATGAAAAACTCCAAGTATTTTAAGAGTTATGACGGAAATAGTTAGACTCGCCCTTTCGCCTAGCAGTTTACAGACCTATCTCCGATTGAATGACCATAACTCACTCAATTCAACCCGGAATTAATTGAAATTTGTTCCATTTCGAATGAGTAGAGGTGTAGTTTAAAAAGAAAGAAACGGAGGTTAAAAAAGCCGAGTATTTCGGGAGTTATGATGGAAATAGTTAGACTCGCACTTTAGTGTAGCAGTTTACAGACCTACCTCCGATTGATTGACCATAACTCTGTCAATTCAACTCGGAATTTAGTCAAATTCATGCCGTTTCGAAGATGTCGAAGTGTAGTTGAAAACATAAGAAACGGAGATGAAAAACTCCAAGTATTTTAAGAGTTACGATGGAAATAGTTAGACTCGCGCTTTCGCCTAGCAGTTTACTGACCTACCTCCGATTGAATGACCATAACCCACTCAATTCAACTCGGAATTCATTGAAATTCGTTCCATTACGAAGGAGTCGAAAGTGTAGCTGAAAACGGAAGAAACGGAGAAGAAAACTCCAAGTATTTTGAGAGTTATGGTGGAAATAGTTAGACTCGTGTTTTCGCCGAGCAGTTTACAGACCTACCTCCGATTGAATGACCATAAGTCACTAAATTCAACTCGGATTTCATTGAAATTTGTTCCATTTCGAAGGAGTCGAAGTGTAGTTTATAACGGAAGAAACGGAGATGCAAAAAGCCAAGTATTTTGAGAGTTATGGTGGAAATAGTTAGACTCGCACTTTGGTCTAGGAGTTTACAGACCTACCTCGGATTGATTGACCATAACTCACTCAATTCAACTCAGAATTGAATCAAATTCATGGCATTGCGAAGATGTCGAAGTGTAGTTGGAAATGGAGATGAAAAACTCCAAGTAATTTAAGAGTTATGATGGACATAGTTAGACTCGCGCTTTCGCCTAGCAGTTTACAGACCTACCTCCGAGTCAATGACCATAACTCACTCAATTCAACTCGGAATTCATTGAAATTTGTTCCATTTCGAAGGACTCGAACTGTAGTTTAAAACGGAAGAAACGGAGATGAAAAAAGCAAGTATTCTGAGAGTTATGGTGGAAATAGTTACACTCGCACTTTGGTCTAGCAGTTTACAGACCAACCTGCAATTGATTGACCATAACTTACTCAATTTAACTCGGAATTGATTCAAATTCATGCCATTTTGAAGGTGTGGAAGTGTAGTTGAAAACGAAAGAAACAGAGATGAAAAATTCCAAGTATCTTAAGAGTTATGATGGAAATAGTTAGACTCGCGCTTTGGTCTAGCAGTTTGCAGACATACCTCCGATTGAATGACCATAACTCACTCAATTCAACCCGGAATTCATTGAAATTTATTCCATTTCGAAGGAGTCGAAGTGTAGTCTAAAACGGAAGAAACAGAGATGAAAAAGTCCTAGTATTTTGAGAGTTATGACGGAAATAGTTAGACTCGCGCTTTGGTCTAGCAGTTTATAGACCTACGTCCGGTTGATTGACCATAACTCAGTCAATTCAGCTCGGAATTGAGTCAAATTCATGCCATTTCGAAGATGTCGAAGTGTAGTTGAAAACATTAGAAACGGAGATGAAAAACTCCAAGTATTTTAAGAGTTATGACGGAAATAGTTAGACTCGCCCTTTCGCCTAGCAGTTTACAGACCTATCTCCGATTGAATGACCATAACTCACTCAATTCAACCCGGAATTAATTGAAATTTGTTCCATTTCGAATGAGTAGAGGTGTAGTTTAAAAAGAAAGAAACGGAGGTTAAAAAAGCCGAGTATTTCGGGAGTTATGATGGAAATAGTTAGACTCGCACTTTAGTGTAGCAGTTTACAGACCTACCTCCGATTGATTGACCATAACTCTGTCAATTCAACTCGGAATTTAGTCAAATTCATGCCGTTTCGAAGATGTCGAAGTGTAGTTGAAAACATAAGAAACGGAGATGAAAAACTCCAAGTATTTTAAGAGTTACGATGGAAATAGTTAGACTCGCGCTTTCGCCTAGCAGTTTACTGACCTACCTCCGATTGAATGACCATAACCCACTCAATTCAACTCGGAATTCATTGAAATTCGTTCCATTACGAAGGAGTCGAAAGTGTAGCTGAAAACGGAAGAAACGGAGAAGAAAACTCCAAGTATTTTGAGAGTTATGGTGGAAATAGTTAGACTCGTGTTTTCGCCGAGCAGTTTACAGACCTACCTCCGATTGAATGACCATAAGTCACTAAATTCAACTCGGATTTCATTGAAATTTGTTCCATTTCGAAGGAGTCGAAGTGTAGTTTATAACGGAAGAAACGGAGATGCAAAAAGCCAAGTATTTTGAGAGTTATGGTGGAAATAGTTAGACTCGCACTTTGGTCTAGGAGTTTACAGACCTACCTCGGATTGATTGACCATAACTCACTCAATTCAACTCAGAATTGAATCAAATTCATGGCATTGCGAAGATGTCGAAGTGTAGTTGGAAATGGAGATGAAAAACTCCAAGTAATTTAAGAGTTATGATGGACATAGTTAGACTCGCGCTTTCGCCTAGCAGTTTACAGACCTACCTCCGAGTCAATGACCATAACTCACTCAATTCAACTCGGAATTCATTGAAATTTGTTCCATTTCGAAGGACTCGAACTGTAGTTTAAAACGGAAGAAACGGAGATGAAAAAAGCAAGTATTCTGAGAGTTATGGTGGAAATAGTTACACTCGCACTTTGGTCTAGCAGTTTACAGACCAACCTGCAATTGATTGACCATAACTTACTCAATTTAACTCGGAATTGATTCAAATTCATGCCATTTTGAAGGTGTGGAAGTGTAGTTGAAAACGAAAGAAACAGAGATGAAAAATTCCAAGTATCTTAAGAGTTATGATGGAAATAGTTAGACTCACACTTTGGTCTAGCAGTTTGCAGACATACCTCCGATTGAATGACCATAACTCACTCAATTCAACCCGGAATTCATTGAAATTTATTCCATTTCGAAGGAGTCGAAGTGTAGTCTAAAACGGAAGAAACAGAGATGAAAAAGTCCTAGTATTTTGAGAGTTATGACGGAAATAGTTAGACTCGCGCTTTGGTCTAGCAGTTTATAGACCTACGTCCGGTTGATTGACCATAACTCAGTCAATTCAGCTCGGAATTGAGTCAAATTCATGCCATTTCGAAGATGTCGAAGTGTAGTTGAAAACATTAGAAACGGAGATGAAAAACTCCAAGTATTTTAAGAGTTATGACGGAAATAGTTAGACTCGCGCTTTCGCCTAGCAGTTTACTGACCTACCTCCGATTGAATGACCATAACCCACTCAATTCAACTCGGAATTCATTGAAATTCGTTCCATTACGAAGGAGTCGAAAGTGTAGCTGAAAACGGAAGAAACGGAGAAGAAAACTCCAAGTATTTTGAGAGTTATGGTGGAAATAGTTAGACTCGTGTTTTCGCCGAGCAGTTTACAGACCTACCTCCGATTGAATGACCATAAGTCACTAAATTCAACTCGGATTTCATTGAAATTTGTTCCATTTCGAAGGAGTCGAAGTGTAGTTTATAACGGAAGAAACGGAGATGCAAAAAGCCAAGTATTTTGAGAGTTATGGTGGAAATAGTTAGACTCGCACTTTGGTCTAGGAGTTTACAGACCTACCTCGGATTGATTGACCATAACTCACTCAATTCAACTCAGAATTGAATCAAATTCATGGCATTGCGAAGATGTCGAAGTGTAGTTGGAAATGGAGATGAAAAACTCCAAGTAATTTAAGAGTTATGATGGACATAGTTAGACTCGCGCTTTCGCCTAGCAGTTTACAGACCTACCTCCGAGTCAATGACCATAACTCACTCAATTCAACTCGGAATTCATTGAAATTTGTTCCATTTCGAAGGACTCGAACTGTAGTTTAAAACGGAAGAAACGGAGATGAAAAAAGCAAGTATTCTGAGAGTTATGGTGGAAATAGTTACACTCGCACTTTGGTCTAGCAGTTTACAGACCAACCTGCAATTGATTGACCATAACTTACTCAATTTAACTCGGAATTGATTCAAATTCATGCCATTTTGAAGGTGTGGAAGTGTAGTTGAAAACGAAAGAAACAGAGATGAAAAATTCCAAGTATCTTAAGAGTTATGATGGAAATAGTTAGACTCGCGCTTTGGTCTAGCAGTTTGCAGACATACCTCCGATTGAATGACCATAACTCACTCAATTCAACCCGGAATTCATTGAAATTTATTCCATTTCGAAGGAGTCGAAGTGTAGTCTAAAACGGAAGAAACAGAGATGAAAAAGTCCTAGTATTTTGAGAGTTATGACGGAAATAGTTAGACTCGCGCTTTGGTCTAGCAGTTTATAGACCTACGTCCGGTTGATTGACCATAACTCAGTCAATTCAGCTCGGAATTGAGTCAAATTCATGCCATTTCGAAGATGTCGAAGTGTAGTTGAAAACATTAGAAACGGAGATGAAAAACTCCAAGTATTTTAAGAGTTATGACGGAAATAGTTAGACTCGCCCTTTCGCCTAGCAGTTTACAGACCTATCTCCGATTGAATGACCATAACTCACTCAATTCAACCCGGAATTAATTGAAATTTGTTCCATTTCGAATGAGTAGAGGTGTAGTTTAAAAAGAAAGAAACGGAGGTTAAAAAAGCCGAGTATTTCGGGAGTTATGATGGAAATAGTTAGACTCGCACTTTAGTGTAGCAGTTTACAGACCTACCTCCGATTGATTGACCATAACTCTGTCAATTCAACTCGGAATTTAGTCAAATTCATGCCGTTTCGAAGATGTCGAAGTGTAGTTGAAAACATAAGAAACGGAGATGAAAAACTCCAAGTATTTTAAGAGTTACGATGGAAATAGTTAGACTCGCGCTTTCGCCTAGCAGTTTACTGACCTACCTCCGATTGAATGACCATAACCCACTCAATTCAACTCGGAATTCATTGAAATTCGTTCCATTACGAAGGAGTCGAAAGTGTAGCTGAAAACGGAAGAAACGGAGAAGAAAACTCCAAGTATTTTGAGAGTTATGGTGGAAATAGTTAGACTCGTGTTTTCGCCGAGCAGTTTACAGACCTACCTCCGATTGAATGACCATAAGTCACTAAATTCAACTCGGATTTCATTGAAATTTGTTCCATTTCGAAGGAGTCGAAGTGTAGTTTATAACGGAAGAAACGGAGATGCAAAAAGCCAAGTATTTTGAGAGTTATGGTGGAAATAGTTAGACTCGCACTTTGGTCTAGGAGTTTACAGACCTACCTCGGATTGATTGACCATAACTCACTCAATTCAACTCAGAATTGAATCAAATTCATGGCATTGCGAAGATGTCGAAGTGTAGTTGGAAATGGAGATGAAAAACTCCAAGTAATTTAAGAGTTATGATGGACATAGTTAGACTCGCGCTTTCGCCTAGCAGTTTACAGACCTACCTCCGAGTCAATGACCATAACTCACTCAATTCAACTCGGAATTCATTGAAATTTGTTCCATTTCGAAGGACTCGAACTGTAGTTTAAAACGGAAGAAACGGAGATGAAAAAAGCAAGTATTCTGAGAGTTATGGTGGAAATAGTTACACTCGCACTTTGGTCTAGCAGTTTACAGACCAACCTGCAATTGATTGACCATAACTTACTCAATTTAACTCGGAATTGATTCAAATTCATGCCATTTTGAAGGTGTGGAAGTGTAGTTGAAAACGAAAGAAACAGAGATGAAAAATTCCAAGTATCTTAAGAGTTATGATGGAAATAGTTAGACTCGCGCTTTGGTCTAGCAGTTTGCAGACATACCTCCGATTGAATGACCATAACTCACTCAATTCAACCCGGAATTCATTGAAATTTATTCCATTTCGAAGGAGTCGAAGTGTAGTCTAAAACGGAAGAAACAGAGATGAAAAAGTCCTAGTATTTTGAGAGTTATGACGGAAATAGTTAGACTCGCGCTTTGGTCTAGCAGTTTATAGACCTACGTCCGGTTGATTGACCATAACTCAGTCAATTCAGCTCGGAATTGAGTCAAATTCATGCCATTTCGAAGATGTCGAAGTGTAGTTGAAAACATTAGAAACGGAGATGAAAAACTCCAAGTATTTTAAGAGTTATGACGGAAATAGTTAGACTCGCCCTTTCGCCTAGCAGTTTACAGACCTATCTCCGATTGAATGACCATAACTCACTCAATTCAACCCGGAATTAATTGAAATTTGTTCCATTTCGAATGAGTAGAGGTGTAGTTTAAAAAGAAAGAAACGGAGGTTAAAAAAGCCGAGTATTTCGGGAGTTATGATGGAAATAGTTAGACTCGCACTTTAGTGTAGCAGTTTACAGACCTACCTCCGATTGATTGACCATAACTCTGTCAATTCAACTCGGAATTTAGTCAAATTCATGCCGTTTCGAAGATGTCGAAGTGTAGTTGAAAACATAAGAAACGGAGATGAAAAACTCCAAGTATTTTAAGAGTTACGATGGAAATAGTTAGACTCGCGCTTTCGCCTAGCAGTTTACTGACCTACCTCCGATTGAATGACCATAACCCACTCAATTCAACTCGGAATTCATTGAAATTCGTTCCATTACGAAGGAGTCGAAAGTGTAGCTGAAAACGGAAGAAACGGAGAAGAAAACTCCAAGTATTTTGAGAGTTATGGTGGAAATAGTTAGACTCGTGTTTTCGCCGAGCAGTTTACAGACCTACCTCCGATTGAATGACCATAAGTCACTAAATTCAACTCGGATTTCATTGAAATTTGTTCCATTTCGAAGGAGTCGAAGTGTAGTTTATAACGGAAGAAACGGAGATGCAAAAAGCCAAGTATTTTGAGAGTTATGGTGGAAATAGTTAGACTCGCACTTTGGTCTAGGAGTTTACAGACCTACCTCGGATTGATTGACCATAACTCACTCAATTCAACTCAGAATTGAATCAAATTCATGGCATTGCGAAGATGTCGAAGTGTAGTTGGAAATGGAGATGAAAAACTCCAAGTAATTTAAGAGTTATGATGGACATAGTTAGACTCGCGCTTTCGCCTAGCAGTTTACAGACCTACCTCCGAGTCAATGACCATAACTCACTCAATTCAACTCGGAATTCATTGAAATTTGTTCCATTTCGAAGGACTCGAACTGTAGTTTAAAACGGAAGAAACGGAGATGAAAAAAGCAAGTATTCTGAGAGTTATGGTGGAAATAGTTACACTCGCACTTTGGTCTAGCAGTTTACAGACCAACCTGCAATTGATTGACCATAACTTACTCAATTTAACTCGGAATTGATTCAAATTCATGCCATTTTGAAGGTGTGGAAGTGTAGTTGAAAACGAAAGAAACAGAGATGAAAAATTCCAAGTATCTTAAGAGTTATGATGGAAATAGTTAGACTCGCGCTTTGGTCTAGCAGTTTGCAGACATACCTCCGATTGAATGACCATAACTCACTCAATTCAACCCGGAATTCATTGAAATTTATTCCATTTCGAAGGAGTCGAAGTGTAGTCTAAAACGGAAGAAACAGAGATGAAAAAGTCCTAGTATTTTGAGAGTTATGACGGAAATAGTTAGACTCGCGCTTTGGTCTAGCAGTTTATAGACCTACGTCCGGTTGATTGACCATAACTCAGTCAATTCAGCTCGGAATTGAGTCAAATTCATGCCATTTCGAAGATGTCGAAGTGTAGTTGAAAACATTAGAAACGGAGATGAAAAACTCCAAGTATTTTAAGAGTTATGACGGAAATAGTTAGACTCGCCCTTTCGCCTAGCAGTTTACAGACCTATCTCCGATTGAATGACCATAACTCACTCAATTCAACCCGGAATTAATTGAAATTTGTTCCATTTCGAATGAGTAGAGGTGTAGTTTAAAAAGAAAGAAACGGAGGTTAAAAAAGCCGAGTATTTCGGGAGTTATGATGGAAATAGTTAGACTCGCACTTTAGTGTAGCAGTTTACAGACCTACCTCCGATTGATTGACCATAACTCTGTCAATTCAACTCGGAATTTAGTCAAATTCATGCCGTTTCGAAGATGTCGAAGTGTAGTTGAAAACATAAGAAACGGAGATGAAAAACTCCAAGTATTTTAAGAGTTACGATGGAAATAGTTAGACTCGCGCTTTCGCCTAGCAGTTTACTGACCTACCTCCGATTGAATGACCATAACCCACTCAATTCAACTCGGAATTCATTGAAATTCGTTCCATTACGAAGGAGTCGAAAGTGTAGCTGAAAACGGAAGAAACGGAGAAGAAAACTCCAAGTATTTTGAGAGTTATGGTGGAAATAGTTAGACTCGTGTTTTCGCCGAGCAGTTTACAGACCTACCTCCGATTGAATGACCATAAGTCACTAAATTCAACTCGGATTTCATTGAAATTTGTTCCATTTCGAAGGAGTCGAAGTGTAGTTTATAACGGAAGAAACGGAGATGCAAAAAGCCAAGTATTTTGAGAGTTATGGTGGAAATAGTTAGACTCGCACTTTGGTCTAGGAGTTTACAGACCTACCTCGGATTGATTGACCATAACTCACTCAATTCAACTCAGAATTGAATCAAATTCATGGCATTGCGAAGATGTCGAAGTGTAGTTGGAAATGGAGATGAAAAACTCCAAGTAATTTAAGAGTTATGATGGACATAGTTAGACTCGCGCTTTCGCCTAGCAGTTTACAGACCTACCTCCGAGTCAATGACCATAACTCACTCAATTCAACTCGGAATTCATTGAAATTTGTTCCATTTCGAAGGACTCGAACTGTAGTTTAAAACGGAAGAAACGGAGATGAAAAAAGCAAGTATTCTGAGAGTTATGGTGGAAATAGTTACACTCGCACTTTGGTCTAGCAGTTTACAGACCAACCTGCAATTGATTGACCATAACTTACTCAATTTAACTCGGAATTGATTCAAATTCATGCCATTTTGAAGGTGTGGAAGTGTAGTTGAAAACGAAAGAAACAGAGATGAAAAATTCCAAGTATCTTAAGAGTTATGATGGAAATAGTTAGACTCGCGCTTTGGTCTAGCAGTTTGCAGACATACCTCCGATTGAATGACCATAACTCACTCAATTCAACCCGGAATTCATTGAAATTTATTCCATTTCGAAGGAGTCGAAGTGTAGTCTAAAACGGAAGAAACAGAGATGAAAAAGTCCTAGTATTTTGAGAGTTATGACGGAAATAGTTAGACTCGCGCTTTGGTCTAGCAGTTTATAGACCTACGTCCGGTTGATTGACCATAACTCAGTCAATTCAGCTCGGAATTGAGTCAAATTCATGCCATTTCGAAGATGTCGAAGTGTAGTTGAAAACATTAGAAACGGAGATGAAAAACTCCAAGTATTTTAAGAGTTATGACGGAAATAGTTAGACTCGCCCTTTCGCCTAGCAGTTTACAGACCTATCTCCGATTGAATGACCATAACTCACTCAATTCAACCCGGAATTAATTGAAATTTGTTCCATTTCGAATGAGTAGAGGTGTAGTTTAAAAAGAAAGAAACGGAGGTTAAAAAAGCCGAGTATTTCGGGAGTTATGATGGAAATAGTTAGACTCGCACTTTAGTGTAGCAGTTTACAGACCTACCTCCGATTGATTGACCATAACTCTGTCAATTCAACTCGGAATTTAGTCAAATTCATGCCGTTTCGAAGATGTCGAAGTGTAGTTGAAAACATAAGAAACGGAGATGAAAAACTCCAAGTATTTTAAGAGTTACGATGGAAATAGTTAGACTCGCGCTTTCGCCTAGCAGTTTACTGACCTACCTCCGATTGAATGACCATAACCCACTCAATTCAACTCGGAATTCATTGAAATTCGTTCCATTACGAAGGAGTCGAAAGTGTAGCTGAAAACGGAAGAAACGGAGAAGAAAACTCCAAGTATTTTGAGAGTTATGGTGGAAATAGTTAGACTCGTGTTTTCGCCGAGCAGTTTACAGACCTACCTCCGATTGAATGACCATAAGTCACTAAATTCAACTCGGATTTCATTGAAATTTGTTCCATTTCGAAGGAGTCGAAGTGTAGTTTATAACGGAAGAAACGGAGATGCAAAAAGCCAAGTATTTTGAGAGTTATGGTGGAAATAGTTAGACTCGCACTTTGGTCTAGGAGTTTACAGACCTACCTCGGATTGATTGACCATAACTCACTCAATTCAACTCAGAATTGAATCAAATTCATGGCATTGCGAAGATGTCGAAGTGTAGTTGGAAATGGAGATGAAAAACTCCAAGTAATTTAAGAGTTATGATGGACATAGTTAGACTCGCGCTTTCGCCTAGCAGTTTACAGACCTACCTCCGAGTCAATGACCATAACTCACTCAATTCAACTCGGAATTCATTGAAATTTGTTCCATTTCGAAGGACTCGAACTGTAGTTTAAAACGGAAGAAACGGAGATGAAAAAAGCAAGTATTCTGAGAGTTATGGTGGAAATAGTTACACTCGCACTTTGGTCTAGCAGTTTACAGACCAACCTGCAATTGATTGACCATAACTTACTCAATTTAACTCGGAATTGATTCAAATTCATGCCATTTTGAAGGTGTGGAAGTGTAGTTGAAAACGAAAGAAACAGAGATGAAAAATTCCAAGTATCTTAAGAGTTATGATGGAAATAGTTAGACTCGCGCTTTGGTCTAGCAGTTTGCAGACATACCTCCGATTGAATGACCATAACTCACTCAATTCAACCCGGAATTCATTGAAATTTATTCCATTTCGAAGGAGTCGAAGTGTAGTCTAAAACGGAAGAAACAGAGATGAAAAAGTCCTAGTATTTTGAGAGTTATGACGGAAATAGTTAGACTCGCGCTTTGGTCTAGCAGTTTATAGACCTACGTCCGGTTGATTGACCATAACTCAGTCAATTCAGCTCGGAATTGAGTCAAATTCATGCCATTTCGAAGATGTCGAAGTGTAGTTGAAAACATTAGAAACGGAGATGAAAAACTCCAAGTATTTTAAGAGTTATGACGGAAATAGTTAGACTCGCCCTTTCGCCTAGCAGTTTACAGACCTATCTCCGATTGAATGACCATAACTCACTCAATTCAACCCGGAATTAATTGAAATTTGTTCCATTTCGAATGAGTAGAGGTGTAGTTTAAAAAGAAAGAAACGGAGGTTAAAAAAGCCGAGTATTTCGGGAGTTATGATGGAAATAGTTAGACTCGCACTTTAGTGTAGCAGTTTACAGACCTACCTCCGATTGATTGACCATAACTCTGTCAATTCAACTCGGAATTTAGTCAAATTCATGCCGTTTCGAAGATGTCGAAGTGTAGTTGAAAACATAAGAAACGGAGATGAAAAACTCCAAGTATTTTAAGAGTTACGATGGAAATAGTTAGACTCGCGCTTTCGCCTAGCAGTTTACTGACCTACCTCCGATTGAATGACCATAACCCACTCAATTCAACTCGGAATTCATTGAAATTCGTTCCATTACGAAGGAGTCGAAAGTGTAGCTGAAAACGGAAGAAACGGAGAAGAAAACTCCAAGTATTTTGAGAGTTATGGTGGAAATAGTTAGACTCGTGTTTTCGCCGAGCAGTTTACAGACCTACCTCCGATTGAATGACCATAAGTCACTAAATTCAACTCGGATTTCATTGAAATTTGTTCCATTTCGAAGGAGTCGAAGTTTAGTTTATAACGGAAGAAACGGAGATGCAAAAAGCCAAGTATTTTGAGAGTTATGGTGGAAATAGTTAGACTCGCACTTTGGTCTAGGAGTTTACAGACCTACCTCGGATTGATTGACCATAACTCACTCAATTCAACTCAGAATTGAATCAAATTCATGGCATTGCGAAGATGTCGAAGTGTAGTTGGAAATGGAGATGAAAAACTCCAAGTAATTTAAGAGTTATGATGGACATAGTTAGACTCGCGCTTTCGCCTAGCAGTTTACAGACCTACCTCCGAGTCAATGACCATAACTCACTCAATTCAACTCGGAATTCATTGAAATTTGTTCCATTTCGAAGGACTCGAACTGTAGTTTAAAACGGAAGAAACGGAGATGAAAAAAGCAAGTATTCTGAGAGTTATGGTGGAAATAGTTACACTCGCACTTTGGTCTAGCAGTTTACAGACCAACCTGCAATTGATTGACCATAACTTACTCAATTTAACTCGGAATTGATTCAAATTCATGCCATTTTGAAGGTGTGGAAGTGTAGTTGAAAACGAAAGAAACAGAGATGAAAAATTCCAAGTATCTTAAGAGTTATGATGGAAATAGTTAGACTCGCGCTTTGGTCTACCAGTTTGCAGACATACCTCCGATTGAATGACCATAACTCACTCAATTCAACCCGGAATTCATTGAAATTTATTCCATTTCGAAGGAGTCGAAGTGTAGTCTAAAACGGAAGAAACAGAGATGAAAAAGTCCTAGTATTTTGAGAGTTATGACGGAAATAGTTAGACTCGCGCTTTGGTCTAGCAGTTTATAGACCTACGTCCGGTTGATTGACCATAACTCAGTCAATTCAGCTCGGAATTGAGTCAAATTCATGCCATTTCGAAGATGTCGAAGTGTAGTTGAAAACATTAGAAACGGAGATGAAAAACTCCAAGTATTTTAAGAGTTATGACGGAAATAGTTAGACTCGCCCTTTCGCCTAGCAGTTTACAGACCTATCTCCGATTGAATGACCATAACTCACTCAATTCAACCCGGAATTAATTGAAATTTGTTCCATTTCGAATGAGTAGAGGTGTAGTTTAAAAAGAAAGAAACGGAGGTTAAAAAAGCCGAGTATTTCGGGAGTTATGATGGAAATAGTTAGACTCGCACTTTAGTATAGCAGTTTACAGACCTACCTCCGATTGATTGACCATAACTCTGTCAATTCAACTCGGAATTTAGTCAAATGCATGCCGTTTCGAAGATGTCGAAGTGTAGTTGAAAACATAAGAAACGGAGATGAAAAACTCCAAGTATTTTAAGAGTTACGATGGAAATAGTTAGACTCGCGCTTTCGCCTAGCAGTTTACTGACCTACCTCCGATTGAATGACCATAACCCACTCAATTCAACTCGGAATTCATTGAAATTCGTTCCATTACGAAGGAGTCGAAAGTGTAGCTGAAAACGGAAGAAACGGAGAAGAAAACTCCAAGTATTTTGAGAGTTATGGTGGAAATAGTTAGACTCGTGTTTTCGCCGAGCAGTTTACAGACCTACCTCCGATTGAATGACCATAAGTCACTAAATTCAACTCGGATTTCATTGAAATTTGTTCCATTTCGAAGGAGTCGAAGTGTAGTTTATAACGGAAGAAACGGAGATGCAAAAAGCCAAGTATTTTGAGAGTTATGGTGGAAATAGTTAGACTCGCACTTTGGTCTAGGAGTTTACAGACCTACCTCGGATTGATTGACCATAACTCACTCAATTCAACTCAGAATTGAATCAAATTCATGGCATTGCGAAGATGTCGAAGTGTAGTTGGAAATGGAGATGAAAAACTCCAAGTAATTTAAGAGTTATGATGGACATAGTTAGACTCGCGCTTTCGCCTAGCAGTTTACAGACCTACCTCCGAGTCAATGACCATAACTCACTCAATTCAACTCGGAATTCATTGAAATTTGTTCCATTTCGAAGGACTCGAACTGTAGTTTAAAACGGAAGAAACGGAGATGAAAAAAGCAAGTATTCTGAGAGTTATGGTGGAAATAGTTACACTCGCACTTTGGTCTAGCAGTTTACAGACCAACCTGCAATTGATTGACCATAACTTACTCAATTTAACTCGGAATTGATTCAAATTCATGCCATTTTGAAGGTGTGGAAGTGTAGTTGAAAACGAAAGAAACAGAGATGAAAAATTCCAAGTATCTTAAGAGTTATGATGGAAATAGTTAGACTCGCGCTTTGGTCTAGCAGTTTGCAGACATACCTCCGATTGAATGACCATAACTCACTCAATTCAACCCGGAATTCATTGAAATTTATTCCATTTCGAAGGAGTCGAAGTGTAGTCTAAAACGGAAGAAACAGAGATGAAAAAGTCCTAGTATTTTGAGAGTTATGACGGAAATAGTTAGACTCGCGCTTTGGTCTAGCAGTTTATAGACCTACGTCCGGTTGATTGACCATAACTCAGTCAATTCAGCTCGGAATTGAGTCAAATTCATGCCATTTCGAAGATGTCGAAGTGTAGTTGAAAACATTAGAAACGGAGATGAAAAACTCCAAGTATTTTAAGAGTTATGACGGAAATAGTTAGACTCGCCCTTTCGCCTAGCAGTTTACAGACCTATCTCCGATTGAATGACCATAACTCACTCAATTCAACCCGGAATTAATTGAAATTTGTTCCATTTCGAATGAGTAGAGGTGTAGTTTAAAAAGAAAGAAACGGAGGTTAAAAAAGCCGAGTATTTCGGGAGTTATGATGGAAATAGTTAGACTCGCACTTTAGTGTAGCAGTTTACAGACCTACCTCCGATTGATTGACCATAACTCTGTCAATTCAACTCGGAATTTAGTCAAATTCATGCCGTTTCGAAGATGTCGAAGTGTAGTTGAAAACATAAGAAACGGAGATGAAAAACTCCAAGTATTTTAAGAGTTACGATGGAAATAGTTAGACTCGCGCTTTCGCCTAGCAGTTTACTGACCTACCTCCGATTGAATGACCATAACCCACTCAATTCAACTCGGAATTCATTGAAATTCGTTCCATTACGAAGGAGTCGAAAGTGTAGCTGAAAACGGAAGAAACGGAGAAGAAAACTCCAAGTATTTTGAGAGTTATGGTGGAAATAGTTAGACTCGTGTTTTCGCCGAGCAGTTTACAGACCTACCTCCGATTGAATGACCATAAGTCACTAAATTCAACTCGGATTTCATTGAAATTTGTTCCATTTCGAAGGAGTCGAAGTGTAGTTTATAACGGAAGAAACGGAGATGCAAAAAGCCAAGTATTTTGAGAGTTATGGTGGAAATAGTTAGACTCGCACTTTGGTCTAGGAGTTTACAGACCTACCTCGGATTGATTGACCATAACTCACTCAATTCAACTCAGAATTGAATCAAATTCATGGCATTGCGAAGATGTCGAAGTGTAGTTGGAAATGGAGATGAAAAACTCCAAGTAATTTAAGAGTTATGATGGACATAGTTAGACTCGCGCTTTCGCCTAGCAGTTTACAGACCTACCTCCGAGTCAATGACCATAACTCACTCAATTCAACTCGGAATTCATTGAAATTTGTTCCATTTCGAAGGACTCGAACTGTAGTTTAAAACGGAAGAAACGGAGATGAAAAAAGCAAGTATTCTGAGAGTTATGGTGGAAATAGTTACACTCGCACTTTGGTCTAGCAGTTTACAGACCAACCTGCAATTGATTGACCATAACTTACTCAATTTAACTCGGAATTGATTCAAATTCATGCCATTTTGAAGGTGTGGAAGTGTAGTTGAAAACGAAAGAAACAGAGATGAAAAATTCCAAGTATCTTAAGAGTTATGATGGAAATAGTTAGACTCGCGCTTTGGTCTAGCAGTTTGCAGACATACCTCCGATTGAATGACCATAACTCACTCAATTCAACCCGGAATTCATTGAAATTTATTCCATTTCGAAGGAGTCGAAGTGTAGTCTAAAACGGAAGAAACAGAGATGAAAAAGTCCTAGTATTTTGAGAGTTATGACGGAAATAGTTAGACTCGCGCTTTGGTCTAGCAGTTTATAGACCTACGTCCGGTTGATTGACCATAACTCAGTCAATTCAGCTCGGAATTGAGTCAAATTCATGCCATTTCGAAGATGTCGAAGTGTAGTTGAAAACATTAGAAACGGAGATGAAAAACTCCAAGTATTTTAAGAGTTATGACGGAAATAGTTAGACTCGCCCTTTCGCCTAGCAGTTTACAGACCTATCTCCGATTGAATGACCATAACTCACTCAATTCAACCCGGAATTAATTGAAATTTGTTCCATTTCGAATGAGTAGAGGTGTAGTTTAAAAAGAAAGAAACGGAGGTTAAAAAAGCCGAGTATTTCGGGAGTTATGATGGAAATAGTTAGACTCGCACTTTAGTGTAGCAGTTTACAGACCTACCTCCGATTGATTGACCATAACTCTGTCAATTCAACTCGGAATTTAGTCAAATTCATGCCGTTTCGAAGATGTCGAAGTGTAGTTGAAAACATAAGAAACGGAGATGAAAAACTCCAAGTATTTTAAGAGTTACGATGGAAATAGTTAGACTCGCGCTTTCGCCTAGCAGTTTACTGACCTACCTCCGATTGAATGACCATAACCCACTCAATTCAACTCGGAATTCATTGAAATTCGTTCCATTACGAAGGAGTCGAAAGTGTAGCTGAAAACGGAAGAAACGGAGAAGAAAACTCCAAGTATTTTGAGAGTTATGGTGGAAATAGTTAGACTCGTGTTTTCGCCGAGCAGTTTACAGACCTACCTCCGATTGAATGACCATAAGTCACTAAATTCAACTCGGATTTCATTGAAATTTGTTCCATTTCGAAGGAGTCGAAGTGTAGTTTATAACGGAAGAAACGGAGATGCAAAAAGCCAAGTATTTTGAGAGTTATGGTGGAAATAGTTAGACTCGCACTTTGGTCTAGGAGTTTACAGACCTACCTCGGATTGATTGACCATAACTCACTCAATTCAACTCAGAATTGAATCAAATTCATGGCATTGCGAAGATGTCGAAGTGTAGTTGGAAATGGAGATGAAAAACTCCAAGTAATTTAAGAGTTATGATGGACATAGTTAGACTCGCGCTTTCGCCTAGCAGTTTACAGACCTACCTCCGAGTCAATGACCATAACTCACTCAATTCAACTCGGAATTCATTGAAATTTGTTCCATTTCGAAGGACTCGAACTGTAGTTTAAAACGGAAGAAACGGAGATGAAAAAAGCAAGTATTCTGAGAGTTATGGTGGAAATAGTTACACTCGCACTTTGGTCTAGCAGTTTACAGACCAACCTGCAATTGATTGACCATAACTTACTCAATTTAACTCGGAATTGATTCAAATTCATGCCATTTTGAAGGTGTGGAAGTGTAGTTGAAAACGAAAGAAACAGAGATGAAAAATTCCAAGTATCTTAAGAGTTATGATGGAAATAGTTAGACTCGCGCTTTGGTCTAGCAGTTTGCAGACATACCTCCGATTGAATGACCATAACTCACTCAATTCAACCCGGAATTCATTGAAATTTATTCCATTTCGAAGGAGTCGAAGTGTAGTCTAAAACGGAAGAAACAGAGATGAAAAAGTCCTAGTATTTTGAGAGTTATGACGGAAATAGTTAGACTCGCGCTTTGGTCTAGCAGTTTATAGACCTACGTCCGGTTGATTGACCATAACTCAGTCAATTCAGCTCGGAATTGAGTCAAATTCATGCCATTTCGAAGATGTCGAAGTGTAGTTGAAAACATTAGAAACGGAGATGAAAAACTCCAAGTATTTTAAGAGTTATGACGGAAATAGTTAGACTCGCCCTTTCGCCTAGCAGTTTACAGACCTATCTCCGATTGAATGACCATAACTCACTCAATTCAACCCGGAATTAATTGAAATTTGTTCCATTTCGAATGAGTAGAGGTGTAGTTTAAAAAGAAAGAAACGGAGGTTAAAAAAGCCGAGTATTTCGGGAGTTATGATGGAAATAGTTAGACTCGCACTTTAGTGTAGCAGTTTACAGACCTACCTCCGATTGATTGACCATAACTCTGTCAATTCAACTCGGAATTTAGTCAAATTCATGCCGTTTCGAAGATGTCGAAGTGTAGTTGAAAACATAAGAAACGGAGATGAAAAACTCCAAGTATTTTAAGAGTTACGATGGAAATAGTTAGACTCGCGCTTTCGCCTAGCAGTTTACTGACCTACCTCCGATTGAATGACCATAACCCACTCAATTCAACTCGGAATTCATTGAAATTCGTTCCATTACGAAGGAGTCGAAAGTGTAGCTGAAAACGGAAGAAACGGAGAAGAAAACTCCAAGTATTTTGAGAGTTATGGTGGAAATAGTTAGACTCGTGTTTTCGCCGAGCAGTTTACAGACCTACCTCCGATTGAATGACCATAAGTCACTAAATTCAACTCGGATTTCATTGAAATTTGTTCCATTTCGAAGGAGTCGAAGTGTAGTTTATAACGGAAGAAACGGAGATGCAAAAAGCCAAGTATTTTGAGAGTTATGGTGGAAATAGTTAGACTCGCACTTTGGTCTAGGAGTTTACAGACCTACCTCGGATTGATTGACCATAACTCACTCAATTCAACTCAGAATTGAATCAAATTCATGGCATTGCGAAGATGTCGAAGTGTAGTTGGAAATGGAGATGAAAAACTCCAAGTAATTTAAGAGTTATGATGGACATAGTTAGACTCGCGCTTTCGCCTAGCAGTTTACAGACCTACCTCCGAGTCAATGACCATAACTCACTCAATTCAACTCGGAATTCATTGAAATTTGTTCCATTTCGAAGGACTCGAACTGTAGTTTAAAACGGAAGAAACGGAGATGAAAAAAGCAAGTATTCTGAGAGTTATGGTGGAAATAGTTACACTCGCACTTTGGTCTAGCAGTTTACAGACCAACCTGCAATTGATTGACCATAACTTACTCAATTTAACTCGGAATTGATTCAAATTCATGCCATTTTGAAGGTGTGGAAGTGTAGTTGAAAACGAAAGAAACAGAGATGAAAAATTCCAAGTATCTTAAGAGTTATGATGGAAATAGTTAGACTCGCGCTTTGGTCTAGCAGTTTGCAGACATACCTCCGATTGAATGACCATAACTCACTCAATTCAACCCGGAATTCATTGAAATTTATTCCATTTCGAAGGAGTCGAAGTGTAGTCTAAAACGGAAGAAACAGAGATGAAAAAGTCCTAGTATTTTGAGAGTTATGACGGAAATAGTTAGACTCGCGCTTTGGTCTAGCAGTTTATAGACCTACGTCCGGTTGATTGACCATAACTCAGTCAATTCAGCTCGGAATTGAGTCAAATTCATGCCATTTCGAAGATGTCGAAGTGTAGTTGAAAACATTAGAAACGGAGATGAAAAACTCCAAGTATTTTAAGAGTTATGACGGAAATAGTTAGACTCGCCCTTTCGCCTAGCAGTTTACAGACCTATCTCCGATTGAATGACCATAACTCACTCAATTCAACCCGGAATTAATTGAAATTTGTTCCATTTCGAATGAGTAGAGGTGTAGTTTAAAAAGAAAGAAACGGAGGTTAAAAAAGCCGAGTATTTCGGGAGTTATGATGGAAATAGTTAGACTCGCACTTTAGTGTAGCAGTTTACAGACCTACCTCCGATTGATTGACCATAACTCTGTCAATTCAACTCGGAATTTAGTCAAATTCATGCCGTTTCGAAGATGTCGAAGTGTAGTTGAAAACATAAGAAACGGAGATGAAAAACTCCAAGTATTTTAAGAGTTACGATGGAAATAGTTAGACTCGCGCTTTCGCCTAGCAGTTTACTGACCTACCTCCGATTGAATGACCATAACCCACTCAATTCAACTCGGAATTCATTGAAATTCGTTCCATTACGAAGGAGTCGAAAGTGTAGCTGAAAACGGAAGAAACGGAGAAGAAAACTCCAAGTATTTTGAGAGTTATGGTGGAAATAGTTAGACTCGTGTTTTCGCCGAGCAGTTTACAGACCTACCTCCGATTGAATGACCATAAGTCACTAAATTCAACTCGGATTTCATTGAAATTTGTTCCATTTCGAAGGAGTCGAAGTGTAGTTTATAACGGAAGAAACGGAGATGCAAAAAGCCAAGTATTTTGAGAGTTATGGTGGAAATAGTTAGACTCGCACTTTGGTCTAGGAGTTTACAGACCTACCTCGGATTGATTGACCATAACTCACTCAATTCAACTCAGAATTGAATCAAATTCATGGCATTGCGAAGATGTCGAAGTGTAGTTGGAAATGGAGATGAAAAACTCCAAGTAATTTAAGAGTTATGATGGACATAGTTAGACTCGCGCTTTCGCCTAGCAGTTTACAGACCTACCTCCGAGTCAATGACCATAACTCACTCAATTCAACTCGGAATTCATTGAAATTTGTTCCATTTCGAAGGACTCGAACTGTAGTTTAAAACGGAAGAAACGGAGATGAAAAAAGCAAGTATTCTGAGAGTTATGGTGGAAATAGTTACACTCGCACTTTGGTCTAGCAGTTTACAGACCAACCTGCAATTGATTGACCATAACTTACTCAATTTAACTCGGAATTGATTCAAATTCATGCCATTTTGAAGGTGTGGAAGTGTAGTTGAAAACGAAAGAAACAGAGATGAAAAATTCCAAGTATCTTAAGAGTTATGATGGAAATAGTTAGACTCGCGCTTTGGTCTACCAGTTTGCAGACATACCTCCGATTGAATGACCATAACTCACTCAATTCAACCCGGAATTCATTGAAATTTATTCCATTTCGAAGGAGTCGAAGTGTAGTCTAAAACGGAAGAAACAGAGATGAAAAAGTCCTAGTATTTTGAGAGTTATGACGGAAATAGTTAGACTCGCGCTTTGGTCTAGCAGTTTATAGACCTACGTCCGGTTGATTGACCATAACTCAGTCAATTCAACTCGGAATTGAGTCAAATTCATGCCATTTCGAAGATGTCGAAGTGTAGTTGAAAACATTAGAAACGGAGATGAAAAACTCCAAGTATTTTAAGAGTTATGACGGAAATAGTTAGACTCACCCTTTCGCCTAGCAGTTTACAGACCTATCTCCGATTGAATGACCATAACTCACTCAATTCAACCCGGAATTAATTGAAATTTGTTCCATTTCGAATGAGTAGAGGTGTAGTTTAAAAAGAAAGAAACGGAGGTTAAAAAAGCCGAGTATTTCGGGAGTTATGATGGAAATAGTTAGACTCGCACTTTAGTATAGCAGTTTACAGACCTACCTCCGATTGATTGACCATAACTCTGTCAATTCAACTCGGAATTTAGTCAAATGCATGCCGTTTCGAAGATGTCGAAGTGTAGTTGAAAACATAAGAAACGGAGATGAAAAACTCCAAGTATTTTAAGAGTTACGATGGAAATAGTTAGACTCGCGCTTTCGCCTAGCAGTTTACTGACCTACCTCCGATTGAATGACCATAACCCACTCAATTCAACTCGGAATTCATTGAAATTCGTTCCATTACGAAGGAGTCGAAAGTGTAGCTGAAAACGGAAGAAACGGAGAAGAAAACTCCAAGTATTTTGAGAGTTATGGTGGAAATAGTTAGACTCGTGTTTTCGCCGAGCAGTTTACAGACCTACCTCCGATTGAATGACCATAAGTCACTAAATTCAACTCGGATTTCATTGAAATTTGTTCCATTTCGAAGGAGTCGAAGTGTAGTTTATAACGGAAGAAACGGAGATGCAAAAAGCCAAGTATTTTGAGAGTTATGGTGGAAATAGTTAGACTCGCACTTTGGTCTAGGAGTTTACAGACCTACCTCGGATTGATTGACCATAACTCACTCAATTCAACTCAGAATTGAATCAAATTCATGGCATTGCGAAGATGTCGAAGTGTAGTTGGAAATGGAGATGAAAAACTCCAAGTAATTTAAGAGTTATGATGGACATAGTTAGACTCGCGCTTTCGCCTAGCAGTTTACAGACCTACCTCCGAGTCAATGACCATAACTCACTCAATTCAACTCGGAATTCATTGAAATTTGTTCCATTTCGAAGGACTCGAACTGTAGTTTAAAACGGAAGAAACGGAGATGAAAAAAGCAAGTATTCTGAGAGTTATGGTGGAAATAGTTACACTCGCACTTTGGTCTAGCAGTTTACAGACCAACCTGCAATTGATTGACCATAACTTACTCAATTTAACTCGGAATTGATTCAAATTCATGCCATTTTGAAGGTGTGGAAGTGTAGTTGAAAACGAAAGAAACAGAGATGAAAAATTCCAAGTATCTTAAGAGTTATGATGGAAATAGTTAGACTCGCGCTTTGGTCTAGCAGTTTGCAGACATACCTCCGATTGAATGACCATAACTCACTCAATTCAACCCGGAATTCATTGAAATTTATTCCATTTCGAAGGAGTCGAAGTGTAGTCTAAAACGGAAGAAACAGAGATGAAAAAGTCCTAGTATTTTGAGAGTTATGACGGAAATAGTTAGACTCGCGCTTTGGTCTAGCAGTTTATAGACCTACGTCCGGTTGATTGACCATAACTCAGTCAATTCAGCTCGGAATTGAGTCAAATTCATGCCATTTCGAAGATGTCGAAGTGTAGTTGAAAACATTAGAAACGGAGATGAAAAACTCCAAGTATTTTAAGAGTTATGACGGAAATAGTTAGACTCGCCCTTTCGCCTAGCAGTTTACAGACCTATCTCCGATTGAATGACCATAACTCACTCAATTCAACCCGGAATTAATTGAAATTTGTTCCATTTCGAATGAGTAGAGGTGTAGTTTAAAAAGAAAGAAACGGAGGTTAAAAAAGCCGAGTATTTCGGGAGTTATGATGGAAATAGTTAGACTCGCACTTTAGTGTAGCAGTTTACAGACCTACCTCCGATTGATTGACCATAACTCTGTCAATTCAACTCGGAATTTAGTCAAATTCATGCCGTTTCGAAGATGTCGAAGTGTAGTTGAAAACATAAGAAACGGAGATGAAAAACTCCAAGTATTTTAAGAGTTACGATGGAAATAGTTAGACTCGCGCTTTCGCCTAGCAGTTTACTGACCTACCTCCGATTGAATGACCATAACCCACTCAATTCAACTCGGAATTCATTGAAATTCGTTCCATTACGAAGGAGTCGAAAGTGTAGCTGAAAACGGAAGAAACGGAGAAGAAAACTCCAAGTATTTTGAGAGTTATGGTGGAAATAGTTAGACTCGTGTTTTCGCCGAGCAGTTTACAGACCTACCTCCGATTGAATGACCATAAGTCACTAAATTCAACTCGGATTTCATTGAAATTTGTTCCATTTCGAAGGAGTCGAAGTGTAGTTTATAACGGAAGAAACGGAGATGCAAAAAGCCAAGTATTTTGAGAGTTATGGTGGAAATAGTTAGACTCGCACTTTGGTCTAGGAGTTTACAGACCTACCTCGGATTGATTGACCATAACTCACTCAATTCAACTCAGAATTGAATCAAATTCATGGCATTGCGAAGATGTCGAAGTGTAGTTGGAAATGGAGATGAAAAACTCCAAGTAATTTAAGAGTTATGATGGACATAGTTAGACTCGCGCTTTCGCCTAGCAGTTTACAGACCTACCTCCGAGTCAATGACCATAACTCACTCAATTCAACTCGGAATTCATTGAAATTTGTTCAATTTCGAAGGACTCGAACTGTAGTTTAAAACGGAAGAAACGGAGATGAAAAAAGCAAGTATTCTGAGAGTTATGGTGGAAATAGTTACACTCGCACTTTGGTCTAGCAGTTTACAGACCAACCTGCAATTGATTGACCATAACTTACTCAATTTAACTCGGAATTGATTCAAATTCATGCCATTTTGAAGGTGTGGAAGTGTAGTTGAAAACGAAAGAAACAGAGATGAAAAATTCCAAGTATCTTAAGAGTTATGATGGAAATAGTTAGACTCGCGCTTTGGTCTAGCAGTTTGCAGACATACCTCCGATTGAATGACCATAACTCACTCAATTCAACCCGGAATTCATTGAAATTTATTCCATTTCGAAGGAGTCGAAGTGTAGTCTAAAACGGAAGAAACAGAGATGAAAAAGTCCTAGTATTTTGAGAGTTATGACGGAAATAGTTAGACTCGCGCTTTGGTCTAGCAGTTTATAGACCTACGTCCGGTTGATTGACCATAACTCAGTCAATTCAGCTCGGAATTGAGTCAAATTCATGCCATTTCGAAGATGTCGAAGTGTAGTTGAAAACATTAGAAACGGAGATGAAAAACTCCAAGTATTTTAAGAGTTATGACGGAAATAGTTAGACTCGCCCTTTCGCCTAGCAGTTTACAGACCTATCTCCGATTGAATGACCATAACTCACTCAATTCAACCCGGAATTAATTGAAATTTGTTCCATTTCGAATGAGTAGAGGTGTAGTTTAAAAAGAAAGAAACGGAGGTTAAAAAAGCCGAGTATTTCGGGAGTTATGATGGAAATAGTTAGACTCGCACTTTAGTGTAGCAGTTTACAGACCTACCTCCGATTGATTGACCATAACTCTGTCAATTCAACTCGGAATTTAGTCAAATTCATGCCGTTTCGAAGATGTCGAAGTGTAGTTGAAAACATAAGAAACGGAGATGAAAAACTCCAAGTATTTTAAGAGTTACGATGGAAATAGTTAGACTCGCGCTTTCGCCTAGCAGTTTACTGACCTACCTCCGATTGAATGACCATAACCCACTCAATTCAACTCGGAATTCATTGAAATTCGTTCCATTACGAAGGAGTCGAAAGTGTAGCTGAAAACGGAAGAAACGGAGAAGAAAACTCCAAGTATTTTGAGAGTTATGGTGGAAATAGTTAGACTCGTGTTTTCGCCGAGCAGTTTACAGACCTACCTCCGATTGAATGACCATAAGTCACTAAATTCAACTCGGATTTCATTGAAATTTGTTCCATTTCGAAGGAGTCGAAGTGTAGTTTATAACGGAAGAAACGGAGATGCAAAAAGCCAAGTATTTTGAGAGTTATGGTGGAAATAGTTAGACTCGCACTTTGGTCTAGGAGTTTACAGACCTACCTCGGATTGATTGACCATAACTCACTCAATTCAACTCAGAATTGAATCAAATTCATGGCATTGCGAAGATGTCGAAGTGTAGTTGGAAATGGAGATGAAAAACTCCAAGTAATTTAAGAGTTATGATGGACATAGTTAGACTCGCGCTTTCGCCTAGCAGTTTACAGACCTACCTCCGAGTCAATGACCATAACTCACTCAATTCAACTCGGAATTCATTGAAATTTGTTCCATTTCGAAGGACTCGAACTGTAGTTTAAAACGGAAGAAACGGAGATGAAAAAAGCAAGTATTCTGAGAGTTATGGTGGAAATAGTTACACTCGCACTTTGGTCTAGCAGTTTACAGACCAACCTGCAATTGATTGACCATAACTTACTCAATTTAACTCGGAATTGATTCAAATTCATGCCATTTTGAAGGTGTGGAAGTGTAGTTGAAAACGAAAGAAACAGAGATGAAAAATTCCAAGTATCTTAAGAGTTATGATGGAAATAGTTAGACTCGCGCTTTGGTCTAGCAGTTTGCAGACATACCTCCGATTGAATGACCATAACTCACTCAATTCAACCCGGAATTCATTGAAATTTATTCCATTTCGAAGGAGTCGAAGTGTAGTCTAAAACGGAAGAAACAGAGATGAAAAAGTCCTAGTATTTTGAGAGTTATGACGGAAATAGTTAGACTCGCGCTTTGGTCTAGCAGTTTATAGACCTACGTCCGGTTGATTGACCATAACTCAGTCAATTCAGCTCGGAATTGAGTCAAATTCATGCCATTTCGAAGATGTCGAAGTGTAGTTGAAAACATTAGAAACGGAGATGAAAAACTCCAAGTATTTTAAGAGTTATGACGGAAATAGTTAGACTCGCCCTTTCGCCTAGCAGTTTACAGACCTATCTCCGATTGAATGACCATAACTCACTCAATTCAACCCGGAATTAATTGAAATTTGTTCCATTTCGAATGAGTAGAGGTGTAGTTTAAAAAGAAAGAAACGGAGGTTAAAAAAGCCGAGTATTTCGGGAGTTATGATGGAAATAGTTAGACTCGCACTTTAGTGTAGCAGTTTACAGACCTACCTCCGATTGATTGACCATAACTCTGTCAATTCAACTCGGAATTTAGTCAAATTCATGCCGTTTCGAAGATGTCGAAGTGTAGTTGAAAACATAAGAAACGGAGATGAAAAACTCCAAGTATTTTAAGAGTTACGATGGAAATAGTTAGACTCGCGCTTTCGCCTAGCAGTTTACTGACCTACCTCCGATTGAATGACCATAACCCACTCAATTCAACTCGGAATTCATTGAAATTCGTTCCATTACGAAGGAGTCGAAAGTGTAGCTGAAAACGTAAGAAACGGAGAAGAAAACTCCAAGTATTTTGAGAGTTATGGTGGAAATAGTTAGACTCGTGTTTTCGCCGAGCAGTTTACAGACCTACCTCCGATTGAATGACCATAAGTCACTAAATTCAACTCGGATTTCATTGAAATTTGTTCCATTTCGAAGGAGTCGAAGTGTAGTTTATAACGGAAGAAACGGAGATGCAAAAAGCCAAGTATTTTGAGAGTTATGGTGGAAATAGTTAGACTCGCACTTTGGTCTAGGAGTTTACAGACCTACCTCGGATTGATTGACCATAACTCACTCAATTCAACTCAGAATTGAATCAAATTCATGGCATTGCGAAGATGTCGAAGTGTAGTTGGAAATGGAGATGAAAAACTCCAAGTAATTTAAGAGTTATGATGGACATAGTTAGACTCGCGCTTTCGCCTAGCAGTTTACAGACCTACCTCCGAGTCAATGACCATAACTCACTCAATTCAACTCGGAATTCATTGAAATTTGTTCCATTTCGAAGGACTCGAACTGTAGTTTAAAACGGAAGAAACGGAGATGAAAAAAGCAAGTATTCTGAGAGTTATGGTGGAAATAGTTACACTCGCACTTTGGTCTAGCAGTTTACAGACCAACCTGCAATTGATTGACCATAACTTACTCAATTTAACTCGGAATTGATTCAAATTCATGCCATTTTGAAGGTGTGGAAGTGTAGTTGAAAACGAAAGAAACAGAGATGAAAAATTCCAAGTATCTTAAGAGTTATGATGAAAATAGTTAGACTCGCGCTTTGGTCTAGCAGTTTGCAGACATACCTCCGATTGAATGACCATAACTCACTCAATTCAACCCGAAATTCATTGAAATTTATTCCATTTCGAAGGAGTCGAAGTGTAGTCTAAAACGGAAGAAACAGAGATGAAAAAGTCCTAGTATTTTGAGAGTTATGACGGAAATAGTTAGACTCGCGCTTTGGTCTAGCAGTTTATAGACCTACGTCCGGTTGATTGACCATAACTCAGTCAATTCAACTCGGAATTGAGTCAAATTCATGCCATTTCGAAGATGTCGAAGTGTAGTTGAAAACATTAGAAACGGAGATGAAAAACTCCAAGTATTTTAAGAGTTATGATGGAAATAGTTAGACTCGCCCTTTCGCCTAGCAGTTTACAGACCTATCTCCGATTGAATGACCATAACTCACTCAATTCAACCCGGAATTAATTGAAATTTGTTCCATTTCGAATGAGTAGAGGTGTAGTTTAAAAAGAAAGAAACGGAGGTTAAAAAAGCCGAGTATTTCGGGAGTTATGATGGAAATAGTTAGACTCGCACTTTAGTATAGCAGTTTACAGACCTACCTCCGATTGATTGACCATAACTCTGTCAATTCAACTCGGAATTTAGTCAAATGCATGCCGTTTCGAAGATGTCGAAGTGTAGTTGAAAACATAAGAAACGGAGATGAAAAACTCCAAGTATTTTAAGAGTTACGATGGAAATAGTTAGACTCGCGCTTTCGCCTAGCAGTTTACTGACCTACCTCCGATTGAATGACCATAACCCACTCAATTCAACTCGGAATTCATTGAAATTCGTTCCATTACGAAGGAGTCGAAAGTGTAGCTGAAAACGGAAGAAACGGAGAAGAAAACTCCAAGTATTTTGAGAGTTATGGTGGAAATAGTTAGACTCGTGTTTTCGCCGAGCAGTTTACAGACCTACCTCCGATTGAATGACCATAAGTCACTAAATTCAACTCGGATTTCATTGAAATTTGTTCCATTTCGAAGGAGTCGAAGTGTAGTTTATAACGGAAGAAACGGAGATGCAAAAAGCCAAGTATTTTGAGAGTTATGGTGGAAATAGTTAGACTCGCACTTTGGTCTAGGAGTTTACAGACCTACCTCGGATTGATTGACCATAACTCACTCAATTCAACTCAGAATTGAATCAAATTCATGGCATTGCGAAGATGTCGAAGTGTAGTTGGAAATGGAGATGAAAAACTCCAAGTAATTTAAGAGTTATGATGGACATAGTTAGACTCGCGCTTTCGCCTAGCAGTTTACAGACCTACCTCCGAGTCAATGACCATAACTCACTCAATTCAACTCGGAATTCATTGAAATTTGTTCCATTTCGAAGGACTCGAACTGTAGTTTAAAACGGAAGAAACGGAGATGAAAAAAGCAAGTATTCTGAGAGTTATGGTGGAAATAGTTACACTCGCACTTTGGTCTAGCAGTTTACAGACCAACCTGCAATTGATTGACCATAACTTACTCAATTTAACTCGGAATTGATTCAAATTCATGCCATTTTGAAGGTGTGGAAGTGTAGTTGAAAACGAAAGAAACAGAGATGAAAAATTCCAAGTATCTTAAGAGTTATGATGGAAATAGTTAGACTCGCGCTTTGGTCTAGCAGTTTGCAGACATACCTCCGATTGAATGACCATAACTCACTCAATTCAACCCGGAATTCATTGAAATTTATTCCATTTCGAAGGAGTCGAAGTGTAGTCTAAAACGGAAGAAACAGAGATGAAAAAGTCCTAGTATTTTGAGAGTTATGACGGAAATAGTTAGACTCGCGCTTTGGTCTAGCAGTTTATAGACCTACGTCCGGTTGATTGACCATAACTCAGTCAATTCAGCTCGGAATTGAGTCAAATTCATGCCATTTCGAAGATGTCGAAGTGTAGTTGAAAACATTAGAAACGGAGATGAAAAACTCCAAGTATTTTAAGAGTTATGACGGAAATAGTTAGACTCGCCCTTTCGCCTAGCAGTTTACAGACCTATCTCCGATTGAATGACCATAACTCACTCAATTCAACCCGGAATTAATTGAAATTTGTTCCATTTCGAATGAGTAGAGGTGTAGTTTAAAAAGAAAGAAACGGAGGTTAAAAAAGCCGAGTATTTCGGGAGTTATGATGGAAATAGTTAGACTCGCACTTTAGTGTAGCAGTTTACAGACCTACCTCCGATTGATTGACCATAACTCTGTCAATTCAACTCGGAATTTAGTCAAATTCATGCCGTTTCGAAGATGTCGAAGTGTAGTTGAAAACATAAGAAACGGAGATGAAAAACTCCAAGTATTTTAAGAGTTACGATGGAAATAGTTAGACTCGCGCTTTCGCCTAGCAGTTTACTGACCTACCTCCGATTGAATGACCATAACCCACTCAATTCAACTCGGAATTCATTGAAATTCGTTCCATTACGAAGGAGTCGAAAGTGTAGCTGAAAACGGAAGAAACGGAGAAGAAAACTCCAAGTATTTTGAGAGTTATGGTGGAAATAGTTAGACTCGTGTTTTCGCCGAGCAGTTTACAGACCTACCTCCGATTGAATGACCATAAGTCACTAAATTCAACTCGGATTTCATTGAAATTTGTTCCATTTCGAAGGAGTCGAAGTGTAGTTTATAACGGAAGAAACGGAGATGCAAAAAGCCAAGTATTTTGAGAGTTATGGTGGAAATAGTTAGACTCGCACTTTGGTCTAGGAGTTTACAGACCTACCTCGGATTGATTGACCATAACTCACTCAATTCAACTCAGAATTGAATCAAATTCATGGCATTGCGAAGATGTCGAAGTGTAGTTGGAAATGGAGATGAAAAACTCCAAGTAATTTAAGAGTTATGATGGACATAGTTAGACTCGCGCTTTCGCCTAGCAGTTTACAGACCTACCTCCGAGTCAATGACCATAACTCACTCAATTCAACTCGGAATTCATTGAAATTTGTTCCATTTCGAAGGACTCGAACTGTAGTTTAAAACGGAAGAAACGGAGATGAAAAAAGCAAGTATTCTGAGAGTTATGGTGGAAATAGTTACACTCGCACTTTGGTCTAGCAGTTTACAGACCAACCTGCAATTGATTGACCATAACTTACTCAATTTAACTCGGAATTGATTCAAATTCATGCCATTTTGAAGGTGTGGAAGTGTAGTTGAAAACGAAAGAAACAGAGATGAAAAATTCCAAGTATCTTAAGAGTTATGATGGAAATAATTAGACTCGCGCTTTGGTCTAGCAGTTTGCAGACATACCTCCGATTGAATGACCATAACTCACTCAATTCAACCCGGAATTCATTGAAATTTATTCCATTTCGAAGGAGTCGAAGTGTAGTCTAAAACGGAAGAAACAGAGATGAAAAAGTCCTAGTATTTTGAGAGTTATGACGGAAATAGTTAGACTCGCGCTTTGGTCTAGCAGTTTATAGACCTACGTCCGGTTGATTGACCATAACTCAGTCAATTCAGCTCGGAATTGAGTCAAATTCATGCCATTTCGAAGATGTCGAAGTGTAGTTGAAAACATTAGAAACGGAGATGAAAAACTCCAAGTATTTTAAGAGTTATGACGGAAATAGTTAGACTCGCCCTTTCGCCTAGCAGTTTACAGACCTATCTCCGATTGAATGACCATAACTCACTCAATTCAACCCGGAATTAATTGAAATTTGTTCCATTTCGAATGAGTAGAGGTGTAGTTTAAAAAGAAAGAAACGGAGGTTAAAAAAGCCGAGTATTTCGGGAGTTATGATGGAAATAGTTAGACTCGCACTTTAGTATAGCAGTTTACAGACCTACCTCCGATTGATTGACCATAACTCTGTCAATTCAACTCGGAATTTAGTCAAATTCATGCCGTTTCGAAGATGTCGAAGTGTAGTTGAAAACATAAGAAACGGAGATGAAAAACTCCAAGTATTTTAAGAGTTACGATGGAAATAGTTAGACTCGCGCTTTCGCCTAGCAGTTTACTGACCTACCTCCGATTGAATGACCATAACCCACTCAATTCAACTCGGAATTCATTGAAATTCGTTCCATTACGAAGGAGTCGAAAGTGTAGCTGAAAACGGAAGAAACGGAGAAGAAAACTCCAAGTATTTTGAGAGTTATGGTGGAAATAGTTAGACTCGTGTTTTCGCCGAGCAGTTTACAGACCTACCTCCGATTGAATGACCATAAGTCACTAAATTCAACTCGGATTTCATTGAAATTTGTTCCATTTCGAAGGAGTCGAAGTGTAGTTTATAACGGAAGAAACGGAGATGCAAAAAGCCAAGTATTTTGAGAGTTATGGTGGAAATAGTTAGACTCGCACTTTGGTCTAGGAGTTTACAGACCTACCTCGGATTGATTGACCATAACTCACTCAATTCAACTCAGAATTGAATCAAATTCATGGCATTGCGAAGATGTCGAAGTGTAGTTGGAAATGGAGATGAAAAACTCCAAGTAATTTAAGAGTTATGATGGACATAGTTAGACTCGCGCTTTCGCCTAGCAGTTTACAGACCTACCTCCGAGTCAATGACCATAACTCACTCAATTCAACTCGGAATTCATTGAAATTTGTTCCATTTCGAAGGACTCGAACTGTAGTTTAAAACGGAAGAAACGGAGATGAAAAAAGCAAGTATTCTGAGAGTTATGGTGGAAATAGTTATACTCGCACTTTGGTCTAGCAGTTTACAGACCAACCTGCAATTGATTGACCATAACTTACTCAATTTAACTCGGAATTGATTCAAATTCATGCCATTTTGAAGGTGTGGAAGTGTAGTTGAAAACGAAAGAAACAGAGATGAAAAATTCCAAGTATCTTAAGAGTTATGATGGAAATAGTTAGACTCGCGCTTTGGTCTAGCAGTTTGCAGACATACCTCCGATTGAATGACCATAACTCACTCAATTCAACCCGGAATTCATTGAAATTTATTCCATTTTGAAGGAGTCGAAGTGTAGTCTAAAACGGAAGAAACAGAGATGAAAAAGTCCTAGTATTTTGAGAGTTATGACGGAAATAGTTAGACTCGCGCTTTGGTCTAGCAGTTTATAGACCTACGTCCGGTTGATTGACTATAACTCAGTCAATTCAACTCGGAATTGAGTCAAATTCATGCCATTTCGAAGATGTCGAAGTGTAGTTGAAAACATTAGAAACGGAGATGAAAAACTCCAAGTATTTTAAGAGTTATGACGGAAATAGTTAGACTCGCCCTTTCGCCTAGCAGTTTACAGACCTATCTCCGATTGAATGACCATAACTCACTCAATTCAACCCGGAATTAATTGAAATTTGTTCCATTTCGAATGAGTAGAGGTGTAGTTTAAAAAGAAAGAAACGGAGGTTAAAAAAGCCGAGTATTTCGGGAGTTATGATGGAAATAGTTAGACTCGCACTTTAGTGTAGCAGTTTACAGACCTACCTCCGATTGATTGACCATAACTCTGTCAATTCAACTCGGAATTTAGTCAAATTCATGCCGTTTCGAAGATGTCGAAGTGTAGTTGAAAACATAAGAAACGGAGATGAAAAACTCCAAGTATTTTAAGAGTTACGATGGAAATAGTTAGACTCGCGCTTTCGCCTAGCAGTTTACTGACCTACCTCCGATTGAATGACCATAACCCACTCAATTCAACTCGGAATTCATTGAAATTCGTTCCATTACGAAGGAGTCGAAAGTGTAGCTGAAAACGTAAGAAACGGAGAAGAAAACTCCAAGTATTTTGAGAGTTATGGTGGAAATAGTTAGACTCGTGTTTTCGCCGAGCAGTTTACAGACCTACCTCCGATTGAATGACCATAAGTCACTAAATTCAACTCGGATTTCATTGAAATTTGTTCCATTTCGAAGGAGTCGAAGTGTAGTTTATAACGGAAGAAACGGAGATGCAAAAAGCCAAGTATTTTGAGAGTTATGGTGGAAATAGTTAGACTCGCACTTTGGTCTAGGAGTTTACAGACCTACCTCGGATTGATTGACCATAACTCACTCAATTCAACTCAGAATTGAATCAAATTCATGGCATTGCGAAGATGTCGAAGTGTAGTTGGAAATGGAGATGAAAAACTCCAAGTAATTTAAGAGTTATGATGGACATAGTTAGACTCGCGCTTTCGCCTAGCAGTTTACAGACCTACCTCCGAGTCAATGACCATAACTCACTCAATTCAACTCGGAATTCATTGAAATTTGTTCCATTTCGAAGGACTCGAACTGTAGTTTAAAACGGAAGAAACGGAGATGAAAAAAGCAAGTATTCTGAGAGTTATGGTGGAAATAGTTACACTCGCACTTTGGTCTAGCAGTTTACAGACCAACCTGCAATTGATTGACCATAACTTACTCAATTTAACTCGGAATTGATTCAAATTCATGCCATTTTGAAGGTGTGGAAGTGTAGTTGAAAACGAAAGAAACAGAGATGAAAAATTCCAAGTATCTTAAGAGTTATGATGAAAATAGTTAGACTCGCGCTTTGGTCTAGCAGTTTGCAGACATACCTCCGATTGAATGACCATAACTCACTCAATTCAACCCGAAATTCATTGAAATTTATTCCATTTCGAAGGAGTCGAAGTGTAGTCTAAAACGGAAGAAACAGAGATGAAAAAGTCCTAGTATTTTGAGAGTTATGACGGAAATAGTTAGACTCGCGCTTTGGTCTAGCAGTTTATAGACCTACGTCCGGTTGATTGACTATAACTCAGTCAATTCAACTCGGAATTGAGTCAAATTCATGCCATTTCGAAGATGTCGAAGTGTAGTTGAAAACATTAGAAACGGAGATGAAAAACTCCAAGTATTTTAAGAGTTATGATGGAAATAGTTAGACTCGCCCTTTCGCCTAGCAGTTTACAGACCTATCTCCGATTGAATGACCATAACTCACTCAATTCAACCCGGAATTAATTGAAATTTGTTCCATTTCGAATGAGTAGAGGTGTAGTTTAAAAAGAAAGAAACGGAGGTTAAAAAAGCCGAGTATTTCGGGAGTTATGATGGAAATAGTTAGACTCGCACTTTAGTGTAGCAGTTTACAGACCTACCTCCGATTGATTGACCATAACTCTGTCAATTCAACTCGGAATTTAGTCAAATTCATGCCGTTTCGAAGATGTCGAAGTGTAGTTGAAAACATAAGAAACGGAGATGAAAAACTCCAAGTATTTTAAGAGTTACGATGGAAATAGTTAGACTCGCGCTTTCGCCTATCAGTTTACTGACCTACCTCCGATTGAATGACCATAACCCACTCAATTCAACTCGGAATTCATTGAAATTCGTTCCATTACGAAGGAGTCGAAAGTGTAGCTGAAAACGGAAGAAACGGAGAAGAAAACTCCAAGTATTTTGAGAGTTATGGTGGAAATAGTTAGACTCGTGTTTTCGCCGAGCAGTTTACAGACCTACCTCCGATTGAATGACCATAAGTCACTAAATTCAACTCGGATTTCATTGAAATTTGTTCCATTTCGAAGGAGTCGAAGTGTAGTTTATAACGGAAGAAACGGAGATGCAAAAAGCCAAGTATTTTGAGAGTTATGGTGAAAATAGTTAGACTCGCACTTTGGTCTAGGAGTTTACAGACCTACCTCGGATTGATTGACCATAACTCACTCAATTCAACTCAGAATTGAATCAAATTCATGGCATTGCGAAGATGTCGAAGTGTAGTTGGAAATGGAGATGAAAAACTCCAAGTAATTTAAGAGTTATGATGGACATAGTTAGACTCGCGCTTTCGCCTAGCAGTTTACAGACCTACCTCCGAGTCAATGACCATAACTCACTCAATTCAACTCGGAATTCATTGAAATTTGTTCCATTTCGAAGGACTCGAACTGTAGTTTAAAACGGAAGAAACGGAGATGAAAAAAGCAAGTATTCTGAGAGTTATGGTGGAAATAGTTACACTCGCACTTTGGTCTAGCAGTTTACAGACGAACCTGCAATTGATTGACCATAACTTACTCAATTTAACTCGGAATTGATTCAAATTCATGCCATTTTGAAGGTGTGGAAGTGTAGTTGAAAACGAAAGAAACAGAGATGAAAAATTCCAAGTATCTTAAGAGTTATGATGGAAATAGTTAGACTCGCGCTTTGGTCTAGCAGTTTGCAGACATACCTCCGATTGAATGACCATAACTCACTCAATTCAACCCGGAATTCATTGAAATTTATTCCATTTCGAAGGAGTCGAAGTGTAGTCTAAAACGGAAGAAACAGAGATGAAAAAGTCCTAGTATTTTGAGAGTTATGACGGAAATAGTTAGACTCGCGCTTTGGTCTAGCAGTTTATAGACCTACGTCCGGTTGATTGACCATAACTCAGTCAATTCAACTCGGAATTGAGTCAAATTCATGCCATTTCGAAGATGTCGAAGTGTAGTTGAAAACATTAGAAACGGAGATGAAAAACTCCAAGTATTTTAAGAGTTATGACGGAAATAGTTAGACTCGCCCTTTCGCCTAGCAGTTTACAGACCTATCTCCGATTGAATGACCATAACTCACTCAATTCAACCCGGAATTAATTGAAATTTGTTCCATTTCGAATGAGTAGAAGTGTAGTTTAAAAAGAAAGAAACGGAGGTTAAAAAAGCCGAGTATTTCGGGAGTTATGATGGAAATAGTTAGACTCGCACTTTAGTGTAGCAGTTTACAGACCTACCTCCGATTGATTGACCATAACTCTGTCAATTCAACTCGGAATTTAGTCAAATTCATGCCGTTTCGAAGATGTCGAAGTGTAGTTGAAAACATAAGAAACGGAGATGAAAAACTCCAAGTATTTTAAGAGTTACGATGGAAATAGTTAGACTCGCGCTTTCGCCTAGCAGTTTACTGACCTACCTCCGATTGAATGACCATAACCCACTCAATTCAACTCGGAATTCATTGAAATTCGTTCCATTACGAAGGAGTCGAAAGTGTAGCTGAAAACGGAAGAAACGGAGAAGAAAACTCCAAGTATTTTGAGAGTTATGGTGGAAATAGTTAGACTCGTGTTTTCGCCGAGCAGTTTACAGACCTACCTCCGATTGAATGACCATAAGTCACTAAATTCAACTCGGATTTCATTGAAATTTGTTCCATTTCGAAGGACTCGAACTGTAGTTTAAAACGGAAGAAACTGAGATGAAAAAAGTCAAGTATTTTGAGAGTTATGGTGGAAATAGTTAGACTCCCACTTTGGTCTAGCACTTTACAGACCAACCTGCAATTGATTGACCATAACTTACTCAATTTAACTCGGAATTGATTCAAATTCATGCCATTTTGAAGGTGTGGAAGTGTAGTTGAAAACGAAAGAAACAGAGATGAAAAATTCCAAGTATCTTAAGAGTTATGATGGAAATAGTTAGACTCGCGCTTTGGTCTAGCAGTTTACAGACCTGCATCCGATTCATTGACCATAAGTCACTCAATTCGACTCGGAATTTATTCAAATTCATGGCATTTGGAAGATGTCGAAGAGTAGCTGAAAATGAAAGAAACGGAGACGAAAAACTCCAAGTATTTTAAGAGTTATGATAGAAATAGTTAGACTCGCGCTTTCGCCTAGCAGTTTACAGACCTACCTCCGATTTAATGACCACAACTCACTCAATTGAACATGTAATTCAATGAAATTTGTTGCATTTCGAAAGAGTCGAAGTGTAGTTTAAAACGGAAGAAACGGAGATGAAAAACTACTTGTATTTTGAGAGTTATGATGGAAATAGTTAGATTCGCGCTTTGGTCTAGCAGTTTGCAGACATACCTCCGATTGAATGGCCATAACTCAGTCAATTCAACCCGGAATTCATTGAAATTTATTCCATTTCGAAGGAGTCGAAGTGTAGTCTAAAACGGAAGAAACAGAGATGAAAAAGTCCTAGTATTTTGAGAGTTATGACAGAAATAGTTAGACTCGCGCTTTGGTCTAGCAGTTTACAGACCTACGTCCGGTTGATTGACCATAACTCAGTCAATTCAACTCGGAATTGAGTCAAATTCATGCC
This sequence comes from Tasmannia lanceolata, assembly GCF_043159265.1. Classification (NCBI taxonomy): domain Eukaryota; kingdom Viridiplantae; phylum Streptophyta; class Magnoliopsida; order Canellales; family Winteraceae; genus Tasmannia; species Tasmannia lanceolata. The sequence goes on along the minus strand of NW_027518749.1, from coordinate 58,150 downwards.
ATTTCGAAGATGTCGAAGTGTAATTGAAAACATAAGAAACGGAGATGAAAAACTCCAAGTATTTTAAGAGTTATGACGGAAATAGTTAGACTCGCCCTTTCGCCTAGCAGTTTACAGACCTACCTCCGATTGAATGACCATAAGTCACTAAATTCAACTCGGATTTCATTGAAATTTGTTCCATTTCGAAGGAGTCGAAGTATAGTTTATAACGGAAGAAACGGAGATGCAAAAAGCCAAGTATTTTGAGAGTTATGGTGGAAATAGTTAGACTCGCACTTTGGTCTAGGAGTTTACAGACCTACCTCCGATTGATTGACCATAACTCACTCAATTCAACTCAGAATTGAATCAAATTCATGGCATTGCGAAGATGTCGAAGTGTAGTTGGAAATGGAGATGAAAAACTCCAAGTAATTTAAGAGTTATGATGGACATAGCTAGACTCGCGCTTTCGCCTAGCAGTTTACAGACATACCTCCGAGTCAATGACCATAACTCACTCAATTCAACTCGGAATTCATTGAAATTTGTTCCATTTCGAAGGACTCGAACTGTAGTTTAAAACGGAAGAAACGGAGATGAAAAAAGTCAAGTATTTTGAGAGTTATGGTGGAAATAGTTAGACTCCCACTTTGGTCTAGCAGTTTACAGACCAACCTGCAATTGATTGACCATAACTTACTCAATTTAACTCGGAATTGATTCAAATTCATGCCATTTTGAAGGTGTGGAAGTGTAGTTGAAAACGAAAGAAACAGAGATGAAAAATTCCAAGTATCTTAAGAGTTATGATGGAAATAGTTAGACTCGCGCTTTGGTCTAGCAGTTTACAGACCTGCTTCCGATTCATTGACCATAAGTCACTCAATTCGACTCGGAATTTATTCAAATTCATGGCATTTGGAAGATGTCGAAGAGTAGCTGAAAACGAAAGAAACGGAGACGAAAAACTCCAAGTATTTTAAGAGTTATGATAGAAATAGTTAGACTCGCGCTTTCGCCTAGCAGTTTACAGACCTACCTCCGATTTAATGACCACAACTCACTCAATTGAACATGTAATTCAATGAAATTTGTTGCATTTCGAAAGAGTCGAAGTGTAGTTTAAAACGGAAGAAACGGAGATGAAAAACTACTTGTATTTTGAGAGTTATGATGGAAATAGTTAGATTCGCGCTTTGGTCTAGCAGTTTGCAGACATACCTCCGATTGAATGGCCATAACTCAGTCAATTCAACCCGGAATTCATTGAAATTTATTCCATTTCGAAGGAGTCGAAGTGTAGTCTAAAACGGAAGAAACATAGATGAAAAAGTCCTAGTATTTTGAGAGTTATGACAGAAATAGTTAGACTCGCGCTTTGGTCTAGCAGTTTACAGACCTACGTCCGGTTGATTGACCATAACTCAGTCAATTCAACTCGGAATTGAGTCAAATTCATGCCATTTCGAAGATGTCGAAGTGTAATTGAAAACATAAGAAACGGAGATGAAAAACTCCAAGTATTTTAAGAGTTATGACGGAAATAGTTAGACTCGCCCTTTCGCCTAGCAGTTTAGAGACCTACCTCCGATTGAATGACCATAAGTCACTAAATTCAACTCGGATTTCATTGAAATTTGTTCCATTTCGAAGGAGTAGAAGTATAGTTTATAACGGAAGAAACGGAGATGCAAAAAGCCAAGTATTTTGAGAGTTATGGTGGAAATAGTTAGACTCGCACTTTGGTCTAGGAGTTTAAAGACCTACCTCCGATTGATTGACCATAACTCACTCAATTCAACTCAGAATTGAATCAAATTCATGGCATTGCGAAGATGTCGAAGTGTAGTTGGAAATGGAGATGAAAAACTCCAAGTAATTTAAGAGTTATGATGGACATAGCTAGACTCGCGCTTTCGCCTAGCAGTTTACAGACATACCTCCGAGTCAATGACCATAACTCACTCAATTCAACTCGGAATTCATTGAAATTTGTTCCATTTCGAAGGACTCGAACTGTAGTTTAAAACGGAAGAAACGGAGATGAAAAAAGTCAAGTATTTTGAGAGTTATGGTGGAAATAGTTAGACTCCCACTTTGGTCTAGCAGTTTACAGACCAACCTGCAATTAATTGACCATAACTTACTCAATTTAACTCGGAATTGATTCAAATTCATGCCATTTTGAAGGTGTGGAAGTGTAGTTGAAAACGAAAGAAACAGAGATGAAAAATTCCAAGTATCTTAAGAGTTATGATGGAAATAGTTAGACTCGCGCTTTGGTCTAGCAGTTTACAGACCTGCTTCCGATTCATTGACCATAAGTCACTCAATTCGACTCGGAATTTATTCAAATTCATGGCATTTGGAAGATGTCGAAGAGTAGCTGAAAACGAAAGAAACGGAGACGAAAAACTCCAAGTATTTTAAGAGTTATGATAGAAATAGTTAGACTCGCGCTTTCGCCTAGCAGTTTACAGACCTACCTCCGATTTAATGACCACAACTCACTCAATTGAACATGTAATTCAATGAAATTTGTTGCATTTCGAAAGAGTCGAAGTGTAGTTTAAAACGGAAGAAACGGAGATGAAAAAATACTTGTATTTTGAGAGTTATGATGGAAATAGTTAGATTCGCGCTTTGGTCTAGCAGTTTGCAGACATACCTCCGATTGAATGGCCATAACTCAGTCAATTCAACCCGGAATTCATTGAAATTTATTCCATTTCGAAGGAGTCGAAGTGTAGTCTAAAACGGAAGAAACAGAGATGAAAAAGTCCTAGTATTTTGAGAGTTATGACGGAAATAGTTAGACTCGCGCTTTGGTCTAGCAGTTTACAGACCTACGTCCGGTTGATTGACCATAACTCAGTCAATTCAACTCGGAATTGAGTCAAATTCATGCCATTTCGAAGATGTCGAAGTGTAGTTGAAAACATTAGAAACGGAGATGAAAAACTCCAAGTATTTTAAGAGTTATGACGGAAATAGTTAGACTCGCCCTTTCGCCTAGCAGTTTACAGACCTATCTCCGATTGAATGACCATAACTCACTCAATTCAACCCGGAATTAATTGAAATTTGTTCCATTTCGAATGAGTAGAAGTGTAGTTTAAAAAGAAAGAAACTGAGGTTAAAAAAGCCGAGTATTTAGGGAGTTATGATGGAAATAGTTAGACTCGCACTTTAGTGTAGCAGTTTACAGACCTACCTCCGATTGATTGACCATAACTCTGTCAATTCAACTCGGAATTTAGTCAAATTCATGCCGTTTCGAAGATGTCGAAGTGTAGTTGAAAACATAAGAAACGGAGATGAAAAACTCTAAGTATTTTAAGAGTTACGATGGAAATAGTTAGACTCGCGCTTTCGCCTAGCAGTTTACTGACCTACCTCCGATTGAATGACCATAACCCACTCAATTCAACTCGGAATTCATTGAAATTCATTCCATTACGAAGGAGTCGAAAGTGTAGCTGAAAACGGAAGAAACGGAGATAACAACTCCAAGTATTTTGAGAGTTATGGTGGAAATAGTTAGACTCGTGTTTTCGCCTAGCAGTTTAGAAACCTACCTCCGATTGAATGACCATAAGTCACTAAATTCAACTCGTATTTCATTGAAATTTGTTCCATTTCGAAGGAGTAGAAGTATAGTTTATAACGGAAGAAACGGAGATGCAAAAAGCCAAGTATTTTGAGAGTTATGGTGGAAATAGTTAGACTCGCACTTTGGTCTAGGAGTTTACAGACCTACCTCCGATTGATTGACCATAACTCACTCAATTCAACTCAGAATTGAATCAAATTCATGGCATTGCGAAGATGTCGAAGTGTAGTTGGAAATGGATATGAAAAACTCCAAGTAATTTAAGAGTTATGATGGACATAGTTAGACTCGCGCTTTCGCCTAGCAGTTTACAGACATACCTTCGAGTCAATGACCATTACTCACTCAATTCAACTCGGAATTCATTGAAATTTGTTCCATTTCGAAGGACTCGAACTGTAGTTTAAAACGGAAGAAACGGAGATGAAAAAAGTCAAGTATTTTGAGAGTTATGGTGGAAATAGTTAGACTCCCACTTTGGTCTACCAGTTTACAGACCAACCTGCAATTGATTGACCATAACTTACTCAATTTAACTCGGAATTGATTCAAATTCATGCCATTTTGAAGGTGTGGAAGTGTAGTTGAAAACGAAAGAAACAGAGATGAAAAATTCCAAGTATCTTAAGAGTTATGATGGAAATAGTTAGACTCGCGCTTTGGTCTAGCAGTTTACAGACCTGCTTCCGATTCATTGACCATAAGTCACTCAATTCGACTCGGAATTTATTCAAATTCATGCCATTTGGAAGATGTCGAAGAGTAGCTGAAAACGAAAGAAACGGAGACGAAAAACTCAAAGTATTTTAAGAGTTATGATAGAAATAGTTAGACTCGCGCTTTCGCCTAGCAGTTTACAGACCAACCTCCGATTTAATGACAACAACTCACTCAATTGAACATGTAATTCAATGAAATTTGTTGCATTTCGAAGGAGTCGAAGTGTAGTTTAAAACGGAAGAAACGGAGATGAAAAACTTCTTGTATTTTGAGAGTTATGATGGAAATAGTTAGATTCGCGCTTTGGTCTAGCAGTTTGCAGACATACCTCCGATTGAATGACCATAACTCACTCAATTCAACCCGGAATTCATTGAAATTTATTCCATTTCGAAGGAGTCGAAGTGTAGTCTAAAACGGAAGAAACAGAGATGAAAAAGTCCTAGTATTTTGAGAGTTATGACGGAAATAGTTAGACTCGCGCTTTGGTCTAGCAGTTTACAGACCTACGTCCGGTTGATTGACCATAACTCAGTCAATTCAACTCGGAATTGAGTCAAATTCATGCCATTTCGAAGATGTCGAAGTGTAGTTGAAAACATTAGAAACGGAGATGAAAAACTCCAAGTATTTTAAGAGTTATGACGGAAATAGTTAGACTCGCCCTTTCGCCTAGCAGTTTACAGACCTATCTCCGATTGAATGACCATAACTCACTCAATTCAACCCGGAATTAATTGAAATTTGTTCCATTTCGAATGAGTAGAAGTGTAGTTTAAAAAGAAAGAAACGGAGGTTAAAAAAGCCGAGTATTTCGGGAGTTATGATGGAAATAGTTAGACTCGCACTTTAGTGTAGCAGTTTACAGACCTACCTCCGATTGATTGACCATAACTCTGTCAATTCAACTCGGAATTTAGTCAAATTCATGCCGTTTCGAAGATGTCGAAGTGTAGTTGAAAACATAAGAAACGGAGATTAAAAACTCCAAGTATTTTAAGAGTTACGATGGAAATGGTTAGACTCGCGCTTTCGCCTAGCAGTTTACTGACCTACCTCCGATTGAATGAACATAACCCACTCAATTCAACTCGGAATTCATTGAAATTCGTTCCATTACGAAGGAGTCGAAAGTGTAGCTGAAAACGGAAGAAACGGAGAAGAAAACTCCAAGTATTTTGAGAGTTATGGTGGAAATAGTTAGACTCGTGTTTTCGCCGAGCAGTTTACAGACCTACCTCCGATTGAATGACCATAAGTCACTAAATTCAACTCGGATTTCATTGAAATTTGTTCCATTTCGAAGGAGTCGAAGTGTAGTTTATAACGGAAGAAACGGAGATGCAAAAAGCCAAGTATTTTGAGAGTTATGGTGAAAATAGTTAGACTCGCACTTTGGTCTAGGAGTTTACAGACCTACCTCGGATTGATTGACCATAACTCACTCAATTCAACTCAGAATTGAATCAAATTCATGGCATTGCGAAGATGTCGAAGTGTAGTTGCAAATGGAGATGAAAAACTCCAAGTAATTTAAGAGATATGATGGACATAGTTAGACTCGCGCTTTCGCCTAGCAGTTTACAGACCTACCTCCGAGTCAATGACCATAACTCACTCAATTCAACTCGGAATTCATTGAAATTTGTTCCATTTCGAAGGACTCGAACTGTAGTTTAAAACGGAAGAAACGGAGATGAAAAAAGCAAGTATTCTGAGAGTTATGGTGGAAATAGTTACACTCGCACTTTGGTCTAGCAGTTTACAGACGAACCTGCAATTGATTGACCATAACTTACTCAATTTAACTCGGAATTGATTCAAATTCATGCCATTTTGAAGGTGTGGAAGTGTAGTTGAAAACGAAAGAAACAGAGATGAAAAATTCCAAGTATCTTAAGAGTTATGATGGAAATAGTTAGACTCGCGCTTTGGTCTAGCAGTTTGCAGACATACCTCCGATTGAATGACCATAACTCACTCAATTCAACCCGGAATTCATTGAAATTTATTCCATTTCGAAGGAGTCGAAGTGTAGTCTAAAACGGAAGAAACAGAGATGAAAAAGTCCTAGTATTTTGAGAGTTATGACGGAAATAGTTAGACTCGCGCTTTGGTCTAGCAGTTTATAGACCTACGTCCGGTTGATTGACCATAACTCAGTCAATTCAACTCGGAATTGAGTCAAATTCATGCCATTTCGAAGATGTCGAAGTGTAGTTGAAAACATTAGAAACGGAGATGAAAAACTCCAAGTATTTTAAGAGTTATGACGGAAATAGTTAGACTCGCCCTTTCGCCTAGCAGTTTACAGACCTATCTCCGATTGAATGACCATAACTCACTCAATTCAACCCGGAATTAATTGAAATTTGTTCCATTTCGAATGAGTAGAAGTGTAGTTTAAAAAGAAAGAAACGGAGGTTAAAAAAGCCGAGTATTTCGGGAGTTATGATGGAAATAGTTAGACTCGCACTTTAGTGTAGCAGTTTACAGACCTACCTCCGATTGATTGACCATAACTCTGTCAATTCAACTCGGAATTTAGTCAAATTCATGCCGTTTCGAAGATGTCGAAGTGTAGTTGAAAACATAAGAAACGGAGATGAAAAACTCCAAGTATTTTAAGAGTTACGATGGAAATAGTTAGACTCGCGCTTTCGCCTAGCAGTTTACTGACCTACCTCCGATTGAATGACCATAACCCACTCAATTCAACTCGGAATTCATTGAAATTCGTTCCATTACGAAGGAGTCGAAAGTGTAGCTGAAAACGGAAGAAACGGAGAAGAAAACTCCAAGTATTTTGAGAGTTATGGTGGAAATAGTTAGACTCGTGTTTTCGCCGAGCAGTTTACAGACCTACCTCCGATTGAATGACCATAAGTCACTAAATTCAACTCGGATTTCATTGAAATTTGTTCCATTTCGAAGGACTCGAACTGTAGTTTAAAACGGAAGAAACTGAGATGAAAAAAGTCAAGTATTTTGAGAGTTATGGTGGAAATAGTTAGACTCCCACTTTGGTCTAGCACTTTACAGACCAACCTGCAATTGATTGACCATAACTTACTCAATTTAACTCGGAATTGATTCAAATTCATGCCAATTTGAAGGTGTGGAAGTGTAGTTGAAAACGAAAGAAACAAAGATGAAAAATTCCAAGTATCTTAAGAGTTATGATGGAAATAGTTAGACTCGCGCTTTGGTCTAGCAGTTTACAGACCTGCTTCCGATTCATTGACCATAAGTCACTCAATTCGACTCGGAATTTATTCAAATTCATGGCATTTGGAAGATGTCGAAGAGTAGCTGAAAATGAAAGAAACGGAGACGAAAAACTCCAAGTATTTTAAGAGTTATGATAGAAATAGTTAGACTCGCGCTTTCGCCTAGCAGTTTACAGACCTACCTCCGATTTAATGACCACAACTCACTCAATTGAACATGTAATTCAATGAAATTTGTTGCATTTCGAAAGAGTCGAAGTGTAGTTTAAAACGGAAGAAACAGAGATGAAAAACTACTTGTATTTTGAGAGTTATGATGGAAATAGTTAGATTCGCGCTTTGGTCTAGCAGTTTGCAGACATACCTCCGATTGAATGGCCATAACTCAGTCAATTCAACCCGGAATTCATTGAAATTTATTCCATTTCGAAGGAGTCGAAGTGTAGTCTAAAACGGAAGAAACAGAGATGAAAAAGTCCTAGTATTTTGAGAGTTATGACAGAAATAGTTAGACTCGCGCTTTGGTCTAGCAGTTTACAGACCTACGTCCGGTTGATTGACCATAACTCAGTCAATTCAACTCGGAATTGAGTCAAATTCATGCCATTTCGAAGATGTCGAAGTGTAATTGAAAACATAAGAAACGGAGATGAAAAACTCCAAGTATTTTAAGAGTTATGACGGAAATAGTTAGACTCGCCCTTTCGCCTAGCAGTTTACAGACCTACCTCCGATTGAATGACCATAAGTCACTAAATTCAACTCGGATTTCATTGAAATTTGTTCCATTTCGAAGGAGTCGAAGTATAGTTTATAACGGAAGAAACGGAGATGCAAAAAGCCAAGTATTTTGAGAGTTATGGTGGAAATAGTTAGACTCGCACTTTGGTCTAGGAGTTTACAGACCTACCTCCGATTGATTGACCATAACTCACTCAATTCAACTCAGAATTGAATCAAATTCATGGCATTGCGAAGATGTCGAAGTGTAGTTGGAAATGGAGATGAAAAACTCCAAGTAATTTAAGAGTTATGATGGACATAGCTAGACTCGCGCTTTCGCCTAGCAGTTTACAGACATACCTCCGAGTCAATGACCATAACTCACTCAATTCAACTCGGAATTCATTGAAATTTGTTCCATTTCGAAGGACTCGAACTGTAGTTTAAAACGGAAGAAACGGAGATGAAAAAAGTCAAGTATTTTGAGAGTTATGGTGGAAATAGTTAGACTCCCACTTTGGTCTAGCAGTTTACAGACCAACCTGCAATTGATTGACCATAACTTACTCAATTTAACTCGGAATTGATTCAAATTCATGCCATTTTGAAGGTGTGGAAGTGTAGTTGAAAACGAAAGAAACAGAGATGAAAAATTCCAAGTATCTTAAGAGTTATGATGGAAATAGTTAGACTCGCGCTTTGGTCTAGCAGTTTACAGACCTGCTTCCGATTCATTGACCATAAGTCACTCAATTCGACTCGGAATTTATTCAAATTCATGGCATTTGGAAGATGTCGAAGAGTAGCTGAAAACGAAAGAAACGGAGACGAAAAACTCCAAGTATTTTAAGAGTTATGATAGAAATAGTTAGACTCGCGCTTTCGCCTAGCAGTTTACAGACCTACCTCCGATTTAATGACCACAACTCACTCAATTGAACATGTAATTCAATGAAATTTGTTGCATTTCGAAAGAGTCGAAGTGTAGTTTAAAACGGAAGAAACGGAGATGAAAAACTACTTGTATTTTGAGAGTTATGATGGAAATAGTTAGATTCGCGCTTTGGTCTAGCAGTTTGCAGACATACCTCCGATTGAATGGCCATAACTCAGTCAATTCAACCCGGAATTCATTGAAATTTATTCCATTTCGAAGGAGTCGAAGTGTAGTCTAAAACGGAAGAAACATAGATGAAAAAGTCCTAGTATTTTGAGAGTTATGACAGAAATAGTTAGACTCGCGCTTTGGTCTAGCAGTTTACAGACCTACGTCCGGTTGATTGACCATAACTCAGTCAATTCAACTCGGAATTGAGTCAAATTCATGCCATTTCGAAGATGTCGAAGTGTAATTGAAAACATAAGAAACGGAGATGAAAAACTCCAAGTATTTTAAGAGTTATGACGGAAATAGTTAGACTCGCCCTTTCGCCTAGCAGTTTAGAGACCTACCTCCGATTGAATGACCATAAGTCACTAAATTCAACTCGGATTTCATTGAAATTTGTTCCATTTCGAAGGAGTAGAAGTATAGTTTATAACGGAAGAAACGGAGATGCAAAAAGCCAAGTATTTTGAGAGTTATGGTGGAAATAGTTAGACTCGCACTTTGGTCTAGGAGTTTAAAGACCTACCTCCGATTGATTGACCATAACTCACTCAATTCAACTCAGAATTGAATCAAATTCATGGCATTGCGAAGATGTCGAAGTGTAGTTGGAAATGGAGATGAAAAACTCCAAGTAATTTAAGAGTTATGATGGACATAGCTAGACTCGCGCTTTCGCCTAGCAGTTTACAGACATACCTCCGAGTCAATGACCATAACTCACTCAATTCAACTCGGAATTCATTGAAATTTGTTCCATTTCGAAGGACTCGAACTGTAGTTTAAAACGGAAGAAACGGAGATGAAAAAAGTCAAGTATTTTGAGAGTTATGGTGGAAATAGTTAGACTCCCACTTTGGTCTAGCAGTTTACAGACCAACCTGCAATTAATTGACCATAACTTACTCAATTTAACTCGGAATTGATTCAAATTCATGCCATTTTGAAGGTGTGGAAGTGTAGTTGAAAACGAAAGAAACAGAGATGAAAAATTCCAAGTATCTTAAGAGTTATGATGGAAATAGTTAGACTCGCGCTTTGGTCTAGCAGTTTACAGACCTGCTTCCGATTCATTGACCATAAGTCACTCAATTCGACTCGGAATTTATTCAAATTCATGGCATTTGGAAGATGTCGAAGAGTAGCTGAAAACGAAAGAAACGGAGACGAAAAACTCCAAGTATTTTAAGAGTTATGATAGAAATAGTTAGACTCGCGCTTTCGCCTAGCAGTTTACAGACCTACCTCCGATTTAATGACCACAACTCACTCAATTGAACATGTAATTCAATGAAATTTGTTGCATTTCGAAAGAGTCGAAGTGTAGTTTAAAACGGAAGAAACGGAGATGAAAAAATACTTGTATTTTGAGAGTTATGATGGAAATAGTTAGATTCGCGCTTTGGTCTAGCAGTTTGCAGACATACCTCCGATTGAATGGCCATAACTCAGTCAATTCAACCCAGAATTCATTGAAATTTATTCCATTTCGAAGGAGTCGAAGTGTAGTCTAAAACGGAAGAAACAGAGATGAAAAAGTCCTAGTATTTTGAGAGTTATGACGGAAATAGTTAGACTCGCGCTTTGGTCTAGCAGTTTACAGACCTACGTCCGGTTGATTGACCATAACTCAGTCAATTCAACTCGGAATTGAGTCAAATTCATGCCATTTCGAAGATGTCGAAGTGTAGTTGAAAACATTAGAAACGGAGATGAAAAACTCCAAGTATTTTAAGAGTTATGACGGAAATAGTTAGACTCGCCCTTTCGCCTAGCAGTTTACAGACCTATCTCCGATTGAATGACCATAACTCACTCAATTCAACCCGGAATTAATTGAAATTTGTTCCATTTTGAATGAGTAGAAGTGTAGTTTAAAAAGAAAGAAACTGAGGTTAAAAAAGCCGAGTATTTAGGGAGTTATGATGGAAATAGTTAGACTCGCACTTTAGTGTAGCAGTTTACAGACCTACCTCCGATTGATTGACCATAACTCTGTCAATTCAACTCGGAATTTAGTCAAATTCATGCCGTTTCGAAGATGTCGAAGTGTAGTTGAAAACATAAGAAACGGAGATGAAAAACTCTAAGTATTTTAAGAGTTACGATGGAAATAGTTAGACTCGCGCTTTCGCCTAGCAGTTTACTGACCTACCTCCGATTGAATGACCATAACCCACTCAATTCAACTCGGAATTCATTGAAATTCATTCCATTACGAAGGAGTCGAAAGTGTAGCTGAAAACGGAAGAAACGGAGATAACAACTCCAAGTATTTTGAGAGTTATGGTGGAAATAGTTAGACTCGTGTTTTCGCCTAGCAGTTTAGAAACCTACCTCCGATTGAATGACCATAAGTCACTAAATTCAACTCGTATTTTATTGAAATTTGTTCCATTTCGAAGGAGTAGAAGTATAGTTTATAACGGAAGAAACGGAGATGCAAAAAGCCAAGTATTTTGAGAGTTATGGTGGAAATAGTTAGACTCGCACTTTGGTCTAGGAGTTTACAGACCTACCTCCGATTGATTGACCATAACTCACTCAATTCAACTCAGAATTGAATCAAATTCATGGCATTGCGAAGATGTCGAAGTGTAGTTGGAAATGGATATGAAAAACTCCAAGTAATTTAAGAGTTATGATGGACATAGTTAGACTCGCGCTTTCGCCTAGCAGTTTACAGACATACCTTCGAGTCAATGACCATTACTCACTCAATTCAACTCGGAATTCATTGAAATTTGTTCCATTTCGAAGGACTCGAACTGTAGTTTAAAACGGAAGAAACGGAGATGAAAAAAGTCAAGTATTTTGAGAGTTATGGTGGAAATAGTTAGACTCCCACTTTGGTCTACCAGTTTACAGACCAACCTGCAATTGATTGACCATAACTTACTCAATTTAACTCGGAATTGATTCAAATTCATGCCATTTTGAAGGTGTGGAAGTGTAGTTGAAAACGAAAGAAACAGAGATGAAAAATTCCAAGTATCTTAAGAGTTATGATGGAAATAGTTAGACTCGCGCTTTGGTCTAGCAGTTTACAGACCTGCTTCCGATTCATTGACCATAAGTCACTCAATTCGACTCGGAATTTATTCAAATTCATGCCATTTGGAAGATGTCGAAGAGTAGCTGAAAACGAAAGAAACGGAGACGAAAAACTCAAAGTATTTTAAGAGTTATGATAGAAATAGTTAGACTCGCGCTTTCGCCTAGCAGTTTACAGACCAACCTCCGATTTAATGACAACAACTCACTCAATTGAACATGTAATTCAATGAAATTTGTTGCATTTCGAAGGAGTCGAAGTGTAGTTTAAAACGGAAGAAACGGAGATGAAAAACTTCTTGTATTTTGAGAGTTATGATGGAAATAGTTAGATTCGCGCTTTGGTCTAGCAGTTTGCAGACATACCTCCGATTGAATGACCATAACTCACTCAATTCAACCCGGAATTCATTGAAATTTATTCCATTTCGAAGGAGTCGAAGTGTAGTCTAAAACGGAAGAAACAGAGATGAAAAAGTCCTAGTATTTTGAGAGTTATGACGGAAATAGTTAGACTCGCGCTTTGGTCTAGCAGTTTACAGACCTACGTCCGGTTGATTGACCATAACTCAGTCAATTCAACTCGGAATTGAGTCAAATTCATGCCATTTCGAAGATGTCGAAGTGTAGTTGAAAACATTAGAAACGGAGATGAAAAACTCCAAGTATTTTAAGAGTTATGACGGAAATAGTTAGACTCGCCCTTTCGCCTAGCAGTTTACAGACCTATCTCCGATTGAATGACCATAACTCACTCAATTCAACCCGGAATTAATTGAAATTTGTTCCATTTCGAATGAGTAGAAGTGTAGTTTAAAAAGAAAGAAACGGAGGTTAAAAAAGCCGAGTATTTCGGGAGTTATGATGGAAATAGTTAGACTCGCACTTTAGTGTAGCAGTTTACAGACCTACCTCCGATTGATTGACCATAACTCTGTCAATTCAACTCGGAATTTAGTCAAATTCATGCCGTTTCGAAGATGTCGAAGTGTAGTTGAAAACATAAGAAACGGAGATTAAAAACTCCAAGTATTTTAAGAGTTACGATGGAAATGGTTAGACTCGCGCTTTCGCCTAGCAGTTTACTGACCTACCTCCGATTGAATGACCATAACCCACTCAATTCAACTCGGAATTCATTGAAATTCGTTCCATTACGAAGGAGTCGAAAGTGTAGCTGAAAACGGAAGAAACGGAGAAGAAAACTCCAAGTATTTTGAGAGTTATGGTGGAAATAGTTAGACTCGTGTTTTCGCCGAGCAGTTTACAGACCTACCTCCGATTGAATGACCATAAGTCACTAAATTCAACTCGGATTTCATTGAAATTTGTTCCATTTCGAAGGAGTCGAAGTGTAGTTTATAACGGAAGAAACGGAGATGCAAAAAGCCAAGTATTTTGAGAGTTATGGTGAAAATAGTTAGACTCGCACTTTGGTCTAGGAGTTTACAGACCTACCTCGGATTGATTGACCATAACTCACTCAATTCAACTCAGAATTGAATCAAATTCATGGCATTGCGAAGATGTCGAAGTGTAGTTGGAAATGGAGATGAAAAACTCCAAGTAATTTAAGAGTTATGATGGACATAGTTAGACTCGCGCTTTCGCCTAGCAGTTTACAGACCTACCTCCGAGTCAATGACCATAACTCACTCAATTCAACTCGGAATTCATTGAAATTTGTTCCATTTCGAAGGACTCGAACTGTAGTTTAAAACGGAAGAAACGGAGATGAAAAAAGCAAGTATTCTGAGAGTTATGGTGGAAATAGTTACACTCGCACTTTGGTCTAGCAGTTTACAGACGAACCTGCAATTGATTGACCATAACTTACTCAATTTAACTCGGAATTGATTCAAATTCATGCCATTTTGAAGGTGTGGAAGTGTAGTTGAAAACGAAAGAAACAGAGATGAAAAATTCCAAGTATCTTAAGAGTTATGATGGAAATAGTTAGACTCGCGCTTTGGTCTAGCAGTTTGCAGACATACCTCCGATTGAATGACCATAACTCACTCAATTCAACCCGGAATTCATTGAAATTTATTCCATTTCGAAGGAGTCGAAGTGTAGTCTAAAACGGAAGAAACAGAGATGAAAAAGTCCTAGTATTTTGAGAGTTATGACGGAAATAGTTAGACTCGCGCTTTGGTCTAGCAGTTTATAGACCTACGTCCGGTTGATTGACCATAACTCAGTCAATTCAACTCGGAATTGAGTCAAATTCATGCCATTTCGAAGATGTCGAAGTGTAGTTGAAAACATTAGAAACGGAGATGAAAAACTCCAAGTATTTTAAGAGTTATGACGGAAATAGTTAGACTCGCCCTTTCGCCTAGCAGTTTACAGACCTATCTCCGATTGAATGACCATAACTCACTCAATTCAACCCGGAATTAATTGAAATTTGTTCCATTTCGAATGAGTAGAAGTGTAGTTTAAAAAGAAAGAAACGGAGGTTAAAAAAGCCGAGTATTTCGGGAGTTATGATGGAAATAGTTAGACTCGCACTTTAGTGTAGCAGTTTACAGACCTACCTCCGATTGATTGACCATAACTCTGTCAATTCAACTCGGAATTTAGTCAAATTCATGCCGTTTCGAAGATGTCGAAGTGTAGTTGAAAACATAAGAAACGGAGATGAAAAACTCCAAGTATTTTAAGAGTTACGATGGAAATAGTTAGACTCGCGCTTTCGCCTAGCAGTTTACTGACCTACCTCCGATTGAATGACCATAACCCACTCAATTCAACTCGGAATTCATTGAAATTCGTTCCATTACGAAGGAGTCGAAAGTGTAGCTGAAAACGGAAGAAACGGAGAAGAAAACTCCAAGTATTTTGAGAGTTATGGTGGAAATAGTTAGACTCGTGTTTTCGCCGAGCAGTTTACAGACCTACCTCCGATTGAATGACCATAAGTCACTAAATTCAACTCGGATTTCATTGAAATTTGTTCCATTTCGAAGGACTCGAACTGTAGTTTAAAACGGAAGAAACTGAGATGAAAAAAGTCAAGTATTTTGAGAGTTATGGTGGAAATAGTTAGACTCCCACTTTGGTCTAGCACTTTACAGACCAACCTGCAATTGATTGACCATAACTTACTCAATTTAACTCGGAATTGATTCAAATTCATGCCATTTTGAAGGTGTGGAAGTGTAGTTGAAAACGAAAGAAACAGAGATGAAAAATTCCAAGTATCTTAAGAGTTATGATGGAAATAGTTAGACTCGCGCTTTGGTCTAGCAGTTTACAGACCTGCTTCCGATTCATTGACCATAAGTCACTCAATTCGACTCGGAATTTATTCAAATTCATGGCATTTGGAAGATGTCGAAGAGTAGCTGAAAATGAAAGAAACGGAGACGAAAAACTCCAAGTATTTTAAGAGTTATGATAGAAATAGTTAGACTCGCGCTTTCGCCTAGCAGTTTACAGACCTACCTCCGATTTAATGACCACAACTCACTCAATTGAACATGTAATTCAATGAAATTTGTTGCATTTCGAAAGAGTCGAAGTGTAGTTTAAAACGGAAGAAACGGAGATGAAAAACTACTTGTATTTTGAGAGTTATGATGGAAATAGTTAGATTCGCGCTTTGGTCTAGCAGTTTGCAGACATACCTCCGATTGAATGGCCATAACTCAGTCAATTCAACCCGGAATTCATTGAAATTTATTCCATTTCGAAGGAGTCGAAGTGTAGTCTAAAACGGAAGAAACAGAGATGAAAAAGTCCTAGTATTTTGAGAGTTATGACAGAAATAGTTAGACTCGCGCTTTGGTCTAGCAGTTTACAGACCTACGTCCGGTTGATTGACCATAACTCAGTCAATTCAACTCGGAATTGAGTCAAATTCATGCCATTTCGAAGATGTCGAAGTGTAATTGAAAACATAAGAAACGGAGATGAAAAACTCCAAGTATTTTAAGAGTTATGACGGAAATAGTTAGACTCGCCCTTTCGCCTAGCAGTTTACAGACCTACCTCCGATTGAATGACCATAACTCACTCAATTCAACTCGGAATTCATTGAAATTTGTTCCATTTCGAAGGACTCGAACTGTAGTTTAAAACGGAAGAAACGGAGATGAAAAAAGTCAAGTATTTTGAGAGTTATGGTGGAAATAGTTAGACTCGCACTTTGGTCTAGCAGTTTACAGACCAACCTGCAATTGATTGACAATAACTTACTCAATTTAACTCGGAATTGATTCAAATTCATGCCATTTTGAAGGTGTTTGTGTAGTTGAAAACGAAAGAAACAGAGATGAAAAATTCCAAGTATCTTACGAGTTATGATGGAAATAGTTAGACTCGCGCTTTGGTCTAGCAGTTTACAGACCTGCTTCCGATTCATTGACCATAAGTCACTCAATTCGACTCGGAATTTATTCAAATTCATGCCATTTGGAAGATGTCGAAGAGTAGCTGAAAACGAAAGAAACGGAGACAAAAAACTCAAAGTATTTTAAGAGTTATGATAGAAATAGTTAGATTCGCGCTTTCGCCTAGCAGTTTACAGACCAACCTCCGATTTAATGACCACAACTCACTCAATTTAACATGTAATTCAATGAAATTTGTTGCATTTCGAAGGATTCGAAGTGTAGTTTAAAACGGAAGAAACGGAGATGAAAAACTACTTGTATTTTGAGAGTTATGATGGAAATAGTTAGATTCGCGCTTTGGTCTAGCAGTTTGCAGACATACCTCCGATTGAATGACCATAACTCACTCAATTCAACCCGGAATTCATTGAAATTTATTCCATTTCGAAGGAGTCGAAGTGTAGTCTAAAACGGAAGAAACAGAGATGAAAAAGTCCTAGTATTTTGAGAGTTATGACGGAAATAGTTAGACTCGCGCTTTGGTCTAGCAGTTTATAGACCTACGTCCGGTTGATTGACCATAACTCAGTCAATTCAACTCGGAATTGAGTCAAATTCATGCCATTTCGAAGATGTCGAAGTGTAGTTGAAAACATTAGAAACGGAGATGAAAAACTCCAAGTATTTTAAGAGTTATGACGGAAATAGTTAGACTCGCCCTTTCGCCTAGCAGTTTACAGACCTATCTCCGATTGAATGACCATAACTCACTCAATTCAACCCGGAATTAATTGAAATTTGTTCCATTTCGAATGAGTAGAAGTGTAGTTTAAAAAGAAAGAAACTGAGGTTAAAAAAGCCGAGTATTTCGGGAGTTATGATGGAAATAGTTAGACTCGCACTTTAGTGTAGCAGTTTACAGACCTACCTCCGATTGATTGACCATAACTCTGTCAATTCAACTCGGAATTTAGTCAAATTCATGCCGTTTCGAAGATGTCGAAGTGTAGTTGAAAACATAAGAAACGGAGATGAAAAACTCTAAGTATTTTAAGAGTTACGATGGAAATAGTTAGACTCGCGCTTTCGCCTAGCAGTTTACTGACCTACCTCCGATTGAATGACCATAACCCACTCAATTCAACTCGGAATTCATTGAAATTCATTCCATTACGAAGGAGTCGAAAGTGTAGCTGAAAACGGAAGAAACGGAGATAACAACTCCAAGTATTTTGAGAGTTATGGTGGAAATAGTTAGACTCGTGTTTTCTCCTAGCAGTTTAGAAACCTACCTCCGATTGAATGACCATAAGTCACTAAATTCAACTCGTATTTCATTGAAATTTGTTCCATTTCGAAGGAGTAGAAGTATAGTTTATAACGGAAGAAACGGAGATGCAAAAAGCCAAGTATTTTGAGAGTTATGGTGGAAATAGTTAGACTCGCACTTTGGTCTAGGAGTTTACAGACCTACCTCCGATTGATTGACCATAACTCACTCAATTCAACTCAGAATTGAATCAAATTCATGGCATTGCGAAGATGTCGAAGTGTAGTTGGAAATGGAGATGAAAAACTCCAAGTAATTTAAGAGTTATGATGGACATAGTTAGACTCGCGCTTTCGCCTAGCAGTTTACAGACCTACCTCCGATTGAATGACCATAACTCACTCAATTCAACTCGGAATTCATTGAAATTTGTTCCATTTCGAAGGACTCGAACTGTAGTTTAAAACGGAAGAAACGGAGATGAAAAAAGTCAAGTATTTTGAGAGTTATGGTGGAAATAGTTAGACTCGCACTTTGGTCTAGCAGTTTACAGACCAACCTGCAATTGATTGACAATAACTTACTCAATTTAACTCGGAATTGATTCAAATTCATGCCATTTTGAAGGTGTTTATGTGTAGTTGAAAACGAAAGAAACAGAGATGAAAAATTCCAAGTATCTTAAGAGTTATGATGGAAATAGTTAGACTCGCGCTTTGGTCTAGCAGTTTACAGACCTGCTTCCGATTCATTGACCATAAGTCACTCAATTCGACTCGGAATTTATTCAAATTCATGGCATTTGGAAGATGTCGAAGAGTAGCTGAAAACGAAAGAAACGGAGACGAAAAACTCAAAGTATTTTAAGAGTTATGATAGAAATAGTTAGACTCGCGCTTTCGCCTAGCAGTTTACAGACCAACCTCCGATTTAATGACCACAACTCACTCAATTGAACATGTAATTCAATGAAATTTGTTGCATTTCGAAGGAGTCGAAGTGTAGTTTAAAACGGAAGAAACGGAGATGAAAAACTACTTGTATTTTGAGAGTTATGATGGAAATAGTTAGATTCGCGCTTTGGTCGAGCAGTTTGCAGACATACCTCCGATTGAATGACCATAACTCACTCAATTCAACCCGGAATTCATTGAAATTTATTCCATTTCGAAGGAGTCGAAGTGTAGTCTAAAACGGAAGAAACAGAGATGAAAAAGTCCTAGTATTTTGAGAGTTATGACGGAAATAGTTAGACTCGCGCTTTGGTCTAGCAGTTTATAGACCTACGTCCGGTTGATTGACCATAACTCAGTCAATTCAACTCGGAATTGAGTCAAATTCATGCCATTTCGAAGATGTCGAAGTGTAGTTGAAAACATTAGAAACGGAGATGAAAAACTCCAAGTATTTTAAGAGTTATGACGGAAATAGTTAGACTCGCCCTTTCGCCTAGCAGTTTACAGACCTATCTCCGATTGAATGACCATAACTCACTCAATTCAACCCGGAATTAATTGAAATTTGTTCCATTTCGAATGAGTAGAAGTGTAGTTTAAAAAGAAAGAAACGGAGGTTAAAAAAGCCGAGTATTTCGGGAGTTATGATGGAAATAGTTAGACTCGCACTTTAGTGTAGCAGTTTACAGACCTACCTCCGATTGATTGACCATAACTCTGTCAATTCAACTCGGAATTTAGTCAAATTCATGCCGTTTCGAAGATGTCGAAGTGTAGTTGAAAACATAAGAAACGGAGATGAAAAACTCCAAGTATTTTAAGAGTTACGATGGAAATAGTTAGACTCGCGCTTTCGCCTAGCAGTTTACTGACCTACCTCCGATTGAATGACCATAACCCACTCAATTCAACTCGAAATTCATTGAAATTCGTTCCATTACGAAGGAGTCGAAAGTGTAGCTGAAAACGGAAGAAACGGAGAAGAAAACTCCAAGTATTTTGAGAGTTATGGTGGAAATAGTTAGACTCGTGTTTTCGCCGAGCAGTTTACAGACCTACCTCCGATTGAATGACCATAAGTCACTAAATTCAACTCGGATTTCATTGAAATTTGTTCCATTTCGAAGGAGTAGAAGTATAGTTTATAACGGAAGAAACGGAGATGCAAAAAGCCAAGTATTTTGAGAGTTATGGTGGAAATAGTTAGACTCGCACTTTGGTCTAGGAGTTTACAGACCTACCTCCGATTGATTGACCATAACTCACTCAATTCAACTCAGAATTGAATCAAATTCATGGCATTGCGAAGATGTCGAAGTGTAGTTGGAAATGGAGATGAAAAACTCCAAGTAATTTAAGAGTTATGATGGACATAGTTAGACTCGCGCTTTCGCCTAGCAGTTTACAGACCTACCTCCGATTGAATGACCATAACTCACTCAATTCAACTCGGAATTCATTGAAATTTGTTCCATTTCGAAGGACTCGAACTGTAGTTTAAAACGGAAGAAACGGAGATGAAAAAGTCAAGTATTTTGAGAGTTATGGTGGAAATAGTTAGACTCGCACTTTGGTCTAGCAGTTTACAGACCAACCTGCAATTGATTGACAATAACTTACTCAATTTAACTCGGAATTGTTTCAAATTCATGCCATTTTGAAGGTGTTTATGTGTAGTTGAAAACGAAAGAAACAGAGATGAAAAATTCCAAGTATCTTAAGAGTTATGATGGAAATAGTTAGACTCGCGCTTTGGTCTAGCAGTTTACAGACCTGCTTCCGATTCATTGACCATAAGTCACTCAATTCGACTCGGAATTTATTCAAATTCATGGCATTTGGAAGATGTCGAAGAGTAGCTGAAAACGAAAGAAACGGAGACGAAAAACTCAAAGTATTTTAAGAATTATGATAGAAATAGTTAGATTCGCGCTTTCGCCTAGCAGTTTACAGACCAACCTCCGATTTAATGACCACAACTCACTCAATTTAACATGTAATTCAATGAAATTTGTTGCATTACGAAGGAGTCGAAGTGTAGTTTAAAACGGAAGAAACGGAGATGAAAAACTACTTGTATTTTGAGAGTT
This sequence comes from Tasmannia lanceolata, assembly GCF_043159265.1. Taxonomy (NCBI): domain Eukaryota; kingdom Viridiplantae; phylum Streptophyta; class Magnoliopsida; order Canellales; family Winteraceae; genus Tasmannia; species Tasmannia lanceolata. The sequence goes on along the minus strand of NW_027518749.1, from coordinate 37,061 downwards.
ATGATGGAAATAGTTAGATTCGCGCTTTGGTCTAGCAGTTTGCAGACATACCTCCGATTGAATGACCATAACTCACTCAATTCAACCCGGAATTCATTGAAATTTATTCCATTTCGAAGGAGTCGAAGTGTAGTCTAAAACGGAAGAAACAGAGATGAAAAAGTCCTAGTATTTTGAGAGTTATGACGGAAATAGTTAGACTCGCGCTTTGGTCTAGCAGTTTATAGACCTACGTCCGGTTGATTGACCATAACTCAGTCAATTCAACTCGGAATTGAGTCAAATTCATGCCATTTCGAAGATGTCGAAGTGTAGTTGAAAACATTAGAAACGGAGATGAAAAACTCCAAGTATTTTAAGAGTTATGACGGAAATAGTTAGACTCGCCCTTTCGCCTAGCAGTTTACAGACCTATCTCCGATTGAATGACCATAACTCACTCAATTCAACCCGGAATTAATTGAAATTTGTTCCATTTCGAATGAGTAGAAGTGTAGTTTAAAAAGAAAGAAACGGAGGTTAAAAAAGCCGAGTATTTCGGGAGTTATGATGGAAATAGTTAGACTCGCACTTTAGTGTAGCAGTTTACAGACCTACCTCCGATTGATTGACCATAACTCTGTCAATTCAACTCGGAATTTAGTCAAATTCATGCCGTTTCGAAGATGTCGAAGTGTAGTTGAAAACAAAAGAAACGGAGATGAAAAACTCCAAGTATTTTAAGAGTTACGATGGAAATAGTTAGACTCGCGCTTTCGCCTAGCAGTTTACTGACCTACCTCCGATTGAATGACCATAACCCACTCAATTCAACTCGAAATTCATTGAAATTCGTTCCATTACGAAGGAGTCGAAAGTGTAGCTGAAAACGGAAGAAACGGAGAAGAAAACTCCAAGTATTTTGAGAGTTATGGTGGAAATAGTTAGACTCGTGTTTTCGCCGAGCAGTTTACAGACCTACCTCCGATTGAATGACCATAAGTCACTAAATTCAACTCGGATTTCATTGAAATTTGTTCCATTTCGAAGGACTCGAACTGTAGTTTAAAACGGAAGAAACGGAGATGAAAAAAGTCAAGTATTTTGAGAGTTATGGTGGAAATAGTTAGACTCCCACTTTGGTCTAGCAGTTTACAGACCAACCTGCAATTGATTGACCATAACTTACTCAATTTAACTCGGAATTGATTCAAATTCATGCCATTTTGAAGGTGTGGAAGTGTAGTTGAAAACGAAAGAAACAGAGATGAAAAATTCCAAGTATCTTAAGAGTTATGATGGAAATAGTTAGACTCGCGCTTTGGTCTAGCAGTTTACAGACCTGCTTCCGATTCATTGACCATAAGTCACTCAATTCGACTCGGAATTTATTCAAATTCATGGCATTTGGAAGATGTCGAAGAGTAGCTGAAAACGAAAGAAACGGAGACGAAAAACTCCAAGTATTTTAAGAGTTATGATAGAAATAGTTAGACTCGCGCTTTCGCCTAGCAGTTTACAGACCTACCTACGATTTAATGACCACAACTCACTCAATTGAACATGTAATTCAATGAAATTTGTTGCATTTCGTAAGAGTCGAAGTGTAGTTTAAAACGGAAGAAACGGAGATGAAAAACTACTTGTATTTTGAGAGTTATGATGGAAATAGTTAGATTCGCGCTTTGGTCTAGCAGTTTGCAGACATACCTCCGATTGAATGGCCATAACTCAGTCAATTCAACCCGGAATTCATTGAAATTTATTCCATTTCGAAGGAGTCGAAGTGTAGTCTAAAACGGAAGAAACAGAGATGAAAAAGTCCTAGTATTTTGAGAGTTATGACGGAAATAGTTAGACTCGCGCTTTGGTCTAGCAGTTTATAGACCTACGTCCGGTTGATTGACCATAACTCAGTCAATTCAACTCGGAATTGAGTCAAATTCATGCCATTTCGAAGATGTCGAAGTGTAGTTGAAAACATTAGAAACGGAGATGAAAAACTCCAAGTATTTTAAGAGTTATGACGGAAATAGTTAGACTCGCCCTTTCGCCTAGCAGTTTACAGACCTATCTCCGATTGAATGACCATAACTCACTCAATTCAACCCGGAATTAATTGAAATTTGTTCCATTTCGAATGAGTAGAAGTGTAGTTTAAAAAGAAAGAAACTGAGGTTAAAAAAGCCGAGTATTTCGGGAGTTATGATGGAAATAGTTAGACTCGCACTTTAGTGTAGCAGTTTACAGACCTACCTCCGATTGATTGACCATAACTCTGTCAATTCAACTCGGAATTTAGTCAAATTCATGCCGTTTCGAAGATGTCGAAGTGTAGTTGAAAACATAAGAAACGGAGATGAAAAACTCTAAGTATTTTAAGAGTTACGATGGAAATAGTTAGACTCGCGCTTTCGCCTAGCAGTTTACTGACCTACCTCCGATTGAATGACCATAACCCACTCAATTCAACTCGGAATTCATTGAAATTCATTCCATTACGAAGGAGTCGAAAGTGTAGCTGAAAACGGAAGAAACGGAGATAACAACTCCAAGTATTTTGAGAGTTATTGTGGAAATAGTTAGACTCGTGTTTTCTCCTAGCAGTTTAGAAACCTACCTCCGATTGAATGACCATAAGTCACTAAATTCAACTCGTATTTCATTGAAATTTGTTCCATTTCGAAGGAGTAGAAGTATAGTTTATAACGGAAGAAACGGAGATGCAAAAAGCCAAGTATTTTGAGAGTTATGGTGGAAATAGTTAGACTCGCACTTTGGTCTAGGAGTTTACAGACCTACCTCCGATTGATTGACCATAACTCACTCAATTCAACTCAGAATTGAATCAAATTCATGGCATTGCGAAGATGTCGAAGTGTAGTTGGAAATGGAGATGAAAAACTCCAAGTAATTTAAGAGTTATGATGGACATAGTTAGACTCGCGCTTTCGCCTAGCAGTTTACAGACCTACCTCCGATTGAATGACCATAACTCACTCAATTCAACTCGGAATTCATTGAAATTTGTTCCATTTCGAAGGACTCGAACTGTAGTTTAAAACGGAAGAAACGGAGATGAAAAAAGTCAAGTATTTTGAGAGTTATGGTGGAAATAGTTAGACTCGCACTTTGGTCTAGCAGTTTACAGACCAACCTGCAATTGATTGACAATAACTTACTCAATTTAACTCGGAATTGATTCAAATTCATGCCATTTTGAAGGTGTTTATGTGTAGTTGAAAACGAAAGAAACAGAGATGAAAAATTCCAAGTATCTTAAGAGTTATGATGGAAATAGTTAGACTCGCGCTTTGGTCTAGCAGTTTACAGACCTGCTTCCGATTCATTGACCATAAGTCACTCAATTCGACTCGGAATTTATTCAAATTCATGGCATTTGGAAGATGTCGAAGAGTAGCTGAAAACGAAAGAAACGGAGACGAAAAACTCAAAGTATTTTAAGAGTTATGATAGAAATAGTTAGACTCGCGCTTTCGCCTAGCAGTTTACAGACCAACCTCCGATTTAATGACCACAACTCACTCAATTGAACATGTAATTCAATGAAATTTGTTGCATTTCGAAGGAGTCGAAGTGTAGTTTAAAACGGAAGAAACGGAGATGAAAAACTACTTGTATTTTGAGAGTTATGATGGAAATAGTTAGATTCGCGCTTTGGTCGAGCAGTTTGCAGACATACCTCCGATTGAATGACCATAACTCACTCAATTCAACCCGGAATTCATTGAAATTTATTCCATTTCGAAGGAGTCGAAGTGTAGTCTAAAACGGAAGAAACAGAGATGAAAAAGTCCTAGTATTTTGAGAGTTATGACGGAAATAGTTAGACTCGCGCTTTGGTCTAGCAGTTTATAGACCTACGTCCGGTTGATTGACCATAACTCAGTCAATTCAACTCGGAATTGAGTCAAATTCATGCCATTTCGAAGATGTCGAAGTGTAGTTGAAAACATTAGAAACGGAGATGAAAAACTCCAAGTATTTTAAGAGTTATGACGGAAATAGTTAGACTCGCCCTTTCGCCTAGCAGTTTACAGACCTATCTCCGATTGAATGACCATAACTCACTCAATTCAACCCGGAATTAATTGAAATTTGTTCCATTTCGAATGAGTAGAAGTGTAGTTTAAAAAGAAAGAAACGGAGGTTAAAAAAGCCGAGTATTTCGGGAGTTATGATGGAAATAGTTAGACTCGCACTTTAGTGTAGCAGTTTACAGACCTACCTCCGATTGATTGACCATAACTCTGTCAATTCAACTCGGAATTTAGTCAAATTCATGCCTTTGGCAGATCCCTTTCTATGCGGGATAAATTGGAATGTTTGAAGCTCATTGAGGCAGAAGTTAATCAATCCCCAACTCAATCAAGCCCAAATCTTTCTTCTAGTTCTGGATCCAAGAAAAAGCAGAATAAGAAAAGCAGGAAGAAAGAAAAAGCCAGATTTCGGTTGCAAATTAATGAGGAAGAAGATCTCTGTATTGGGTATGATGAACGGGTGAGAAAGCTTATGTCGTCCAAATCTGGTGGAATTCCCATTGTTCTTGATGAGAAAACCAACCTTACCAATTCGAATACCACTCATTTGCATTACCAGGGGTTTGAGAAAACCACCTTGGACCACTCTTCCCTGGAAAAACGTGCTGATTCAGAGATTTCAAATGCTGGATTTGATGGCCCAAAATTTGAACAAGCTAGCTGTTGCAATTCTGTCCTTATCAATGCAGCTACAGCCCCTCCTCTAGCTAGTTTGACTCCTTTGTCAGCTGGCCCTCCCATTAATGGAGAAGATACCCCTGATATGACTTTGTCCAATTTCGATCCAACTTCAGCTCCCCTTGGGCCCATAACAGCTGTACCCAATCAGAAAAACCTGCAAAAGTCTGATAATGAGAAAGAAAGTCAACAAATGCTGGCAGCTAATCAACAAATGCTGGCAGCAAATGAGAAAGTAAGTCCTACAGCTCAAGGACAAATCATCTCTCTCCCCGTTTGTCCTAATATGACAGATATACAGCAGCTCAATGTTAGCAAAGACCAAGTCAGCAAAGGCTGCTCCATGCCAGCATCTTGGTTTGAGAAGGTTTGTCTTGAGTCCCACAATGACTTGGTTTGCTCTCCCAAGGACGAAAATGACAAGGATATCTCTTCTTTATCCTTATTTCCTGCTGACTCCGGCCTCGCCAAATTTCAAAACTCTGAACATATTCGAAACCAAAAAGAACTGGAGCAGGAAGTTGCATCCATCACTGTCCAGCTTGCTAAGGAAAGAAATTCTGCCTTACCTGATGCCCAAGCTATTGAAACAACATCTCGAGGTCATTCTCAAGGCACAAACGAGCTACATTTCCCTCAAGATTCTCAAGGTTCTGCTGAAAAGCGGGGGAAATCAATTGAAAACAGTGTTAGAACTGCCGCTCTTTCCCCGCCTTCTTTAGATCCCATTGAAAAGGACCTCAATGGTCTTCCTACCATAGTTAATCATGGATCCCTTGTGGGTGGATTTGTTCCCACTCCAGCCACTACCATCTTCGCCCCTGGTAAGGAATATCCAGTGATCTCTTCAAACTTTGGTTCAAGCAGAGACCCTCAAGTTCGTCCTGATATTTGCATTTCTTCTCCAAATTCAGTTGGTGTTGACCTTCTCAAGATCAATGGGGGTTGTTCTGATGCAAAGGCAATTGGGAAGGAGGCTTCTTCTGCAAATATAGTCGATCAACTACCAGCTGTAAATCTCCCTTGGAAAACTCTATTCAATGATCAGAATTCCTCTCCTTGCTCTGCAAGCCATCCTATCCCAACTAAACTCACAGAAATTTCGCCAGATGAGGACGAAAAATCAAATCTGGAAATTCTTTTTCAAGATGAAGAGATCCAAAGGTATGAAAATCAGTGGGCAAACTGTCTTGTGGGGTATTTCCTTGGGAGACGACCATTCTTCTCCACTCTTACAGAAACCCTTTCTAGGAAATGGAACCTTACAGGCCCTCTCCACGTTGTTTCTCTGCAAAATGGATTCCTTTTGCTAAAGTTCTCTTGCTCTGAAGAATGTACTAGAGTCTTGGAAGGAAACAACCTCCATTATGGAGGAAAACCTCTTATTTTGCAGAGGTGGGATTCTGATTCCTTGCTTGAAAAGAAAAAATTGCCAGAAATCCCAATTTGGGTTCGTCTCCCTGGGCTTCACCTCAAATTTTGGAACCCTCACTGCTTGAGTAGAATTGGAAGCATGATCGGAAAGCCACTTTACATGGATACCCACACAGCTGAAACTTCAAGACTCCACTTTGCAAGAATTTGCATCCAAATTTCAGCAGAGCAAGCCCTCCCTGATTCTATAAAGCTTAAAACCTCCTCAGGGGAGAGCATTCAAGAAATTGTGTATGATTGGAAGCCCAAGGCATGTACTAGGTGCAAAGATTTCAGCCACTCTTTAGAGAATTGTACCTTAATTTCTTCTCATGTGGTTCCCATAAAGGTTTGGAAACCTGTCCAAAAGAGTGTAGCCCCTGAGCAAGCTAAGTCTTCTCCCGAAAATCATCCTCCTGCCTGTAGGAGCCTGCCTCCTAATCAGAATCTTCTCTATAACAGATTTGATACCCTCTGTGATCAAGGAAATATGGTTTCCAAGGGAGCAACCATCGCTCCGATTCCCCCCGGCGCGATTGACGAATGCATCGCAACTGGGTTATCAAATGTGATTGATAGTAGTTTGCCCCCTTTAGATCGTCCATTACCTAATTCAGCTTCTATTCCCTCTTCTTCCAATGGAGAACCCTGGAAGTTAGTCTCAAAAAAGAAAGGAAAGGTTTTGCCTTTTGTTCCCCCCTTAACTGGGTTTCGAACTCCACCAGCTTTCAAAGGCCTTATCCCTGGAAGGTTCTGATCCGCAGAGGGCTGTAGCTTCTTTTCTCCGGTCCTTGCTTGGTGGGTTGCTATAGTCCCCCCTGCAGTATTGGAGCTTTGCCCTTGTTCGGGCTTGTCTTCTATTTTGCTGTATCTTGCGGTTTTCGCCCTTTTCTGATGCTTTTGTTTTTGGCTTGTAGCTTCTTTGTATCCCCTTTATGTTAGGGGGTTGCGCTCGTGCTCCTTGTGTATCTTTCGTTTTCTATTAATATATCTGGTCGGGGTCCTGCCTAACCCCAGCTTGCCCATCAAAAAAAAAAAAATTCATGCCGTTTCGAAGATGTCGAAGTGTAGTTGAAAACATAAGAAACGGAGATGAAAAACTCCAAGTATTTTAAGAGTTACGATGGAAATAGTTAGACTCGCGCTTTCGCCTAGCAGTTTACTGACCTACCTCCGATTGAATGACCATAACCCACTCAATTCAACTCGAAATTCATTGAAATTCGTTCCATTACGAAGGAGTCGAAAGTGTAGCTGAAAACGGAAGAAACGGAGAAGAAAACTCCAAGTATTTTGAGAGTTATGGTGGAAATAGTTAGACTCGTGTTTTCGCCGAGCAGTTTACAGACCTACCTCCGATTGAATGACCATAAGTCACTAAATTCAACTCGGATTTCATTGAAATTTGTTCCATTTCGAAGGAGTAGAAGTATAGTTTATAACGGAAGAAACGGAGATGCAAAAAGCCAAGTATTTTGAGAGTTATGGTGGAAATAGTTAGACTCGCACTTTGGTCTAGGAGTTTACAGACCTACCTCCGATTGATTGACCATAACTCACTCAATTCAACTCAGAATTGAATCAAATTCATGGCATTGCGAAGATGTCGAAGTGTAGTTGGAAATGGAGATGAAAAACTCCAAGTAATTTAAGAGTTATGATGGACATAGTTAGACTCGCGCTTTCGCCTAGCAGTTTACAGACCTACCTCCGATTGAATGACCATAACTCACTCAATTCAACTCGGAATTCATTGAAATTTGTTCCATTTCGAAGGACTCGAACTGTAGTTTAAAACGGAAGAAACGGAGATGAAAAAGTCAAGTATTTTGAGAGTTATGGTGGAAATAGTTAGACTCGCACTTTGGTCTAGCAGTTTACAGACCAACCTGCAATTGATTGACAATAACTTACTCAATTTAACTCGGAATTGTTTCAAATTCATGCCATTTTGAAGGTGTTTATGTGTAGTTGAAAACGAAAGAAACAGAGATGAAAAATTCCAAGTATCTTAAGAGTTATGATGGAAATAGTTAGACTCGCGCTTTGGTCTAGCAGTTTACAGACCTGCTTCCGATTCATTGACCATAAGTCACTCAATTCGACTCGGAATTTATTCAAATTCATGCCATTTGGAAGATGTCGAAGAGTAGCTGAAAACGAAAGAAACGGAGACGAAAAACTCAAAGTATTTTAAGAATTATGATAGAAATAGTTAGATTCGCGCTTTCGCCTAGCAGTTTACAGACCAACCTCCGATTTAATGACCACAACTCACTCAATTTAACATGTAATTCAATGAAATTTGTTGCATTACGAAGGAGTCGAAGTGTAGTTTAAAACGGAAGAAACGGAGATGAAAAACTACTTGTATTTTGAGAGTTATGATGGAAATAGTTAGATTCGCGCTTTGGTCTAGCAGTTTGCAGACATACCTCCGATTGAATGACCATAACTCACTCAATTCAACCCGGAATTCATTGAAATTTATTCCATTTCGAAGGAGTCGAAGTGTAGTCTAAAACGGAAGAAACAGAGATGAAAAAGTCCTAGTATTTTGAGAGTTATGACGGAAATAGTTAGACTCGCGCTTTGGTCTAGCAGTTTATAGACCTACGTCCGGTTGATTGACCATAACTCAGTCAATTCAACTCGGAATTGAGTCAAATTCATGCCATTTCGAAGATGTCGAAGTGTAGTTGAAAACATTAGAAACGGAGATGAAAAACTCCAAGTATTTTAAGAGTTATGACGGAAATAGTTAGACTCGCCCTTTCGCCTAGCAGTTTACAGACCTATCTCCGATTGAATGACCATAACTCACTCAATTCAACCCGGAATTAATTGAAATTTGTTCCATTTCGAATGAGTAGAAGTGTAGTTTAAAAAGAAAGAAACTGAGGTTAAAAAAGCCGAGTATTTCGGGAGTTATGATGGAAATAGTTAGACTCGCACTTTAGTGTAGCAGTTTACAGACCTACCTCCGATTGATTGACCATAACTCTGTCAATTCAACTCGGAATTTAGTCAAATTCATGCCGTTTCGAAGATGTCGAAGTGTAGTTGAAAACATAAGAAACGGAGATGAAAAACTCTAAGTATTTTAAGAGTTACGATGGAAATAGTTAGACTCGCGCTTTCGCCTAGCAGTTTACTGACCTACCTCCGATTGAATGACCATAACCCACTCAATTCAACTCGGAATTCATTGAAATTCATTCCATTACGAAGGAGTCGAAAGTGTAGCTGAAAACGGAAGAAACGGAGATAACAACTCCAAGTATTTTGAGAGTTATGGTGGAAATAGTTAGACTCGTGTTTTCGCCTAGCAGTTTAGAAACCTACCTCCGATTGAATGACCATAAGTCACTAAATTCAACTCGTATTTCATTGAAATTTGTTCCATTTCGAAGGAGTCGAAGTGTAGTTTATAACGGAAGAAACGGAGATGCAAAAAGCCAAGTATTTTGAGAGTTATGGTGGAAATAGTTAGACTCGCACTTTGGTCTAGGAGTTTACAGACCTACCTCCGATTGATTGACCATAACTCACTCAATTCAACTCAGAATTGAATCAAATTCATGGCATTGCGAAGATGTCGAAGTGTAGTTGGAAATGGAGATGAAAAACTCCAAGTAATTTAAGAGTTATGATGGACATAGTTAGACTCGCGCTTTCGCCTAGCAGTTTACAGACATACCTTCGAGTCAATGACCATTACTCACTCAATTTAACTCGGAATTCATTGAAATTTGTTCCATTTCGAAGGACTCGAACTGTAGTTTAAAACGGAAGAAACGGAGATGAAAAAAGTCAAGTATTTTGAGAGTTATGGTGGAAATAGTTAGACTCCCACTTTGGTCTACCAGTTTACAGACCAACCTGCAATTGATTGACCATAACTTACTCAATTTAACTCGGAATTGATTCAAATTCATGCCATTTTGAAGGTGTGGAAGTGTAGTTGAAAACGAAAGAAACAGAGATGAAAAATTCCAAGTATCTTAAGAGTTATGATGGAAATAGTTAGACTCGCGCTTTGGTCTAGCAGTTTACAGACCTGCTTCCGATTCATTGACCATAAGTCACTCAATTCGACTCGGAATTTATTCAAATTCATGGCATTTGGAAGATGTCGAAGAGTAGCTGAAAACGAAAGAAACGGAGACGAAAAACTCCAAGTATTTTAAGAGTTATGATAGAAATAGTTAGACTCGCGCTTTCGCCTAGCAGTTTACAGACCTACCTCCGATTTAATGACCACAACTCACTCAATTGAACATGTAATTCAATGAAATTTGTTGCATTTCGTAAGAGTCGAAGTGTAGTTTAAAACGGAAGAAACGGAGATGAAAAACTACTTGTATTTTGAGAGTTATGATGGAAATAGTTAGATTCGCGCTTTGGTCTAGCAGTTTGCAGACATACCTCCGATTGAATGGCCATAACTCAGTCAATTCAACCCGGAATTCATTGAAATTTATTCCATTTCGAAGGAGTCGAAGTGTAGTCTAAAACGGAAGAAACAGAGATGAAAAAGTCCTAGTATTTTGAGAGTTATGACAGAAATAGTTAGACTCGCGCTTTGGTCTAGCAGTTTACAGACCTACGTCCGGTTGATTGACCATAACTCAGTCAATTCAACTCGGAATTGAGTCAAATTCATGCCATTTCGAAGATGTCGAAGTGTAATTGAAAACATAAGAAACGGAGATGAAAAACTCCAAGTATTTTAAGAGTTATGACGGAAATAGTTAGACTCGCCCTTTCGCCTAGCAGTTTACAGACCTACCTCCGATTGAATGACCATAACTCACTCAATTCAACTCGGAATTCATTGAAATTTGTTCCATTTCGAAGGACTCGAACTGTAGTTTAAAACGGAAGAAACGGAGATGAAAAAAGTCAAGTATTTTGAGAGTTATGGTGGAAATAGTTAGACTCGCACTTTGGTCTAGCAGTTTACAGACCAACCTGCAATTGATTGACAATAACTTACTCAATTTAACTCGGAATTGATTCAAATTCATGCCATTTTGAAGGTGTTTGTGTAGTTGAAAACGAAAGAAACAGAGATGAAAAATTCCAAGTATCTTACGAGTTATGATGGAAATAGTTAGACTCGCGCTTTGGTCTAGCAGTTTACAGACCTGCTTCCGATTCATTGACCATAAGTCACTCAATTCGACTCGGAATTTATTCAAATTCATGCCATTTGGAAGATGTCGAAGAGTAGCTGAAAACGAAAGAAACGGAGACAAAAAACTCAAAGTATTTTAAGAGTTATGATAGAAATAGTTAGATTCGCGCTTTCGCCTAGCAGTTTACAGACCAACCTCCGATTTAATGACCACAACTCACTCAATTTAACATGTAATTCAATGAAATTTGTTGCATTTCGAAGGATTCGAAGTGTAGTTTAAAACGGAAGAAACGGAGATGAAAAACTACTTGTATTTTGAGAGTTATGATGGAAATAGTTAGATTCGCGCTTTGGTCTAGCAGTTTGCAGACATACCTCCGATTGAATGACCATAACTCACTCAATTCAACCCGGAATTCATTGAAATTTATTCCATTTCGAAGGAGTCGAAGTGTAGTCTAAAACGGAAGAAACAGAGATGAAAAAGTCCTAGTATTTTGAGAGTTATGACGGAAATAGTTAGACTCGCGCTTTGGTCTAGCAGTTTATAGACCTACGTCCGGTTGATTGACCATAACTCAGTCAATTCAACTCGGAATTGAGTCAAATTCATGCCATTTCGAAGATGTCGAAGTGTAGTTGAAAACATTAGAAACGGAGATGAAAAACTCCAAGTATTTTAAGAGTTATGACGGAAATAGTTAGACTCGCCCTTTCGCCTAGCAGTTTACAGACCTATCTCCGATTGAATGACCATAACTCACTCAATTCAACCCGGAATTAATTGAAATTTGTTCCATTTCGAATGAGTAGAAGTGTAGTTTAAAAAGAAAGAAACTGAGGTTAAAAAAGCCGAGTATTTCGGGAGTTATGATGGAAATAGTTAGACTCGCACTTTAGTGTAGCAGTTTACAGACCTACCTCCGATTGATTGACCATAACTCTGTCAATTCAACTCGGAATTTAGTCAAATTCATGCCGTTTCGAAGATGTCGAAGTGTAGTTGAAAACATAAGAAACGGAGATGAAAAACTCTAAGTATTTTAAGAGTTACGATGGAAATAGTTAGACTCGCGCTTTCGCCTAGCAGTTTACTGACCTACCTCCGATTGAATGACCATAACCCACTCAATTCAACTCGGAATTCATTGAAATTCATTCCATTACGAAGGAGTCGAAAGTGTAGCTGAAAACGGAAGAAACGGAGATAACAACTCCAAGTATTTTGAGAGTTATGGTGGAAATAGTTAGACTCGTGTTTTCTCCTAGCAGTTTAGAAACCTACCTCCGATTGAATGACCATAAGTCACTAAATTCAACTCGTATTTCATTGAAATTTGTTCCATTTCGAAGGAGTAGAAGTATAGTTTATAACGGAAGAAACGGAGATGCAAAAAGCCAAGTATTTTGAGAGTTATGGTGGAAATAGTTAGACTCGCACTTTGGTCTAGGAGTTTACAGACCTACCTCCGATTGATTGACCATAACTCACTCAATTCAACTCAGAATTGAATCAAATTCATGGCATTGCGAAGATGTCGAAGTGTAGTTGGAAATGGAGATGAAAAACTCCAAGTAATTTAAGAGTTATGATGGACATAGTTAGACTCGCGCTTTCGCCTAGCAGTTTACAGACCTACCTCCGATTGAATGACCATAACTCACTCAATTCAACTCGGAATTCATTGAAATTTGTTCCATTTCGAAGGACTCGAACTGTAGTTTAAAACGGAAGAAACGGAGATGAAAAAAGTCAAGTATTTTGAGAGTTATGGTGGAAATAGTTAGACTCGCACTTTGGTCTAGCAGTTTACAGACCAACCTGCAATTGATTGACAATAACTTACTCAATTTAACTCGGAATTGATTCAAATTCATGCCATTTTGAAGGTGTTTATGTGTAGTTGAAAACGAAAGAAACAGAGATGAAAAATTCCAAGTATCTTAAGAGTTATGATGGAAATAGTTAGACTCGCGCTTTGGTCTAGCAGTTTACAGACCTGCTTCCGATTCATTGACCATAAGTCACTCAATTCGACTCGGAATTTATTCAAATTCATGGCATTTGGAAGATGTCGAAGAGTAGCTGAAAACGAAAGAAACGGAGACGAAAAACTCAAAGTATTTTAAGAGTTATGATAGAAATAGTTAGACTCGCGCTTTCGCCTAGCAGTTTACAGACCAACCTCCGATTTAATGACCACAACTCACTCAATTGAACATGTAATTCAATGAAATTTGTTGCATTTCGAAGGAGTCGAAGTGTAGTTTAAAACGGAAGAAACGGAGATGAAAAACTACTTGTATTTTGAGAGTTATGATGGAAATAGTTAGATTCGCGCTTTGGTCGAGCAGTTTGCAGACATACCTCCGATTGAATGACCATAACTCACTCAATTCAACCCGGAATTCATTGAAATTTATTCCATTTCGAAGGAGTCGAAGTGTAGTCTAAAACGGAAGAAACAGAGATGAAAAAGTCCTAGTATTTTGAGAGTTATGACGGAAATAGTTAGACTCGCGCTTTGGTCTAGCAGTTTATAGACCTACGTCCGGTTGATTGACCATAACTCAGTCAATTCAACTCGGAATTGAGTCAAATTCATGCCATTTCGAAGATGTCGAAGTGTAGTTGAAAACATTAGAAACGGAGATGAAAAACTCCAAGTATTTTAAGAGTTATGACGGAAATAGTTAGACTCGCCCTTTCGCCTAGCAGTTTACAGACCTATCTCCGATTGAATGACCATAACTCACTCAATTCAACCCGGAATTAATTGAAATTTGTTCCATTTCGAATGAGTAGAAGTGTAGTTTAAAAAGAAAGAAACGGAGGTTAAAAAAGCCGAGTATTTCGGGAGTTATGATGGAAATAGTTAGACTCGCACTTTAGTGTAGCAGTTTACAGACCTACCTCCGATTGATTGACCATAACTCTGTCAATTCAACTCGGAATTTAGTCAAATTCATGCCGTTTCGAAGATGTCGAAGTGTAGTTGAAAACATAAGAAACGGAGATGAAAAACTCCAAGTATTTTAAGAGTTACGATGGAAATAGTTAGACTCGCGCTTTCGCCTAGCAGTTTACTGACCTACCTCCGATTGAATGACCATAACCCACTCAATTCAACTCGAAATTCATTGAAATTCGTTCCATTACGAAGGAGTCGAAAGTGTAGCTGAAAACGGAAGAAACGGAGAAGAAAACTCCAAGTATTTTGAGAGTTATGGTGGAAATAGTTAGACTCGTGTTTTCGCCGAGCAGTTTACAGACCTACCTCCGATTGAATGACCATAAGTCACTAAATTCAACTCGGATTTCATTGAAATTTGTTCCATTTCGAAGGAGTAGAAGTATAGTTTATAACGGAAGAAACGGAGATGCAAAAAGCCAAGTATTTTGAGAGTTATGGTGGAAATAGTTAGACTCGCACTTTGGTCTAGGAGTTTACAGACCTACCTCCGATTGATTGACCATAACTCACTCAATTCAACTCAGAATTGAATCAAATTCATGGCATTGCGAAGATGTCGAAGTGTAGTTGGAAATGGAGATGAAAAACTCCAAGTAATTTAAGAGTTATGATGGACATAGTTAGACTCGCGCTTTCGCCTAGCAGTTTACAGACCTACCTCCGATTGAATGACCATAACTCACTCAATTCAACTCGGAATTCATTGAAATTTGTTCCATTTCGAAGGACTCGAACTGTAGTTTAAAACGGAAGAAACGGAGATGAAAAAGTCAAGTATTTTGAGAGTTATGGTGGAAATAGTTAGACTCGCACTTTGGTCTAGCAGTTTACAGACCAACCTGCAATTGATTGACAATAACTTACTCAATTTAACTCGGAATTGTTTCAAATTCATGCCATTTTGAAGGTGTTTATGTGTAGTTGAAAACGAAAGAAACAGAGATGAAAAATTCCAAGTATCTTAAGAGTTATGATGGAAATAGTTAGACTCGCGCTTTGGTCTAGCAGTTTACAGACCTGCTTCCGATTCATTGACCATAAGTCACTCAATTCGACTCGGAATTTATTCAAATTCATGGCATTTGGAAGATGTCGAAGAGTAGCTGAAAACGAAAGAAACGGAGACGAAAAACTCAAAGTATTTTAAGAATTATGATAGAAATAGTTAGATTCGCGCTTTCGCCTAGCAGTTTACAGACCAACCTCCGATTTAATGACCACAACTCACTCAATTTAACATGTAATTCAATGAAATTTGTTGCATTACGAAGGAGTCGAAGTGTAGTTTAAAACGGAAGAAACGGAGATGAAAAACTACTTGTATTTTGAGAGTTATGATGGAAATAGTTAGATTCGCGCTTTGGTCTAGCAGTTTGCAGACATACCTCCGATTGAATGACCATAACTCACTCAATTCAACCCGGAATTCATTGAAATTTATTCCATTTCGAAGGAGTCGAAGTGTAGTCTAAAACGGAAGAAACAGAGATGAAAAAGTCCTAGTATTTTGAGAGTTATGACGGAAATAGTTAGACTCGCGCTTTGGTCTAGCAGTTTATAGACCTACGTCCGGTTGATTGACCATAACTCAGTCAATTCAACTCGGAATTGAGTCAAATTCATGCCATTTCGAAGATGTCGAAGTGTAGTTGAAAACATTAGAAACGGAGATGAAAAACTCCAAGTATTTTAAGAGTTATGACGGAAATAGTTAGACTCGCCCTTTCGCCTAGCAGTTTACAGACCTATCTCCGATTGAATGACCATAACTCACTCAATTCAACCCGGAATTAATTGAAATTTGTTCCATTTCGAATGAGTAGAAGTGTAGTTTAAAAAGAAAGAAACGGAGGTTAAAAAAGCCGAGTATTTCGGGAGTTATGATGGAAATAGTTAGACTCGCACTTTAGTGTAGCAGTTTACAGACCTACCTCCGATTGATTGACCATAACTCTGTCAATTCAACTCGGAATTTAGTCAAATTCATGCCGTTTCGAAGATGTCGAAGTGTAGTTGAAAACAAAAGAAACGGAGATGAAAAACTCCAAGTATTTTAAGAGTTACGATGGAAATAGTTAGACTCGCGCTTTCGCCTAGCAGTTTACTGACCTACCTCCGATTGAATGACCATAACCCACTCAATTCAACTCGAAATTCATTGAAATTCGTTCCATTACGAAGGAGTCGAAAGTGTAGCTGAAAACGGAAGAAACGGAGAAGAAAACTCCAAGTATTTTGAGAGTTATGGTGGAAATAGTTAGACTCGTGTTTTCGCCGAGCAGTTTACAGACCTACCTCCGATTGAATGACCATAAGTCACTAAATTCAACTCGGATTTCATTGAAATTTGTTCCATTTCGAAGGACTCGAACTGTAGTTTAAAACGGAAGAAACGGAGATGAAAAAAGTCAAGTATTTTGAGAGTTATGGTGGAAATAGTTAGACTCCCACTTTGGTCTAGCAGTTTACAGACCAACCTGCAATTGATTGACCATAACTTACTCAATTTAACTCGGAATTGATTCAAATTCATGCCATTTTGAAGGTGTGGAAGTGTAGTTGAAAACGAAAGAAACAGAGATGAAAAATTCCAAGTATCTTAAGAGTTATGATGGAAATAGTTAGACTCGCGCTTTGGTCTAGCAGTTTACAGACCTGCTTCCGATTCATTGACCATAAGTCACTCAATTCGACTCGGAATTTATTCAAATTCATGGCATTTGGAAGATGTCGAAGAGTAGCTGAAAACGAAAGAAACGGAGACGAAAAACTCCAAGTATTTTAAGAGTTATGATAGAAATAGTTAGACTCGCGCTTTCGCCTAGCAGTTTACAGACCTACCTACGATTTAATGACCACAACTCACTCAATTGAACATGTAATTCAATGAAATTTGTTGCATTTCGTAAGAGTCGAAGTGTAGTTTAAAACGGAAGAAACGGAGATGAAAAACTACTTGTATTTTGAGAGTTATGATGGAAATAGTTAGATTCGCGCTTTGGTCTAGCAGTTTGCAGACATACCTCCGATTGAATGGCCATAACTCAGTCAATTCAACCCGGAATTCATTGAAATTTATTCCATTTCGAAGGAGTCGAAGTGTAGTCTAAAACGGAAGAAACAGAGATGAAAAAGTCCTAGTATTTTGAGAGTTATGACGGAAATAGTTAGACTCGCGCTTTGGTCTAGCAGTTTATAGACCTACGTCCGGTTGATTGACCATAACTCAGTCAATTCAACTCGGAATTGAGTCAAATTCATGCCATTTCGAAGATGTCGAAGTGTAGTTGAAAACATTAGAAACGGAGATGAAAAACTCCAAGTATTTTAAGAGTTATGACGGAAATAGTTAGACTCGCCCTTTCGCCTAGCAGTTTACAGACCTATCTCCGATTGAATGACCATAACTCACTCAATTCAACCCGGAATTAATTGAAATTTGTTCCATTTCGAATGAGTAGAAGTGTAGTTTAAAAAGAAAGAAACTGAGGTTAAAAAAGCCGAGTATTTCGGGAGTTATGATGGAAATAGTTAGACTCGCACTTTAGTGTAGCAGTTTACAGACCTACCTCCGATTGATTGACCATAACTCTGTCAATTCAACTCGGAATTTAGTCAAATTCATGCCGTTTCGAAGATGTCGAAGTGTAGTTGAAAACATAAGAAACGGAGATGAAAAACTCTAAGTATTTTAAGAGTTACGATGGAAATAGTTAGACTCGCGCTTTCGCCTAGCAGTTTACTGACCTACCTCCGATTGAATGACCATAACCCACTCAATTCAACTCGGAATTCATTGAAATTCATTCCATTACGAAGGAGTCGAAAGTGTAGCTGAAAACGGAAGAAACGGAGATAACAACTCCAAGTATTTTGAGAGTTATTGTGGAAATAGTTAGACTCGTGTTTTCTCCTAGCAGTTTAGAAACCTACCTCCGATTGAATGACCATAAGTCACTAAATTCAACTCGTATTTCATTGAAATTTGTTCCATTTCGAAGGAGTAGAAGTATAGTTTATAACGGAAGAAACGGAGATGCAAAAAGCCAAGTATTTTGAGAGTTATGGTGGAAATAGTTAGACTCGCACTTTGGTCTAGGAGTTTACAGACCTACCTCCGATTGATTGACCATAACTCACTCAATTCAACTCAGAATTGAATCAAATTCATGGCATTGCGAAGATGTCGAAGTGTAGTTGGAAATGGAGATGAAAAACTCCAAGTAATTTAAGAGTTATGATGGACATAGTTAGACTCGCGCTTTCGCCTAGCAGTTTACAGACCTACCTCCGATTGAATGACCATAACTCACTCAATTCAACTCGGAATTCATTGAAATTTGTTCCATTTCGAAGGACTCGAACTGTAGTTTAAAACGGAAGAAACGGAGATGAAAAAAGTCAAGTATTTTGAGAGTTATGGTGGAAATAGTTAGACTCGCACTTTGGTCTAGCAGTTTACAGACCAACCTGCAATTGATTGACAATAACTTACTCAATTTAACTCGGAATTGATTCAAATTCATGCCATTTTGAAGGTGTTTATGTGTAGTTGAAAACGAAAGAAACAGAGATGAAAAATTCCAAGTATCTTAAGAGTTATGATGGAAATAGTTAGACTCGCGCTTTGGTCTAGCAGTTTACAGACCTGCTTCCGATTCATTGACCATAAGTCACTCAATTCGACTCGGAATTTATTCAAATTCATGGCATTTGGAAGATGTCGAAGAGTAGCTGAAAACGAAAGAAACGGAGACGAAAAACTCAAAGTATTTTAAGAGTTATGATAGAAATAGTTAGACTCGCGCTTTCGCCTAGCAGTTTACAGACCAACCTCCGATTTAATGACCACAACTCACTCAATTGAACATGTAATTCAATGAAATTTGTTGCATTTCGAAGGAGTCGAAGTGTAGTTTAAAACGGAAGAAACGGAGATGAAAAACTACTTGTATTTTGAGAGTTATGATGGAAATAGTTAGATTCGCGCTTTGGTCGAGCAGTTTGCAGACATACCTCCGATTGAATGACCATAACTCACTCAATTCAACCCGGAATTCATTGAAATTTATTCCATTTCGAAGGAGTCGAAGTGTAGTCTAAAACGGAAGAAACAGAGATGAAAAAGTCCTAGTATTTTGAGAGTTATGACGGAAATAGTTAGACTCGCGCTTTGGTCTAGCAGTTTATAGACCTACGTCCGGTTGATTGACCATAACTCAGTCAATTCAACTCGGAATTGAGTCAAATTCATGCCATTTCGAAGATGTCGAAGTGTAGTTGAAAACATTAGAAACGGAGATGAAAAACTCCAAGTATTTTAAGAGTTATGACGGAAATAGTTAGACTCGCCCTTTCGCCTAGCAGTTTACAGACCTATCTCCGATTGAATGACCATAACTCACTCAATTCAACCCGGAATTAATTGAAATTTGTTCCATTTCGAATGAGTAGAAGTGTAGTTTAAAAAGAAAGAAACGGAGGTTAAAAAAGCCGAGTATTTCGGGAGTTATGATGGAAATAGTTAGACTCGCACTTTAGTGTAGCAGTTTACAGACCTACCTCCGATTGATTGACCATAACTCTGTCAATTCAACTCGGAATTTAGTCAAATTCATGCCGTTTCGAAGATGTCGAAGTGTAGTTGAAAACATAAGAAACGGAGATGAAAAACTCCAAGTATTTTAAGAGTTACGATGGAAATAGTTAGACTCGCGCTTTCGCCTAGCAGTTTACTGACCTACCTCCGATTGAATGACCATAACCCACTCAATTCAACTCGAAATTCATTGAAATTCGTTCCATTACGAAGGAGTCGAAAGTGTAGCTGAAAACGGAAGAAACGGAGAAGAAAACTCCAAGTATTTTGAGAGTTATGGTGGAAATAGTTAGACTCGTGTTTTCGCCGAGCAGTTTACAGACCTACCTCCGATTGAATGACCATAAGTCACTAAATTCAACTCGGATTTCATTGAAATTTGTTCCATTTCGAAGGAGTAGAAGTATAGTTTATAACGGAAGAAACGGAGATGCAAAAAGCCAAGTATTTTGAGAGTTATGGTGGAAATAGTTAGACTCGCACTTTGGTCTAGGAGTTTACAGACCTACCTCCGATTGATTGACCATAACTCACTCAATTCAACTCAGAATTGAATCAAATTCATGGCATTGCGAAGATGTCGAAGTGTAGTTGGAAATGGAGATGAAAAACTCCAAGTAATTTAAGAGTTATGATGGACATAGTTAGACTCGCGCTTTCGCCTAGCAGTTTACAGACCTACCTCCGATTGAATGACCATAACTCACTCAATTCAACTCGGAATTCATTGAAATTTGTTCCATTTCGAAGGACTCGAACTGTAGTTTAAAACGGAAGAAACGGAGATGAAAAAGTCAAGTATTTTGAGAGTTATGGTGGAAATAGTTAGACTCGCACTTTGGTCTAGCAGTTTACAGACCAACCTGCAATTGATTGACAATAACTTACTCAATTTAACTCGGAATTGTTTCAAATTCATGCCATTTTGAAGGTGTTTATGTGTAGTTGAAAACGAAAGAAACAGAGATGAAAAATTCCAAGTATCTTAAGAGTTATGATGGAAATAGTTAGACTCGCGCTTTGGTCTAGCAGTTTACAGACCTGCTTCCGATTCATTGACCATAAGTCACTCAATTCGACTCGGAATTTATTCAAATTCATGCCATTTGGAAGATGTCGAAGAGTAGCTGAAAACGAAAGAAACGGAGACGAAAAACTCAAAGTATTTTAAGAATTATGATAGAAATAGTTAGATTCGCGCTTTCGCCTAGCAGTTTACAGACCAACCTCCGATTTAATGACCACAACTCACTCAATTTAACATGTAATTCAATGAAATTTGTTGCATTACGAAGGAGTCGAAGTGTAGTTTAAAACGGAAGAAACGGAGATGAAAAACTACTTGTATTTTGAGAGTTATGATGGAAATAGTTAGATTCGCGCTTTGGTCTAGCAGTTTGCAGACATACCTCCGATTGAATGACCATAACTCACTCAATTCAACCCGGAATTCATTGAAATTTATTCCATTTCGAAGGAGTCGAAGTGTAGTCTAAAACGGAAGAAACAGAGATGAAAAAGTCCTAGTATTTTGAGAGTTATGACGGAAATAGTTAGACTCGCGCTTTGGTCTAGCAGTTTATAGACCTACGTCCGGTTGATTGACCATAACTCAGTCAATTCAACTCGGAATTGAGTCAAATTCATGCCATTTCGAAGATGTCGAAGTGTAGTTGAAAACATTAGAAACGGAGATGAAAAACTCCAAGTATTTTAAGAGTTATGACGGAAATAGTTAGACTCGCCCTTTCGCCTAGCAGTTTACAGACCTATCTCCGATTGAATGACCATAACTCACTCAATTCAACCCGGAATTAATTGAAATTTGTTCCATTTCGAATGAGTAGAAGTGTAGTTTAAAAAGAAAGAAACGGAGGTTAAAAAAGCCGAGTATTTCGGGAGTTATGATGGAAATAGTTAGACTCGCACTTTAGTGTAGCAGTTTACAGACCTACCTCCGATTGATTGACCATAACTCTGTCAATTCAACTCGGAATTTAGTCAAATTCATGCCGTTTCGAAGATGTCGAAGTGTAGTTGAAAACAAAAGAAACGGAGATGAAAAACTCCAAGTATTTTAAGAGTTACGATGGAAATAGTTAGACTCGCGCTTTCGCCTAGCAGTTTACTGACCTACCTCCGATTGAATGACCATAACCCACTCAATTCAACTCGAAATTCATTGAAATTCGTTCCATTACGAAGGAGTCGAAAGTGTAGCTGAAAACGGAAGAAACGGAGAAGAAAACTCCAAGTATTTTGAGAGTTATGGTGGAAATAGTTAGACTCGTGTTTTCGCCGAGCAGTTTACAGACCTACCTCCGATTGAATGACCATAAGTCACTAAATTCAACTCGGATTTCATTGAAATTTGTTCCATTTCGAAGGACTCGAACTGTAGTTTAAAACGGAAGAAACGGAGATGAAAAAAGTCAAGTATTTTGAGAGTTATGGTGGAAATAGTTAGACTCCCACTTTGGTCTAGCAGTTTACAGACCAACCTGCAATTGATTGACCATAACTTACTCAATTTAACTCGGAATTGATTCAAATTCATGCCATTTTGAAGGTGTGGAAGTGTAGTTGAAAACGAAAGAAACAGAGATGAAAAATTCCAAGTATCTTAAGAGTTATGATGGAAATAGTTAGACTCGCGCTTTGGTCTAGCAGTTTACAGACCTGCTTCCGATTCATTGACCATAAGTCACTCAATTCGACTCGGAATTTATTCAAATTCATGGCATTTGGAAGATGTCGAAGAGTAGCTGAAAACGAAAGAAACGGAGACGAAAAACTCCAAGTATTTTAAGAGTTATGATAGAAATAGTTAGACTCGCGCTTTCGCCTAGCAGTTTACAGACCTACCTACGATTTAATGACCACAACTCACTCAATTGAACATGTAATTCAATGAAATTTGTTGCATTTCGTAAGAGTCGAAGTGTAGTTTAAAACGGAAGAAACGGAGATGAAAAACTACTTGTATTTTGAGAGTTATGATGGAAATAGTTAGATTCGCGCTTTGGTCTAGCAGTTTGCAGACATACCTCCGATTGAATGGCCATAACTCAGTCAATTCAACCCGGAATTCATTGAAATTTATTCCATTTCGAAGGAGTCGAAGTGTAGTCTAAAACGGAAGAAACAGAGATGAAAAAGTCCTAGTATTTTGAGAGTTATGACGGAAATAGTTAGACTCGCGCTTTGGTCTAGCAGTTTATAGACCTACGTCCGGTTGATTGACCATAACTCAGTCAATTCAACTCGGAATTGAGTCAAATTCATGCCATTTCGAAGATGTCGAAGTGTAGTTGAAAACATTAGAAACGGAGATGAAAAACTCCAAGTATTTTAAGAGTTATGACGGAAATAGTTAGACTCGCCCTTTCGCCTAGCAGTTTACAGATCTACCTCCGATTGAATGACCATAACTCACTCAATTCAACTCGGAATTCATTGAAATTTGTTCCATTTCGAAGGACTCGAACTGTAGTTTAAAACGGAAGAAACGGAGATGAAAAAAGTCAAGTATTTTGAGAGTTATGGTGGAAATAGTTAGACTCGCACTTTGGTCTAGCAGTTTACAGACCAACCTGCAATTGATTGACAATAACTTACTCAATTTAACTCGGAATTGATTCAAATTCATGCCATTTTGAAGGTGTTTATGTGTAGTTGAAAACGAAAGAAACAGAGATGAAAAATTCCAAGTATCTTAAGAGTTATGATGGAAATAGTTAGACTCGCGCTTTGGTCTAGCAGTTTACAGACCTGCTTCCGATTCATTGACCATAAGTCACTCAATTCGACTCGGAATTTATTCAAATTCATGCCATTTGGAAGATGTCGAAGAGTAGCTGAAAACGAAAGAAACGGAGACGAAAAACTCAAAGTATTTTAAGAGTTATGATAGAAATAGTTAGATTCGCGCTTTCGCCTAGCAGTTTACAGACCTATCTCCGATTGAATGACCATAACTCACTCAATTCAACCCGGAATTAATTGAAATTTGTTCCATTTCGAATGAGTAGAAGTGTAGTTTAAAAAGAAAGAAACTGAGGTTAAAAAAGCCGAGTATTTCGGGAGTTATGATGGAAATAGTTAGACTCGCACTTTAGTGTAGCAGTTTACAGACCTACCTCCGATTGATTGACCATAACTCTGTCAATTCAACTCGGAATTTAGTCAAATTCATGCCGTTTCGAAGATGTCGAAGTGTAGTTGAAAACATAAGAAACGGAGATGAAAAACTCTAAGTATTTTAAGAGTTACGATGGAAATAGTTAGACTCGCGCTTTCGCCTAGCAGTTTACTGACCTACCTCCGATTGAATGACCATAACCCACTCAATTCAACTCGGAATTCATTGAAATTCATTCCATTACGAAGGAGTCGAAAGTGTAGCTGAAAACGGAAGAAACGGAGATAACAACTCCAAGTATTTTCAGAGTTATGGTGGAAATAGTTAGACTCGTGTTTTCTCCTAGCAGTTTAGAAACCTACCTCCGATTGAATGACCATAAGTCACTAAATTCAACTCGTATTTCATTGAAATTTGTTCCATTTCGAAGGAGTAGAAGTATAGTTTATAACGGAAGAAACGGAGATGCAAAAAGCCAAGTATTTTGAGAGTTATGGTGGAAATAGTTAGACTCGCACTTTGGTCTAGGAGTTTACAGACCTACCTCCGATTGATTGACCATAACTCACTCAATTCAACTCATAATTGAATCAAATTCATGGCATTGCGAAGATGTCGAAGTGTAGTTGGAAATGGAGATGAAAAACTCCAAGTAATTTAAGAGTTATGATGGACATAGTTAGACTCGCGCTTTCGCCTAGCAGTTTACAGACCTACCTCCGATTGAATGACCATAACTCACTCAATTCAACTCGGAATTCATTGAAATTTGTTCCATTTCGAAGGACTCGAACTGTAGTTTAAAACGGAAGAAACGGAGATGAAAAAAGTCAAGTATTTTGAGAGTTATGGTGGAAATAGTTAGACTCGCACTTTGGTCTAGCAGTTTACAGACCAACCTGCAATTGATTGACAATAACTTACTCAATTTAACTCGGAATTGATTCAAATTCATGCCATTTTGAAGGTGTTTATGTGTAGTTGAAAACGAAAGAAACAGAGATGAAAAATTCCAAGTATCTTAAGAGTTATGATGGAAATAGTTAGACTCGCGCTTTGGTCTAGCAGTTTACAGACCTGCTTCCGATTCATTGACCATAAGTCACTCAATTCGACTCGGAATTTATTCAAATTCATGGCATTTGGAAGATGTCGAAGAGTAGCTGAAAACGAAAGAAACGGAGACGAAAAACTCAAAGTATTTTAAGAGTTATGATAGAAATAGTTAGACTCGCGCTTTCGCCTAGCAGTTTACAGACCAACCTCCGATTTAATGACCACAACTCACTCAATTGAACATGTAATTCAATGAAATTTGTTGCATTTCGAAGGAGTCGAAGTGTAGTTTAAAACGGAAGAAACGGAGATGAAAAACTACTTGTATTTTGAGAGTTATGATGGAAATAGTTAGATTCGCGCTTTGGTCGAGCAGTTTGCAGACATACCTCCGATTGAATGACCATAACTCACTCAATTCAACCCGGAATTCATTGAAATTTATTCCATTTCGAAGGAGTCGAAGTGTAGTCTAAAACGGAAGAAACAGAGATGAAAAAGTCCTAGTATTTTGAGAGTTATGACGGAAATAGTTAGACTCGCGCTTTGGTCTAGCAGTTTATAGACCTACGTCCGGTTGATTGACCATAACTCAGTCAATTCAACTCGGAATTGAGTCAAATTCATGCCATTTCGAAGATGTCGAAGTGTAGTTGAAAACATTAGAAACGGAGATGAAAAACTCCAAGTATTTTAAGAGTTATGACGGAAATAGTTAGACTCGCCCTTTCGCCTAGCAGTTTACAGACCTATCTCCGATTGAATGACCATAACTCACTCAATTCAACCCGGAATTAATTGAAATTTGTTCCATTTCGAATGAGTAGAAGTGTAGTTTAAAAAGAAAGAAACTGAGGTTAAAAAAGCCGAGTATTTCGGGAGTTATGATGGAAATAGTTAGACTCGCACTTTAGTGTAGCAGTTTACAGACCTACCTCCGATTGATTGACCATAACTCTGTCAATTCAACTCGGAATTTAGTCAAATTCATGCCGTTTCGAAGATGTCGAAGTGTAGTTGAAAACATAAGAAACGGAGATGAAAAACTCTAAGTATTTTAAGAGTTACGATGGAAATAGTTAGACTCGCGCTTTCGCCTAGCAGTTTACTGACCTACCTCCGATTGAATGACCATAACCCACTCAATTCAACTCGGAATTCATTGAAATTCATTCCATTACGAAGGAGTCGAAAGTGTAGTTGAAAACGGAAGAAACGGAGATAACAACTCCAAGTATTTTGAGAGTTATGGTGGAAATAGTTAGACTCGTGTTTTCTCCTAGCAGTTTAGAAACCTACCTCCGATTGAATGACCATAAGTCACTAAATTCAACTCGTATTTCATTGAAATTTGTTCCATTTCGAAGGAGTAGAAGTATAGTTTATAACGGAAGAAACGGAGATGCAAAAAGCCAAGTATTTTGAGAGTTATGGTGGAAATAGTTAGACTCGCACTTTGGTCTAGGAGTTTACAGACCTACCTCCGATTGATTGACCATAACTCACTCAATTCAACTCAGAATTGAATCAAATTCATGGCATTGCGAAGATGTCGAAGTGTAGTTGGAAATGGAGATGAAAAACTCCAAGTAATTTAAGAGTTATGATGGACATAGTTAGACTCGCGCTTTCGCCTAGCAGTTTACAGACCTACCTCCGATTGAATGACCATAACTCACTCAATTCAACTCGGAATTCATTGAAATTTGTTCCATTTCGAAGGACTCGAACTGTAGTTTAAAACGGAAGAAACGGAGATGAAAAAAGTCAAGTATTTTGAGAGTTATGGTGGAAATAGTTAGACTCGCACTTTGGTCTAGCAGTTTACAGACCAACCTGCAATTGATTGACAATAACTTACTCAATTTAACTCGGAATTGATTCAAATTCATGCCATTTTGAAGGTGTTTATGTGTAGTTGAAAACGAAAGAAACAGAGATGAAAAATTCCAAGTATCTTAAGAGTTATGATGGAAATAGTTAGACTCGCGCTTTGGTCTAGCAGTTTACAGACCTGCTTCCGATTCATTGACCATAAGTCACTCAATTCGACTCGGAATTTATTCAAATTCATGCCATTTGGAAGATGTCGAAGAGTAGCTGAAAACGAAAGAAACGGAGACGAAAAACTCAAAGTATTTTAAGAATTATGATAGAAATAGTTAGATTCGCGCTTTCGCCTAGCAGTTTACAGACCAACCTCCGATTTAATGACCACAACTCACTCAATTTAACATGTAATTCAATGAAATTTGTTGCATTTCGAAGGAGTCGAAGTGTAGTTTAAAACGGAAGAAACGGAGATGAAAAACTACTTGTATTTTGAGAGTTATGATGGAAATTGTTAGATTCGCGCTTTGGTCTAGCAGTTTGCAGACATACCTCCGATTGAATGACCATAACTCACTCAATTCAACCCGGAATTCATTGAAATTTATTCCATTTCGAAGGAGTCGAAGTGTAGTCTAAAACGGAAGAAACAGAGATGAAAAAGTCCTAGTATTTTGAGAGTTATGACGGAAATAGTTAGACTCGCGCTTTGGTCTAGCAGTTTATAGACCTACGTCCGGTTGATTGACCATAACTCAGTCAATTCAACTCGGAATTGAGTCAAATTCATGCCATTTCGAAGATGTCGAAGTGTAGTTGAAAACATTAGAAACGGAGATGAAAAACTCCAAGTATTTTAAGAGTTATGACGGAAATAGTTAGACTCGCCCTTTCGCCTAGCAGTTTACAGACCTATCTCCGATTGAATGACCATAACTCACTCAATTCAACCCGGAATTAATTGAAATTTGTTCCATTTCGAATGAGTAGAAGTGTAGTTTAAAAAGAAAGAAACGGAGGTTAAAAAAGCCGAGTATTTCGGGAGTTATGATGGAAATAGTTAGACTCGCACTTTAGTGTAGCAGTTTACAGACCTACCTCCGATTGATTGACCATAACTCTGTCAATTCAACTCGGAATTTAGTCAAATTCATGCCGTTTCGAAGATGTCGAAGTGTAGTTGAAAACATAAGAAACGGAGATGAAAAACTCCAAGTATTTTAAGAGTTACGATGGAAATAGTTAGACTCGCGCTTTCGCCTAGCAGTTTACTGACCTACCTCCGATTGAATGACCATAACCCACTCAATTCAACTCGAAATTCATTGAAATTCGTTCCATTACGAAGGAGTCGAAAGTGTAGCTGAAAACGGAAGAAACGGAGAAGAAAACTCCAAGTATTTTGAGAGTTATGGTGGAAATAGTTAGACTCGTGTTTTCGCCGAGCAGTTTACAGACCTACCTCCGATTGAATGACCATAAGTCACTAAATTCAACTCGGATTTCATTGAAATTTGTTCCATTTCGAAGGACTCGAACTGTAGTTTAAAACGGAAGAAACGGAGATGAAAAAAGTCAAGTATTTTGAGAGTTATGGTGGAAATAGTTAGACTCCCACTTTGGTCTAGCAGTTTACAGACCAACCTGCAATTGATTGACCATAACTTACTCAATTTAACTCGGAATTGATTCAAATTCATGCCATTTTGAAGGTGTGGAAGTGTAGTTGAAAACGAAAGAAACAGAGATGAAAAATTCCAAGTATCTTAAGAGTTATGATGGAAATAGTTAGACTCGCGCTTTGGTCTAGCAGTTTACAGACCTGCTTCCGATTCATTGACCATAAGTCACTCAATTCGACTCGGAATTTATTCAAATTCATGGCATTTGAAAGATGTCGAAGAGTAGCTGAAAACGAAAGAAACGGAGACGAAAAACTCCAAGTATTTTAAGAGTTATGATAGAAATAGTTAGACTCGCGCTTTCGCCTAGCAGTTTACAGACCTACCTCCGATTTAATGACCACAACTCACTCAATTGAACATGTAATTCAATGAAATTTGTTGCATTTCGTAAGAGTCGAAGTGTAGTTTAAAACGGAAGAAACGGAGATGAAAAACTACTTGTATTTTGAGAGTTATGATGGAAATAGTTAGATTCGCGCTTTGGTCTAGCAGTTTGCAGACATACCTCCGATTGAATGGCCATAACTCAGTCAATTCAACCCGGAATTCATTGAAATTTATTCCATTTCGAAGGAGTCGAAGTGTAGTCTAAAACGGAAGAAACAGAGATGAAAAAGTCCTAGTATTTTGAGAGTTATGACAGAAATAGTTAGACTCGCGCTTTGGTCTAGCAGTTTACAGACCTACGTCCGGTTGATTGACCATAACTCAGTCAATTCAACTCGGAATTGAGTCAAATTCATGCCATTTCGAAGATGTCGAAGTGTAATTGAAAACATAAGAAACGGAGATGAAAAACTCCAAGTATTTTAAGAGTTATGACGGAAATAGTTAGACTCGCCCTTTCGCCTAGCAGTTTACAGACCTACCTCCGATTGAATGACCATAACTCACTCAATTCAACTCGGAATTCATTGAAATTTGTTCCATTTCGAAGGACTCGAACTGTAGTTTAAAACGGAAGAAACGGAGATGAAAAAAGTCAAGTATTTTGAGAGTTATGGTGGAAATAGTTAGACTCGCACTTTGGTCTAGCAGTTTACAGACCAACCTGCAATTGATTGACAATAACTTACTCAATTTAACTCGGAATTGATTCAAATTCATGCCATTTTGAAGGTGTTTATGTGTAGTTGAAAACGAAAGAAACAGAGATGAAAAATTCCAAGTATCTTAAGAGTTATGATGGAAATAGTTAGACTCGCGCTTTGGTCTAGCAGTTTACAGACCTGCTTCCGATTCATTGACCATAAGTCACTCAATTCGACTCGGAATTTATTCAAATTCATGCCATTTGGAAGATGTCGAAGAGTAGCTGAAAACGAAAGAAACGGAGACGAAAAACTCAAAGTATTTTAAGAGTTATGATAGAAATAGTTAGATTCGCGCTTTCGCCTAGCAGTTTACAGACCAACCTCCGATTTAATGACCACAACTCACTCAATTTAACATGTAATTCAATGAAATTTGTTGCATTTCGAAGGAGTCGAAGTGTAGTTTAAAACGGAAGAAACGGAGATGAAAAACTACTTGTATTTTGAGAGTTATGATGGAAATAGTTAGATTCGCGCTTTGGTCTAGCAGTTTGCAGACATACCTCCGATTGAATGACCATAACTCACTCAATTCAACCCGGAATTCATTGAAATTTATTCCATTTCGAAGGAGTCGAAGTGTAGTATAAAACGGAAGAAACAGAGATGAAAAATTCCTAGTATTTTGAGAGTTATGACGGAAATAGTTAGACTCGCGCTTTGGTCTAGCAGTTTATAGACCTACGTCCGGTTGATTGACCATAACTCAGTCAATTCAACTCAGAATTTAGTCAAATTCATGCCATTTCGAAGATGTCGAAGTGTAGTTGAAAACATTAGAAACGGAGATGAAAAACTCCAAGTATTTTAAGAGTTATGACGGAAATAGTTAGACTCGCCCTTTCGCCTAGCAGTTTACAGACCTATCTCCGATTGAATGACCATAACTCACTCAATTCAACCCGGAATTAATTGAAATTTGTTCCATTTCGAATGAGTAGAAGTGTAGTTTAAAAAGAAAGAAACTGAGGTTAAAAAAGCCGAGTATTTCGGGAGTTATGATGGAAATAGTTAGACTCGCACTTTAGTGTAGCAGTTTACAGACCTACCTCCGATTGATTGACCATAACTCTGTCAATTCAACTCGGAATTTAGTCAAATTCATGCCGTTTCGAAGATGTCGAAGTGTAGTTGAAAACATAAGAAACGGAGATGAAAAACTCTAAGTATTTTAAGAGTTACGATGGAAATAGTTAGACTCGCGCTTTCGCCTAGCAGTTTACTGACCTACCTCCGATTGAATGACCATAACCCACTCAATTCAACTCGGAATTCATTGAAATTCATTCCATTACGAAGGAGTCGAAAGTGTAGCTGAAAACGGAAGAAACGGAGATAACAACTCCAAGTATTTTGAGAGTTATGGTGGAAATAGTTAGACTCGTGTTTTCGCCTAGCAGTTTAGAAACCTACCTCCGATTGAATGACCATAAGTCACTAAATTCAACTCGTATTTCATTGAAATTTGTTCCATTTCGAAGGAGTCGAAGTGTAGTTTATAACGGAAGAAACGGAGATGCAAAAAGCCAAGTATTTTGAGAGTTATGGTGGAAATAGTTAGACTCGCACTTTGGTCTAGGAGTTTACAGACCTACCTCCGATTGATTGACCATAACTCACTCAATTCAACTCAGAATTGAATCAAATTCATGGCATTGCGAAGATGTCGAAGTGTAGTTGGAAATGGAGATGAAAAACTCCAAGTAATTTAAGAGTTATGATGGACATAGTTAGACTCGCGCTTTCGCCTAGCAGTTTACAGACATACCTTCGAGTCAATGACCATTACTCACTCAATTTAACTCGGAATTCATTGAAATTTGTTCCATTTCGAAGGACTCGAACTGTAGTTTAAAACGGAAGAAACGGAGATGAAAAAAGTCAAGTATTTTGAGAGTTATGGTGGAAATAGTTAGACTCCCACTTTGGTCTACCAGTTTACAGACCAACCTGCAATTGATTGACCATAACTTACTCAATTTAACTCGGAATTGATTCAAATTCATGCCATTTTGAAGGTGTGGAAGTGTAGTTGAAAACGAAAGAAACAGAGATGAAAAATTCCAAGTATCTTAAGAGTTATGATGGAAATAGTTAGACTCGCGCTTTGGTCTAGCAGTTTACAGACCTGCTTCCGATTCATTGACCATAAGTCACTCAATTCGACTCGGAATTTATTCAAATTCATGCCATTTGGAAGATGTCGAAGAGTAGCTGAAAACGAAAGAAACGGAGACGAAAAACTCAAAGTATTTTAAGAGTTATGATAGAAATAGTTAGACTCGCGCTTTCGCCTAGCAGTTTACAGACCAACCTCCGATTTAATGACCACAACTCACTCAATTGAACATGTAATTCAATGAAATTTGTTGCATTTCGAAGGAGTCGAAGTGTAGTTTAAAACGGAAGAAACGGAGATGAAAAACTTCTTGTATTTTGAGAGTTATGATGGAAATAGTTAGATTCGCGCTTTGGTCGAGCAGTTTGCAGACATACCTCCGATTGAATGACCATAACTCACTCAATTCAACCCGGAATTCATTGAAATTTATTCCATTTCGAAGGAGTCGAAGTGTAGTCTAAAACGGAAGAAACAGAGATGAAAAAGTCCTAGTATTTTGAGAGTTATGACGGAAATAGTTAGACTCGCGCTTTGGTCTAGCAGTTTATAGACCTACGTCCGGTTGATTGACCATAACTCAGTCAATTCAACTCGGAATTGAGTCAAATTCATGCCATTTCGAAGATGTCGAAGTGTAGTTGAAAACATTAGAAACGGAGATGAAAAACTCCAAGTATTTTAAGAGTTATGACGGAAATAGTTAGACTCGCCCTTTCGCCTAGCAGTTTACAGACCTATCTCCGATTGAATGACCATAACTCACTCAATTCAACCCGGAATTAATTGAAATTTGTTCCATTTCGAATGAGTAGAAGTGTAGTTTAAAAAGAAAGAAACGGAGGTTAAAAAAGCCGAGTATTTCGGGAGTTATGATGGAAATAGTTAGACTCGCACTTTAGTGTAGCAGTTTACAGACCTACCTCCGATTGATTGACCATAACTCTGTCAATTCAACTCGGAATTTAGTCAAATTCATGCCGTTTCGAAGATGTCGAAGTGTAGTTGAAAACATAAGAAACGGAGATGAAAAACTCCAAGTATTTTAAGAGTTACGATGGAAATAGTTAGACTCGCGCTTTCGCCTAGCAGTTTACTGACCTACCTCCGATTGAATGACCATAACCCACTCAATTCAACTCGAAATTCATTGAAATTCGTTCCATTACGAAGGAGTCGAAAGTGTAGCTGAAAACGGAAGAAACGGAGAAGAAAACTCCAAGTATTTTGAGAGTTATGGTGGAAATAGTTAGACTCGTGTTTTCGCCGAGCAGTTTACAGACCTACCTCCGATTGAATGACCATAAGTCACTAAATTCAACTCGGATTTCATTGAAATTTGTTCCATTTCGAAGGAGTAGAAGTATAGTTTATAACGGAAGAAACGGAGATGCAAAAAGCCAAGTATTTTGAGAGTTATGGTGGAAATAGTTAGACTCGCACTTTGGTCTAGGAGTTTACAGACCTACCTCCGATTGATTGACCATAACTCACTCAATTCAACTCAGAATTGAATCAAATTCATGGCATTGCGAAGATGTCGAAGTGTAGTTGGAAATGGAGATGAAAAACTCCAAGTAATTTAAGAGTTATGATGGACATAGTTAGACTCGCGCTTTCGCCTAGCAGTTTACAGACCTACCTCCGATTGAATGACCATAACTCACTCAATTCAACTCGGAATTCATTGAAATTTGTTCCATTTCGAAGGACTCGAACTGTAGTTTAAAACGGAAGAAACGGAGATGAAAAAAGTCAAGTATTTTGAGAGTTATGGTGGAAATAGTTAGACTCGCACTTTGGTCTAGCAGTTTACAGACCAACCTGCAATTGATTGACAATAACTTACTCAATTTAACTCGGAATTGATTCAAATTCATGCCATTTTGAAGGTGTTTATGTGTAGTTGAAAACGAAAGAAACAGAGATGAAAAATTCCAAGTATCTTAAGAGTTATGATGGAAATAGTTAGACTCGCGCTTTGGTCTAGCAGTTTACAGACCTGCTTCCGATTCATTGACCATAAGTCACTCAATTCGACTCGGAATTTATTCAAATTCATGCCATTTGGAAGATGTCGAAGAGTAGCTGAAAACGAAAGAAACGGAGACGAAAAACTCAAAGTATTTTAAGAATTATGATAGAAATAGTTAGATTCGCGCTTTCGCCTAGCAGTTTACAGACCAACCTCCGATTTAATGACCACAACTCACTCAATTTAACATGTAATTCAATGAAATTTGTTGCATTTCGAAGGAGTCGAAGTGTAGTTTAAAACGGAAGAAACGGAGATGAAAAACTACTTGTATTTTGAGAGTTATGATGGAAATAGTTAGATTCGCGCTTTGGTCTAGCAGTTTGCAGACATACCTCCGATTGAATGACCATAACTCACTCAATTCAACCCGGAATTCATTGAAATTTATTCCATTTCGAAGGAGTCGAAGTGTAGTCTAAAACGGAAGAAACAGAGATGAAAAAGTCCTAGTATTTTGAGAGTTATGACGGAAATAGTTAGACTCGCGCTTTGGTCTAGCAGTTTATAGACCTACGTCCGGTTGATTGACCATAACTCAGTCAATTCAACTCGGAATTGAGTCAAATTCATGCCATTTCGAAGATGTCGAAGTGTAGTTGAAAACATTAGAAACGGAGATGAAAAACTCCAAGTATTTTAAGAGTTATGACGGAAATAGTTAGACTCGCCCTTTCGCCTAGCAGTTTACAGACCTATCTCCGATTGAATGACCATAACTCACTCAATTCAACCCGGAATTAATTGAAATTTGTTCCATTTCGAATGAGTAGAAGTGTAGTTTAAAAAGAAAGAAACGGAGGTTAAAAAAGCCGAGTATTTCGGGAGTTATGATGGAAATAGTTAGACTCGCACTTTAGTGTAGCAGTTTACAGACCTACCTCCGATTGATTGACCATAACTCTGTCAATTCAACTCGGAATTTAGTCAAATTCATGCCGTTTCGAAGATGTCGAAGTGTAGTTGAAAACATAAGAAACGGAGATGAAAAACTCCAAGTATTTTAAGAGTTACGATGGAAATAGTTAGACTCGCGCTTTCGCCTAGCAGTTTACTGACCTACCTCCGATTGAATGACCATAACCCACTCAATTCAACTCGAAATTCATTGAAATTCGTTCCATTACGAAGGAGTCGAAAGTGTAGCTGAAAACGGAAGAAACGGAGAAGAAAACTCCAAGTATTTTGAGAGTTATGGTGGAAATAGTTAGACTCGTGTTTTCGCCGAGCAGTTTACAGACCTACCTCCGATTGAATGACCATAAGTCACTAAATTCAACTCGGATTTCATTGAAATTTGTTCCATTTCGAAGGACTCGAACTGTAGTTTAAAACGGAAGAAACGGAGATGAAAAAAGTCAAGTATTTTGAGAGTTATGGTGGAAATAGTTAGACTCCCACTTTGGTCTAGCAGTTTACAGACCAACCTGCAATTGATTGACCATAACTTACTCAATTTAACTCGGAATTGATTCAAATTCATGCCATTTTGAAGGTGTGGAAGTGTAGTTGAAAACGAAAGAAACAGAGATGAAAAATTCCAAGTATCTTAAGAGTTATGATGGAAATAGTTAGACTCGCGCTTTGGTCTAGCAGTTTACAGACCTGCTTCCGATTCATTGACCATAAGTCACTCAATTCGACTCGGAATTTATTCAAATTCATGGCATTTGGAAGATGTCGAAGAGTAGCTGAAAACGAAAGAAACGGAGACGAAAAACTCCAAGTATTTTAAGAGTTATGATAGAAATAGTTAGACTCGCGCTTTCGCCTAGCAGTTTACAGACCTACCTCCGATTTAATGACCACAACTCACTCAATTGAACATGTAATTCAATGAAATTTGTTGCATTTCGTAAGAGTCGAAGTGTAGTTTAAAACGGAAGAAACGGAGATGAAAAACTACTTGTATTTTGAGAGTTATGATGGAAATAGTTAGATTCGCGCTTTGGTCTAGCAGTTTGCAGACATACCTCCGATTGAATGGCCATAACTCAGTCAATTCAACCCGGAATTCATTGAAATTTATTCCATTTCGAAGGAGTCGAAGTGTAGTCTAAAACGGAAGAAACAGAGATGAAAAAGTCCTAGTATTTTGAGAGTTATGACAGAAATAGTTAGACTCGCGCTTTGGTCTAGCAGTTTACAGACCTACGTCCGGTTGATTGACGATAACTCCGTCAATTCAACTCGGAATTGAGTCAAATTCATGCCATTTCGAAGATGTCGAAGTGTAATTGAAAACATAAGAAACGGAGATGAAAAACTCCAAGTATTTTAAGAGTTATGACGGAAATAGTTAGACTCGCCCTTTCGCCTAGCAGTTTACAGACCTACCTCCGATTGAATGACCATAACTCACTCAATTCAACTCGGAATTCATTGAAATTTGTTCCATTTCGAAGGACTCGAACTGTAGTTTGAAACGGAAGAAACGGAGATGAAAAAAGGCAAGTATTTTGAGAGTTATGGTGGAAATAGTTAGACTCGCACTTTGGTCTAGCAGTTTACAGACCAACCTGCAATTGATTGACAATAACTTACTCAATTTAACTCGGAATTGATTCAAATTCATGCCATTTTGAAGGTGTTTATGTGTAGTTGAAAACGAAAGAAACAGAGATGAAAAATTCCAAGTATCTTAAGAGTTATGATGGAAATAGTAGACTCGCGCTTTGGTCTAGCAGTTTACAGACCTGCTTCCGATTCATTGACCATAAGTCACTCAATTCGACTCGGAATTTATTCAAATTCATGCCATTTGGAAGATGTCGAAGAGTAGCTGAAAACGAAAGAAACGGAGACGAAAAACTCAAAGTATTTTAAGAGTTATGATAGAAATAGTTAGATTCGCGCTTTCGCCTAGCAGTTTACAGACCAACCTCCGATTTAATGACCACAACTCACTCAATTTAACATGTAATTCAATGAAATTTGTTGCATTTCGAAGGAGTCGAAGTGTAGTTTAAAACGGAAGAAACGGAGATGAAAAACTACTTGTATTTTGAGAGTTATGATGGAAATAGTTAGATTCGCGCTTTGGTCTAGCA
Organism: Tasmannia lanceolata; assembly: GCF_043159265.1. Classification (NCBI taxonomy): domain Eukaryota; kingdom Viridiplantae; phylum Streptophyta; class Magnoliopsida; order Canellales; family Winteraceae; genus Tasmannia; species Tasmannia lanceolata. The sequence goes on along the minus strand of NW_027518749.1, from coordinate 203 downwards.
GTTTGCAGACATACCTCCGATTGAATGACCATAACTCACTCAATTCAACCCGGAATTCATTGAAATTTATTCCATTTCGAAGGATCGAAGTGTAGTATAAAACGGAAGAAACAGAGATGAAAAATTCCTAGTATTTTGAGAGTTATGACGGAAATAGTTAGACTCGCGCTTTGGTCTAGCAGTTTATAGACCTACGTCCGGTT